>NC_140995.1:89622934-90265847 GCF_052327205.1 Somniosus microcephalus
CTCCCACACACCCCCTCCCCTCCCCCTCCCCACCCACCCCCTCCCCTCCCCTCCCCACACCCCCTCCCCTCCCCTCCCACACACCCCCTCCCCTCCCCTCCCACACACCCCCTCCCCTCCCCTCCCCACACACCCCCTCCCCTCTCCCCCTCCCCTCCCCCTCCCCTCCCCCCTCCCCCCATTGCCCCCTCCCCTCCCCCTCCCCCCCACCCCCACCCCCACCCCCTCCCCCCCAGTCGCTCTCTCTCTTCCCCCAGTCGCTCTCTCTCTTCCCCCCAGTCGCTCTCTCTCTTCCCCCCAGTCGCTCTCTCTTCCCCCAGTCGCTCTCTCTTTCCCCCAGTCGCTCTCTCTCTTCCCCCCAGTCGCTCTCTCTCTTCCCCCCAGTCGCTCTCTCTCTTCCCCCCAGTCGCTCTCTCTCTTCCCCCCAGTCGTCTCTCTCTTCCCCCCAGTCGCTCTCTCTCTTCCCCCAGTCGCTCTCTCTCTTCCCCCCAGTCGCTCTCTCTCTTCCCCCCAGTCGCTCTCTCTCTTCCCCCCAGTCGCTCTCTCTCTTCCCCCCAGTCGCTCTCTCTCTTCCCCCCAGTCGCTCTCTCTCTTCCCCCCAGTCGCTCTCTCTCTTCCCCCCAGTCGCTCTCTCTCTTCCCCCAGTCGCTCTCCTCTCTCTCTCTCCCCCCAGTCGCTCTCTCTCTTCCCCCCAGTCGCTCTCTCTCTTCCCCCCAGGTCGCTCTCTCTCTTCCCCCAGTCGCTCTCTCTCTTCCCCCCAGTCGCTCTCTCTCTTCCCCCCAGTCGCTCTCTCAGCTCTCTTCCCCCCAGTCGCTCTCTCTCTTCCCCCCAGTCGCTCTCTCTCTTCCCCCCAGTCGCTCTCTCTCTTCCCCCCCAGTCGCTCTCTCTCTTCCCCCCAGTCGCTCTCTCTCTTCCCCCCCAGTCGCTCTCTCTCTTCCCCCCAGTCGCTCTCTCTCTTCCCCCCAGTCGCTCTCTCTCTTCCCCCCAGTCGCTCTCTCTCTTCCCCCAGTCGCTCTCTCTCTTCCCCCCAGTCGCTCTCTCTCTTCCCCCCCAGTCGCTCTCCCTCTTTCCCCCCAGTCGCTCTCTCTCTTCCCCCCAGTCGCTCTCCTCTCTTCCCCCCAGTCGCTCTCTCTCTTCCCCCCAGTCGCTCTCTCTCTTCCCCCCAGTCGCTCTCTCTCTTCCCCCCAGTCGCTCTCTCTCTTCCCCCCAGTCGCTCTCTCTCTTCCCCCCAGTCGCTCTCTCTCTTCCCCCCAGTCGCTCTCTCTCTTCCCCCCAGTCGCTCTCTCTCTTCCCCCCAGTCGCTCTCTCTCTTCCCCCAGTCGCTCTCTCTCTTCCCCCCCAGTCGCTCTCTCTCTTCCCCCCAGTCGCTCTCTCTCTTCCCCCCAGTCGCTCTCTCTCTTCCCCCCAGTCGCTCTCTCTCTTCCCCCCAGTCGCTCTCTCTCTTCCCCCCAGTCGCTCTCTCTCTTCCCCCCAGTCGCTCTCTCTCTTCCCCCCAGTCGCTCTCTCTCTACCCCCCTGTCGCTCTCTCTCTTCCCCCCAGTCGCTCTCTCTCTTCCCCCCAGTCGCTCTCTCTCTTCCCCCCAGTCGCTCTCTCTCTTCCCCCCAGTCGCTCTCTCTCTTCCCCCAGTCGCTCTCTCTCTTCCCCCAGTCGCTCTCATCTCTTCCCCCCAGTCGCTCTCCTCTCTTCCCCCCAGTCGCTCTCTCTCTTCCCCCCAGTCGCTCTCTCTCTTCCCCCCAGTCGCTCTCTCTCTTCCCCCCAGTCGCTCTCTCTCTTCCCCCCAGTCGCTCTCTCTCTTCCCCCCAGTCGCTCTCTCTCTTCCCCCCAGTCGCTCTCTCTCTTCCACCCAGTCGCTCTCTCTCTTCCCCCCCAGTCGCTCTCTCTCTTCCCCCCAGTCGCTCTCTCTCTTCCCCCCAGTCGCTCTCTCTCTTCCCCCAGTCGCTCTCTCTCTTCCCCCCAGTCGCTCTCTCTCTTCCCCCCAGTCGCTCTCTCTCTTCCCCCCAGTCGCTCTCTCTCTTCCCCCAGTCGCTCTCTCTCTTCCCCCCAGTCGCGCTCTCTCTTCCCCCCAGTCGCTCTCTCTCTTCCCCCCAGTCGCTCTCTCTCTTCCCCCCAGTCGCTCTCTCTCTTCCCCCCAGTCGCTCTCTCTCTTCCCCCCAGTCGCTCTCTCTCTTCCCCCCAGTCGCTCTCTCTCTTCCCCCCCAGTCGCTCTCTCTCTTCCCCCCTGTCGCTCTCTCTCTTCCCCCCAGTCGCTCTCTCTCTTCCCCCCAGTCGCTCTCTCTCTTCCCCCCAGTCGCTCTCTTTCTTCCCCCCAGTCGCTCTCTCTCTTCCCCCCCAGTCGCTCTCTCTCTTCCCCCCCGTCGCTCTCTCTCTTCCCCCCAGTCGCTCTCTCTCTTCCCCCCAGTCGCTCTCTCTCTTCCCCCCAGTCGCTCTCTCTCTTCCCCCAGTCGCTCTCTCTCTTCCCCCAGTCGCTCTCTCTCTTCCCCCCAGTCGCTCTCTCTCTTCCCCCCAGTCGCTCTCTTTCTTCCCCCCAGTCGCTCTCTCCTCTTCCCCCCCAGTCGCTCTCTCTCTTCTCCCCAGTCGCTCGCGCTCTCTCTCTTTCCCCCAGTCGCCTCTCTCTCTCTCTCTCTTCCCCCCAGTCGCTCTCTCTCTCTCCCCCCCCAGTCACTCGCTCTCTCTGTCTTGCCCCCAGTCGCTCGCTCTCATCGCTCTCTTCCAACAACAACATTCCCTCAAAAATCCCCTCGGCACCGCCGGGCACTTCAGCTAGTAAAAACATAAAATGCTGGAAACACTCAGCAGGTCAGGCAGCATCTGTGAAGAGAGAAACAGAGTTAACGTTTCAGGTCGATGACCTTTCCATTATTAGTTCAGAATTTGTAGCCACATATAAATCTATGTAATTTAATTCAAACAAGATCAAATTATATGAAGAAAAATTGCAAATGCTGGAAATCTGAAATGAAAACAAAGTGAATACACAGTAGGTCAGACAGCTTCTGAAAGAGATGGTTAAGATTTGATGTCGTTTTGGGTACCTAAACAAAGGTTCTACCTGGAATGCTGTTTGCTCTTTTTAAAAAATACATTGATGTCCGCCCTGTGAAATTGCTCAACGTTGATGCCTGTAAAAATTACCACGGATAAAGTACTTACCATATCATTGCATATGGTGTGGCATTTTATATCTGTTGGTCATTAGGTACACTTTTTTAGTAGAATATACTTTTCCAAGGCAGTATCCCTGTAAAGGATTGATGTAAATGATCCTTGATGTGGATGCCCAAAAAACAATGCTGTTTTGAGATACAGTCCCCACCACTTGCACCGTCCCCACGTATCCCGGACAACCGCCTATATTGTTGGTCGATAATCATAAGCGTCAATTACAAAGGCGCTGCTTAAACTGGATTAAGTACGCCGACCATTTTGGGCAGTTCAAGCAGCTGCTTTCACATAGTGATTACCTGTCATTAAGTTATTCACTGTTTGCAAGCAGGACTGATTATGAGCATTCCTCAATTAATTTTCCTTAACTGGAAAAATGTTTCTTGAAGTTTAACAAGAGGAAATGACTCCAGAACTCCCACCATTGCTGTGAGCCCTTCTTGCTGGCTTGCTGAGCTTGACACCTTCCGGCTTAGGTTTAAAAATAAATTATAATACTCTCTGTGGACGTGTTTGAAAAATAATCAGAATACAGGAACATGTTTTCATAATATTACTGTCTGCTGCTTTTTTTCATTTTTTGTCGTTTGCTGTTAAATTTAATTTTGATATAAGTTTTGACAGCAAATGAATTTAAAAGACATATTGTTAGCCCCTTGCTGAGTCCCTTTGGTAAATTTAGGTGGTAATTGTAATAATTGTCATCACCCCTTTCCTCAAAAAACCTACCCTTGACCTCTCTGTCCTTACAAACTACCGCCTCATCTCCAACCTCCCTTTCCTCTCCAATGTCCTTGAACATGTTGTCGCCTCCCAAACCCATGCCCACCTTTTCCGCAATTCCATGTTTGAATCATCCAATTAGGTTTCCGCCCCCGCTACTGTACTGAAACGGCCCTTATCAAAGTCACAAATGACATTCTATGTGACTGTGACCGTGGTAAACTATCCCTCCTCATCCTTCTCGACTTATCAGCAGCCTTCAAAACAGTTGACCACACCATCCTCCTCCAATGCCTCTCCTCCGTTGTCCAGCTGGCTGGAACTGGTTCTATTCATATCTATCGAATTGTAGCCAGAGAATATCCTGCAATGGCTTCTCCTCCCACTCCTGCACCATTACCTCTGGTGTCCCCCAAGGATCTATCCCTGGCCCCCCTTTTCTCATCTACATGCTGCCCCTCGGCGATATCATCCGAAAAGATCAGATTCCATGTGTACACTGATGACACTTAGCTCTATCTCACCACCACCTCTCTCGACCCATCCACTGTCTCTGATTTGTCACACCGCTTGTCCGACATCCAATGTTGGATGAGCAAAAATTTCCTCCAACTAAATATTGGGAAGACTGAAGCCATTGTCTTTGTTCCTCACCACAAACTCCGTTTCATAACCACCGTTTTCATCCCTGGCAACTGTCTGAAGCTCAGCCAGACCATTTGCAACTTTGGTGTTGTGTTTGACCCCAAGATGTGCTTCCGACCGCATATCCACTCCCCAAGACTGCCTACTTCCACCTCCATAACATCGGCCGACTCTGACTCCGCCTCAGCTCATCTGCAGCTGAAATCCTCATCCATGCCTTTGTTACCTTGAGACTTGACTCTTCCAATCCTTAAATATCATTGGCTAAAGAGATACCCTGTTACTTGCCCAGGTGACTCGGGTCCCAGATGCCCTGTTTCCCTTGCTGCGTTATCAGCTCGCTTTTTCAGCAACTTTGTGGGCAAAAATCTTTTGCGCTGAAGGGTGCCGGGGCAAGTCTAACTAATGGCAAATGATATTAGATGCTCTGCTGCAGCAAAACCTGGCCCATTGTAAACAGACTGCTGGTTGTGATGCCAAAAGTAAAATATTACCATAGCAACTCTGCTTAATGTTACTTAAGCATGCATTAAAACTGTGGTGGCTTCATTTCTTTGTGTGAATTCACAGCTTAATTTGGTGGTGATAGATGTCCTATTCTAAATCAAGAAAGCAGCTTCCGTTTAACAAGATTGCATTTGAGGTCAGTGCTCCTGTATCAAAGTGCAGTCTTCTGCTACAAATTGGTTTCAACACAGTCTTGCGGATTTGTAATGAGCTAGTGTTATTCTTGATCATTTGTCATATGGAGTACTTTTACATTATTTTTAAATTTTACCATGCAATGGAACAGAATATCACTAGGTATCATTAGGCTTTAAGATTTTCACATGTTAATTTTTTTTCTGAATTTGTGTCCAAGCAATTGGTGGAATTCTGCTGCAAGCAAATTCCTATTTCTTGAGGGCAAAAATAAAACCAGATGTTCATAATTAGAAAACTTAGGGTATAATCAACAAAAAAAACAACTGAAGGAACAAATGAAATACTTTATATAATGAACACTTGCAAGTAATGTTTCCTCGAATTTTCTTGGGTGCACGGCCCCTTTAACGGGCTGCTCGGCCCATTCAAATTTCAGCGCCTGCGTGCTTTTTCCATTTAATAAGCCGGTGAGCCGGCTGCACGGGACCTCCAAACCACGCAGCTTAACGGGAAGATTGCTTACAAGTTACTTAACAACGAATAATGCTAAATGGTGTTGATGTCCATCCTCAGCATCTCCTCCCACATAAAACTTTATTCAGCTGTCTTGTGTATGATGCCAGTTAATCAAGTTACACTCTATGCCAAATGCTACCCATCGATACAGAGAGAAGAGAAAATGCTTCCTGTGCCAAATACAGGAAGTCGCAGTATGTGGATGTGGTAAACCACTGTATTGTATATTGCCACCTCTGGGTGGCGCTGTGTATGGAGGCATGCCTCAGCTGACTCCACCCACCACTGTGTGGGTTTCGTTCAGACTTGTTCAGTCACTCACGAAGAAGCATGGTCTCTTCTTAGCTAATAAAAGCCTTATTCATCTCTTCTTTCGACTCATCATCTCTTCTTCGACTCATCACCTTTTATGAAGTAATTGATAAGCGTATCAATTTTATTAGCTAAAAGTTAAATGGCGACACCTGAGGAGCAACAACAGCAACGGATACAGCAGACATTGCTGAGAGCCCTCAGACCACCACGCCTGGACCTCGACCCTCAAGATGTGGGTGCATCAGCCAAGTTTGAACACTGGCTGAGCTGCTTTGAATCCTTCCTCGCAATCTCACAGGTTACAGAGGAGGATCACAAACTGAAAATTTTGACCGCCCAGGTGAGCCATCAAGTATATATGCTAATCCGGGACTCTAATACGTACGTGGCGGCCCTCGAGCTACTAAAAGGGCAATATACGCGCCCAGTGAACACAATTTACGCCCGACACCTCTTGGGATCCCGCAGGCAGCAACCGGGAGAATCGGTAGGGGCATTTGCACGGGCGCTACTGGCACTCTGCAGAGACTGCGATTGTAAAGCGGTAACGGCTGTGGAGCACGCGCAGGGACTCGCCTGTGATGCCTTCGTCAGGGGCCTCCAGTCAGACCACACCCGGCAGAGACTGCTAGAAAGCAAGGAACCCGACCTGAAGACGGCCATTGCCCTTGCGCTCTCGTTAGAGGAGGCCCACCGAAACCTCGAGGCATACCCCCGTAACGGCGCCGAGACATGGCAATCGAAACCGTGGGACACGGGACCGCCGCCCCCGGCACCAACCGCTGCAGCGACCCAACCGAGACAGCAGCCTCCGGTAAGAACTGCTTCGATGCCCAGTAACCAGGCCCAAAAATGCTATTTCTGTGGCCAGTTAAAACATCCCAGAGCGCACTGCCCAGCTAAGACAGCTACCTGCTCGGGCTGCGGGAAGAAAGGCCATTACGCTAACGCCTGCAAGGGGAAGCCAGCCAGCAGCGCAGCGTGCGGGCCGTGGGAGCAGCCATCTTATCCGCCATTTTGTGTACCCCCGGCCGCATGGCATCCGCCGCCATCGTATCCAACGCACTCAACCGCCATTTCGTCACCGGAACCGACCACCGTCTCGGCGGATGACTATAGTGACTCACTAAGCCACATACTGGCCTCCGTGACGCTGGATCAAGGCCACCCTCACCATCTATCCAGCTCCATGATGGATATCGCGGTAAACGGCCGCGCCACCAGTTGCCTGATCGACAGCGGGAGCACAGAGAGTTTCGTCCACCCCGACACGGTACGTAGCCACTCCCTCACGATTCTGCCAATGCACCATCGCATTTCTATGGCGTCCAAGTCCCAGTCAATGGACATCAGCGGCTACTGTGTGGTGACCCTGTCAGTAGGGGGCACTGAATATCAAAAATTTAAACTGCTAGTCCTGCCCCGTCTTTGCGCTGCCGTCCTGCTAGGGTTGGATTTTCAGTGCCACCTTAAGAGTGTCACACTAGCATACGGTGGACCCCTCCCCCCACTCACAGTCTGCAACCAACAACTTTTAAATCGCCCGCTGCAAACCACCTGCAGCCTTTCCACATTAAAAGTCCCCCCCCCTCCCCTGTTCGCTAACCTCACCCGCGACTGTAAACCCATCGCTACCAAAAGCAGGCGGTACAGTGCCGGGGACAGAGCTTTTATCAGCTCTGAGGTGGAGCGGCTCTTGAAGGAGGGCATTATCGAAGGTAGCACTAGCCCCTGGCGAGCCCAGGTTGTAGTCGTTAAAACCACTGCAAAACGCCGCATGGTAATCGACTACAGCCAAACCATAAACCGGTACACCCAGCTGGACGCGTACCCCCTCCCTCGCATATCTGATATGGTCAATCAGATTGCGCAATACAAAGTATTCTCCACCATCGACCTTAAGTCAGCGTACCACCAGCTGCCCATCCGCCATGAGGACCGCCAGTATACTGCCTTCGAGGCAAACGGCCGCCTCTACCACTTCCTTAGGGTCCCCTTCGGCGTCACCAACGGGGTTTCGGTCTTCCAAAGGGAGATGGACCGAATGGTTGACCAGAACGCGCTGCGGGCAACCTTCCCCTATTTGGATAACGTCACCATCTGCGGCCACGACCAGCAGGACCACGACGTTAATCTAGCAAATTTCCTCCGTACGGCCCAACGGCTGAACCTAACGTACAATAAGGAAAAATGTATGTTTCACACCAAGCGCCTGGCCATCCTCGGCTGCGTGGTGGAGAACGGAGTCATCGGGCCCGACCCCGACAGAATGCGCCCCCTAATGGAGCTACCCCTTCCCCACTGCCAAAAAGCACTGAAGAGATGCCTGGGGTTTTTCTCCTACTACGCCCAGTGGGTGCCCCTCTATGCAGACAAAGCCAGGCCCCTCATCAAAGCCACCTCCTTCCCCCTGACACCAGAGGCGTGTGCAGCCTTCACTCTTATCAAGAACGATATCGCGAAGGCCGCAATGCACGCGGTGGATGAGTCCATCCCCTTCCAAGTGGAGAGCGATGCCTCCGACTTCGCCCTAGCCGCGACCCTTAACCAGGCGGGCAGACCCGTGGCCTTTTTCTCAAGGACCCTCCAGGGCCCCGAGACGAGACACTCCTCCGTCGAAAAGGAGGCCCAGGCTATTGTAGAAGCGGTGCGTCACTGGAGGCATTACCTGGCCGGGAAACGATTTACCCTGCTCACTGACCAGCGTTCAGTAGCTTTTATGTTTAATAATAAGCAGAGGGGTAAAATCAAGAACGACAAGATCTTGAGGTGGAGAATCGAACTCTCCACCTACAATTATGATATCTTGTATCGGCCAGGGAAACTCAATGAGCCCCCAGATGCCCTATCACGTGGTACATGCGCCAACGCGCAGAGTGATAGGCTGCAGTCCCTCCACAATGACCTCTGCCACCCGGGGGTCACCAGGTTTTTCCATTTTATCAAATCCCGTAACCTGCCCTACTCCATCGAGGAGGTCAGGACCATGACCAAGAGCTGCCAAATCTGCGCCGAGTGCAAACCGCACTTCTATAGGCCGGACAGAGCAAGCCTGATCAAGGCCACCTGCCCCTTCGAACGCCTGAGTGTCGATTTTAAAGGGCCCCTCCCCTCCGCTGACCGCAATGTGTACTTCCTCAACATAGTTGATGAGTACTCCCGTTTCCCCTTTGCCATCCCTTGCCCAGACATGACCAGTACCACGGTCATCAAGTGTCTGAATGACATCTTCGCTCTGTTCGGGTTCCCCAGCTATATACATAGCGACAGGGGCTCATCGTTCATGAGCGACGAACTTCGGCAGTACCTGCTAACAAGAGGTATCGCCACGAGCAGGACCACCAGTTACAACCCCCGGGGGAACGGCCAGGTGGAAAGGGAGAACGCGACGGTTTGGAAGGCAGTCCTCTTAGCACTAAAATCTAAGGGCCTTCCGACCTCCCGCTGGCAGGAGGTCCTCCCTGCAGCGCTTCACTCCATTCGGTCACTGCTTTGTACTGCCACTAATGCGACCCCTCATGAGAAAATGTTCGTTTTCCCCCGGAAGTCTACATCGGGAACCTCGCTACCGGCATGGTTGACTTCTCCTGGGCCCGTCCTACTGCGGAGGCACGTGAGGACGCATAAAACGGACCCCCTGGTCGAGCGGGTGCACCTCCTACACGCCAACCCCCAGTATGCCTGGGTGACATACCCAGACGGGCGGGAGGACACGGTCTCCATACGAGATCTCGCACCCTCGGGTACCCCTGAATTACCACCGTTATCCCCCTTACCACCGTTATCCCCCTTACCACTGTTATCCCCCACCACCCCTCCCAACCCAACCCCTGCAGACGGCATGCCAAAGCCCCAGGAATCTTCGCCAACCACCCAGACACCAGACCCGACGTCGGATGCTGCAACACCACCGCCGCCACCACGACGATCAGGACGTCAGACAAGGCCTCCTGATAGACTTAACTTGTAGTACCCTTCACCCCGCCGGACTTCACATTAAACAAGGGGTGAATGTGGTAAACCACTGTATTGTATATTGCCACCTCTGGGTGGCGCTGTGTATGGAGGCATGCCTCAGCTGACTCCACCCACCACTGTGTGGGTTTCGTTCAGACTTGTTCAGTCACTCACGAAGAAGCATGGTCTCTTCTTAGCTAATAAAAGCCTTATTCATCTCTTCTTTCGACTCATCATCTCTTCTTCGACTCATCACCTTTTATGAAGTAATTGATAAGCGTATCAGTGGATATTGGTGTTTCCAGGTGGGACCCTATCTTGGAATTCATCTTTTGAGGGTCATTGGTGGGTTTAGCCCTAAATTCAGAAGCTCAGTATAATATCGCACAGAAAGTATTGTGTACCCTTGAACAAAAGAGATAATAGGTTGGATTTCTAATAGGCTTTATTTTAATGACCGGTTTTAAACATTTAACATTAAAATAAATGGTTATTGCTGGCATCAAAGTCACACTGATTGGAAAATCTAAACTAATGAAATGGACATCATTTTTTTTCTATCCTTAAATAATTAACTCTGACGTTAAGCCAGCAAGTTTATACTTTGGATTAACAACAGAAAATGCTGGAAAAACTCAGCAGGCCAGGCAACATCCGTGGAGAGAAAATAGAGTCAATGTTTCGAGTCAAACTCTTTGACAAAGAGTTTGACTCGAAACGTTGACTCTATTTTCTCTCCACGGATGTTGCCTGGCCTGCTGAGTTTTTCCAGCATTTTCTGTTGTTATTTCAGATTTCCACCATCCGCAGTATTTTGCTATTATACTTTGGATTGTCTGGCTGAACCACACTGTTCACAACCTTGGTGTCATATTTGTCTCTGAAATGAGCTTCCGACCACATATCCGCAGCATAACAAAGACTGCCTACTTCCATCTGCGTAACATCGCCCGTCTCTGCCCTTGCCTCAGCTCATCCTCTGTGGAAACCCTCATCCACGTTACCTCTAGATTTGACTATTCCAACGCACTCCTGGCTAGCCTCCCACATTCTACCCTACGTAAACTTGAGGTCATCCAAAACTTGGTTGCCCGTGTATAACTCGCACCAAGTCCCATTCGCCCATCACCCCTGTGCTCGCTGACCTACATTGGCTCTCAGTTAAGCATTGCCTCGATTTCAAAATTCTCGTCCTTGTTTTCAAATCCCTCCAAGGCCTCGCCCCTTCCTATCTCTGTAATCTCCTTCAGCCCCACAATCCCCCGAGATATCTGCGCTCCTCTAATTCTGCCCTCTTGAGGATCCCTGATTATAATCACGCAACCTTTGGTGGCCGTGCCTTCTGTTGCCGAGGCCCTAAGCTCTGGAATTCCCTGCCTATACCTGTCCGCCTCGCTACCTCTCTTTCCTCCTTTAAGACGCTCCTTAAAACCTACCTCTTTGACCACCTGCCCTAATTTATCCTTATGTGGATCAGTGTCAAATTTTTAGTCTTATAATACTCCTGTGCAGCGCTGTGGGACAGTTTACTATGTTAATGGTGCTATATAAATACAAGTTGTTGTTGTTGAATATTCCACTCATCTTGTAGATATTGCATCTTTTCCCTTTACTAGACGGCAACATTTTCTGGCTCTCATACAGTCTTTCTTTCCAATATACCCACTTTGAATATTCAGTCAGATTGAGACTTGGAATCTGCCCACCTATTTCAGAGGATAAAAATGTTGACCTGTTTTCAACTATGCCATTGTTATTATCTTTGTCATGAAGCACAAATTCCTGAAAGAGAATATTTTAATATAGTACTTCATGCTATTGCTTTTATTATCCAGAATAACATGCATTCTGCAAACATATGGCACTAAAACTAGACTGAACAGTTTGCTAACTGTAAAAAAAAACATGCTTATATTTGCATGGGTGTATCATAATGGAATAGGCTTTAGTAAGAGCTGATGCATGATGACTGAAATGTCCCTGTGTCTATTTTTAACCTGGCCTAAAGTGTTCTCTGTCTCTCACTCTTGTTCTTCTTCACCTCTGCTAACTGCAGGTTACTTCCATACTGATACTCTCAAAAGCTGTGATCCTGCTCTGTTGCCATAAGAGTGACGATGCGTATCTTCTAATGTACCTGGGAGTGAAGTGCCTAATCCCATCAGATTTTCTTGGGTGTGGTAATTTGCTTATTGTTGACGGGCTGCTGCGCCAGTATTGGTGCAACTAGGGTGCCCACGAGGTGAGGGGGGTAGGTGGGTAGCCAGAAAAATGTGGCGATGGACAGCCGTTAGGGGAGGAGCCAGCAGCTCCAGCTGAAGACTTTGGTGACAACTGGAATTCAGGCCCTTTCTTGCGAGGTCGGTTTCCCACTGGCTAAATCTTATTTTTTTTCAGGATTACAAGCCATGAAACCAAGCTAAAACACTTTTATGAACCACCCTTTGCCACTGGAGGTTACTGTTCACCTGCCTCTTGAGTACACAAGTTGGGGGCACCGGAGGCGGGACTAATGAGAGTTCCAGTGTATCCCGCCAGTCACCCCGCTCCCGCCAGTCACTCCCCCCCCATTTATGATATCAGGCTGCACGGGAGTAGATGTAAGAGCCTGCCCCCACAGGAAATCCCAGCAAGGTTGAACAGAGTGGAAACTTGGCATTACCGATCCTTCCCCAATTGCCACTGCTGTAAGTCTCTGCCCAAACCCACTGGAAAGTCTGTGGATTTTCAGGGCTTGAGTCACTTCTGAAAGGCAGAATACTCAACAACTGTAATTGTCAGCTATTAGTGGGGAAAATATTGGGATTTTTTAAATCTCTGGAGTTGTTGCATACACCTGCCTACAGACCTAGGCACTTAAGTCTGAAAGTTATGAATGGCTGTGCATTGTTCACGTACAGCACATGATTAATCATCAAAGTCATTGTTGGCCTCAGTACTGTGGCTTTTGAGGTTGAAGGAAATTACAAATTTGATGTTTAAACTTCCCTTTTAAAAGTCATGCAGCTTTGCAATGTACTATTAATTATGTTTGCTGTAATGCTACTTTCTATTTAAGATGAAATCCAATACTCTATTAATCATCACTTTGGAGACATCACTTTGCCCAGATACTGAGTTTGGCTTCTTCAATTACAAGAATATCAACCCCAGACACTTACGCGAGTTATTCCAGGTTCCCAGTTGTTGACCCAGCATTGTTATATTTAGCAAAGATGCACTATGTGGTACAACACTGAGCTGTGCAGACGAAGAAGATCCTAAGCTTGATCCTTAATATGTACTGAGTTACTTGATCTCTGCTAAAGTGATGGCGTGGGGGCACCAGAGTTGGCATCAGTATCCTCAGGATAGGGAGGAGAAAAATTGGCCAAAGCTGCAGCACTTGATTGCTATTCAGTAATCTGTGCTGGAAATGTGTATGTATGGACTCCAGTTGAGGACAGGATCATGCTGGGCTGTAATGGCTGCATCTTTTACTAACACTCAGCATTGCTATTCAGGCTCACGCAGGAAGAATGGGCATTTGGGCAAAGTACCAGAGGGTGTCTGTCGGAATCCTACTCCAGCATGTGTTACTGTTGTTAGGAGAGGAGGAGTAAGGGGAAAAATAAGAGGAACATTTAAGGAGATATCTATAAAAAGAATCACTTTTAGTGATGTTTTACTGCGATAATTACAGTAATCTCTGCTAAAAGTCTGTGAGGGAAATAGAGAAAAGCACACATGTCCTGGTGATAAAACTATTACAGTTACATAATTTTAGATTTGTTTTCAAATATACTGCATATACTGTTGAATAATTGTCATTAGTTACGGTAAAGCCACAAAATTTTTCGAGCTGCGAAAGTTACATTAATTTAATTAGTCTTTAATTTTTGATGTGTTTATTGGTCTTGTCAATGTTTTTTTGTGAAAAAGTAGGGTGAGTCTTCACCAATGAGAAGAATTTCTGCTCTGGAATGCAAAAGGATTCTTATTCAGTAATGCGATTTTAGCTAAAAGGAGAGCTTATATAAATATTTGAAAATGAGGATCACTGTTCTAACCAGTCTATCCATTTAGAAAATAAAGTGTCAAAATGAAGACTTTTAGGCTTTACTGTAGTTCGATACTGTAGTTAGTTTAGCACAGCATAAATCTGTGATAATGTGCATTCCAGGAAGACTGATTTGCCTTTTGTAACTTCACCATTCACAGAATAGCCTGTACTGCGTAAACATTAATGACCTCTGCACCCTGTGGTTTCACTGCAATGCTATCTACTCTAAGATAAATTTGTGAGTAATTTAAGAAAAAGCAAACTGGCATGGTTTGGTAAAAGCTTTTGCATATATTATTGGACAGAAGTTGGCTGTCTGTAAGTCGATCTCAGTCAAATTCTATCTGATATACTCTCTTTATTTGGTTCTTGTGTTTTTGGAAAAGCTCTTCCATTACTAAAGCACCAAATACTTGCTACTTGTGCTTTCCCTTTTAGGCCCCAGAGCGACCATGTTTCAGTGTTTATCCGACAGGGTGGATGGTGTGACTAACAGCTTTCTCCACAGTTGTTGTCAATGTTGCAGTGTGGTTAGTGAACAGGCAGTTCACTTCTACAAGTTGGGGCTGGGTCCTGTCAATTACCACAGAGAACTCTCTTTAATAGCGCAGCCTAAACCTAATGAATTTCACCCAATATGAGTAGTTGAGCTTGAATATTGGTTGTAGCTGGAATTCAGAATTGATCCCTCTGGTCAAAACTCTGTTGCTTAACTGCTAGATCCCGTAATGCAATATTTACTTAGACCAGTTTGAATCCTATTTCTAATGATTGTCACACTCTGGTTCCACCTAGCAAGTGAGTGTACTTTGTAAAATATTTCACCAGTTTTAGTTGGGTCATCTGAAGCATACATTCTGCTGGATTTACTAAGGAGCAGCCTTGATTACGTGATGAACTGTCCAATCTCTAGACCAAGACTGATGATAATGATGGTAATGATTAAGAAAATTGACTTCTTTGTATGATTCGGTGGGAAAATATATCTTGCGGTGATAAGCCATACAGACTCGGAGGCTGCCAAGTTCATCCCTGATTAGTTGATCTCAGTTTGGACAGTAACAAGAGCACTGCAACTCGGCTCTGGCTGGGGAGCAGAAAAACACAGCCAGAGTTCCTTCTCTGATTGCTGTCTGCTGACACCTGCCAGAAAGTGTATGCATGTTGAGATAAGGAATAGGGGTTGGCTGTGACGCTCCCACAGTCAAATAGCCTGCCAACGCTCACTGTCCAGACTCTCATTAAAAAACTGCCACTTGAGAGAGAGCTGCCACTTCCTGTGGAATTGTACCCTGGCACAAGTTGGGTCTTCAGGAGCAGAGGGGAGAAAAAGACAAAAAGTTGGAGAGGAAAGCCTACTTATATATGTAATTAATTGACTGAGTACTTCCAAATTATAATTTAAAACATTTTTATGCAAGTAATTGCAGCTTTAAACAAATGTATAAATTAGCTCTGATTTTTGTTTAATTCTGGTCATGGGATTAGGCAGCACTGGCAAGGCTGCTTATATTGCCTATCCCTAGTTGTCCTGCGAGCAATTGTTTTTACAACCGAGTAGCTTGCTGTGCCATTTCAGAGGTGATTAAGAGCCAACCATTTGGTGTAGGACTACAGCCACATGCAGACCAGAGCAATGAAGGGCATTAGTGAACTAGTTCTGTTTTTACAACAACCTGGCAGCTCTCATAGCCATTTTTTTTCTTGTGCCAGCCCATAAATTAGCAGATTTATTGTATTCAATTTTAGAACTTGCTATGGTGGGTTTTGAACTCATGACTTCTGAGTTGGTAGCCCGGTACCAAACCACTACACTACCATACCCTAATAGTATTGTGTTAGTTGTTATTCCAGTCAGGAATGAATGAACAAGCTGCATCAGGAACATAGTTCATCTCATCTGATTGAACTTTGAGCCAGAACTGAATTTCTAAACTTATCAAGTGAAGTATTGACTCAGTTCCAAGAATCAGCTAGTTTAGATTTTAATTTTTACAAGCCAGAGGATTCTGCTACTTCACAATGAGGTAGATAACTGCAAGCATGCAGGTGGTTCGTGAATATAAATAGTTGTAAAAGCTTAGCATATTATTCATGTGGATGTACAGTGTCTCTAACCTGTATCAGTACAGAGCTAAAGGATAATAAATGGACAGATTATTCCATAGAAATTTTAAAAATTTACAGCACAGAAACAGACCATTTGACCCATGAATTTTTCTCCACATGAGCCACCTATTCTAATCCCATCTACTGTTTGTTGCCATACACTTCAACATTTGTTTTTTTCAAGCAACTATCCAATTCCCTTTGTAAAGCACTTACGGTCTGTACCACATCTGTTTGTTGCAGAGAATTTTGAATTCTAACCACCTATATAAAGAGATTTTTTTCTATTCTCCCCTTTAATTCTTTTTCTGATTATCTTAAATTTATCCCCTCTCATTAGCACCTTGTCAACCAGTGGAAACAATCTTATCACTATTTGCCTAATCATAATAACCCTTTATAATCTTGGAAGACCTCTGTCAGGTTACCCCTCAACCATCCCAGCTGTAGTGAAAAAAGCCCTAGCTTTTCAAGTCACATTCCTGGTAATATTCTAATGGATCTAAGCTGCACTTTGTCCATTGCGTTTATATCCTTTATATAATACATAGGGTGCCCAACACTATACAAAACACACCAACTCTGACTAAGGTCTTGTTGGAAAGAAACAAACCTGCCATATGCATCAGATTGGAAAGTCTGGCCGAGGTGGCTGGGCCAAAGAGAGAGGTGTAGGATCCCTTCCATAAACAGCTTGATGGTGCCCCCAGTAAGTTTGCCAGAA
Organism: Somniosus microcephalus; assembly: GCF_052327205.1. NCBI lineage: Eukaryota > Metazoa > Chordata > Chondrichthyes > Squaliformes > Somniosidae > Somniosus > Somniosus microcephalus. The sequence continues at coordinate 89,639,774 of NC_140995.1, forward strand.
CTGCTGCAGATACTTGGACCAAAGGCTTAGGGTGGTTAGTGTTTGGAATTCTCTGCCACAAGCCATTGCTGAAATAAAATCCGTAATTTAAAAAAAAAAAGGAAATTAGATAGTTTCTTGAAAAAGAGGACTATTAATTGATAAAAGGAAATAGCAGGGGAGTGGGGTTCAACAAAGTGGCTCATGTGGGGGAAAACAGTAACACAGACTTGATTGGCCAAATAGCCCATCTCTCTGATGTACATTTTTACTAAATTTGTTATTGGGATGTGGATGAAGATGGTAAGACCACATTGTTTCCCGTCCCTAGGTGCCCCAAGAAGCTGGTGATGGGCCGCCTTGAACCATTGCAGTCCTTGTGCAGATGGTATTCCCACAGTAGTGGTACAGAGCGAATTCCAGGATTTTTACCCTGCAATGTTGTAGGAATGACGATATATGTCCATGTCAGGATGGCGTGTGATTTGGAGGGGTTCTTGGGAGGTGACAGTGTTCCCATGATCTTATTGCTTTTGACCTTGGTGATAGCGGTTGTGGGACTGGGAGGTGCTGTCGAAGTAAACTTGATTTGGTTCCTTTAAATGGTATACACTGCAGCCACAGTTTACCAGTGGTGGTTATTGAGTCCAATGGCAGGGGAGCTAATTAAGTACACTGCTTTGTTCTGGATGGTGTACAGCTTCTTGAGTGTTACTATGGCTGCTCTCATCCAGCTGAGTGTTAAGTATACCAGTACACTCCTGAGTGGAGCCAGGCAGATGATGGAAAAGCTTCGAGGGATCAGGAAGTCAGTCACTTGTCGCAGAGTACATAACCTTTACTTAGCTCTTATGGGTGGTCCAGTTAAGCTTCTGGTCAATAGTGACCCCTGGATGTTGATGGTGGGGGACTTACTGAAGGTGATATTGTTGAGGTTGGGGGGAGGTAGGTGGCCTTTACTTACTGTAAATGCTTATTGCCTGGTACTAATGTGGCGTGAACGTTACTTACTTACTACTTACCAGTCCAGACCTGGATATCATATCTTCATTATCTGAGGAGTAGTGAATGGGACTAAACATAGAAGTATGTAGAAATTACAACATGGAAACAGGCCATTTGGCCCAACCAGTCCATGATGGTGTTTATCCTCCACGTGATCATTAGTCCTAATCCCCGTGCTTGCACTGATCTCATACCCCTTTATTCCCTTTTCCTGCAACCATTTATCTAACCTATTTTTAAATGTTGACATGGTCTCTGTTGCAATCACAATTTTATTTTTTATTCGTTCCTGGGATGTGAACGTCGCTGGCAAGGCCAGCATTTATTGCCCATCCCTAATTGCCCTTGAGAAGGTGGTGGTGCACCGCCTTCTTGAACCGCTGCAGTCCATGTGGTGAAGGTCCTCCCACAGTGCTGTTAGGGAGGGAGTTCCAGGATTTTGACCCAGCGATGATGAAGGAACGGCAACATATTTCCAAGTCAGGTTGGTGTGTAACTTGAAGGGGTCTTGCAGGTGATGGTGTTCCCAAGCACCTTCTGCCCTTGTCCTTCTAGGTGGTAGAGGTTGTGGATTTGGGAGTTGCTGCTGAAGAAGCCTTGGCGAGTTGCTGCAGTGCATCTTGTAGATGGTACACACTGCAGCCACGGTGCGCTGGTGGTGGAGGGAGCGAATGTTTATGGTGGTGGATGAGGTGCCGATCAGGCAGGCTGCTTTGTCCTGGATGGAGTTGAGCTTCTTGAGTGTTGTTGGAGCTGCACTCATCCAGGCAAGTGGAGAATATTCCATTACACTCCTGACTTGTGCCTTGTAGATGGTGGAAAGGCTTTGGGGAGTAAGGAGGTGAGACACTCTTCGTAGAATACCCAGCCTCTGAACTGCTTTTGTAGCCACGTATTTACGTGGCTGGTCCAGTTAAGTTTCTGGTCAATGGTGACCCCCAGGATGTTGATGGTGGGGATTTGGTGATGGTAATGCCGTTGAATGTCAAGGGGTGGTGGTTAGACTCTCGCTTGATACAGAAAGTCATTGCCTGGCACTTGTGTGGCGTGAATGTTACTTGCCACTTATGGTTGTACATTCCACAGTCTCACAACCCACTGTATAACAAAGTTTATCCTGCTCTCTGTCTGAATCACTTACATTTAATTTTATATCTATGTCCCCCCCGTCCCGGTTCTAGACCCCTTAGTCACTGAAAATGATCTGTTTCTATCTGCTCTGTCCCGTCTCATCATAATTTTAAAGAAAGCTGTTAAATCACTGTATAATCTCTGTGCTATAACAAATCAGCCCCAATAAAACCCAATATTCCATTTTTTATGGCCTCCTCTACCTAAGGAGCTGCGTTTAATGTCTTGTGAAACCTGAACCCAAAATCCCTCTGCTCTTCCACATCATCCAGCTTTCTTTAATTCAAAGCATAATTAAAACTTTTTTTTAACCAAAATATACCATCTCACATTTACTGACATTGAGTTCCATTTGCCACTTTTTTGCCCATTCCACCATTTTATCAATATTCCCTTGCAGCTTCCTTTGGTCCTCGGAACTATTTACGATGTCTCATATTTTAGCATCATCTGCAAACTTGGAACATCACTTCCTCTAGCCTTGTATCCAAATTATTGATCAACGGAGTGAACAGACATGGTCCCATAAGAGAATCCTGTGGGACAAGGCTACCTACGTCCAAACACTCTGCGAAACTATAGCATCGTCAGCGAACAAACCCATTCCCTATGATGGTCATTAATGAACCAGATGAAGATGGTAGGGCCGAAGATACTGCTCTGAGGAACTCCTGCAGCAGTGTTCTGGGGCTGTGATGATTGATCTCTGATAGCCACAACCATCTTCCTATGTACTAGGTACAACTTCGACCACCATCAGTGTTTCCCCTTGACTTCCATTTTGTTGGAGCTTGATGTCGAGGACAGTTACTCTCACCTCTCTCCTGGCATTCAGCTCTTGCATTCATGCCTGGACTAAAGCTATGATGATATCTGGAGCCAAGTGGCTCTGTTGTAAATTGTACAATCTATGATTCTATGATTATGCAAGTTCAGCATTACCTCCCTGCTTTTTGTATTCTATCCTTTTAGATACAGAACCAAGGTTTCTGTTTGCAAGTTCTTACATAAACGTCTTCTGGATAAAGGCTATGTTTATGTTTGCAGTGATGATATTTCAACACCATTCAGTTTTTATCTGTGGTTTGCTTGCTGTACTTTGTTATGATATTACTCACATATGTATATGTCAGAATGTTATATACACGTACAAACAAATGTAATTCCATGTCAAAACTAAGCTGGCAGAAAACTGGATTTTGTGTGGATAATGTTAGTGTTTCTAGATACATATTGAAAGCTTCAACTACCCACATCCAGTATTTATTAGAGCCATGATTATTTTAACAGTCTGATAACATGGCACAGCTGTAGTCATAGCTGTTGAAAAGATCTGTAACTGTTGGTGCGATTAAATATTGTAGCAGCATTCTTTGTAACTAATGTGTGAAGTTGACGACAGAAGGGTATAATTCTACCAGAATTGGATTTTGTTGCAGCTTGGTCTTTATTGACACTATTGTTCAGACTAATCACAACTTTGTTTTAACTCTTGATTTGTGTCAGATTTTTAAAATTAAGTCTTCCCTTCACTGAGTGATGTCCCTTTAAGATTCATATTGTGTTCTCAGAGTACCTAATTAGAGTAGATTAGACTAATGCTGTATTCTCAGCTCGGACACTGTTGAGAATGCATTTGTTTCAGAATAACAAGTTTACTATCAAGCGGCAAATTTTATAAATGTATCAGAAAGAGAAAGATAAAGAAATGAGCTCAAAATGTAAGAGAAAGGCTCAAAGTTTGTAGCATTGAGATTTTAATGGAGCACTTATGCCATTTTTATTTCCAGTTTACCATTTTTGTCTTTTTTCATGAAGAAATAATCGTATGAGAAGATTTCTGTAGTGTATGTATCCGTCTACCTTTAAGAAAACCATTGTATGTAACCGTTCACCTTTAAGAGAACTATTTTAGGTGTGGCACTACTTTGTTGGCTTCTGTATACTGTAATACCGACGGTGACCACACCGGTATATAAGTGCTGTGTCAGCATTTATTTGGCAGATTCGCCCTGACCTTCGAATAGTAAAGTCCTGTTTTAAGTTACTCTGGTAGTCTGTGTATTAATTAACTAAACAACCCACAGACTTTACAGTGGCGACGAGTCTGATCGTACCCTGCGGCAACAATACTTCCGAAGCAGTTAACGAGCGTCGAGAAGAGGCAACCGCCCTCGTCATTCTGCTGGGAGAAAACTTGAGGCTGCAGAACTAGAAAGGAAGAAGAAGTTAGAGACAAAGACTTCCATCAGCAACAGGCACTGACTGTCCCTTCTGCCACGGTGAGGAGTGAGCCGATCAGCAGGAGAAGCAAGGCGGCCACGGTGACTGTGAGTAAGGGAAAGTAAAAAGAATAACCGGAGGATAAGGGCGGTGCACTCGACCACGGTCGAGGGGGAAAGGAGCCGGACAGAAGTCGGGTCCAGAGGCGCTGAGACTGGGGCAGCGTGGAGCAAGGAAGCCGTGGTACAGACAGGCTGGGGAACGCAACGGCGTCGTGAGACAGCTAGACCGCGACCGGCGAAAAAGGCCGGGCAGCGACCGAAGCCACGAAGCGCTGCGACCGGGAGCGTAGGCGCGGGAAGAGATAAACTCAGCCGCAGCCGGGGAGGGAAGCACCGGACTGCGAGAGGGCTGGGAGGCGCGATTGGGAGCCGAGTGAGCGGGAGAGGCAGAGCCGACCAAGGGGGAACTGAGCGAGAGCCAGTCCAGCGGCTGAAACTGTTCTCCGTCAACGGGGTGTACCCAGCGCCGGTAGAGCCGAGCGAGCGGGAGAGAGACAGAGCCCGAGCAAGGGGAACCGAGCGAGAGCCAGCCCAGCGGCTGAAACTGTTCGCCGTCAACGGGGTGTACCCAGCGCCGGTTACCCTGCCGAGAAAAGGGAAAGCCCTGAAGCCGACGCGCAGGCTGTGAACCTGAAAGCCAGCGGCCGTCGCCCGTGGGGAAAGTGTACCCCTCCCGCTAGGGAAGAAACGCGGGAAGCCGCCATTAGGCGGGGAAGAAGACAGAAGCGGGAAACCGCCATTGAAGTGGGTGGGGAGAGAAGATAAGCGCGGGAAACCGCCATTTTCACGGGAACCGCCATCTTGGAAAAAAAAAGAAAAGAAAATTTAAAGAAATAATTCGTGGTGTTATCAGGAAGAGAGGAAGATGCCTAAGCATGGTAACATCAATGATTTTAATTCCGAGGTAGAAGACTGGGCCACGTATGTGGAACGCATTGAGATCTATTGTGAGGCCAATAAAATAGAAGAAGATGACAAAGCTATAACCTTGCTAAACTCGATGGGCGCGAAGACATACGGTCTCTTGAAGCATCTACTAGCACCAGCTAAACCGGCGGATCAGACTTTCAATGATATTGTGACTGTTCTGAAGGATCACTTGAACCCCACACCGTTGATGTTGGCGGAACGATTCAAATTCTATGCGAGAACGCAAAGGAAAGACGAAAGCAACGCAGAATACTTGGTCGAACTGTGTAGACTAGCGAAACACTGCCAGTTTGGAGGGAATCTGACAGAGGCATTGCGAGACAAGTTCGTGTGCGGGTTGTCAAAGGAAGGAACGCAAAAGCGACTACTCGAAGAGAACGACCTTACACTTGATAGGGCTGTCCTTATTGCAGCATCGCACGAAGCCGCAGCGAAGGGAACTGCGGAAATGCAGCTAAAGGCAGCGGCACTCAGTGTGGATCAAGTTACCTCGAGTACAACAAAATGCTGTCGTTGTGGGAAGACAACACACGACCAGAACCAATGCTGGTTTAAGAACCAGGAATGTAGGAAATGTGGCAAACTGGGTCACATAGCTAAGGTATGCCGGTCAGGGAAGAAGACCAACAACCAAAGGAAGCCATCACAGGAAAAGTACAACAAGGTACACAAGGTGGCTGAGAAGAGTTCAGATGAACAGAATTCGGACTCAGACCCAAACGGCCAGGAGCTGGGCAGTCTGAGAATTCACAATGGGAGTAAGGAAGCTGACCTACAAACTATCTGGGTCATGCTAAAAATAGCTGGAGTCCAAGTGAAAATGGAGTTGGACACTGGATCAGCTCTATCAGTCATAAATCAAAGGGATTACCACCGGCTATTCTCACATATACCCTTAAGAGATACCAAGTTCGTATTGCAGACATACACGGGGCATAAAGTATACCCCATGGGGAAGATAAGAGTCAAGGTGAGAGATGGGGGTAAAGAACACCCAAGAATGAACTTATACGTACTACCTGAGGGAGGACCACCACTTCTGGGACGGGAGTGGATCAAGAAAATAGACATGGAATGGCACTATCTAAAAGCCATAACGAGTGAGGACTCGGTGCAGACAATCAGCTCAGATTCTGAAACGGATGACGATAAGACCAACCCAAATATGAAAGACAAGGCTAAAATGGACTTGCCGACTAAGGTTGGAAGAACAAAGGCATGCATAAAAGCTTATGCTCCAGAGAAGAACAAAGTTTCAGAACAGAACTCCACCGAACAACGACAACATAGTTTGATAGAGAATTCTGAGTCTGTTCAGTTTACGGACATATCCATGACTGACGAACACTGAGCTCGGACTCAACTTTATTTCAAATTACGACAGCAAGTAGAACAAGTGAGTTACCGTCTCGAACAAGAGATGAAAACAATGAAAAAGTTCTATGACACCGAATGGGAGAATCTGGAAAGACAACAGAAGCAGCTAGCTCAAGCAGAGAGCGACCATAGAGCCATTGTGACCAATTACCGATCACACCTCCCTTATGCTGTTCAGGAGTTAGAATATTTGCAGGAAGGAGCAAATGAAGAGGAATCTTCAGGAAGCCAGGATTTTATTCCCGTTCTTCTCTACAACCCCTTACAAGCAGAGTTTGAGAAGTTGAAGGAACAGCATGAACAGGCCCAGGCTACAATCCTGGAGGGGATTAACTCGGCAACCTCCGAAAAGCTAGTTTCAGTAGAAGCATATGAGCAACTAAAGGTTGAACATGAGCAAGAAGTCCAAAGGCTGCAGGAAATTCTTGATGAGCTCAAGGCCAAGACAGACTCATCGGTAGAAGTTCCATCCATAGAGGAGAAATTAGAGGTGAAAGACATGGCAGAACATGAAAGACAAGATGTCCAAGAACTCATAAAAATATTGAAGGAAACCCAAGACAAATATGAGGCGGCAATGACCGAGGTTCAACAACTTGAAGAACAGATTCAACTGGGAATCCTTTCAGTGGAAGAAAAGGAAACTGTAAGAAACACAGAGACTGTAAGAATGGCCCCTGAACATGAGCTAGAGAGCATCAAGGCGCAACTTCTCCGAGCGCTGAAAGCCAAAGTACAAGAGGAAAAGAAGGTGAAAGCATTGGAGGAAAAGGTGGATGAAATGGAGAAGACTCTGATCCACAGTGTTCCCGTGGAAGAGTTAACGGTCAGCCAACTCCTTCATATGCTGAGGGACAAGACTCTGCAATGGGAACAATCTGAACACGAGCTTCAATCTTCAAAGGGAAGGAGTTCGGAGCTCTCAAAAGTTATGGAAATAGCTGAGGTTGCAACACAGATTTTACTGGGATGCCAAAAGTACGCTGAATCACGTCTATGTGAACAACAGAATGTTGAAACAGCTGCTCCAGTAGAAGGATTGAATAGCCCGATCAATCAATCCCCGATGGAAGGGGAAGTGTTGAAATCACAAATGAGGTCATTAGTGAAGGATTTGCAGGAAACCCAGGAAGAGCGGGATGAATATGAACGCATGAAGAAGTCTCTTCAGGAAAGATGTCTAGGGAGGGAACAACAGTCGGCTAACGTCCAGTTGGGTAAGGAAGAAGTAGCAGGCCCTCTCGCTAGACTAGTTCAGGACGACACCGAATATTACCATGACCTGTTGAGCGACACGGAATATTACGAGGACTTGGTCTGCCCAGCTTGTGATGAAAACTCCCAAAGTGCAGAAATCAGGATGAAGCACTTAAAGTCTAAGGAACATAGGGAGATGGTGGCGCTACAGCTGGCAGCTGATAAGGGAGCCCCGAGAGTCTCCAAGAAGCAGAAAAGAAAAAGACGAAGCAGAAGGTGATAACCATCTAAATCATTATCACTTCTACCAGATCATGTACGTGGGCCCTACGAAGGGAGCCAAATCAGTTGGCAAGTAGGAAAAATTACCAAGGCAGTCCAGCTGTTTGTAAAAGTCAGCACTGCTGGTTCAGCAGGACGGAAGTTCAAGCTGTTAAGTCAAGGGAAAGACTATTGGATGAGTCACGCTAGCAATGTGAACCGGCTACACCACAGAGATGTTGTTCGGACCGAGTCAAGACCAGAGACTGAATCTGTAAACTGTTCCCGCAGAGACTGAATCTGTAAACTGTTTCCCGCATAGATTATACCTGTGAATTGTTTTACATGAAGTTGAATATATGTTATGTTTAATGGGGGACTAAGTATGTTGTAAGCTAAAAAGGGAGGATTGTAGTGTATGTATCCGTCTACCTTTAAGAAAACCATTGTATGTAACCGTTCACCTTTAAGAGAACTATTTTAGGTGTGGCACTACTTTGTTGGCTTCTGTATACTGTAATACCGACGGTGACCACACCGGTATATAAGTGCTGTGTCAGGATTTATTTGGCAGATTCGCCCTGACCTTCGAATAGTAAAGTCCTGTTTTAAGTTACTCTGGTAGTCTGTGTATTAATTAACTAAACAACCCACAGACTTTACAATTTCCTCTGTTCACTATTGGTAGTAAGATCACAAGTGCATTTACTATTTTGCTACAAATAGTGAACACAGGAATCTTCATCCCTTGTCTGACTTCTCATTTTAAAGGGGAAAAGCTTGAAAGTTGCTGTGTTTTTCGGGCTGACTATTTTGAACTCTCATGTGAGAAGAGGAGCAGTATTGTTACTCTTTACACAAAAGGTGTGTCCATCTCATCATTTTATGTGATTTTTGATGGTGCTGGTTGGGAACGGTAGCAGAGTGGTTATGTTACTGGATGAGAAATCCAGAGACATGGGTTCAAATCCCACCACGGCAGCTGGGGAATTTAAATTCAGTTAATTCAATAAATCTGGAATAAAAAGCTAGTATCAGTAATGGTAACCATGAAACTTTCAGATTGTTGTAAAAACCCATCTGGCTCACTAATGTCCTTTGAGGAAGGAAATCTGCCGTCGTTACTTGATCTGGCCTATATGTGACTCCAAACCCACAGCAATGTGGTTGACTCTTAACTGCCCTCTGAAATGGCCTAGCAAGCCACTCAGTTGTAACAAGCTGATATGAAAAGCAATAAGAATAAAACCAGGTGGAACACCCAGCACGACCTCGGCACCGGCTTCGGACATGACAACGGCACACCCAGCCCAGTCGACACTGCAAAGTCCTCCTCACTAACATCTGGGGACTTGTGCCAAAATTGGGAAAGCTGTCCCACAGACTAGTCAAGCAACAGCCTGACATAGTCATACTCACAGAATCATACCTTTCAGCCAATGTCCCAGACTCCTCCATCACCATCCTTGGGTATGTCCTGTCCCACCGGTAGGACAGACCCACCAGGGGTAGCGGCACAGTGGTATACAGTCGGGAAGGAGTGGGCCTGGGAGTCCTCAACCTTGACTCCAGACCCCATGAAGTCTCATGGCTTCAGGTCAAGCATGGGCAAGGAAACTTCCTGCTGATTCCCACCTACCGCACTCCCTCAGCTGATGAATCAGTACTCCTCCATGTTAAACACCACTTGGAAGAAGCACTGAGAGTAGCAAGGGCACAGAATGTACTCTGGGTAGGGGACTTCAATGTCCATCACCAAGAGTGGCTTGGTAGCACCACTACTGACCAAGCTGGCCGAGTCCTGAAGGATATAGCTGCCAGACTAGGACTGCGACAGGTGGTGAGAGAACCAACACAAGGGAAAAACCTACTTGACCTCGTCCTCACCAATCTGCCTGTCACAGATGCATCTGTCCATGACAGTATTGGTAGCAGTGACCACTGCACAGTCCTTGTGGAGACGAAATCCCGTCTTCACACTGAGGACACCCTCCATTGTGTTGTGTGGCACTACTACAGTGCTAAATGGGATAGATTCAGAACATATCTAGCAGCTCAAAACTGGGCATCCATGAGGCGCTGTGGGCCATCAGCATCCGCAGAATTGTATTCCACCACAATCTGTAACCTCATGGCCCGGCATATCTCTCACCCTACCATTGCCACCAAGCCAGGGGACCAAACCTGGTTCAATGAGGAGTGCAGAAGAGCATGCCAGGAGCAGCACCAGGCACACCTAAAAATGAGGTGCCAACTTGGGGAAGCTGCAACACAGGACTACATGCATGCTAAAAAGCGGAAGCAGCATGCTATGGACAGAGCTACGCAATCCCACAATCAACGGATCAGATCAAAGCTCTGCAGTCCTGCCACATCCAGTCGTGAATGGTGGTGGACAATTAAACAACAAACGGGAGGAGGAGGCTCCATGAATATCCCCATCCTCAACGATGGCAGAGTGCAAAAGACAAGGCTGAAGTGTTTGCAGCCATCTTCAGCCAAAAGTGCCGAGTGGATGATCCATATCGGCCTCCTCCTGAGGTCCTCACCATCACGGATGCCAATCTTTAGCCAATTCGATTCACTCCACGTGATACCAAGAAACAGCTGAGCGCACTGGATACAGCAAAGGCTATGGGCCCTGATGACATCCCAGCTGTCGTGCTGAAGACTTGTGCTCCAGAACTAGCTGCGCCTCTAGCCAACCTGTTCCGGTACAGCTACAACACTGGCATCTACCCGACAATGTGGGAAACTGCCCTGGTATGTCCTGTTCACAAAAAGGACAAATCCAATCCGGCCAATTACTGCCCCATCAGTCTACTCTCAATCATCAGCAAAGTGATGGAAGGTGTCGTTGGCAGTGCTATCAAACGGCACTTGCTCACCAATAACCTGCTCACTGATGCCTAGTTTGGGTTCCGCCAGGACAAGATGGAGTGCCAATTAGTAGTGCCGAGGACTAGTGGAATGTGAGTTTGTGCCTGTGATCCCTACATCACTGAGTTATTGATCTCAATCACGTTGTATTAAATGAGGAAAGGAGCTTCCAGAAGGCGTTAGGAAAGTTAAAAGAGAGAATACCAGTATGCTGAGCTTGGGAACAGGACACTCTAGAAAGAAAAACATAAAAAACTTGAAATGGGAAAAGGCAATTGGAGTCTTCAAACATGTTTGTTTCACAAACCATGTAAAATCGACCCAAATCATGAATTCTACCCTACTTAAGTTATTCTCCTGCGGGAACAGACACTCCCTGCTCCCCAAATGTAATGAAGTAAAACTCCAGAATACCTTTCCACATACAACAATGCCCCCTGTCCCAATACCAATGGAACCATTGTACCCTATGGCATATTTAATGATCTCAGTCTATACTTATCCCTTAAACCTTCAATCCTGTTTGTAACCTGATATTTATCCAGCTGTTTTTTGGAAGGCATTAATCAACACAGAATGATCTGCTTTTGCTGGCAGTGCATTCCACATGTCCACTACTCTCTGGGAAGGGGGAAGGATTTCTTCAGAATTCCAGTCTTGCTTGAGGCTTGCTAAATTTGAGCCTGTATTCTGTCATTCTGTGCTCACAGTGCAGGTTACATATCCTTTAAGTGTCAGCCTTGGCTCAGTGGTAACACTCTCGCCTCTCTGAGTCAAAAGGTTGGGGGTTCAAGCCCCACTTCAGAGACTTGAGTGCAAAATCTAAGCTGACACATCAGTGCAGCACAGTTGTAGTTCCCGTCTTTCGGATCAGCCATTAAACCTATGTTTGCCCTCTCAGGTGACCACAAAAGATCCCTTGATACTATTTCGAAGAATAGCAGCAGAATTTTCCCCGGTGTCCTGGCCAATATTTATCCCTCAACCAACACCACTAAAACAGTGGTTAATGGCCCAATATTCCGATCCCTACGGGTGTGTACGCGCTGTGTACCCACCCGTAGGGACATCGGAAATGCCAGTTTCAGGCATACGCTGAAAACCGGCATTTCCAACCTGTCAAGAATGGTATTGACAGATCCTCCAGCTGCCCTGGAGAAGGGCCTCTGCGGGCAGATAGTTCCGCTTTTTGGAGACCCTCCGCCCACAGAAAACCCTTACAATTCTTACGCCTGGTAAAAGCATTTTTTCACTGATTTATCATTTAAAAATACTTTAAAAAAAAGGTACGTTTATTTTTAGCTCCGTAAAAAACTTCAATTATTTTTTTCAAAAAATTAAATTTTTGTTATAATACTTAATTTCTTGTAATGTCAGGTCATTTTTAAAATGTGATTTAAAAAAAAATTATTTAAAGTTTTACTATGTTTTTTCATTGATCTCCATTCATATATTTGACAGGTCTTCCTGTCAAATGTATGAAGGGAGATTCCCTTCTGTGATTGGCTCCCCATGGCCCACGTGATCCCAGGGACGCTGCGAACTACATGCGCCCCTGGGATACATGGGCCCTGCGCACTTCAAGTTTGGTGAGGCCCAGGAGCGGAAGCATGTGCGTCCCGGGAGCCCTCAGGTAAGGGCGTAGATTTTTCCAGATCGCAGGCCTCCGCCCGCGGGAGGCCTGCGATTGGAATATACGGGCCATTATCTCAGTGCTTTTAGTGGGACCTTGTGGGCATAATTAGTTGTCGCATTGTCTACATTACAACAGTAACTACTTCAGAAGTACTTCATTGGCTGTAAAATGCTTTGGAGCGTCCTGAGGTTGTGAAAGGTGCTATATAAATGCAAGTTCTTTCTTCCTAAGTACAAGAAGACATTAATAAACTTGCAGAATTGGCAGATAATAGGCAAATAATTTCAACATAGATAAGTGTGAGGCATTACATTTTGGTAAGAAAAATAAGAAGGTCACAATACTTGGAAAATAAGAATCTAAATGGGGTCAAAGAGCAAAGGGATCTGGGAGTATAAACACAAATCACTAAAAGTAGCAACGCAAGTTAATAAGACCATAAAAAAGCAAACCAAGCTTTATTTCTAGAGGGATAGAATTGAAAAGTAGAGAAGTTATGCTAAACCTGTATTGAACCTTGGTTAGGCCACACTTGGGAGTACTGCGTACAGTTCTGGTTGTCACATTATAAAAAGGATATAGAGGCACTGGAGAGGGTGCAAAATAGATTTACTAGGATTGTTGTATCCGTGTGTTAATAGAGACACTGAAGGCAGGAGTTGGTTTCACAGGTGTTTACTGAACAAAGTCTGGAGGTGAACTAATTGATACAACACAATATACAGGCTTATATAGCCCGAGTGGCCATTACCGGCATTACACTACACAGGGGGCTCTTAAAGGCACATACACTACAATTCCTCCCCTTTTAGCCAACCAGTATGTAATATTTTAAGTAATCATTAATTACATGTTACAAGAACAATAATCTACACATTGCTGCAGTTAATCAATTATAAGTCAGTCTCTCTGGAGGCTTCCTGACTCGGTCCGGATAACGCCTCGGTGGTGTAGTAGGTTCTTTTGGCAAGGCTGATTCGGCTTGAATGCCAGTGTCGGGTTCATCTGGTTCCAGTATCACCGGATCGGAGGTAGATACTATGGGTATCTCTACTTCATCATTAGGCGTATAGAGTTGTGGTGTAGGTTGTCCCTTTTCGGATGACTCTATGATCTGGTCAGCATGGCGCCTTATTATGCTTTCTCTAATGTTCACGGTATACATCAGCGGTCCTAGTCATGTGCAAATAGTTCCAGGCTGCCATTTCTCGGTATGGTAGTCCCGGGCCAAAACTTGTTGACCCATCTGGAAGGTTCTAGTTGGCCTTTCATTCATGCCTTGAAATTGCCAGTTCTTCACGTCCCTTCTGATGTTTGGCTTGATCAAATCCAGCCGCATCTTAGGCTTCTATTGAAGAACATCATGGCGGGAGTTTGGTTTGTAACCATATGTGTTGCATTCCTGTATGCAAACAAGAAGTTATCTACCTTATGCTGAAGTTTTATGTCTTCATTACCCATGGCCTTTATGGCCTTCTTGAAGGTCTGGACAAACCTTTCAGCCAATCCATTGGTGGCGGGATGGTATGGGACGAACGTGTAGTGCTTAACCCCATTGTTTTTTAAGAACTTCCTGAATTCTTCGGACACAAATTGTGGTCCATTATCAGAACAGATCTGTTCAGGCAGCCCATTCCTGGCAAATATGGTCCTTAATACTGTGATGGTTTTTTCCGTGGTGGTGGAGGACATCTTTATTACCTCCGGCCACTTGGAGTGTGCATCAACCGCAATTAAGAACATTGAGTCCATAAATGGACCAGCAAAGTCGATGTGTACCCTTTGCCATGGAGATGAGGGCCACTCCCATGGATGTAGAGGGGCTTGTGGTGGAGCGTTTTGGACCTTCTGGCATCCTAGGCAGCTCTTGGTCATTTCTTCGATGTCTCCATCGATACCTGGCCACCATACAAACGCCCTGGCTAGGTTCTTCATTTTCACTCCACCCAGATGCCCCTCGTGAAGCTCCTTTAGCACTTTATCCTGGAGTTTGGGTGGAATCACCACTCTGGATCCACACATCAAGGTTCCTCGGCACACTGACAGCTGTTCTCTTCTTTGCGAGAATGCTGGCAACAGTGGTTCGCCATGTGCTGGCCATCCCTTCACTGTTAAATCGTAGACTCGTGAGAGAGTCGGGTCACAGAATCACAGAATCACAGAAACCCCACAGTGCAGATAGAGGCCATTTCGGCCCATCGAGCCTGCACCGACACATATCCCACCCGATCCCCGTAACCCCTACACCAACACATATCCCACCCTATCCCCATAACCCCACGTATTTAATCCCCCTAACACTAAGGGTCAATTTATCACAGCCAATCAACCTAACCCGCACATCTTTGGACTGTGGGAGGAAACCGGAGCACCCGGAGGAAACCCACGCAAACACGGGGAGAATGTGCAAACTCCACACAGACAGTCGCCCGAGGTCATTTCTCGTTTCCTTTTCAATGGCAGAATTTGTTACTGGTAGACATTCCACTATGGTAGAGTGGAACATCTCCACTGGGTCTACTGTAGGTGCCTCTTCTACCGTTGGCAACGGTAGGCGCGATAAACCGTCAGCATTCCCATGCTGTTTTGATCCTTTGTATTCTATGTCATATTGGTGTGCCCCTAGAAAAAGGGACCACCTCTGTAGCCTTTGCGCTGTCATAATGGGAACACCCTTTTTAGGGTTGAATATGGAGATGAGGGGTTGATGGTCAGTCAACAAGGTAAATTTTTGTCCGTGTAGGTAATGGTTGAATTTCTTCACTCCCCATACCAGGCTGAGTGCTTCCCTGTCGATCTGGGCATTGTTACGCTCAGCTGAGTTCAATGAGCGTGACGCAAAAGCTATCGGCCGCTCCGAGCCATCAGGGAATCTATGCGATAATACCGCTCCTACGCCGTAAGGGGATGTATCGCACGCCAGTCTGATTGGCAGTGATGGGTTGTAATGAGCCAAAACTTCCTTGGACGTGATTAAGTCTTGCATTTATGGAAGACACGTTTACAGTCTTCGCTCCATTTCCAAATTACTCCCATTTGTAGCAGTTCATTAAGAGGGTGCAGAAGAGTTGATAAGTTTGGTAAAAATTTATGATAGTAATTTATCAATCCCAGGAACGACCTTAATTGTGAGACATTTTCAGGTGCTGGGGCTTTTATGACCGCTTCAATTTTTTCAGGTGACTTATGCAACCCTTCCTTGTTAATTATGTGGCCACAATATGATATTTGTTTCTGGAAAAATTCGCACTTGGGGCGATTTGCACGTAGGCCCCGTTCTCTCAGCCCAGTGAGCACCTGCTCCAAATTGGCAAGGTGCTCGTTGTCGTTTTCTCCTGTTACAAGGATGTCGTCTAGGTAGCATTGAGTCCCCGGAATCCCTTGGAGGACTTGCTCCATAGCTCTTTGCCAGATAGCTGGAGCTGATGCTACTCCGAAAACCAGTCGATTGTACTGGTACAGGCCTTTGTGTGTATTTATCGTGAGATACTTTTTAGAGGCCTCTTCAACCTCCATCTGTAGATATGCCTGTGCCAAGTCAATTTTGGTGAAACGTTTCCCTCCGGATAGTGAGGTGAAAATATCTTCTATCCTCGGAAGAGGATACTGTACCGTGTGAAGGACCGGGTTTACAGTCACCTTGAAGTCCCCACAGATGCGAATTTTTCTCTGTTCTTCAGATTTATCATTATTCAACGTTTTCTTCATGACCGGGACGATGGGTGTTGCCCACTCGCTCCAATCTATCTTGGATAAGACGCCTGCCTTTTCCAAATTCTCCAGCTCTGCCTCGACTGCTGGACGAATTGCGTATGGCACCGGCCTTGCCTTAAAAAACTTGGGAATTGCCGCATCTTCCACTTTTATTGAGGCGGTGATGCCTTTCAAGGTTCCTAGTTTCTCTTGAAACACTTCCTTGGCGTTGGCCAAGATGTCTTTTAATCGTTCAGGTATGACGTCGTCATCATTTTTTTTCTTACTGGTCACCATCAGTGCCTGAATGGAGTGCCAGTCTAAATGTATCTTCCTGATCCATTCACGTCCCAACAGTGGTGGACCACCATCTTGTAGAACGTATAAATACAACTTCTGTATTTCCTTGCCGTTGTATACAACAGGCACCCTTATTTTTCCTTTGGGGTATACTTTCTGCCCCGTATATGTTTTCAAGATAATGGATGTGTCTTTTAAAGGTATATGCGGAAATAGCCGCTCGTAATCCCGTCAATTTATGACGGTCAGAGCTGATCCTTTATCTAGCTCCATTTTAACTGGGGACCCTGCTATCGTGAGGGTAACCCAAATGGTCTGGTAATCTTCTTTGGCAATTACATTATGTAATTTGAGACAGCTTAGTCTCTTGTTTCCGGAGTCGCTATCGCTCTTCTGGTCTTCGGAGCTACTGTCCGTCATCATTTGTACCTTTCTGTACTTTTCCTTATTGATTTTTTTCCTGTCCGTGGATTTTTTTTGTCTAGATCGGCATACACGTGCAATGTGTCCAATCTTTCCGCATTGCCTGCATGCTTTGTCCTTGAACCAGCAGTCCCTCTGGTCATGGGTGGATCTGCCGCAGCGATAACATCTCTCGAAACCCTGTGTCATTTCATGGGTGCCGAAGTCCTGTGTCTTTTGCTGTACCTCTGCAGCTCCTCTTGCGGCTGCTTTGTATGATACAGCCATACTGAAAGCCTTGTCCAGTGTCAAATCTTTCTTGGAAAGCAGCCTTTTCTGTGTTCCTTCACTTAGGAGACCGCAGACGAATTTGTCTCGAAGAGAATCTGCCAGTCCTGCCCCGAATTGGCAGTGCTTTGATAGCTTTCTTAATTCGGTGAGGTAATCAGCGTTACTTTCATTCTTGTGCTGATTTCTCTTGAAGAATTTGAATCGTTCCGCTATCAGCAGCGGTGTTGGGTTTAAGTGCTCCTGTAGGGTATCAACAATCTCCTTAAAATTCTTGTCCTTTGGTTTGGCTGGAGTGATTAAGTTTCGTAACAGCCCGTATGTCTTTGCGCCCATTAGATTTAGAAGTACTGACGCCTTTTTATTATTTTCTATTCCATTTGCTGTGCAATATACCTCCACTCTTTCCACATATGTGGTCCAATCCTCTATATCATTATTGAAAGCATCAATATTGCCAGCCTTAGGCATCCTGGAAAAAAAATGGCGCTTCCCGCGCTTTCCTTTCGAGTCATAGAGTCATAGAGTTATACAGCACGGATAGAGGCCCTTCGGCCCATCGTGTCCATGCCGGCCATCAAGCCCTGTCTAATCTAATCCCATATTCCAGCATTTGGTCTGTAGCCTTGTATGTTATGGCATTTCAAGTGCTCATCCAAATGCTTCTTAAATGTTGTGAGGGTTCCTGCCTCCACAACCCTTTCAGGCAGTGAGTTCCAGACTCCAACCACCCTCTGGGTGAAAAAGTTCTTTCTCAAATCCCCTCTAAACCTCCCGCCCTTTACCTTGAATCTATGCCCCCTAGTTATTGACCCTTCTACTAAGGGAAAAAGCTCCTTAGTATCCATCCTATCTATGCCCCTCATAATTTTGTACACCTCAATCATGTCCCCCCTCAGCCTCCTCTGCTCCAAGGAAAACAAACCCAATCTGCCCAGTCTCTCTTCATAGCTGAAGCACTCCAGCCCTGGTAACATCCTGGTGAATCTCCTCTGCACCCTCTCCAAAGCGATCACATCCTTCCTGTAGTGTGGCGACCAGAACTGCACACAGTACTCCAGCTGTGGCCTAACCAGTGTTTTATACAGCTCCATCATAACCTCCTTGCTCTTATATTCTATGCCTCGGCTAATGAAGGCAAGTATCTGCAAGTACCTGCAGAAAAAAATGGCGCTTCCTGCGCTTTCCCGCCGCTGCTACTGCTGACAACGCTGTTTTCCGCGTTTTTTTTATTTATTTACAGGTGGAGACTCATTCCCGCCGGACTCTCTGGGACTTTTCCCCCCCTTGGCTAGGTCCGAGCGCCGACCTGCTTTGCAGCGCCGGCCGTCTCCCGAGTGCTCCCCCCCTCTGTTTCTGTTTGCCTCCGCCTTCGCTGCTCAGCCTCGCTGCAGAGTCAGCCGATGGAGCCCCAGCCCGCCGCCCAGGAAGGATTATTGCAGTACCTGCCACCAGCTCGGCTAGCTGGTGAAACCACAGTTTTTTCCTTTTCTTCCTTTTCTTCCTTTTCTTCGACTTTGGACGTCTGAGGAATCGATGTCCTTGAGGTGCTGCCGAATTGCAGGTAAGTCCGTTTCCAATTCGTCGCCACTGTTGTATGCGTGTGTTAATAGAGACACTGAAGGCAGGAGTTGGTTTCACAGGTGTTTACTGAACAAAGTCTGGAGGTGAACTAACTGATTCAACACAATATACAGGGTTATATAGCCCGAGTGGCCATTACCGGCATTACAGTACACAGGGGGCTCTTAAAGGCACATACACTACAATTATGATACCAGAACTACAAGGTTATACCTATCAGGAAAGGATGAACAGGTTGGGTATCTTTCCTTTTGAAAAGAGAAGGTTGAGGGATTACTTAATAGAGGTCTTTAAAAATTATGAATGGTTTTGATAAAGTAGACACAGAGGAGTAGATTTTGCCGAACCTGTCGGGAAGAAGGTGGGACTTCCCCTTTCGGGTTTTTTACCCGCCTACTTCGATGTCCGGCCAATCCGCGCGATTTTCCCTTGATTGACTTTGTTGAGCCCGCTGGGCGGGCTCAGCAGGCCAATTAAGGGCCACCCGGCAACAGGTGACGTCACAGACTGAAATTTCATCTGTCAAGAGTCCTTGACAGATGAAATATCAGCGTTTGACAGCTGTTTGAAGCTGTGAAACACTGACAGTCTGAGTTCTGACATGAGTCATTCTGCACAGACTCAGTTAGAACTCACACCAGCACTCAAAGCTGAAGGCTGTCACTTTTGACAGATCGCAGCCGTTCAGCTTTAACTTCCAGCTGAGTGATGCGCTCCCGACAGCTACAGGAAGAAAGGCTGTTAAAGTAAGTACAGGTAAGTAAAAGTTCTTTACACACTTTAGACACACCAAACACACTTACCTTTGCACTCATGCACCCATCACTCATCTGAGCGCCGACATCGCGACCCTTCCAACTCCTTCAACCCGACGGTCCGCCTGCTCTACCTGGCGTGGTTTGGAGCCTTCGGGAAACCCACACGAAACCCCTCAAAACAGGGATTAGGCTAAAAACTGCCTGTTAACTACCTGTTAACAGGCAGTTAATTGGCACTAATCCCTTCCCGCCTGGTTTCGGCGGGTCCCAGTGCGGGGCGGGTACACGCCGCCCCTTATGTGGGGCGGGGTTTTGGGCGGGATGGTGTCATTACCCCCAAATTCGGGATTTCCCCCCCCCCCCCCCCACACGCCTGAAACCCCGCCTGACGGCTCCCCGAAAATCTAGCCCAGAGTGTGTTTCCACTTGTGGGGAAGAGCAAAACTGGAGGCCATCAATATAAGAGAGTCACCAAGAAATCAAATTGGGAATTCAGAAGAAACCTCTACCCAGAAAGTGGTGAGAATGTGGAACTCCCTCTCCCAATCTATTGCCATTCAAATAATAATCTGCCTTCCTGTTTTTGCCACCAAAGTGGATAACCTCACATTTATCCACATTATAGTGCATTTTCCATGTTTCTGCCCAATCACCCAACCTGTCCAAATCGTACTGGAGTTTCATGACATCCTCCTCACAGCATACCCTCCCACCCAGCTTTGTGTCGTCTGCAAATTTGGAGATATTACATCCAATTCCCTCGTCCAGATCATTAATATATATTGTGAACAGCTGGGGTTCTAGGACCGTCCTTGCGGTACCCCACTAGTCACTGCCTGCCACTCGGAAAATGACACGTTTATTCCAACTCTTTGCTTTCTGTCCGCCAACCAGTTCTCTATCCAAGTCAATACCTTGCCCCCAATCCCATGTGCCTTAATTTTGCACGCTAACCTCTTATGCGGGACCTTATCGAAAGCCTTCTGAAAGTCCAAATACACCACATCCACTGGTTCTCCCTTATCTATTTTACCAGTTACATCCTCAAAAAATTCCAGTAGATTAGTCAAGCATGATTTACCTTTTGTAAATCCATGTTGACTTTGTCCGATCCTGTCACTGCTTTCCAAGTGCTCTGCTATTACATCTTTTATAATGGACTCTAGCATTTTCCCCACTACCGATGTCAGGCTTACTGGTCTATAATTCCCCGCTTTTTCTCTGCCACCTTTTTTGAATAGTGGGGTAACATTAGCTACCCTCCAATCCATGGGTACTGTTCCAGAGTCTATCGAGTTCTGGAAGATGACCAGCAATGCATCTACTATTTCTAGGGCCACTTCCTTAAGTACCCTGGGATGTAGGTTATCAGGCCCAGGGGATTTATCGGCCTTCAGTCCCATCAATTTTCCTAACGCCATTTCCCTACAAATATTGATTTCTTTCAGTTCCACCCTTTCATCAGACCCTATGTTCCGCGGTATTTCTGGGAGGTTATTTATGTCCTCCTTTGTGAAGACAGAACCAAAATATATATTTAGTTGGTATCCATTTCTTTGCTCCCCATTATAAATTCCCCCGATTCTGACTGCAAGGGACCTACGCTTGACTTCACCAATCTTTTCCTTTTTACATATCTATAAAAGCTTTTACAGTCAGTTTTTATGTTCCCTGAAAGTTTACTGTCATATTCTATTTTCCCTTTCTTAATTAATCCCTTTGTCCTCCTTTGTTGAATCTTAAACTGCTCCCAATCCTCTGGATTACTGCCTTTTCTGGCCAATTTATATGTCCTCTCCTTGGATCTTATGCTATCCCTAATTTCCCTTGTTAGCCACGGTTGAGTCACCTTTTTTGTTTTATTTTTATGCCAAACTGGGATGAACAACTTCTGTAGTTCATCCATTCAGTCTTTGAATGTTTGCCATTGCCTATCCATGCATTTAAGGGGAAGCTAGATAAGCATATGAGGGAGAAGGGAATAGAAGGTTATGCTGATAGAGTTGGAGGAAGCTCGAGTGGAGCATATAAGTCAGCATGTACTGGTTGGGCCGCAAGGCCTGTTTCTGTGCTGTATATTCTATGTACCTTATGTCTTCTTTGCAGAGTTCCTCAGATCATGTTCATTGTGCCTTTGGGTGCCTTTACTGATTCTTAGAAAGTCTTCCTTGGAGGAGGATGCATTGGTGAACCATGTCAAAGGCTAAAGAGAGGGCAAGAAGGATGAGGAGGGATACTCTACCATGGTTACAGTCACAGAGGATGTAATTTGTGACTGATTCAGGCTAATTCAGAGCTGTGACAACGGCACATACCTGACTGGAGAGGTTCAAACATGGAGTAGCGTTACAGATGGGCATGGATTTGGGAGGGGACAACACATTTGAGGAGTTTGGAGAGGAAAGGTAGATTGGAGATGGGACGGTAATTTGCAAGGACAGAGGGGTCTAGGTTGGGTTTTTTCAGGCGGGATTGATGATGTCAGATTTGAAAGGGCATTACCTGAGGAGAGGGAACCGTTTACAATATCAACTAGCATGAGGACCAGGAAGGGAAGTTGGGTGGTCAGCAGTTCAGGATAAAATGAGAACCCGGAACTTGCGCGGCCGCTACGGCGCGTACACACCTCGTACGCACCCTTAGGGGCTGCAAATTACAGCCCAGTGACTTTGGACCAAGAGAAAGTGGAATTATGTCCAGGACCTGCACAAAAGCAAAATAAAGTTGAGAAACCAGCAGGGCACTGAAGTGCAGTCAGTAGCTCAGCAAGTAACAGCAGCAGATGGGGGATGGGCTGTAAGCTAGAATAAGTTACCGTAAAACTTGAAGAGACTAAGTAACAGAGCAGAGTCACAACGACGGAGTCTTATAGTGTAATCCAGTAAAGTTGTATAGACCTGATGGCAGAGAAATCCAGGAGTCCCCAAATTTAAGCAGAGTTCTAGCCTTTGCAAAGTGCACAGTGAAAACAATGAACAAACGGGGTCGGGGATGGGAAATGGGCTCTGCACAGCTTTAAGCTTGTAGCTTGAACTTTTAGTTCGAGCTAAAATTTACCCGATATTGGAGCCAGGAATCTTAAGCAGTTGAAGAAATGAGATTGGGAGAGAAATGGCAATGGATGATCGAGGATAGAGCTGCAGAGGAGAGGAGCTCAGTAAGGAACTTCCAGCTCAGGAGCCATCTTAGGGAAACCTAGACCTAGATAGTTGAAGGCACAGCTGTCAATGGGGGGTGGGGCAACAGAATGGGGGATGCACAATAGGCCAGAGTTTTCGGAGGGTTGTAGGGCTGAAGGAGGTTACAGGGATAGGGAGGAGAGAGGGCATGATGGGATTTAAACACGAGGGTGAAAATTTTAAATTTTAAATGTTCGGGGATCGAGAGCCAACATAGGTCAGTGAACACAGGGGTGATGGATAAGCGGGACTTGATGTGGGATAGGATACGAGTAGCAGAGTTTTGAATGAGCTGAAGTTTATGGAGGATGAAGGATGGGAGGCTGGATAGGAGAAGATTGGAATAGTCATGTCTGGAGTTAATAAGACGTGGGTTTCAGCAGCAGATGAGCTGAGGTGAGCAATGTTATGGAGGTGGCAATCGGCAGTTTTTGTGATGGAGGGTATGTGAGGTCAGTAGCTCAGCTCAGTGTCAAATAGAATGCCAATGTTGTGAACGGTCTGGTTCAACCTGAGACAATGGCCAAGGAGGGGGATGGAACCAGTGATGAGGGTACAGAGTTTGTGGCACAGACTCAATATACTGTATCAGCCAATTTGTACCTGTACAAAATATAAAAGATCCAAAAAAAAATACAATTTTAGCTATTAGCGTAACTTCTGTTAGAGTCTTTTTTAAAACATAGCCTTGGCAATACTGCATTCTGAGGTGATACACACTACCAAAATAGTTGGTTTTCAACATACAACTTGAATGCTAAGCAGGGTGACATTTAAGGCCCCAAGAAACATGACTGCCAGCTAGTTAAGTGGCCGTAGTGCTCCCACTGACTTTGGCCTGCACACAACTACTCCTGCCCAAGAAGGTACTGGTACTAAAGGAAATAGTGTCAAATAGCAACTTTAAAACTGCTGTTATTTTGGTGCTTTTTAGTTCAATTTCCAGGATCCCTGCACAACTAAATCTGTCTTTTATCCCAACAGCAGTCTTATTGAAGTGGGTCTACAAATCTGCTGTGGAGAGGAAGGAGCTAGATCTAGCAGGGTGAATGCTGGGAGCTGGTTTGAATGGCAGTCTCTTAGAATCTGAACTAAAATAATAGCATCATATAACTGGCGTAAAATAACTGTGTCTTTATTTTAAAGTTGATCTGACTGCTGTTAAAAAAAGCCACCCTGCAATATGAGCAGGTTGACTTCAACAGAAGTAGAGTTGGGAACTGGTACAGGAGAAGTACTCATGGGAGTGGTTCTCCAATGTGAGTTGACCATTAGTCAGTTAGTGGAGCAATTACAAAAGCAAACCTTGTAATAACATGCTTATGTCAGTTAAATGAATGGTGTGTCTGTACTGCAGCTATTCAAACCGAATGTATCAGTATTCGATTTATGTAACCTGCAGTCTGACAAATTGCTTTTACATTGGCCTTATTTTAATTAGTATTCCAAGAGACCAGCATCTGTGAGCTAACTGCCAGCATTTCTATTACTAAATCTGTCTTCCCTTATTCTAACAGTAGAATGGAAAATCTGTGAGTTTGCCCTTGGGCTAAAGGAGCCAGATAAAGGAGTGTAGATGCTAAGAGTGCGGATGACAGTCTCCTGGAATCCAAATTAAAACATGGACAAAATAAATATAGCTAGAGTGGTATGCAGATGTTCTCTTTGCATGTCATCTTAATATTGTAGTGCCCTTGGTTGCTGGTGTATGGAATCCACCCCTTTTGTATTGCTGTACCCTTGGCTGTCGGTCCATGGAATCCATCCCTTTTTATATTGCAGGGTTAATTTCATAGCTTCAGAGCAACAGACAGCTGTTTGAAAATTGTGATTTGCAACTTTATTCCTGACCACTAGATCTTCCTCATCGACTGAGGAAGGTCTGTAAAAGCTAGCAATAGGAGAAATGTGTTGATATGGCCAGAAAAAGTATCAGCCTGTGGCTTCAGCAACGTTGTTTACATTTGCCACAGGGAGAGCTGCCTCCAGAGCCACCAATAAAACCCTCCTTTCTAGGTGGTTATCAGCATCATCAAAA
The DNA here is from genome assembly GCF_052327205.1 of Somniosus microcephalus. Classification (NCBI taxonomy): domain Eukaryota; kingdom Metazoa; phylum Chordata; class Chondrichthyes; order Squaliformes; family Somniosidae; genus Somniosus; species Somniosus microcephalus. Next base: position 89,664,697 of record NC_140995.1, read on the forward strand.
CTCACTGTTTCCGACATGTAACATTTAGCGCTGGATTTTGTCAGTGGGGCAGGCTGGAGTCGTGTAATCCGCTTTTCGTGTTAGTCACCTGATTCTAAATCGATGTGGGAGAATCCACCACCACCGCCGCCGCCACCACCACTGCCGCTGCCGCCGCCGCCACCACCACTACCACCACTTCGATTAGCTAATCCAACTGCTCACGCCGTGACACTTGCTTGATCCTTGATGAAATGGATGCGATTGTGCGCGATGGCAAAGAGGGCATCGGTTACCTGCGTGATGCAAGTGTGTGCGGCCGCCTGGGAGATTTTGCTGATGTCTGCTGCTGATCCCTGGAATGAGCCGGAGGCAAAAAAGTTGAGTGCAGTGGTGACTTTGACGGCCACTGGTAAGGGGTGTCCACCTGGTCCTCTGGGCTCCAGGTCTTGTTGCAGCATTGCGCAGATGTCACCCACTACCTCTCGCGAAAGTCGGAGCCACCTTTGGCACTGCTGCTCAGACATGTTGAGGTAGCTGGCCCTCTGTCTGTAGACCCTGTTTGGGGGGTATCTCCTGCGCCGATGGCCTTCCATGTGCTGGCCCCTTCTGGCCTGTGCAGCCTTAGGTGGGTGAGCAGCAGCTTGGCGCTCCTGTTGTTGCTGCTGCTGTTCATGGTTCTGCTGGTGCCACGGCTGGTCTTCGTCCTCATCTGATGTCCAGAAGGGAAGGAAATAAATGGCTCCCATTCTTCTGGTATATGCCTCAGTAGAGGAAGTGCTCAGTCAAGGTGGCGAGAGGGGTTTCCCAGGAGGTCACACTGGAGATGGGTGTCAGGCTCCAAACTTCCACAGCTGTGGTTGTGCCTTCTAAAAGTTCCCCCAGACCTGAGACAACAAAGTCCTGCCACCTGCAAATGATGGCTGATCAAATATCCTATTTAATGGTGGAGCTTCAGCAAATAGTCAGCAATCCAATTGTGCTACCGCCAGGTTTCACTGTCGTGTTTCAGAGCAGGCGTACTTCATGTGGGAAAAGGGTTAAAATCACAAAGGCCTTTCAAAATGGGATAATAGAGGCAATGTAGTGCTTGTTAAGGGCCTTAACGGCCTATCCCACCTCTTGGAGGCGGGACAGAGACGGGAGCAGTAACCACGATTTCTTGAAAATTGCTTGGAGGCGGGATGGAGGCGGGGTTGGGCCCGCCCGCCACTTTTTGCAATTTTAACACCCCACACGCCTCCATTCCCGCCTCCACGGCTCTGGGAAATTCGAGCCCTTAGTCTTTTATTCAGGGCTTCATTAACATCCCTCCCACAATCCCAAGTCTTAACAGAACCAATGAAGTGCTAGGACTGTGCCTGGTAAAAAGTAATGAATATCTCAACCAGTTTCTTTCTAAACCTCTCGTAGAATTGGTTAACCTTTTTAATACATGGGCCCCCTTAACAATAACAAAACCTTAGCGGCAGATCTCATTAGTACACATCATTCTTTGCTCTCATGCAGTTATCGCACCATTTGATTATACAGTATGTGCAGTCTCCTGTTATAGTGTTTCTCATATCAGCTGTCCCTTATTTCAGATGTTTAGTTTCACCTCTGCTCTAATTCACTGCTGAAGACTTTAACCCTTATTGACTTCCTAACTGAGGAAACCAAGTTCAATTTGAAATCATTAATATTTTAAGTACGCATTTATAAATTGGAAATTAAAAGGTGAGAGTTTGAAATTATATAATGGCCCTTAATGTGCGGTCAGTGGCGGAGCAAAGGCGTTCGCCACTGGCCCCGAAGTAAACTTCCTATTCTCGCGATCTCAGTGGCAAGAAATTTGGCTTTTCAGACATGCAGTTGAAATCAACGTAGTATAGCGGGAATCCCATAGCGCTGCTGTGACGTCAACAAGCTGTCTAAGCAGCCAATCACAATGCAGAATTGTCACAGCCATGGAACCAGGAAATAGAAAGCGCTAATAATCAATCACTTTTTTTAAAAGTTACAGAGAGTGAAATAAAGATTGGGATATACACATTGGATTAAGGTAGAAGCTGAAATACCATGAACAAACTTTAAAAACTTTTTTTATTAATTTTAAAATCTAATAATTTTTAACTGGAGAAATTTGATATCCCACCAATATAAAATTAGTTTTTCGGGGCCAGAAGAATTATTTATCAGTAGTTATTACTCAGATCGCTGTTTAAAAACCCAGTTACACTGGCGGGGGGGGGGCGGGGGCGGTTCCACAGCGCAGCCTGTGGAGGAGCAGTGAACGACAGACCGCAACCTCAGGATTTCCGCATTAGGCTGCGCATGCACTAAAACCTGAAGTTGCGGTCAGTTCCAAAGGTGAAATGACGGCAAACACTGCCAGTTTGCCGTCATCAGGGCCGCAAGTTCCGGGCCAAGACATAAAGTGAAAAATAATGTTTTCTTTCAGATTCGGTTCCCCCAATACTGTATGTTTCTTTGTTCTTTAGACGCTCCCACATGGCACACTGCATTCCTGACCCCAGCAGGGCCAAAGGGTGACCTACCTTTTGGCTTTTGCCACTCTGAAGCTGCCATAGAAGCAGTCTGAAACGACTCACCTGCCACGATTTGTTTTTCTTTCATGTAGCGATTATCTTGCTTTTGCTCAGTAGTGTTCACTATCAGAATGGCTGAAATGTGCTACGTGAGGAAATGCAGGCACAAACTTAGACCCTACGACTCCATTATACAGCATGTTGACGTCTGAGATGCTGTGCGACTGACTCCGCTGCATGGAAGTTCTTTAGTCAATCTTAAAATGACCCTATTTGTGTATCCACTCAAATCACCAGTTGATCTACTACTTGCTGTCTTGTCCTGTGCCACAATTAGGGTGGTACTTCCTGATTTAGAACTAAAGAATATTGATTATAATCTGTCACCAAGACTAAGCAGTACTTAAGAACTTGAAATGGTTCACTACTCATGCTGGAATCGATATGTGGATGGCATCTTGCTCGATTGACACATTTTAGTGCTGTACTTCATATTTAGACTCTCCTGTTCAAATGAAAATCTAGGCTATAAGTCCCAAATATGACTGCCCAAATAAATGTGGATGCATTTCAATGTCTGTGCTATGGTGTGCAGTCTGTAATATCACTAACTCAATCAGTGCTAATTTTGAACTGCTGTTCATGGATAACGTTACTTTTGATGTGTATATTTTTCAACATTTTGAGAATAAAATATTTAAAGCTAAGTTCCTACTGCTTATATTCATTTTACTTGTTCACCAGCAATGTTTACATTTGCCACACGGAGAGCTGCCTTATAATGGTGACCTGCCCTTTTGTTCAGTAAGTTGTACTTGTGTACATTCCTTGGCAAACCCAATGGAACAAAAGAAACAGCACACTTAACACAGCTAGGATTACCCAGTAAATGCAAAAATATCCTTCACCATAGGTAGATGAAAAAGATCGTACAGAACTGTACGTTGCTTAAAAAAGAGGAATATTAACGGGTACGGGTGGCGAGCAACGAATTGGGATTATAGTTATGGTACCCTAGTGGTTATGGCACTGGACTAGCAACCCAGAGGTTGTGTGTTCAAATTCGAGCATGGTAAATCGTGAAATTCAATAAATCTGTTCATTTGTGGACTGGCACCAGTAAATGACCTAGAAAGCAGCTCAATTGTCAGCAAAGGGACCTGCCAACCCTACCTGGGCAGGTCTACATGTGATTCCCGTCCCAGACAACATGATTGACCTTTAATGACCTCAGGGCAACGAGAGCTAGCCAATCAATACTGGCTTGCCAGTGTCACGCACGTCCCAACAACAAATGAGTTATTTATTTGTTATTCTTCCCTCCTCCCACTTGAAAACCTCCCTTCTTCTATTTCTCCAGCTATTTTCATGATTGTAATATATACTTTTCGTGCCACAGTGGATTTGTAGTTCTTGCTGCAGCTGTTATTGGTGTAGCAGTGCAACAGGGAGGATTCATCCACAGTCTAATTTCCAAAGATCAGAACGTGAAGAAATAGTCATTTCCCATGCAGTGGGGTCACTGATTAACATAAGGTGCACTGTCTAAGCTTAGTACCAAAGCAACTCTTAAACAGCCCCTTAGATCCCAACACACGCATCAGTCTCTCTCAGCAACACAAATAAAACCTCATCTCAAACAGCATTATTGTGCAAATTTTCTACTTAATGGCTTGAACTGTATGAAACATTGCAAACATAAAATCTATATCATAAAATTGTTGCTTCTGTGCTATCCTCCATTTATTTTTATTGTTTGGCACCTTTTTGCCTGTAATTCTGTAATAGGATTTTCCAATGTAATTGTGAAATACTTTAAAAGAACTGCTTTGAGTCTGTATGACCCACAGGCTCTCACCACCAGTCAGTGCTGGGGAGAATTCTTTAACATTGTTTTCTCCAGTTCACCTTTGTCATCCGTGTTGCTTTTTTCATCTGCAAGTATCCAGGTAAGTTTTTTTTTTAGTTGTAAAAGGCTCTTTTTTTCCCCCACCCGTGCAGTTCTCCACCTGACAGCTTCTGCTGCTCGCGTTTGTGGTACCTCTATTCTTTTCTTGGGTCTCCAACTCTCCATTTTAGTCCACTCAGGCCATCCACTGAAGCCATATTGCTTCAGTTAAGCCTCCAGGTGTCACATTTTACTCCATTTGGACCTCTTGCTGCTACAGGTTCTGGCACCTGTGAGGGGGTCCAGAAGAATGAGGCTCAAATTGCCCTTTTGCCCATTGGTCTCCTTCCTGACTTGTATTTGGCTCCTTTTAAGCCATCAGGCACCATTCCACACTGCTTTCCCCATCATCAGTTGCTTCCTGGCTTTAACTTCCTGTCTTAAAGTGTCTATTAGCACTTCATCACTGTTTAATAAACATAAATTTCCACAAGCAAACAAAAATTACATCAGAAAATGCTTAAAGAAGCAGGAAGGATGTTCCCGATGGTTGGGAGTCCAGAACCAGGGGTCACAGTCTAAGGATAAGGGGTAAGCCATTTAGGACTGAAATGAGGAGGAATTTCTTCACCCAGAGAGTGGTGAACCTGTGGAATTCTCTGCCACAGAGGGCGGTGGAGGCCAGTTCATTAAATAAATTCAAGAAAGAGTTGGATATATTTCTTAAGGCTAAAGGGATCAAGGGATATGGGGAGAAGGCAGGGACAGGGTACTGAATTTGGATGATCAGCCATGATCTCATTGAATGGCGGAGCAGGCTTGAGGGGCCGAATGGCCCACTCCTGCTCCTATCTTCTATGTTTCTATGTTCAAAGATTGATCATGCATGCAGTTTCCAAGTTTTTATACAACAATTATCCTTCCGCCCCAAAAATGCTTCCGGATATATATATTTTTTAAATAGAATTTTGAGCTAAATTAGAGAGCGAATGGGATTGCTGTGATTGACATGGTCAGCAGCTAATCTGGAAAAGCCCAAATAATTCAAAATCATCTTCCATCTAGGTTGAAATCACTTGGAAAAATGAATTCAACTGTTCCATTGAGAAACAAATACATGCTCAATAATCAATCCTTATTTTTGTAAATGTCATCAAAAGAAGCCACAGATGCTGTTTATCACAGAGATTATCTGTGAGATCAGAATTGAACTATTCATAATAGAAAAGGAGTTGTTGTTAATTTATGCATGAAACCAGCAACAAAACTCATAGGAGGGAATGTAATGCCAAAAAACAGGTGGGTTGGGGTCGGGTGGGAGGCTAAAGAGTTAAAAATCTGACTCCCAGCCCGCCTCCATTCCGCCCACTTCTGGTTTTTAATGGGGGCAGGCAGCCAACCCGCTCACAAGAGACGGATTGGCAATTTAAATAAACCCATTCTCCCGTGTTTCCCGACCGCTTTGCAATCCCCCACCTCTCCCGCCCCGCACTTTACCCTCCTCCAAATTAAAATTCCGGCCATAAAGTCTCACAGGATGAGAGTAAACACCCTTTTACTTTAATTTGGAGAAATTTACTAATGCAGGCTTGGGAATTCGGCAAACTGGGAATCTAACTCCCTTCAACTATTCTGTTGAAGTCTCAGCTTAGACTTTTGCACTAGCTAAAGCTTTAAAGCAAAAACCTTAATGAAGTTATTACAGGACACAAAAGGCAATTTCATGAGCAGATTGATTTGTTATTATGAAATATATAACGTGATTTTTTTTTGTTTAAAACCTTATTTTATACATTAGACATTTCATTTACTCAGGAAAAAATGTTGGATGAAATGTTTTTCAAAAACCATCTTGATTGATACTATTGGTTCAATTTCTCTCTTTATTATTAGTATGTTCTCTGACTCATCACTCAGGATTGGTTATTTTCATTTAGTCCTTTGTAGAGTCTCATTGACAGATTTCTAGCTACTTTCCTTGCTTATGATTCGTACATTCCTTTTTCAGTTCTAATGTGCAGCTATTTTACTTTGTGTCAATCAACAAAGTGTGGTAGAGAAACTGTTACAGGAAATAAGTGACACTTACAGGAAATTTGCACTTTCTGCAAGACATTTAATATATAATGCATGGATTTCCTGTGCTGTTGGACACAGTAAGCCGATAAATAAAGTCTGACACCTGTCTTAGTTACTTTCATATTGCTTTCTTTCTCTTATGTTTTTTTCCTTAACTCATCTGTTTTGCTTCTCTGTTCACTTCTGCATATTTCTGTCTTTTTCTTTTCTTTCCTTTTGGGTTGGAGATGCTGGGTGGCATGGCATGCTATGATGGGGAAAGAGCTATTGATGGCTTTAGGCTTCATTTTGTAGTAGTGGCTTGTAGGGCAAATGTGGCATGCAGGTCTCAGTGGCTCCTTCCCATCACTCATGTTTGTCCACACATCCTCGCTCCCATGTGTCGCTATCTCTTTGCTTTCTAACTGCTTTGTTCTCTTCTACCACCCACACACTGCCATTACCTCTACATTGCCTCCTGCGAATTGTCCGCTCAATTCATGTATCCTTTTCTCCCGCCAAGAGTGCAAAGTTGGAAAATTAATCCTATAGCATCTACACAGTGGTTTTGTGGGAAGCATTAAAATAAAAAGATTAAAATAAGATACTTACCATTTTTAGGTGATATCATCCTACAAAAACAAATTAACTGTCTCACGTGGCTTAAGTCGACATTTCTAAGAGAAGATCTTCAAAGCATCTCTGGAATATCTGTCGCTTATACCCTGGAAGATCAATTCATCCATTAAACAGTCACTTGCAAATCATTCTCGATACCATTTTCCCCACATTAAAGCATTTCTGAACTTTTCATTGCACTGTGGCCACTGCGGTTGTGGGCACTGTATTGCGTTGGTTTGTTTTTGTACTTGCAGTACTTGCCACAAATTTGAAATAGTTAAGCTAAGCATTGCTGTGACATTTGGACACCTCACTCAGTCATCAGTCATAGTTTCACTTTTTCAGAATAAGTTCCAAACTTCATCTGTCACAAAAGCAGATCAGAAACATTCCTGACCACGTTTCCTGTTTTAAATGTACAATAATGATCAGCAATCAATTTTAATGCACAAAACCTCTAATTGTAGTACTGTATAATATTTACCCATGAGTAACTGGAAAATCAAAAGTCAAACTTGGCTAAGAACATTTAATTTTCTAATTGCTAGGAAATCATAGTAATGGATTCCACCTGAAAACAATGGACGTCACTACATGATACTGGGCACGTGCATGACTTCAGCAAAATATAGTTTCGTTTTTGGAGCAATCATTCTTTCACTAACTAACCGTGTGCTCCAGAATAAACAGAAAATCTTGTGAACAGAATTCAGATTTATACAAACTAGGAATCATTTCTCAAAGTAACTGAATAGGGATCTTTAAGCAGTGTTCAAGAAAGGTAAGCTGAAAACATCCCTCAGTTTCAAAGATATAGCTATTTAGAAAACAAGCCATCTCAACTCAGTTACATTTCTGATGTATGCATTTAATTAGGGCAATTAAAAGTGGTGTTACGGAGCATTCAAATTCATTTTTGATTATTTTATTTTATACACTCAATGCAGGCCATTGACCTAGTGATATTATTTTAAGTCTAGTTGTCCCTCCTTTTCTGAGGATAGTGATTATACTTGGAATTTGGTTCCACAGGCAGTGGTAGCCATAGATACCCCTTCAGTGGCGATTCTTCATATTTGGGCCTATGCAGTTGAATAGCTGGGCTTTCCTACAATAGGAGGGGCATCACAGATAGACAAGATTCTCATCTGATATCTATGCGGACTCTCCAAGAGTCGCTGGATTAATTTTTCCCTCCTTAGCGTGGGGAGACAGAGTCTACTTGTAATGCCCCAGATGAGAAAGATTAACAGCAGAGACCACAGATCCAGATCAGAACTTTCCTGATCTGCACAGGGATCTTTTACTCCCTGAGCCTTTGAGGATAATTGTAATGAAATTTGCATTCTGTGAAGTTTTTTTGTGGTATTTGTAACTTTGTGTTCTGTGAAGTTTTATGTAGAGGTTAATTTGGCAATTATTCTGTAGCGTAAGAACCTCAGCACATCTTTTGGAAACCAAGTAAAATGGACATTTTTCTTAAACAGATAAAAAGCCACAAGAAGTAAACCTTTTCAGTTAAGCTACTCATGACAGCAGAAAATAAGGCTATTTGTATTCCCATTTCCGGATATCAATCTCTAAACATGTTAGTCAGCCATTTGAAAATCATCATGATTGTACTGCTCTATTTCTTAAATCTGATTTTCAAACCTTTATCAATCATTGTGCATAATAAGGCAAAGATTTCATTGGCAGCCTATGTTAGAGCTTGATTAGCGTAATTCAACATTTTAACTGGTTTTAACCGAGTCTGTAGGTTACAATGATGTTTATGCTTTCTTCAAACCAGTGCTGCAACTTCTGTCTTTTCTTTCTGTAAACCACTTCCTCCCAACATATGTTGCCTTTATTCGAATGTTAATTTTCTTTTAGAAAATTTGAATACATTGGCCCAGAAATTTGGGTCGGGGGCTTCCCGCGGGTGCAAGCCCCTGACCTACACTTACCTAGCACGCCGACATTTGAGGCCTGGGCCTGCGTGGATTTCCGCTCTGTGACCCGGTCCAGCTCCCGGTGCGCTGTGCTTGCGTGATCCAGCGGCGCAGTTAGTTCGATGAGCCGGCTGGGATCACGTGAGCACTGGGCAACCAATCGGAGGAGGGAAAAGTTCATTCATGAGTTTGATAGTAAGAATTGTCAAACTCATGAAAACTCCGGGCGCCCAAAACAGTACTTAAACTTCAAATAAAAGTTAAAAAAATATCCCACTAAATAAATGAACTATGAATAACTGTAAAAAAACTATTTTAAACAATTAATCAAATTTTTGAAAAAATATTTTTTTAACAAATCGGGTCTAAAAATACACTTACCTTACTGTAAATTCTTTAAAAATAATAAACCTGTGGGAAAAATGTTCTAAATTTTATTAATAGACCACTTACCTTTTAAAACTAAGTACTTACGTCTGCTTTTTTCACGCGTAAAAACCGGAGGCCTTTACGCACGGGCAACTCTTCAAAAAAAAAAAAAAGGAATTTCAGCGCGCACGCGCTGCCTGAAACGTCGCACGCATTCCGCCTCTTAACCCCTTGCTTCAGAGGACAGGAAATGCCGGTTTTCAGTGCATGCGCTGTGCATCCTGAAAACCGGCACTTCCATCGGGCCCACGCGTGAGTACCCCATCCGTACTCACGCGTTGGGACCCGAATTACTGGGCCATTGTTTTTCTGCCTTTCTCCCCTCAGTATTGTATGACATTATATTGTGTATCATTCGCTAAGCTATCATTAAATGCAAATTGCTAAGTCTGCTCAAAATCAGCAAAGACCTAAATGAAAATCAATTTGAAATTAAACGCTTAACAGAAAAAATGAATCAAATACAATGGAAATTTGATTATCCACCATTGTGAAAACAGCGGTGAGCTCCGCTCCCCCAGAGCATAATGGAAGTTGGAAGATAATTGAGATCTCCCAGCAACACTCTCCTCTGTTGCTCTGCTTCTGCTGATAAGGTTAGCTGGAGCTGGACAGCTAATCAAATCTACCCATACACCCACTTTCAACTCCAGCCATCAGACCTGAGAGAGTCAATCAAAAATATTCTCTTCATGCTATCTCTACCCATCCCCAAGCTCCACTGGTAACCACTGAAGGCAGCACACACTCACCTCCAGCGCTGATCTCAGTGGAGCTGCCTACTTGAAGACATCAGCTGGCTGATGTTAGTTGGCATGCATTATGCTCACTATCACAAATGCATTTCAAGGTATTACAGATATTAATCAAAACTGTTGGCACGAAATTCTCACTGACAATCGAAAACATGGATAATTAGAGCCTGGATAATTGCATAAAGAGAACACAAACCAGGGTTTATAAAAAAAGACAACTTGTGTCATAGCCATCATAACTCACTCACACATGTGGACCTTAATTGTTACCAGTTGTACACTGGCCATCTGTATGCTTCCATTTCAGAAACTCAGTCAACATCAAGCATCAGATCATATGTAACACAGTTAGATGTAAAGCTTTCAAAAGATTTCAACTTCAACCATAGCACTCCCTATTGTACCTACGTGACATTTTTCTATTTCCTACAATAGTAGTCCTGTGCCTATCAGAGTGAGTTTGCCAATCAATTTTGAATTGTAGGACCAACTTAATTGAATTAAGACTGCCCAAATCCATTTTACCTTTACAGCTACAAGAACAACAACTTGGATTTAAAAACCGTCTTTAACGCACTAAAACACCCCACATTTCATAAGAGTATAATCAGACAAAAATTGACACGAGCCAAAGGAGACATTAGTACAGGTGACCAAAAGCTTGATCAATGAGGTAGGTTTTAAGGAGGAGAGAGAGGTGGAGAGCTTTAGGGAGTGAATTCCAGAGGTTAGTGCCTAGATGGCTGAAGGCATGGCTGCTAGTGATGGGGCAAAGGAAGTGGGGGTTGCACAAGAGGCCAGATTGGAGAAACGCAGAGTTCTCGGAGGGTTGCACAGCTGCAGGAGGTTATAGAGATGGGGGGGGGGGGGGCGAGGCCATGGCGGGATTTGAACACAAGGATGAGAATTTAAAAATCAAGACATTGCTGAACTGGGAGCCAATGTAGGTCAGCGAGTACAGGGGTGATGGGTGAATGGGACTTGATGCGAGTTAGGATAGGATAGGTGGCAAAGAGAAGAGACTTTTATCTCATCATTCTGGGCTGGATTCAAACTCACATCCTAGAGATGAAAAGGCTAGTGTGTAGCTACCCACTGTCTCGTTCCTTTTATTTCATTGTTAGATTTTTATTTGATCTCCTATGGCATTGCTGAGAGGAAAAAAATAAAAACTGTCTCCCTCTCTCTCCCTCTCCCTCTCTCTCTCTCTCCCTAGTTGTATCTCTCATTTTGAGTTTCACTTTTTTTCTGTATCTGTTCATCTTTCATACTCTTGGTCTTGTAGTATGGCTTTCATACATTTTTATTGTAATTTCTGTCATTCTGTCTCTGACTCTTGCAATAAAATTATCTTTTGCCAGCCAGTTGTGCATGCTACCTACTGTGTATGCATGTGATGTGTGACCCATGACTGCTTTATAGAATTTACACACTTAATATTTTAAAAGCTAGTGGCAAGTCTGCAAGTATATCGTGTATAATAAATTACAATCTACATATTGGTTAAATATACAGTAACTGATTCTGGCTCCTGCATTCTCTTCAGGAATAAGGAATGGACCAGGTTTCTGAGCAACCGTATCTAAGGATGGGCTTTGAGTAAGAACACTACTTGATTTGGAAAACCTACAAAATAATCTGCAATTGAACTTGACATTCTAAGTTATGACTAAGTATGACCATTCAGTATTGTTCTCAATTCATTTTAATGCTGCAATTATCATTTTCTCCCATCCTTTCCTGAAAGTATTGATTCAAGAGATGTTGACAGCCCACCTGGCACCTCGCCCAAGTGGCAAGTCTTCATGTGCGAGTTTAGATGTTGAGGGAAGGAACACTTGGTGGATGACCTAGGTCATTTTGACAATTTTTTCTCCTCTCTGAGGCGAATTGCTCTATCTAGTGGCGTGGATGAGAAGCTTGTGGAACTTCCTGCTGAGACGGAATGACCTTCAGAGATGGATTTCTAAATGCGAGTATTGTACAATCTGCTCCCCAGTGTTGTCTTTAGTTGCATATGTTTTACTTTAACTTTTGTGGAAATAGAAAATAACATGCAATATGTATTTTCAAAACATTTGTGCACCACGTTTCTACAATTTTTTTCAAAGGTAGTATTCCATTCGTTTCACCTACTGTGTTACTAATGTTGGATATACTTGAAGTGCTATTAATCTAATGATGAATTATGCAGGGCATTTGTTAAATTTTTTTGAGTTTGAAATTATATCCATTCTATGTTTGTTTATTTTAGACTTTTGTCTTCAATTGTGTTGGATAGTATTCAAGATAAATATGCTGACATTTATCTCGAAATTAGAAACCTTATATTTTGCTTGTTTCTTCCAGGAAATTTAACCTCTTATAGGTTAAACAATCATAAATTTCTTCCTCTACTGCATGTTTTGTGATTTCAAAACTGAATATGTGGCTTGTTTTCTTCCACTTTTGCACATTTTTCTAAAAGACCCATTGTCTTTTGTGTATTTTCACAGGGAACCCAGGGATAGTATGTTACTATAAGCCCTTCATGCAGATTTTACACAAGATTCTCAACCAGAAGTATCCCATCTGGGCCATAAGCCACGCAGGCCACTGTGTCCCCCCAGGAGACATGGACATGATGGAAGGTACTGTACATTGTCTGGAGTCTTTAAAAATAATATTGTCTTCTTTCTAGTCCCACATAGTTATATATAATAACTGCTGAATCTTCTACACATGACTTTTTATTGCAACTGTCATCTTCTGCATTGTACTATTTTTATTAAGTTACAATTTAAGAATATATGTATGATACATTTATCTATTGTAGAAATTTGCTTTGATCCCTCAAAATATTTGTAAATTGCCCAAACCCTATTTTGTAGAAGGCTTCCATATACTTATACCTAGTGATATCTTAACTTGGAAACAGAGAAGCACCAATTTTGTAGAAACCAATTTAGTCAGTTGGGTTTTGGTTCCAGTCATATAATTGGATATTCAAATCTAAACTGTCCATTGAGACATCCCAATCTGCATATGGCTGAGGAGCCTGTGGAACTTCCTGCTGAGACTGGAAATCTGCATGTATTGGCTGCAAACTGAAGTTGCCACAAGGTGTTTTGTGGTGAATGATGTGAATTTGATTGTATTTGATTCTGTTTTAATCCTCACGACCTTTACAGAGCTGCTTATGCTTGCTAGTTCATAATCACAGCAATCACGGAGTAGCACTTGGTCTGTAAACAGTGGAGTGGATTGAAGAGAATGTTTTCTCTGCAGCAGCACAGCTCTCAGTATTTTTGCTAGGAACTGATAACCCAATATTAATGAAGGAGTACGATTAACTTTTAACCCTCATGTTCCAAGAGAAGCATCTCCACTTAGAAAAGGCCAGCAATTTACCAAAGGTGACTAAAAAGGAGCTTTGCTAAGTTGGGAGGTACGCTAGTGCCGGCTCCTTGTCTGATTCTATAATGCATCAAACGCCAATGAAGGGTTACTCCACTGTTAAACAGGTTGTTACTACTGACACTTAAACCTTTCACTTGTAAAGACGTTGGCCAAGATCTTGAATTCACCTTGTTGCCATATTTTGGTTTTGATTGTGCACTATAGGTTAACAAGTTGAACTGCACTTATGATGAATGAGCAGTATCTCCACATGGTTTTCATCCCGAAGCAATACATTTTCATTTCAGATTGTCTCCACACACTACTGTGCATAGTCCTATCCTACAGTGTAATGTGCTTAGGGCACTTTTATAGCATTTTTTGTGAAGAAAGACCTTGCCTAAACCTCTTCTAGATTAAGATAATTATGCACAGATGTGTAAGGTATATATGCAGGACCGTTTTTGCTAAACTGGCTGGATGCAGGGCTGCAGTTCATTGTAAGGAGAGAAGGAATGGGCTCAGTTAATATATGAAACACATGTTCAGCAATAAAGATGGCAAATGCAAACAGTGAACCATTTATTACCTTCTTCATGTGACACATTACTCAAGTGAAAGGAAAAAATGGTAGCTGAGGAACAAATGGTCCAGAATGATTTAAATGGGGTCAACTTGAGAAGGTTGAGAGGATGATCTGCAAGACGAGCCTTAACCCCATTAGTTGGGGCAAACACATAGATGCAGTGTAATTAAGGTCTGTGAATAACATATGACAGTGCTGTCTTAGTCATTCCCACATTTACCAGTTGCTATGAGTACTGTTTTGACATGCTTCTATTATTCATTTAAAGATATAGGGATTGTGTCTTAAGTTTTGAAACTCCAATTTGAAAAAGTCAATAATAGGCCATTTTTGGGCGCGTGCTATAAACACATTGGCCTAGAAATTGGACCGTGCCCGAATTGGGGCGTGATCCCGGTGCAGCACATACTGCATGCGCTTCAGCTGCAGCTGCCATTTGCGGCCCCAGAGGTAGCAATATCCACCAGCTTGAACGACCGCTGAGATCCTCAGGTGAATTGAGAGAGTGGGAGGTGTTATGTTCATTAATAACTAGACATTCTTATTATGAACAGCTAGCTTTTGCTTAGTCATTTATTCAGTACACGTTCTCTAGGCACAGCATCTGTAGAGATTCAGCATGTGTGCTTGTGTGCGCAGGCTTCCATCTTGACTACTGCCTTCTGGGTAGCCTAGTGCATTGTGGGTAGTGTAGTCTTAAACACATACAACTAAATATACAGCTCTACGGCTCCATCTAGTGTACCACTCCAGAATGACATGTTATTGATCATTACATCCCCCTTTCTTTGAGGTTAAACAAAATCAATATCAATCAACTTTCAAGAAACACGATAAAGAAGATATCAGTAACACATTTGTTAGTGCTCTATAAACATAAACATTTTCACAACAGTCAATACATTTTCAATATAGTTTTTCTTTGTACTCAAAGATTAAGTCTATCAGGCTTTTTTACTACACGTGTGGATCTTCTTAACACGGGTAAGTCTGATGTGTTTTCATGAGATTGTTCTGGTGTTTCTGATATGTCTCACATCTGCCTATCATGTTCTCAATGTCCTTATTTATGCCAGGCCAATAAACAGTGTCTCTTGCTCTCCTTTTGCATTTTTCAATTCCGAGGTGTCCCTCATGAATCCTTTTGAGCATGTCTTGACGTAGAGCCTGTGGAATGACTATTCTGTTCTGTTTTAGTAATAGTCCACTTGTGACACTCAATTCTGACCTTATGTGAAAGTATTTTGGACAGGAACCTTTTGGCCAACCATGATGAATGTTCTCTATTACTGTTTGTAACACTGTACCTTTTACTGTTTCTTCTGCTATTTGCTTTGATTTTGTGTCTGACACGGGCAGCGCAGCAGTGACCATACTCACATGAACATCCACGTCTTCTTCAGTGGAGCTCACTTGACTCATTGTGGGTGCTCGGGATAGTGCATCTGCTAACACTATGTATTTGCCTGGTGTGTAGATCAGTTCAAAGTCATATCTTTGCAGCTTCATCATGATTCGTTGAATCCTTGGAGACATCTCATTCAGATTTTTTTTATGATGGCAACCAGTGGGCTGTGGTCTGTCTCAACTGGAGAAATCTAGCAATTAAGTGAATAAGTTTGCCCCAAGGTTGATTGGCGTTATTTGACACGCTTACAGACAAAAAAAATCTAATTAGGACTCACTAGTGAGTACAATTATAATTGCTTCATATTTTACATTTCACCCTAAACTGCAAAGTGAACTTTCAGGCTCTAATTATGGCAGCTTTAGTCATTAAGAAAAAAAGTACTACATTTGGTCTGATTTTTTTTTCATGACCAGCTTAAAACAGGCTATTTATTACAATATTGCCTCAAGATTTTCCAAAGGGATCCAAGACTGAGACAGAAATAAAGGCATTGGCCCGTAATTTCCGATAGGAGGCTTCCTGCGTGCGGATGCCTCCTATCGGAAAAAAATCTACGAACTTACCTGAAGGCTCCCGAGGTCCGGACACTTCCATTCCTGGGCCTCTCCAACTCGAAATGCGCAGGGCCCACGTATCCCAGAGGCGCATGCGGTTCCTGGGATCACGTGAGCCAGGCCAGCCAATAGGAGAAGGGAATCTGCTTTCATACTTTTGACAGATAGACCCGTCAAATATATGAATGGAGATCACCCCAAAAACACCCAAAACATTAAAAAAAAATTTTTTTAAAGCTATCACGTTTTTAAAATGAGTTAAAATTACATTAAATTAAATATTTTAATTAAAGTTTTTTACAGGGCTAAAAATAAACTTACCTTTTTTAAAAGTATTTTTAAATTATAAATGAGTGAATTTTTTAAAAAACTTTTTTTCAACTCTTATGCTGGTAAAAGCAGGCCTTACACCTGCTTTTATCAGGCGTAAGATTTTTAAGGGTTTTCTGCGGGCAGAGGTTCTCCAGAAAGCAGAACTCCCCCCCCGCAGAGGCCCTTCTCTAGGGCAGGCGTCCGATCTGCCGAGCATTCTTGACAGATCAGAGATGCTAGTTTTCAGCGTATGCGCTTCGCATGCCTGAAACCGACATTTCTGATGTCCCTACGGGTGTTTACACAGCACGTACACACCCATAGGCATCGGAATATACAGCCCATTGGAGGAGAAATTCGGTTGGTAGCGCCAGCAATTAGCGCCTAAAGAGGCCGAGAAGTGGGGCGTTAGCCAATTTTCGGCCGGGCGCAATGAACCCAGCGCCTCTTGCCATATTGAGTGGCTTTTAGTGCCGATGCTAAATCTTAGCGGCCGCTCGCGGGCGCAGGCAGATCATGACATCATTTCAGTGTGCAACGCCTTTTTGTCGCCCCGGACCGGAAATTCAGTGGTGCGCCCCTTCGTTCCGCCTGGTGCTAATAAGGACAGCTTACTGGAACGTTCCCCAGTCGCTCTTGGGCTTAGGGGGGCACTCTTTAAAGGGGACTGCACTGGTATAAAAGCAGCAGCCATTTTGGGAGCACAACTTCTTTGGGATTTTCACAGAGTTGCAGGGTTGCACTCTGAGAGCCATATCACTAGTGACCCAGCGCTGCCAGAGGACCTTCAGCCTTCAGACCATCACCCTGCTGCTGGTGAGCCTTTACACCCTGTATAATTTCTTGTTACCTATTATTATGGGGGCTGCTTTGGAGGGGAACGTCTTGATGCTCGACCATCTGGAAAGGGCACAGAGACGGAGGGAGAGAGGGCCAGGAATGGCCAGACGGAGGAGGGCCAACAGACGTCGCCACACCAGACCTTACGCTGCCAGGGTATTCAGGCAGCAGTTCTCTTACCTCAACATGTCGGAGGAGCAGTGTCTTAGGAGGCTGCGATTCAGAAAGGAGGTGGTGACTGAGCTGTGCCACCTGCTTCAGGCAGATCTTCAGCCGCAGATAAAGTGCAGGACCTCTCTGCCGGTGGCTGTCAAGATTACAGTAGCACTGAATTTCTATGCGACCGGCTCCTTCCAGGCAGCAACTGGGGACATTGCCAACATCTCCCAGTTTGCGGTGCATAGCTGCATCCAGCAAGTAACAGATGTCCCTGTTTAAAAGGCGGCGGCAGTACATCTCCTTCACTGTGACACCGGAGAAGCAGCGGGAGCGTGCAGAGGGCTTCGCAGCAATAGCGGACTTCCCCATGGTGCAGGGCGCCATTGACTGCACGCACGTCGCTTTGCGGGCGCCTGTTTTGAATCCTGATGACTTCCGCAACCGCAAGGGGTTCCACTCCTTGAATGTGCAGCTGGTCTGTGACCACCGGCAGCTGATCCTCGCGGTCAATGCTCAGTTCCCAGGCAGCAGCCACGACGCATTCATCCTGTGCCAGACTTCAGTAGCAGACCTTTTCGAGGCCCCGGCTCACCCAGAAGGCTGGCTTCTCGGTGACAAGGGCTATCCTCTGTGCCCATGGCTGATGACCCCGCTCCGTTCGCCCAGCACCCCTGCAGAAGAGCACTACAACGTCAGCCATCAGGCGACGAGGAACATTGTGGAGCACACAATCGGCGTGCTGAAGCAGCGGTTCCGCTGTTTGGACCATTCGGGAGGCGCCTTGCAGTACTCACCAGAGTGAGTCTCCCACTTCGTCATTGTCTGCTGCATGCTCCATAACCTCGCCACCCTGCGCACCCAGCCAATGCCAGCAGACATTGAAGGACCAGCAGAGGAGAAGGAGGAGCAGGAGGAGGAGGACCAAGACGGGAGGGTCCCAGAAACTGGAAGGGCTGTCCGTCAGAGGCTGATAAGGAGTCGGTTCTAGGCCCCTCTGATGGAATTCTTGGTGCCAATCGAAGACCAGGAATGGAACCATTCGGATAACCCAAAGCCTATGAAGGCCAGTATGAATGTAAAGAGCAGACATGGCCAATGTCAATAAAATAATTTGTTTATTTTGAAAAATGTGCTTCCTTCCAACATGACAAAGCAATGGCACCAGAAAGCTTAACTAACAAACTAACATATAAGTGCCTCGCACACCTGGGAGACTATCCAAAACATTACTAACATTCAGAGCAAGTGGCTCGCACACCCGGGAGACTATCCAAAACATTACTAACATTCAGACCTGTAGTGTATGTACTTTGCAGAAGGAACTATATTCTGCAGCCCCTGTATACTGCAGTACCAGTAGTGACCACCCCTGTATATAAGCCTGTGTAGTAACTTTGCATTGTAGTTCCAGTTTTGTCTCCACTCAGTAATCACCTGTTGTAACCAACTCCTGCAGTCCGTGTCTCAATTACACACGGGCATAATACTGGCGACGAGGCTGGGATCCATCCCTGAAGCGAAGTTGTTAGAGGTTGAGGCCAGAAGGAAGAAAGGAAAAAAAAACAGAAGAAACGGGCGTCGACTGTGGGCAACCGCCTCTGATTCATCGGATTTGAAGATTTGCAGGAGAGGCTGTCGAGAGCGGGGCTTGGTTATCCTGTCTATGGTGTTCCAGCTAATCGGGTTGGTGGCAGGTAGTACACTGATCCTTCCTGGGCTGCGGCGGGCTAGAGCTCGATCGGGTGGCTTTTCAACGGGGCCGAGCAGCGTTGTCGGGAAGAGGAGAGAGAGGGTGGAGCACACAGGGTGCTACGAAGCCGGGCAGCGTACAGACCCGAGAAGAGGGAGGGAAGTGTCCCATAGGGTTTGCTCTGACGACGGGAAAATAAAAGAAATTAGAAGCGCAGAAAGCCGCGAGGAGCAGAAGTTTGCCACGGGGACCGCGGAGAGTGGCGTTAGCAGCAGCGCGGGGGGGAAGTGCGCGAAGACCATAGGGCGTCGCCATCAAGGCATAAAAACGCCAGCAACAGCGCTAGCAGCAGCGGAGAAGACAGAAAGCGCGGGAGGCGCCATCTTAATCCAGCGGGGAAGAAGGCAAAGCGCGGGAGGCGCCATTTTGTTCAATCGGGGAAGAAGGCAAAGCGCGGGAGGCACCATCTTAGATTTCCAAGATGCCGAAGACTGGCAATATCACTGCCTTCGATAATGCAATAGAAGACTGGACCACGTATGTGGAAAGAGTCGAAGTATATTGCAAGGCAAACGAAGTAGCCGATGAGAAAAAGGCATCGGTACTACTAAACTTAATGGGCGCAAGAACGTACGGCCTATTGCGGAACCTGATCACTCCAGCCAAACCGATGGCGAAGAGTTTTAACGAAATTGTTGATATCCTACAGGAACGCCTAAATCCTACACCGCTGCTGATAGCAGAAAGATTTAAATTCCACAAGAGAAATCAGCATAAAGATGAGAGCAATGCTGATTACCTTACGGAACTACGCAAGGTATCAAAGCACTGCCAGTTCGGAGCAGGACTGGCAGATACCCTACGGGACAAATTTGTCTGTGGACTCCTGAGTGAAGGAACCCAGAAGAGGTTACTCTCAGAGAAAGAGCTGACGCTAGATAAGGCTTTCAGCGTGGCAGTATCGTACGAAGCAGCAGTAAGGGGAGCTGCGGAAATACAGCAAAAGCCACAGGAATACGGCACCCACGAAATGACACGGGGATTTGAAAAATGTTATCGCTGCGGCAGAACAACCCATGACCAGAAGGACTGCTGGTCCAAGGACAAAATATGCAGGCAATGCGGAAAGATGGGACACATTGCACGAGTTTCCAGGTCTGGGAAGAAGACTAACGACAACAAAAAGGCTACTAAGGAACAGTACAGGAAAGTACAAAAGATGACGGACAGTAGTTCCGAAGACCAGAAGAGCGATAGTGAATCCGGGAGCAAGAGACTAAGCTGTCTCAAACTTCGCAACATAATCGCAAAAGAGGATCACCGAACCATTTGGGTCACCCTCACGATAGCAGGGTCCCAAGTCAAAATGGAATTGGATACAGGATCAGCCCTGACCGTCATGAATCGACGAGACTACGAGCGGCTATTCTCACACATACCCTTGAAAGAGACATCCATTGTCTTGAAGACGTATACGGGGCAGAAAGTATACCCCAGAGGGAAAATAAGGGTGCCTGTCGAATACAACGGCAAGGAAATACAGAAATTGTATCTGTACATACTGCAAGATGGTGGACCACCGTTATTGGGACGTGAATGGATCAGAAAGATAAGTTTAGACTGGCACTCCATTCAGGCACTGACTGTGGCTGGTAAAAAGGATGACGACATCACACCTGGATGATTGTCAAAAATCTTAGCTAACGCTAAAGAGGTATTTCAACAAGAACTGGGAACTCTTAAAGGCGTAACCGCCTCGATAAAAATAGAAGAGAATGCAATTCCCAAGTTTTTCAAAGCAAGACCGGTACCGTATGCAATTCGCCCAGCCGTCGAGGCAGAGCTGGAGAATCTGGAGAATGCAGGCGTGTTATCTAAGGTAGACTAGAGCGAGTTGGCGACACCCATCGTTCCTGTCATGAAGAAAACGTTAAACAATAAGTCTGAGGAGCCAAGGACGGTTCGCATCTGTGGGGACTTCAAGGTGACGGTGAACCCAGTCCTTCACACAGTACACGAGGATAGAAGATATTTCCGCCTCACTATCTGGAGGGAAGCGTTTTACAAAAATTGACCTAGCACAAGCATATTTGCAGATGGAGGTTGAAGAATCCTCTAGGAAGTATCTCACGATAAACACTCACAGAGGTCTTTACCAGTATAATCGACTGGTATTCGGAGTAGCATCAGCTCCGGCGATATGGCAAAGAGCGATGGAACAAGTCCTGCAAGGGATTCCGGGGACTCAGTGTTACTTGGACGAAATCCTAGTGACAGGTGAAAATGACAGTGAACACCTTGCCAACCTAGAGCAGGTGCTCACTAGACTAAGAGAACACGGGCTACGAGCCAATCACCCCAAGTGCGAGTTTTTTAAGAAACAGATATCGTATTGTGGCCACGTGATTGATGAAGAGGGGTTACATAAGTCCCCTGACAAAATTGAAGCGGTAGTTAAGGCTCCAGCGCCTGAAAATGTGTCGCAACTGAGGTCATTCCTCGGATTGGTGAATTACTACCATAAGTTTTTGCCGAATTTGTCCACAATTCTGCACCCACTGAACGCCCTACTACAAACTGGAGTAGCATGGAAATGGAGCGATGAATGTAAGCGGGCCTTTCAGAAGAGTAAAGACCTAATCACTTCAAGAGAGGTATTGGCTCACTACAACCCATCACTACCGATAAGACTGGCGTGTGATGCGTCTCCCTACGGCATTGGAGCGGTACTGTCACATAAATTCCTTGATGGTTCAGAGAGGCCGATAGCTTTTGCGTCACGCTCGTTAACTTCAGCCGAGCGTAACTATGCCCAGATTGACAGAGAGGCCCTCAGCCTGGTGTGGGGGGTGAAGAAGTTCAATCACTACCTGCACGGTCAGAAATTTACTCTACTAACTGATCATCAACCTCTCGTCTCCATTTTCAACCCTCAGAAGGGCGTCCCGATAATGACAGCACAACGGCTACAGAGGTGGTCCCTTTCCCTAGGGGCACACCAATATGACATCAAGTACAAAGGAACTAAACAGCATGGGAATGCTGATGGATTGTCGCACCTACCGTTGCCGACGGTGGAAGAAGCACCTGCAGTGGATCCTGTGGAGATATTCCACTCGACCATAGTCGAATGTCTACCTGTGACGAATGCAAACATAGAAAAGGAAACACGAAATGACCCGACACTCTCCAGGGTCTATGATTTAACGGTGAAGGGATGGCCAGCACATGGCGAACCACTGTTGCCAGCATTCTCGCCGAGAAGAGAACAGCTGTCAGTGTGCAGAGGAACCTTGATGTGTGGATCCAGAGTAGTAATTCCACCCAAATTGAAGGATAGAGTGCTCAATGAGCTTCATGAGGGTCATCTGGGAGGGGTAAAAATGAAGAACTTAGCCAGAGCGTTTGTGTGGTGGCCGGGAATCGATCGAGAAATCAAAGAGATGACCAAGAGCTGTACAGGATGCCAGAAGGTCCAAAATGCCCCACCACAAGCCCCTCTACATCCATGGGAGTGGCCCTCATCTCCATGGCAAAGGGTGCACATTGATTTTGCTGGTCCATTTATGGACTCGATGTTTTTAATTGCGGTGGATGCACATTCAAAGTGGCCAGAGGTAATAAAAATGTCCTCAACCACCACAGAAAAAACTATCACAGTCTTACGAACCATATTCGCCAGAAATGGGCTGCCTGAACAGATTTGCTCCGACAATGGACCACAGTTTGTGTCTGAAGAGTTCCGGAGGTTCTTAAAGAACAATGGTGTTAAGCATTACACATCCGCCCCATATCATCCAGCCACCAATGGATTGGCTGAGAGGTTCATTCAAACATTCAAGAAGGCTATCAAGGCAATGTGTAATGAAGACATACCCCTACAACACAAGGTGGATAACTTCTTGTTTGCCTACCGGAATGCGACACATGCGGTTACCAACCAAACTCCAGCCATGATGTTCTTCAATCGAAGACTACGATGCCACTTGGATTTGGTTAAGCCAAACATCAGAAGAGATGTGGAGAACAGGCAGTTTCAGAATATGAATGAAAGGCCGACCAAGAGTTTTAAGATAGGTCAACCAGTTTTGGCCCGGGACTACCGCACAGAGAAATGGCAGCCAGGAACGATCTGCACACGGCAAGGACCTCTAATGTATACCGTGGACGTTGGAGAGAGAATTGTAAGACGCCATGCTGACCAGATTCTAGAGTCACTGGAAAACGTCAAATCCACACCACGATCCGATACACCTGGTGATGAAACCGAAGTACCAATTGCATCTACCTTAGAATCGGTGATATTGGAAGCAGACGAACCAAACAACGACGTTGATCCTGAATCAACTTTGCTAGAAGAACCTGATACCCCAAAGAAGCGTTATCCAGACAGAATCAGGAAGCCTCCTCAAAGACTGAACTTATAATTGCTTAACTTCAGCTAATGCATATGGCAACTACATTGTAAATATGTTATTTAATTATTAATCAAATGTTATGTACTGTTTAGCTAAAAAGGGAGGAATTGTAGTGTATGTACTTTGCAGAAGGAACTATATTCTGCAGCCCCTGTATACTGCAGTACCAGTAGTGACCACCCCTGTATATAAGCCTGTGCAGTAACTTTGCATAGTAGCTCCAGTTTTGTCTCCACTCAGTAAACACCTGTTGTAACCAACTCCTGCAGTCCGTGTCTCAATTACACACGGACAAATAAGACCAGCGTCCACGACCTTGATTTCTAGACATCTCAGCAGCACCTTCTACTACAGATCCCCTTTGATGGTGATCTATTTCTCTTGCGAGAACGGCCCCTTCGCTCCCTGCAGCTCCTCCGTAATGGGACCCCAGTGGCTGCATGAAGGCTGGGGGATGCCTGATGACTGTCTGAAAGCGCAGATGCCCCTGAGGGACGGCCTGGATGGATTTTGGACTTGGAGGGCCCGGATGCTGACTACTCCAGCTGGGCATGGGTGGAAGCAGTCTGTCCTGCAGTTGATGGCAGCTGCAGTGGAGACGTGCCAGCGGTGGCATCAGGATTGCTGACATCCTGAGAGCGGACACCTGCTCCGTGGTCGGCCGACACACTGGCACTCTGACAGGGCAGCACCGCAGCATGCGAACCATGCGAACCAATCGGCTGGTCCACAGATTGCTGGCCTGCTGTGGTGCTGCAAGGGCCCCGGGTAATCCTGCCTGATCCATCGAGGGTGGCAGCAGTCAGTGCTTGCGTGGCCTCAATCTGTCTCTGCATGAGGCCAGCGAGTGACTGCGTGGCAGCAATCAGCACTTGCGTGGCAGGTGCCAGTGCTTCGGTGAAGCCCTGGACAGTCCTTTCCAGTGATGCACCGAAGCCCTGGACAGTCCTTTCCAGTGCTGTACCGAAGCTCTGGGCACTCCTTTCCTGTGCTGCCGTGAAGCCCTGGGCACTCCTTTCCTGTGCTGCCCCGAAGTCTTGTACACTCCTCGCCTGTGCTGCCCCGAAGTCTTGCACACTCCTTGCCAGTGTCTCGATGGATTCAGGCATCCTTGCCACTGCAGCCATCAGCTCAGTGTGCCTGAGCCGAGCCTGGGCACTCATTTCTGCGAGGGAACGCACCTCTTTTGCGCTCTGTGCAGCAGTCGTCGTGGCCTGACTCGCCCTCCGGGGAGACGGCTCCCGAGCTTCCCTACCCCCCTTGCGTTGCTGGAGCCCGCTGGTTCCTGCAACTGGTTCCTCCTCAGAGCCATCCCCCCCGCTCCCCTCCAGGGAAGCACTATCCCCAGTCTGCAGATGGGCTGGCTCGCCTGAGGGTGGTACGGATGGTCTGGCTTCCTCCTGCTCTTCGCCTCTGGAGTCAGTGTCCCTGGCAGCTTGATGGCCCAGCTCCCGAGCTGGTGATGCAGCATCTGAAAGCAGGGAGGTTGAAGAGTGGCTTTAGCGAAAGGACAGGGTGGCAGCAAGGGATGCAAGAGTGCTGCAATGCTCTGACATGGGTCCAGAGTGAAAAAGCATGCTGGTGGGGGGAGCAAGTGGAAGGAGGCAGTTCAAAAAGGTGATGACCTTACCATCGCTGTGCACAATGGGGTCGGCAGCTCCAGTAGTGACAAGACCACTCATCCGGCCTCCAACAATCTGGTGGACTCTTTCCTCCAGGTCCATCAGTGTCTGCAGCTGAGGAGGGCCTCCTCCGGTACGAATCTGTTCCCTCCGGTTCCTGGCCAGCTTGGCCTGCAGGAGAAAGGACGGGAAGTGATGAAACATGCTGCCCTAAGTTGTCATCTCATGCCCCCCATGGTGGAACAGCCCTTACAGTATGCCCTGAGTGGTCATCTCATGCCCCCCATGGTGGAACAGCCCTTACAGTATGCCCTGAGTGGTTATCTCATGCCCCCCATGGTGGAACAGCCCTTACAGTATGCCCTGAGTGGTTATCTCATGCCCCCCATGGTGGAACAGCCCTTACAGTATGCCCTGAGTGGAATGTGCGTGTGTGTTCCCAGAAAGGGACATGGGTGCTGGCTGACAGATGGCCACTGGGGCATCGCGCGCCCTCTGGCCATAAAGTCAGGTGCACCCTCTGGCCATAAAGTCAGGTGCAGATGGAGGGATGAAGAAGATTGCCAAAAAGCCACTCACCCTAACGACCCAAATTAGATCGTTGAACTTCTTCTTGCATTGCACAGGAGTCCTGGCCACCACGCTGCTGGATTTGACTATTTGCGAAACTTCCCTCCAAGCTCTGTGGTACTCGTTCTGATGAGGCCTCCTGCCATTGTCAGGGTACAGCACTGCTCGCGCCGGCGCTCCACTGCGCCAACCAAAGCATCCAATGCCCCATTGGCAAAGCGCTCCGCTCTCTGCCTCACCCTCTCCATCTGGTCAAAGTTTGTAACGCCACAGAATGAACAGCGCTGATTTTGAGGCCTACAGGGCGATGAATGTGGTTGCTGATCCTAAATGACCCGCCCCTTTAAGAGCTGGCATGTCTCGTGGTCATCGATTATTGACAGCACCTGCGCTGCACCCGGCCGCCCAGATATTGAGTAGCGCCGCCAGGTTAGCACCTTAGGAGTCCCGTGCAGCGCCTGATTTTACGCCGCAATCACCTTTAGGGGCGATGCAACCCAATATCGCTCGAGGTGGTGATGAGTTGCACCTGGCGATAGATTTTGCGCACCGCCAATTCTAGCGCCCCAAGCGGGGCTATACCCAATTTCACCCTCATTATGTTTAATACCTAAATAAACACAGAATTCATATTGGACAAACAATAATTGTAAAATATCATCCAACTATGCAAAGCTGAATAACTTAAAATGAAAGTATAGGCAGCTTTGACTGTCTTTGTTAAAAGATCAGATGTACACAATCCTGCTGGAGAAGAAGTTGTGTGAACTCAAATTCTTACCTACAATTTGCCACCTATTGTCATGGATGTTGTGCTCTGAGATATTCATCAGAAACTGTAAATAGTTGCTTTTTAATCAGTAAATAGCCAGTGTGAAGTGATTAGGACAGGGAGGAGAAGATCCACAAAGAGGCCAGAAAGGGTAACCCTTCCATCAATCATTACTATTTTTTTCCAAGAACAACAAATTGTGGCAAAAGATTATAGAGGTTTTCCAAATGACACTACCAACATCTGAAGCTTGCTATCGTAAAACAAAAGCTAAAATCATAAAATATTTTTCTGAATCCAAATCTTTAATGTCTCGCCTCTCCTTCCTCTCCAAAAACCTGGGGTAGGTTTCGACAGCTGCTTAACTGCTTGCAAAAGGATTAAGAAATGAGAATTACTGAAAAGAAATACTTGCATTAGTGTCTTATCATATCTCAGAAACATCTCCATAAATTACTTTTCAAAGTGCAGTGATTATTGTTCTGTACTCATATGTTGTAGCCGTTTATCATGTGGCATGATTCAAAAAACAGCAATGAGATAAATTACCAGTTCATTTATTATATGGTGATATTGTTTGTGGATGGACTATGGACCAGGAAAGAGAGAGAATTCCTTGTTCTTCTTCTTATAATGCCCTGTGATCTTTAATGTCCACCTGAACAGGCAGACTGGTTTAATGTCTTATCTGAAGGATGACACTTTCGATAAGATTGCATTCCCGCAACTTAAATTCTTAGATTTTCAGCACAGCAGAGTTGGTAGCACTTTTGCCTCTGGTCAGAAGGCTGCAGGTTCAAGCAACCTTCAGCATGTAATCTAAGCTGACACTTCAGTGAGGTCTGAGAGAGTGCTGCACTGTCTGAGGTACCTACTTTTGAATGAGATATTAAATGGCGGTCTGGATGCAATAGAAAATCCCAGGGCTCTATTCAAAGAACAGCACATCATTCTTCTAGTGTCCCGGCCAACATTCCCCCTTCAACTAACACCACCAAATTAGCTGCTGCATTTTACTATATCATGACAGCAACTGCCCTTCAAAAGCAATCCATTGGTTGTAAGGCACTTTGGGACATGCTGAAGATGTGAAAGATGCTACATAAAGCAAGTTTGTTCCTTCTTACCCCAAGCTCCTAATCTGGGGCTAAACCCACAATCTTCAAATCCAAATCATTGCTGAACTAGAACTTTCTCCCTCATGAAGTGTTACGATCTGGAATGTACTGCCTGAAAGAGTGATGGAAGCAGATTCAATGGTAACTTTTAAAAGGAAATTGAATATATACTCGAAAAGGAGAAATCTGCAGAGCTGTGGGGAAAGAGCAGGGGAGTGGGACTAATTGGATAGTTCACAGATGCGATGGGCCAAATGGCCTCATCCTGTGCCGTATGTTTTATGAACACCAGCCTACATAAATTCTAACTCGTTCAAATCTCTGCCGCCTGAATCCTACCCATACTAAGTTCTGTTCCCCTATCACCCCACTTACTGATGACTTTTATTGACTCTACATCCACTAACCCATTAAATTCAAAATCATCATCCTTGTTTACAAATCCCTGCATGACCTCTCAATGTCCTTTGGCTGCAACCTCTTCCAGACCTACATTGTAGCATGTGCCCTTCTCCCTCTGGCATCCCCTGTTCCACCTTTGGTGGCAGAGCCTTCAGTTGTCTTAGCTCTGCACTCTAAACTCTCTCCCTGAACCCTACTGCCTTGCTGCCTCTCTCTCCACACGGAAAAGTCTCCTTAAAACTACCTCTTCAACTATACCTTCGGTTATCTCCCAAATAGTTTCCTGAGCCTGTTTCAGCCTTGTAAGGGGTGGTGTGTGGGTTCAGTCAGCTTCACCTCTGACTCCTTTGAGCGGTTCGAATCGCTCCCACTCCCTTTTGTTCGAGGCTTTGGACTTATTTGGGGGTTGTAATGAACTTGCAACAGACGCCTGGGTTGGTCAAAAGAATTCAGATCTTTATTTTGAGACAGGAAAATATACAATACCATAAAGCTTATACTCTAAAAGGGTGGGGAACACTCGGAATAAGCGAGGGAGAATTACAATATACAAAATCCCTTACCCTCCCAACCCCACTAAACTAACTAGGCTGGAATCCAGAGGACCAGGAAATGCTCACGAAAACAACTTTCTTGACAGATTGTAGAGGTTCGCGATTTCGGGGTTCTCCTTAGTTGTGGCGGTTGGGGCCTGCCGTACCACGGACGTGGTAGAAGACTGCACCTGCGTTGGGTCTTCAGTTTGGGTTGGTCCGCTGATGCGGTTAGTCACGCCGTTGGATGTGTCGGGTGAGCACCCAATTTTCTTTGGTTAGGGCTAGTTTTAGGGTCTTTTGTGTCCAAGTCTTACCCAGGGGTAAGTCAGACTAGCCTGTAGAGTGGAAACAAGTCTTTGTTTTTCGACGGTTGGTTTCTTGTTGGTCGCGGTGGCCCAATATCACCTGGTTGGTGGTAATATTGGTGGTTGTTGGTTTCTGGTAGCCTTTGGTTGCCGCGACTTTCGTTCTCCTTCTGTTCCTTCAAGTCTTCGATGATGATGATCCATTGAGCTGTACTGAACTGTTGACCTTGCTGTTCTTCGCTGCCTGATGATGAACTGTCTGCTGAGCTGACTGTCCACTGAAAAGGCAGGCCTCAATTATACTAATTTGAGGCCTGGCTTATCTGACCGCCAAATCTCGGGTTTCTTTGTTAAATTTGGCGGGCTCGTTAATTTTAATAGGTTTTAAAACTTTAACGAGCTTCGGGGATGGCCCATCTAACTTTAATCGGCCTTCAACTGGTTTCGGGATTGCCCTGAAACTAGTTTTAAAAATGCAAAACGTTTGTCAATCTCTTTGATTGGTTTTGGACTGTGGTTTGATTGTTGTAACCTGTGTTCCTTTCTTTTGTGTTGCTGGGGGCATGTACTGTTTTATTCATGTCTCTGTGTTTTTGGTGGGAACAGGTTTCATTGTCCTTATGTAAAGGCTGGGGTGGCCCAGGACATTCCCAGACTGTCCAATATCCAAACTCGGGGGCCCACCCCACCTCCCCTGTGTCACAGCCTTTTGCAAGCCTGAACATGTCTTTTAAACCAGCCAAATCTTCCTGGGATTTTTATTTTAAATCCCTTTGGCCCAATAATTCCTTAAAACAGTCCAAAATCTCTTCCTTACATTTAGGGAAAATGTGTAATTTAACTCTTTGAATTCTTCTGTTAGGCCCAACCATACATGTTATCCTTTTTACAGATTTCTTCTGTAATGGTCCAAAATTGTTTTAAATAAGGTTATTCTTCTGTTTTGGGGTTCTGCAGAATTTTGTAAACCTTACAGCCTCAGTGGATTGCCTTGAGATATTTGACGCTTTAAAGGAGCTTATATAATTGCAAGGTTTTCCTACCATCCCAGAGTCAAGAACAGTGCCAACACAGTCAAGACGATACACTGATTTTAACAGAGTAGTCCTTTAATTTGATGAATGTGGTGCATAAAGTGGAATTCCCAAATCCTAGGTCTTGTATTCCTATAAAATACAGTGTGAAGATATTGTGATTTCTTCGATATTATATATTAGCAACAATGGTGTTTCTGGTTTCATTTTGGTATCCCAAAAGTAGACAAATAGCATGGAATTCTGAAAATTGTTCTTTCAGCTACTGCCCACTGAAAGATAATGAAAGGATGGATAGCAAAGTTCTCATTTCTAGAAAAGTGCCAAAAATATAATGCATTATTTTATGCTTTCATTCAAATGAGATGGGGAAGAAAGCAATGAGATGCAGACTGAACCCAGACTGAACCCAGCAGTTAATCAGTACTAGATTATACACCACCTTTAGAGAAAACACTTCTAAAATTGCTTAAATAATGACTACAGTACAGTGGACAGTAATAAATAATATAATTTAATAGAAATGTTTAACATTTATATATGCTTTAAACTACATTGCTCAGTAATTTGGGAAGGAATGCAAGCCATAGGGCAGTACTTTCAACACAAAGGACTCCGCCACATGTACTACTTAAGAAGAGTGTGAAGAATGTGGCTCCGACAGATATCTTTGATTTTGTGAATTATGTCTCCTTTCAAGGACTACAAGATTGAGTGACTTATTAGGAGGTACACGGCATACGTCAACACATTGGGTCTGCTTAGTTGCGCAGAAGCTGATGGTCGGTAGGGGTTGTACTTGGGTGGTGCAAATTTTTCCTGATTTAGGATTGGCCTCCAAGCTGGTCCAGAGCATCAGTTTACATGCAAATGAACAGAGCTGCTGTGGGACTAGGGTGAGCTGTCCTATAATATTTGACATTCGAGCAGTTGTGGGTTTGGAATTAGATCCAAAATGACAGGTCTTGGAACATAAGAAATAGGAGCAGGAGTAGGCCATACGGTCCCTCGAGCCTGCTCCGCCATTCAATAAGATCATGGCTGATCTTCTACATCAGCTCAACATTCCCGCCCTATCCCCGTATTCCTTGATTCCCTTAGTGTCCAAAAATCTATCGATCTCAGTCTTATACTCAAGGACTGAGCATCCACAGCCCTCTGGGGTAGAGAATTCCAAAGATTCTGAGTGAAGAAATTTCTACTCATCTCAGTCCTAAATGACCTACTCCTTATCCTGAGACGATGGGCTAAAAATTCGGGTGCTTTATGCCACCCGTTACCGTCAAAATGTAGCGAAAAGAATGCGGCCACCAGCTCTTTCGCCAGCTGGTGGCGGGCCCCGCAGAATCCGCTATTTTCCTAGGGCTGGCAATGCTGCTGGTAAAAGCAATGGCTGTGGAAATTTAAATGAGGGAGCGGTGACAACACGCCGACTTAACATCACCTCTGTGAACTTGGACCTCAGCACTGAGTTCAGCACTGGGTCTTAAGCTTGCTGTGAAAACCCAGCGTTCAGCAGACTCAGAGGCACTGTCAGCACCTCTTAAAGGGACACACACATCTTTCAGGTAAGTTTGCATTTAAGCTTTTGGACTGGATTTTTTAAATGTTATTGAGTAGTGGCTTGCTGCAATACATGTTAAAAGTTTTTTTTAAGTGTACAGGGAGTGCTGCACCCTTGTGCATTCCCTTAGTAACTGTCTTGTGTGTGCCTTTGCCTATCCTACTGATGCCATGCAGTGCTACCCCAGTGGCTGCAACATGGCTGGTGGAAGGTTGCTGACTTTCAGTGGGGGACACTGCAAATGGCCTTGCTGGTGGCTGGGAGTGTGAAATCGAGTGACGGTGTTTCTTCTTCTTCACTCTCCTCTCCCTCTTCTTGGTCAACCAGTGGCTGGGCAGGCTGGATTTCTTCGGTGTGTGAAATGATGAAGGCACAAGGGAGGAGTTGTGGTGAGGAGAGGGTGGGAAAGCAAGCGGTGCATGCCAGAAGGAGGATAACGATGAGGATACCAGTATCTTGTATCATTTCAGCCCTGCCGCTGGCCAAGGGCTCAGCCATGCCCCTGCCAAGAATAGCCAGCACCGCCTCCTCCAAGGGGGTGAGCTGAAGCTAGGAATGGGAGATGTGCCTCATGTTTGGTACAGATTGTTGGTAGGTGAGTGATTGTGGGTGGGGGTCATGCATTGAGCAGTGTGTGAGGCTAGTGATGCAGTTGGTGTGAGATGGCTTTTGAAGATGCATTCACTGACCTTGACCAGTGGTCTGAGGTCATGAAGCTTCTTTGGACACTGGAGCCAGGTCGTGGGGGCGACACTGCTGACAGTGATGACCTTAGTGATGTACTCTTACATCATTCTTTCTGGAGGGCCTCCTGGCCCCTGTGGGTAGAGGATCTCTCTTGCAGTATTGACCCCTGCACAAAGCTGGAGTGCTGCGTGTGAGACCCTGGGTGCCCCTTCCCTGGCTTGCTAAGCCATTTGTGTTAGTGCTGAGGCACTTTTCCCATTTTTTTGAGGTGCAGAAGGGAATTCAGCTTTAAGAGCTGAAGACTCCCATTTGGGAATTTTTTTTTCAAATGTTAATTTTTTTTAAGGCAGTAGAGCTCTAAGGGCTGAAAACTTTTTTTTTTGCTTCATTTTTATTTTTCTCAGTTCAGAAGGCATTGCCATTTTAAGCAAACGGCAATGCATTGCCCTTTTAATATCCCACAATGCCTAGCGAACTCAGCTTTGTTTCCAGAGGATGTTAGAAGATGCAACGCCGCTTCTGGACACCACTGATGTGCCTCAATAATTCCGAGACTCGATGTTAGCGAAACAAAACAAGGCTTTTATTAACTTAGAAGGTAACACGTAGTGGAGAGAGGTATCTTCCATCCGGAGGGCTGCAGTACTGGATATGAGGCCAGACTGAGCTTGCTTACATAGGGGCCAGGTATGGGCGGAGCCCTACACACAACACATTCCAATATACAATACAATGGTGAGGAAACGGAACTGGGGGAAGGGAAATGAAACTGAAACCGACCACAGTCACAGGCAGTGATGAATGGAATATTTCGTCACATTCACCCCTTCTATAGATTTAGTCTGTTCGGGGGTTTGATAGTCCTCTGCGACCGACGTGGCTGTTGCGGTGCCGCGGGTGTCGGCTGGGTGTCCCCGGTAGCCTACTGGGTCTCTGCCGGGGGTGCCGCCAGGGTTGTTGAAGGGGTAGTTGGTGGGGGTGCCGTTGGTCGATGTTCTTCCGGGGGTGATGAAAGAGTAGTGGGTGGGTAAGAGTTGCTGCGATCGTTGTCGCTGCAATCGCCATGGTTGTTGTCGTTACCGGCTGGGGCGACGTCTTTTATGGACACGGTGTCCTCCCTTCCGTCGGCGTGCCGGACATATGCGTATTGGGGGTTGGCGTGGAGTAGGTACACTGGCTCCACGAGAGGGTCCGTCTTGTGGCCCCTCACATGCCTTCGCACGAATACCGGACCTGGGGTGGAGAGCCATGACGGCATGGATACGCCTGAGGTGGATTTCCGGGGAAAGACAAACATTCGTTCATGAGGCGTGGCATTAGTGGCAGTACACAATAGCGACCGTATCGAATGGAGCACATCCGAGAGGACTTCCTGCCAGCGGGAGATAGGGAGGCCCTTGGTCCTTAGAGCTAGAGTGACTGCTTTCCATACTGTCCCGTTCTCTCGCTCCACTTGGCCGTTACCCCGGGGGTTGTAGCTGGTGGTACGGCTCGTGGCGATCCCCCTGGACAGCATGTACTGGCGTAGCTCTTCACTCATGAAGGACGCCCCCCTATCCGTATGGATGTAGCTTGGCATACCGAACAGGCAGAACAGGCTGTTGAGGCATTTAATGACCGTGGCGCTGGTCATGCCTGGGCAGGGGAAGGCGAATGGGAACCGGGAGTATTCGTCCACAATATTCAGGAAGTAAACATTGCGGTCGACGGACGGGAGGGGGCCCTTGAAATCTAAGCTGAGCCGCTCAAAGGGTCGTGTAGCTTTGATTAAGTGGGCTCTATCTGGGCGGTAGAACCGAGGCTTGCACTCAGCGCAAGTGCGGCAGTTCCTGGTCAGAGACCGAACTTCCTCAATCGAGTAGGGTAAGTTACGGGACTTTATGAAGTGGAACAGCCGCGTGACCCCTGGGTGGCAGAGGTCGTTGTGGAGGGTCTGTAGCCGATCCCCGGTGGCGCTGGCACACATCCCTCGTGAGAAGGCGTCAGGGGATTCGTTAAGGGCCCCTGGCCGGTAAATGATGTCATACTCGAAGGTGGAGAGCTCGATCCGCCACCTAAGAATCTTATCATTTTTAATCTTCCCCCTCTGTTTATTATTGAACATAAACGCTACCGACCGCTGGTCAGTAAGTAGGGTGAAGCGTTTGCCGGCTAGGTAGTGGCGCCAGTGGCGCACTGCCTCCACGATGGCTTGGGCCTCCTTTTCCACGGAGGAGTGTCTGATCTCGGGCCCTTGGAGGGTCCTCGAGAAGAAAGCTACGGGCCGCCCCGCCTGGCTGAGGGTGGCCGCCAAGGCGAAGTCAGACGCATCACTTTCCACTTGAAATGGAGTGTTCTCGTCCACTGCCTGTAGCGTGGCCCGCTCAATATCCTGCTTAATGCTTTTGAAGGCGGCGTGGGCCTCAGCAGAGAGCGGAGAAGAGGATGCTTTCAAGAGGGGGCGGGCTTTGTCGGAGTAGTTGGGGACCCATTGGGAATAAGAAGAAAATAACCCCAGGCACCTTTTCAGGGCTTTGGGAGTGTTGGGCAGGGGCAGCTCCCGTAGGGGGCGCAATCGGTCGGGGTCTGGTCCGATTTCCCCATTCTCCACCACGCTGCCTAGTATGCAGAGGCGCGTGGTGTTGAAAACGCACTTGTCCTCGTTGTAGGTGAGGTTGAGTTTTTGTGCGGTTTCCAGGAACCTCTCGAGGTTCGAGTCGTGATCCTGCTGGTTGTGACCGCAGATGGTGACGTTGTCGAGGTAGGGGAAGGTTGCCTGCAAGTGGTGGTCATCGACCATGCGGTCCATCTCCCTCTGGAAGACCGAGACCCCATTCGTCACCCCAAAGGGGACTCTGAGGAATTGGTAGAGGCGTCCGTTCGCCTCGAAGGCGGTGTACGGGCGGTCCTCTGGTCTGATAGGGAGCTGGTGGTACGCTGACTTAAGGTCGATGGTGGAGAACACCCGGTATTGGGCGATTTGATTCACCATTTCTGATATGCGGGGTAGCGGGTAGGCGTCTAGTTGGGTGTACCTGTTGATCGTTTGGCTATAGTCGATCACCATCCGTTTCTTCTCGCTACCCCTTACCACTACCACTTGGGTGCGCCACGGGCCGTTGCTGCGTTCAATAATGCACTCTTTCAGGAGCCTGTCTACCTCGGTCGCGATAAACCGCCTGTCCTCCCAGCTGTACCTCCTGCTTTTGGTCGCTATTGGCCGGCAGTTAGGGGTAAGGTTCGCGAATAGCGAAGGCGGCTTTACCTTCAGGGTAGCCAGACCGCACACTGTGAGGGGCGGCTCGGACCCACCGTACTTGAGCGTGATGCTTTGGTGGTTGCACTGGAAATCCAGGCCCAACATCATGCTCGCACATAGATTCTTCATGATTAATACTTTAAAATTATCATATACAGTTCCGTTAATGGACAATTGTACCGTGCAGTAACCCAGAATGGTCGATGTCTGGGTTTTATCAGCCATAGAGATGGTACCCTGAGTAGGGACCACCTTTAGGGAGAGTTGTTGTGCCAGCTCAGGGTGGATAAAACTCTCCGTGCTTCCACTGTCAATTAAACATTTAACCCTGCACCCGTTTACCTCGATGTCCACCATTGATTTGGATAGCGGGTGCGGCCTGGTCTGGTCCACTGTGACCGATGCCACTGTAGGGCCCTGATCGAGACAAGATGGCATCCACGCTGTCTGCTCATAAGATGGCGGACCCCACGAGGTCGGGCAAGATGGTGTCCAAGATGGCCGCTCCCACGGCGCGCACGCGGCGATGGCGGGTTTTCCGGCAGTTGGTTTTCCGGCGGGGTTCCCTCTGCACACCTTCCCGAAGTGCCCCTTCTTACCGCACTTAAAGCAGGTGGTGCCTTTCGCCGGGCACAGGTTTCTGGTGTGCTTTGGCTGCCCGCAGAAGTAGCAGTTGGGTCCCCGACGCGTCGTGGCTGTCGTAGGGCTTCTGGGGGGAGAGCGGGGCCCCGACGGTGTCGGGCTGCCGGGCGGGGAAGATGCCTTCTAAGATGGCGGCACCCTTGGTGCACACGTGGCGGCGTGGACGGCGCGGGCTGAAGAGTAGGCGTCCGAGTTTCTCTGGGCCACATCCAGGGATCGCGCGGTGTCCGCAGCCTGTTTCAGGTCCAATCCCGTTTTTTCCAGCAGTCTTTGCCGGATGTAAGTGGAGCTGAGGCCTGTGATAAAGGCATCGCGAACAAGCTCGTCAGTGTACACTGCGGCTTTTACATCTCGGCACTTGCAGTCTTTGCCAAGCATTTTCAGGGTGCCTAGGAACTCCTCCACTGATTCCCCAGGTCGCTGTGCGCGAGTAGCGAGCAGATGCCTAGCATACACCTCATTCGTAGGCTGCTGGTAATGCGCCTTTAAGATGTCGCAGGTGGCCAGGTACGTGTCGGCGTCTTGGATGAGGGGGTAAACCCGGTGGCTTACCCAATTCCGCAGAATTCCGAGTTTCATACTCGCAGCGTCCGTAGCGTCTTTGATGGCTGCGGAATTGTCCAGGAAGAATTCCATACACATAAACCAGTGTCCGAAGCGTGCTGATGCGTCCGGAGCATGCTGATCCAAATCCAAACGTTCGGGTTTCAGGAGTTGATCCATTGTGTTGAAAAATAAGTTAATAAAATTGATGTGCCTCAATAATTCCGAGACTCGATGTTAG
The DNA here is from genome assembly GCF_052327205.1 of Somniosus microcephalus. Classification (NCBI taxonomy): domain Eukaryota; kingdom Metazoa; phylum Chordata; class Chondrichthyes; order Squaliformes; family Somniosidae; genus Somniosus; species Somniosus microcephalus. The sequence goes on from NC_140995.1 coordinate 89,701,514, forward strand.
CGAAACAAAACAAGGCTTTTATTAACTTAGAAGGTAACACGTAGTGGAGAGAGGTATCTTCCATCCGGAGGGCTGCAGTACTGGATATGAGGCCAGACTGAGCTTGCTTACATAGGGGCCAGGTATGGGCGGAGCCCTACACACAACACATTCCAATATACAATATAATGGTGAGGAAACGGAACTGGGGGAAGGGAAATGAAACTGAAACCGACCACAGTCACAGGCAGTCATGAATGGAATATTTCATCACAACCACATTCAGGATTGATACCTGGACTAACACCACCAGGAGGGCGTTACACGGTCAGTTTAGCGCTGGGCTAATAATCTTTAGTCCTTGCGCAAATTTTTCTCTCCTGCCACTGCAACCATTTTCGGCAGCCGTTAACCCGAGGCCGCGGTGACACTGGCAACTTTTGTGTCGCAGTTGAATTTCTAGGCCTATGACCCCTAGTTCTAGACTCTCCAGCCAGAGGAAACAGCCTCTCAGCATCTACCCTGTCAAGCCCTTTAAGAATTTTATACATTTCAATGAGATTCCCTCTCATTCTTCTAAACTCCAGAGAGCATAGGCCCATTCTACTCAATCTCTCCTCATAGGATAGCTCTCTCCTCCCAGGAACATCAATCTAATAACGCCTTTGTGTACACCCTCGAAAGCAAGTACTGTATATCCTTCCTTAGGTATGGGGACCAAAACTGTACACAGTCTTCATGAAAGCAAAGCCATTAAACAAACTCGACGCAAAATAACTATCCATTCATTGTTTTTTAGAAACTATTGGGGGTAGGGGTTGTATTCAATCCGTGCTCATTTTTCTAGGTTGGGTATTTTCTTGTCATACTGTCTTTAACGGTATAATTGGTAATCAACAGATTGAAGAGGAAAGATTGAATGCAAAAATGTTGTTACAGGTCTCTAAGGGAGATTTTAATTTGAAGAATGTATCTGAATGAATCACCAACAAAACTGGGAATTAAATTGCAGTTTGAAAACAAACTGAAGTAAAAAAAAAAATGTTAACTCTGTTTCTCTCTCCACGGATGCTGCCTGGCCTGCTGAGTGTTTCCAGCATTTTCTGTTATTTAAAAAAAATGTTGATTGTTCTGAAAATGGTAAAAGAAAAGTTATCGGTACATTTAAGATAATACTTGGGATAGTTGGGTATACTAAAATTACACAAGATCTAGAATTGCATGTTGATTTCCCTCTTTTTTGGGGTATTTTAGATGCCATATTAACACAGTACAAATGGAGATAACTATAGCAAGGACAAATGTCCAATGAATTTGGCCTTGGAGCACAGAGAGGCTTATGCAGTACTTAGTAGGTGCAGGATTGCTAGAGGTACCATCCTTTCATGTGATGTCAAACCAGGACCCCGCCTGCTTGTTCTAGTGGTTTAGGTGGGCATTCTCTCCTCTTCCGTGCAAGATCAATTGCCTCAATCCAAGTACCATCCCCGCACACATCCCCCCCCAAGAAGAGAGGGACCACACTAGTCCATATTCCAGTACTCCGGGGCCTGGCCCAACTCAGGTTCATCGTTCTACGGCCTGATGTATATCCATCAGAATAAAGGCATGTGCATATTGATGATTCCATCCATTTCCACCCTCTGGTGCTGTCTTGCCTATTCTCCCATGGAGCTCTGGTCCAGAAAAAAGTAACCAAGAGGGGAAGACATAGAGAGAAAGAGAGTGTATTAGAAACACAGGGACTGATTAACAAAGAGAATAAGAGGAAAGGAGAGAGTACAGAAAGACAGCAATAGAGGAAAGGAGAGAGTTACAGAAAGACAGCAACAAGAGAAGAAACAACAGTCACAGAGAAAAGGAGAGACTAACACAGTCTAGTGAGGAGCGATACAGAAGAGAACCAAAGAGCAGCTGTTTGGATGATTCAGTTCTCTTGAAGGTAACCCTGCATATCGGACACCTCTGAGATGAACAGACAACTGCAGTGAAGTCTCTCTTGCCACTGTCCTAAAAACACAAAGCAGTCCACAAGCGCCACCAGCGGAAACAGAGTGACCTCCGCCTGTAGGCCTGAAGACCCCCACACTGAAAGGCAATTGTAAGACCTAGATGAGGAACACAATGGTGATGAACAATGCTATGGGAGATCTGCTGAAAATCTTTAAATGTGTATTGGTTAAACATTTGGCAAAAGATAGTTATAGAAATATAGAAGATAGGAGCAGGAGTAGACCATTCGGCCCCTCGAGCCTGCTCCGCCATTCAATGCGATCATGGCTGATCATCCAAATTCAGTACCCTGTCCCTGCTTTCTCCCCATATCCCTTGATCCCCTTAGCCTTAAGAAATATATCTAACTCCTTCTTGAATATATTTAATGAATTGGCCTCAACTACCTTCTATGGTAGAGAATTCCACAGGTTCACCACTCTCTGGGTGAAGAAATTTCTCCTCATCTCAGTCCTAAATGGTTTACCCCTTATCCTTCAGACTGTGACCCCTGGTTCTGAACTCCCCCGCCATCGGGAACAGCCTTCCTGCATCTAGTCCTGTTAGAATTTTATAAGTTTCAATGAGGTCCCCTCTCATTCTTCTAAACTCCAGCGAGTATAAGCCCAATCGACCCAATCTCTCTTCATATGTCATTCCTGCCATCCCAGGTATCAGTCTGGTGAATCTTTGCTGCATTCCCTCCTTGACAAGAACATCCTTCCTCAGATAAGGCGACCAAAACTGCACACAATACTCAAGGTGTGGTCTCACCAAGGCCCTGTACAACTGCAGCAAGACATCCTTGCTCCTGTACTCAAACCCTCTCGCTATGAAGGCCAGCATACCATTTGCCTTCTTAACCGCCTGCTGCACCTGCATGCTTACCTTCAGCGACTGGTGCACAAGGACACCCAGGTCTCGTTGCACTTCCCCTTGTCCTAATCTATTGCCGTTCAGATAATAATCTGCCTTCCTGTTTATGAGGGAGTTCATGTGGACCTGTTTTGAAGGAAGATTTGATCTGGCCACTGTGTGCAGTGGCATTGTAAATGCAGTCATGAATATTTTCTCTTGTCAGTATTTATTCCAAAATCATTAGTTATTTTTGAAAGCAGTTACAATTTCACTAATCGTACCAACCAGCAGAAATCTTTATAAATGCATTTGTCATGTCTCTTTACATAGCAATCAGAACAATTCTTCATCCATTGTTTTTCAATAAATGGATCAAAGATAATTGTAGCAAGAAATCTATTTTAGTCATTGATTTAACCTGTCACAGTTTTTGGCCATTCTACCTTTGATCAGATTGACAACTTTGAAGCAGTATGATTACTATATTGATTATATATTTGTTATTGAAATAGGCCTATAATAATGAGGGTTGAAGTATCCTTGGACAGCACAATATCTGCTTCAATGGAGAAGAAAGTGACACTTGTTTGCACCCTGCAGGTGGTTTCACCATTTGATGTTCATTTCATGCTCTGATGTGGAGTGTAAGAAGTAGAGTGTGTCTAGACAAGCTGTATGCTCTACTTGATCACGTGGCTAGAAATTATCATAAGATCACAGAATCCTACACAAAATGATCTTGTGATTATTACAGTATGCCTTAGGCAAGGCTTAAATACAAGTAACATTGTAACTGAGCAAGAATCAACATTTGTGTTGAGGCATGTATTAACCACTTTTTATTTGAAATAATTTTAAAGCTTGCAGTTAACCCCATCAACAAAATTGTATACTATAGCCTGGAGATTCCGCCAGGTTGGGCTGGTTTTTTCAAGCACAAATTAAATCCAGCACAAATCGAGTTGCTGCGCTAGTTTAAAAAACATCGTGCTAGAAGCCGGCCTCGCCCACAAAATTTGCCATGCCCCAGATTGAATTAATCACCATTGCGAGTTTCCACGAATTGCACCCGTTTGCGGGTCTTCGAAGAAGCACTTAAAATTAAGCTTTTTTCAGGCACAAGGACATTAATAGGCACGTTTTAAAAGCTTTTAAATAGTTTTTTAATTTACCAAGATACACGTACTGACTACTGTACACCATTGTAACTAGTAAATGGTTCTGTATAGCTTTACAAAGTAATTTTCAGTTATTTAAAATCAGGTTACTCAAAAGTTGGTATAGATACTCTAATTAAAATGCTTATTTTTTGTGATAAATCCATTTTCAGCTGTATTAATCAAACTGTACCAAGTTACCACTCTTACATATATCAAGGAATTTTTTTAATGCAATTTTTTTAAAATTACATTCTAAAACGCTGCCATATTGTGCTGGTTACTGGAAGATTTTACATGCAGCGATATGCAAATGAGTTTGAGTGGAAACTTGGACAAAGAAAACTTCTGAAAACTAGTGCACTTTTGAGCACCATTGCCACCCGGATTGCCAATTGCGCCCAAAGCGGAAACTCTTGGCCAATATGACTCCAAATACCTACAGCACAAAGTTATTTTGCGGCTGCAGACATTTTTCTGCTACTTAATTACTTTTATTTTACTGTAATTCAAGTAAAAGTACCATTTAGAACAGATTAATTAGAGAAGGAAAATGAATGGATAAAAGCTATCTGTAGTACATATTTATTGTAGATCATTTGAACAATGGCTTTGAAAAATATTTATATTTACATGGCTCTTACGTGGGGGTCCTCATATCTTCCGTTTCATTTGGCAGATTGTTGAGGGTGATTTAAGCCGAGGGGCTTCTCTTGGGATGTGTTTACTCATCTCATCATTGGCATCAGTGGAAGCAGCTTGTTTTTAGAAAATGCTGATATTTCTGTGCTACAAAGAGGAGTAAATGGTGATAATTAACAATGACAAATTGTAAGAATTTGGTATTCTCATTCTAAACCCAATACCTTGAAGAATGAATATGCTAAGCACCCTGCTAAAGTTCAAGTTCAGTTGTCCTGTAATGGGATCGATTTAGTTCTAGGACTAACTGTAACCTTTTGAAATTGTTCCTAGTTGAGGTTATTCAGAACCACTACAGATGTTCAATGTTTAAACGTTTATTTCGGAAGACCTCTTTATTTTACTTTCCACGGTGACATTTGTTCTAATTAAAAACACTTTGGAGGTTATATTGGTGAAAGTGTGAAAACAGGCGCTAAATGGGTGCAGTGCTAATAAGACACGCTTGTTTGAAAGTCTGGTTTTAGTGCACAATTTTAGTTCTAATTGCTGATTACCATAATTTTAACTTGCCTGGAAGTGCTAAAACAGACACCTGTAGCTTTAGCACTCAAACACTGATTAGACACAATTTTCTTGGAGCATTATATTTGGGCTCCACTCACCCATTTCCACTGAAGGTGTGGAGTGGGCTGGCTGACACACAGCAGCAGGTTTCAGGATGGCTCAGGGACCAAGGGAGGGGGCGCACAGGTTCTCGGTCGTGGCATTGGAGGTCCTGGTGGAGGAGGTCTAGAGGAGGAAGGATGTCCTGTGCCTGCATGGGGGAAGGTGTCCACCTCGCCCTCCTGACCCTCTCTCCTGCAGCAGCTGGTGCTGTTCTGCCTGGCGTAATGTCCTCCCATTCCTTGTCCAAACCAAGGGGGACCCCTTAGCAAGATGTCAATGACCAAGCACTACTTTTCTCCTGGTGACTCCTATAAGGTGGCCAGTATTGTAGAGTAGCTCAGCACATAATACTCTGCCTTTCTGTTTTTCCTACCAAAGTAGATAACTTCACATTTATCCATGTTATACTGCATCTGCCATGTATTTGCCCACTCACTCAACTTGTCTAAATCGCCTTGAAGCCTCTTTGCATCCTCCTCAAACTCACAATCCCACCTAGTTTTGTGACATCAGCAAACTTGGAAATATTACATTTGGTTCCCTCATCCAAATCATTGATATATATTGTGAATAGCTGGGGCCCAAGCACTGATCCCTGCGGTACCCCACTAGTCACCGCCTGCCACCCCGAAAAAGACACATTTATTCCTACTCTCTGTTTCCTGTCTGTTAACCAATTTTCAACCCATGCCAGTGTATTACCCCCAATCCCATGTGCTTTAATTTTGCACACTAACCTCTTATGTGGGACTTTATCAAAGGCCTTCTGAAAATCCAAATACACCACATCCACTGGTTCTCCCTTACTCCAGTAGGTTTGTCAAACACGATTTCCCTTTCATAAATCCATGTTCATTTTGTCTAATCCCGTTGATATTTTCATCCTTTATAATAGACTCTAACATTTTCCCTGCTACTGATGTTAGGCTAACTGGCCTGCAGTTCCCTGTTTTCTCTCTCCCTCCTTTTTTAAATAGTGGGGTTACATTTGCCACCCTCCAATCTGCAGGAACTGTTCCATAATCTATAGAATTTTGGAAGATGACAACCAATGCATCCACTATTTCCATGGCTACCTCTTTTACTACTCTGGGATGCAGATTATCAGGCCCTGGGGATTTATCAGCTTTCAGTCCCATTAATTTCTCCAGCACTATTTTTTTACTAATACTAATTTCCTTTAATTCCTCCTTCTCACTAGACCCTTGGTTCCCTAGCATTTCTGGGAAGTTATTTGTGTCCTCTTCTGTGAAGACAGAACCAAAGTATTTGTTTAATTGCTCTGCCATTTCCTTGTTCCCCATTATAAATTCTCCCGTTTCTCACTGTAAGGGACCTACATTTGTCTTCACTAATCTTTTTCTTTTTACCATGCACTGGACTTGAGTTTTTAATCTCTTAACTCCCAAGGAAGAGATGCATTCTCTGAATGTTTTGTTTTTTATCTGTTCAATGCAGGCTGATTCTAAAGTACATTCATACTCTTTTGGGAATGGAGCAAAATTGCTCCCTAAACATCTGTATTGCTAACCTTATTTTCTCTCCATTCTTGGATTCATGCAGACTCATTAATTTAAGGACTCTACAGATTGGAGAGACATGCTACCTCATCCATTTTCCAGTGGGCCTTTCTGCCAAATGAACCATCAGATATATCCTGTATATCACTATCTAACTGTAGAAGAAAGGGCATATCTGTATAATTGGCATGTGGCCCCACTTCTCATGCATGCCAAAAGCAGGATCTTAGTTCTGCCTTTCTTAATACTAAGATTTTAACCGACTACTCACACTTCTTTCTTTGAGAGGAGGTACCCAACTATGTAAACAGGATAAAGGACTTTTGTTCGGCCCAATCATTATTCCCCTAATGTTTTGATTGCCAAAAATTACAGAAATCCAACGCTAAACAAATTCGATTGTGTTATGTTTTCGATTGTGTGACCCTGGTCCATCAGGAACTACCAGAGAAGATTAGGGCTTATTCTGTTTGTACAGTGGTCACTTTGTGCATGATCATAGAGGCTGTAAAGTAGCTATATCAAGCAGTTTTCACACTTTTTCAAAATATTTCAAGAATTCTTCAAATACCTACCTAGGATTTCATAATGCTATGGTTGAACAAATGTAGAAGAATGCTTCTTTTGTTCTTACAAACTGCACACATAACACTATGCCATTGAATACAAGATGTAATTTGCACAAGAGGATTCTATACAAATCATTTCTCCTTAGTCCATGGATCCCATGATCTACTTAGTCCCCTTTTATGTGGGATAAATTCTGTATTCACTGGGTTACAATCAAGTATCCTTGCTTACTTTTACAGGTCTGGTGTTTATTTTGTTGAGTCTAATATTACTAGGTCTAAAATACAAGTTTTCAGAATATAGTTTTGCTGTCTACTTATGTTTATACCCATTCAAATTTTAACTTAGCAACCAGTGCTTGTTTAAATCTTTTACTCCTAAGAATTTCAATAATTTTAATATAAATTGGATTTCGTTTTGCAGGGAAAGGTGAGCGGATGATGAATCTTTAACAGAACGTTGAAAAGTGGAGTGGCATATATTACTGTACTTAGGTTCTTTTAATGCTGATCACAGATAAATTACTTTAATCCATAATGAAAGGCTGCACGAAAAATAAGAGTTAAAGATAATTCTTTCAATTCATGCAATCATTATCTAAATATTTACCAAAGTGGTAGCATTTTCAGTTATAAAGCTCTAACATATTCCTCATTTTGCTCAAAAGCAACACTCGGAAACAGCAGAAGCAACATGGTATTGACAGAGCTAAGTGATCCCACAATCGATGGATCTGATCAAAGCTCTGCAGTCCTGCCACATCCAGTCATGAATGGTGGTGGACAATTAAACAGCTAACGGGAGGAGGAGGCGCCATGAATATCCTCATCCTCAATGATGGTGGCGCCCAGCAGGCGAGTGCAAAAGACAAAGCTGAAGCGTTTTCAATCATCTTCAGCCAGAATTGCCGAGTGGATAATCCATCTCAGCCTCCTCCTAAGGTCCCCAGCATCACAGAAGCCAGTCTTCAGCCAATTCAATTTACTCTAAGTGATATCAAGAAATGGCTGAGTGCACTGGATTCAGCAAAGGCTATGGGCACTGACAACATCCGGCTGTAGTGCAGAAGACTTGTGCTCCAGAACTAGCCACGCCTCTAGCCAAACTGCTCCAGTACAGCTACAACACTGGCATCTACCCGACAATGTGGAAAACTGCCCTGGTATGTCCTGTCCACAAAAAGCAGGACAAATCCAATCCGGCCAATTATCGCCCCATCAGTCTACTCTCAATCACCAGCAAAGCGATGGAAGGTGTCATCAACAGTGCTATCAAGTGGCATTTACTCACCAATAACCTGCTCACCGATGCTCAGTTTGGGTTCCGCCAGGATCACTTGGTTCCCGACCTAATTACAGCCTTGGTCCAAATATGGACAAAAGAGCTGAATTACAGAGGTGAGGTGAGAGTAACTGCCCTTGACATCAAGGCAGCATTTGACCAAGTGAGGCATGAAGGTGCCCTGGTAAAATTGAAGTCAATGGGAATCAGGGGGAAACTCTCCACTGGCTGGAGTCATACCTAGCGCAAAGGAAGATGGTTGTGGTTGTTGGAGGTCAATTATCTCAGCCCTAGGACATCACTGCAGGAGTTCCTCAGGGCAGTGTCCTAGGCCCAGCCATCTTCAGCTGCTTCATCAATGACCTTCCCTCCAACATAAGGTCAGAAGTGGGGATGTTCGCTGATGATTGCAGTCTTCAGTTCCATTTGCAACTCCTCAGATAATGAAGCAGTCCATGCACGCATGCAACAAGACCTGGACGACATTCAGGTTTGGGCTGATAAGTGGCAAGTAATATTCGCGCCACACAATTGCCAGGCAATGACTATCTCTACCAAGCGATAATCTAATCATCGCCCTTTGAGATTCAATGGCATTACCATCGCCGAATCCCCCTCCATCACCATCCTGGGGGTCACCATTGACCATAAACTTAACTGGACCAGTCACATAAATACTGTGGCTACAAGAGCAGATCAGAGGCTGGGTTCCCGATGATGGGTGAAACTAGAACTAGGGGGCATAGTCTTAGAATAAGGGGCTGCTCTTTCAAAACTGAGATGAGGAGGAACTACTTCACTCAGAGGGTGGTATGTCCATGGAATATGCTGCCCCAAAAAGCTGTAGAAGCTACATCATTACATAAATTTAAAACAGAAATAGACAGTTTCCTAGAAGTAAAGGGAATTAAGGGTTACGGGGAGCGGGCAGGAATTTGGACATGAGTCTAGGCTCGGATCGGTCATGGCCCTGTGGGTAGCGGAGCGGGCCCAGGGGCCGTGTAGCCTGATCCTGCTCCTATTTCGTGTGTCTAATTCTGTTAGATGCAGGAGATGGTTCTGTGATAGTAGATTGGCGGTTAGGATCAGATCAGCCATGATCTTATTGAATGGCGGAGCAGGCTCGAGGGGCCGATTGGCCTACTCCTGCTCCTATTTCTTATGTTCTTTTGTATTCTGTGGCGAGTGTCTCACCTCCTGACTCCCCAAAGCCTTTCCACCATCTACAAGGCACAAGTCATGATTGTGATGGATTACTCTCCACTTACCTGGATGAGTGCAGCTCCAACAATACTCAAGAAGCTTGACACCATCCAGGACAAAGCAGCTCGCTTGATTGGCACCCTATCCACCACCTTAAACATTCACTCCCTCCACCTTGGGCGCACCATGACTGCAGTGTATACCATCTACCATCGTTACTGGGTCAAAATTCTGGAACTCACTCCCTAACAGCACTATGTGAGTACCTTCACCACACGGACTGCAGAGGTTCAAGAAGGCGGCTCACCACCACCTTCTCAAGGGCAGTTAGAATGGGCAATAGATGCTGGCCTTGCCAACGACGCTCACATCCTAGGAATGAATTAAAAAAAAGCTGTGGGATACAAACCAGGAATAACTCTGCTAAATTACCTTTTCTCAGCCGGGGCAGCAGTAGGAAAAGAAAGAAGAGAAAGACTTGCATTTATATAGTGCCTTTCATGAGTACCGGACGTCCCAAAACTCGTTACAACCAGTGAAGTCGTTTTTGAAGTGTAGTCACTATTAATGTTCTCTTTAAGCTGCGGCCGCGCAGTGCTCTGTAGCTCCCGGGCAGCCGGCTCACCGGCTTTTAAGTAGGAAAAACTGTGCATGCGTGGTATTTTTAATGGGCCGCGCAGCCCCTTAAAGGGGCCACGCACCCAAAAAGAAATTAAAGGGAACATTGGTCAATATTGTAACATAGGAATCGCAGCAGCCAATTTGCGCACAGCAAGGTCCCACAAACAGCAATGTGATACTAACCAGATGATCTGTTTTAGTGATGTTGGTTGAGGGATAAATATTGGCCAGGATACAGAATCACAGAATCACAGAAACCCCACAGTGCAGATAGAGGCCATTTCGGCCCATCGAGCCTGCACCAACACATATCCCACCCGATCCCCGTAACCCCTACATCAACACATATCCCACCCTATCCCCATAACCCCACATATTTTAATCCCCCTAACACTAAGGGTCAATTTATCATAGCCAATCAACCTAACCCGCACATCTTTGGACTGTGGGAGGAAACCGGAGCACCCGGAGAAAACCCACGCAGACACGGGGAGAATGTGCAAACTCCACACAGACAGTCACCCGAGGCCGGATTCGAACCCGGGTCCCTGGCGCTGTGAGGCAACAGTGCTAACCACTATGCCACCGTGCTGAGAGAACTGCCCTGCTCTTCTTCGCATAGTGCCATGGGATCTTTTATGCCCACTCGAGTAGGCAGACGGGGCCTTGGTTTAACGATCCGAAAGATGGTACCTCCGACAGTGCAGCACTCCCTCAGTACTGCACTGGAGTGTTTGCCTAGATTTTGTGCTGAAGTCTCTGGAGCGAGACTTGAATATCCATAGATTAGAGGGGAGAAATTTAACTAGGGTTTCAGCTCCTGTTCACTGTCCCCTACTGAAAGAATTATTGGGTGAGGACAGATTTGGCCTGAAATGTGATGCCCCCTATGACCAAGTAACCAGCAGAGACTCACTGTCATGGCTCACATATGAAGAATGACTGTTTCGTTGAGGTGCTGGAGGTTAACAGTGGAACCGTAGCCAAGCAAGGGAGTCAGTGCTGTCAGGAAAGGAGCGAAGGAAGAAAATTGGTGAAGAAAAAAAAATGATGGACAGTATTTTCTTAGCATATAATAGTGCTATATAACTTATGGCTTGTTTGGTTTTCCTTAAAATTGCAGAAATACTAACCAGTGTGTTGGTTTACCTCCCCCCTCTTCCATTTTGCAGAACACATGCAAGTTTATGCAATTTCTCTTCAGATTACAGAAATGTATTAGTATTTCTAGGAAGAGTAACATTGTTCTTAACAAATGTTTTTATTGTACCATGAATTTAAAATAAAATAATTAACATGCAAATAAAAATTGAGAAACGGAACCTATTGTTGCAGTTAACACTGGTGAAACACTAAGTTGCTGACAAGGCACATCGTTCTGTTTGGTTGATTTGTTTTCTATTACGATGTCTTACTTTCATAGTCTAGTCATTCACTGTGTTTTTCTGTACTCTAGATACTTATTGATAAATAGGCACAAGTCTTTTGAATTACATATCTGATATTTTATCAGTTTAATTTGTATCCATTCTAATAAGTTTAACAAAAGATATTTTAACTTGAGCACTTGAAATCATATCATGAGCAGAGGGCAGTTGTGTATTTATGTTCATATGCCTCTTCCAGTGTAGAAAGTTGTGTGCCTCCTCAGCTCCATGTTTTTGATTACAGTAAAATATATTTTAGGAGGAATGATGTGCACTTGCCAATGTAAATATGGACTTTAAAAAGGTGTGTAGTTAAATGTAGAAGTTTCAGTGATTCAACCCATGTGATAAAGAGTGTTGAATGAAACCAAGTGGCACTTTCATGTTGGAAGGTCTAGAATGTTAATAGCCTGGAGTACCAGCTGATTAACACAGTATGTATAAATTCTCCTGTTATTCTTTTGCAACTGCGGTGGCGGGTGGAGGTCTGAATGGGGTCAGGGGGAGGAGGGAAGTGCAGCTGGAACCAAAAAAAATGCCACTGCACCGTTTTAATGAATCGAAATGTGGTTATTACTAGTACATCTACTCCTGTAATAAATGAACGTCCTTAGTGACACTTGGAATGTTAAGAGGTGTTAATGACAGAGGTGAAAAGACATCTGTTGATTGAGCTGTATTTTTCCTGCCGGTGGGTTTTCAAGGGTAGAGGAGCAGTGCCTTGCTGTGTGACCAAATGGCTGAAACATTGTCATGTCAGATTTACTTAAAAAAAAAACTCTAGGACTGAACTAGAAACATATTTCCTCATGTTTAAAGAATTGTGCTCTGGTAGTCTCTATTATCATTTTCACCACGTTCAAAGATGCTTTCACTTCGAAATGAAACATTTTAACTTTTTTCAGGTCAGCTACCATGGAGCGTAGTTTATGTTTATTGCAGTCTAAAATAGGCTTAACTATACTAGCTGTGCAATTTTTCCTAAATTTCTAAAATTCTGTGACATGCTGCAAGTTGAATTAAAAATATTTGTTCCACAGTCCTCAGGATTTAACTGCGGTTACTTTGAAGAAAGGTTGTTGTTAAATGTTTTCTTTCCTTAAGACGTGCGAGTCCTGATAGCAGTTATTTTCTTTCTTTTGTGCAGCACTATTTTTGCTGGTGTCCTTGGTTTCTTTAGTCCAGAAGCTGCCCAATTAACTTAAAGGTGGTGGGAGGGCGGACAGGCAGGGTGGGGGCGGGGGGGAGGTTGTTGGTGGAGTCTCTTTTCTAAATTCTAACCATTAAAAATAGTTATTGGTAACTTGAGTTTTGTTTTTCATCCTATTTATGTTTATTCCTTCAATATTTCTGCCTAAACGTTGAGTGCTGATGGTTTTTTGGGGAGGTGGCGAGTGCTAAGTTGAAGCTGAATCACTTACAGCTAGAGAAACAATCATTACCTTGTCACACATGCACACTCTCCTGCAGCAGTCACTGAATAGCAATCAGTAGTTGGAATCCTAGATTATATTTTTCCTGCCTCTAGCTCGGTGGTGGTTGGGGGGCACTCGGGCCTGCAGAGTGCCATTCTTGCTGCTGCGGTTGAGTTCACCTAACTCAGTCCAGACTGAGGATTGAATCGCGAGCATTTCTGGTTTGCATGACTCAGTGCCACGTTAAGCGGCACACTATCAACTGAGCCGTTGGAGGAGTTAGCCTGCTGTAGTGGCTAAGAATGGAGCATGTAAAGTTAGCCAAAATTTGAATGTTTAAATTAGGAACCACAATACTGCGTTGAGAGAATGTGTAGACTTTGTGTGGAAACAGACTTGTTGCTGTTGTCACCAACTGTAAATGTGCTACCTTTACCCTAGAGATAATCCTGCCCAATATACACATATTTACAAAAGCAAAATACTGCAGATGCTGGAAATCTGAAATAAAAACAGAAAATGCTGGAAATACTCAGCAGATCAGGCAGCATCTGTGGAGAGAGAAACAGAGTCAACGTTTCAGGTCAGTGACCTTTTGTCAGAACTGGAAAAAGTTAGCGATGTAACAGATTTTAAGCAAGTGCAGGGGCAGGAAAAGGGAGGATGGGAGGAAAGAACAAAAGGGGAAGGTCTGTGATAGGGTGGAAGGCAGGAGTTATTAAATGACATAAGGTATGATTGTACAAAGCAAAAGGAGATGGTAATGGGACAAGTAAAGAAACAAAAGATGAGTCTAGAAGAGGTGGGAATGGCAGAATCATCAACAGCTGCCATCTGAAAAAATAGGGGCAGAGGTTATGGTCTGAAATTGTTGAACTCAATGTTGAGTCCAGAAGGCTGTAAAGTGCCTAATCGAAAGATGAGGTGCTGTTCCTTGAGCTTATATTGAGCTTCATTGGTACAGTGTAAGAGGCCGAGGACATAGTTACCTGTTGCAATTCTGACCAATATTACATTCTGGGGCATAGAAGCATCAGCCTTGTTATACTTGCTAAAAAAAATTACACAGTATAAAAGCAGGGAAGTCTTGCTTCAGTTATACAGGGTACTGGTGAGGCCACACCTGGAATACTGCGTACAGTTTTGGTTTCCATATTTAAGAAAAGATATACTTGCTCTCGAGGCAGTTCAGAGAAGGTTCACTCGGTTGATTCCAGAGATGAGGGGGTTGACTTATGAGGAAAGGTTGAGTAGGTTGGGCCTCTACTCATTGGAATTCAGAAGAATGAGAGGCGATCTTATCGAAACATATAAGATTGTGAGGGGGCTTGATCGGGTGGATGCGGTGAGGATGTTTCCACTGATGGATGAGACTAGAACTAGGGGGCATAATCTTACAATAAGGGGCTGCCCTTTCAAAACTGAGATGAGGAGAAACTTCTTCAATCAGGGGGTAGTAAATCTATGGAATTTGCTACCTCAGAGAGCTGTGGAAGCTGCGACATTAAATAAATTTAAAACGGAGATAGACAGTTTCCTAGCTGATAAGGGAATTAGGGGTTACGGGGAGCGGGCAGGGAAGTGGACGTGAGTCTAGGTTCGGATCAGCCATGATCCTATTGAATGGCGGAGCAGGCCCGAGGGGCCGTATGGCCTACTCCTGCTCCTACTTCTTATGTTCTTATTTATTTTTAAAGTAGGATGATATTTTTTAGGAGAAAATATTATAATCCAAAACTAGAAGAACATTACTGAACTAGGACTAGTAAATTTGAATGGTAGCGATTTACCGATGATTATGTACATCACATACAACAGAGGTGTTCAAGATGTGATCTGGGGCAGAATCTGGCACAACAAACTCCTTTTATCCAGCCTGTTGTTCCTTTCTTCTTGGCACGCTGAAATCTGGCTATGGATGAACCAGAGTTTATTACGTTTTTCACATTTGTTTTATATTGGATAACCTAGAATTTGTAACAGTCTATTTTGATGAGTGTGTGGGTTCCAATCACTGCTCTTTAAACTTCCTAGGTCAGAAAGATTAGAAAAGGCTAGGGAGAGAAGCTGTGTAACACTGGCGGCACACTATGTTACAGCTTGCCATGAACAGAGGGACAACCAGTAAACTAAGACAAGAGTATATATAAACAAGGCGAAAATATATTTATAAACTCAGGGATATACCTGTTTATACACTGTATGAATGGAACCGCGTTTATGTGTTCAACCATAAATGTATTTTGATGCTTTGGCAACATAAGATGTACCTTATCATGCCAATAAAGCAATTTGTATTGTATTGTATTGTACTCCTTGATTGGTGGATTAAAACCAATGTCAGTTGTGGGCAACTTCTTAGAATCCATAATTCAGAATAAAATTAGTGAGGATTTAGCAGTGCATAGAATAATTAAGGATAGCCAGCATGGATTTGTTAAAGGCAATTGTATTTGACAAATTTAATAAGAGTTTTTTGAAGAGGTGACTGAAAAGATAAAGGGAATGCAGTAAATGTAGTGTATATACATTTTCAGATGTCCCACAAGAGGCTTGTTAAAACAGTTTAGGCATTTGGGTTTTATAAATAGGAGCATAGAGTACTGAAGTAATGACAAATTTGTACAAAATAGTGGTTCGGCTACAATATACAGTTTGGGGTACCCCATTATAGATCAGACATTAAAGCCTCTCCTTAAATGTGTTAATGCTATCTGTTCCAACCACTCCATGTGGCAGTGAGTTCCACATTCTCACCACTCTTTATTTATAGAAAGTCCTCCTAAATATCCTTGTTTAGTTTTTTTTGGGGGGAGAGGGAGAGATTTGTTGGTCTTTTGAGATTCATCACGACATAGAAATAATAAATGCTGTGTATATTTAGCATTCTTAGGAATTTTTGGTGTAGTTTACAAGTTAATAGATTTAAGAATGTAGGGATATTTAAATTATATTTGCAGTCAAATGGTGAACAACTTCAGAAGTATGATGGTAATATATTGTAATGAATACAAATTAAAGTATGTACTTACCATAATACAAACGCCAATTCTGCAAAGTATGGATTTCTAATCCCGAGGAATTATGTGGCAACAAGTTTTATGTACTGTTAAGGTACTAAGTGCTCTTTACCTGACTTTGTGAACGTAATTCATTGCAGTTGTTCAGAATTATCTTTGGTTAAAACCAGTGCAGTAGTTCATACTTGAGAAACACTTGACTAGACATTAAAGTTATTTTTGATTGCTCTCTATTTTTAAATCAAATTGAAATGAACAGGAGTTGGTCCCCACCTAACAACTGTAAAGTGTTGTATAGGAAGTGTAATAATCCCTTAAAATGTGGTTACTGACCTTCACTCAAGAACCCTTTACTGTTAATGTAGCATGAGTTGAACCTACCTCATTCAAACAAAGTGACTAGGTTAACAAGACCTGTAAAACAGTACAGTGGTTTTACAGTCTTAAGGAGCTCAGGCGTGAAAGTTTGTGACCCTGAACTTTTAAATGGAATGCTCCCAGCATAAATAACTTTGTGGCAGGTTTTCAGAGACCAATGTGAATAATGTAGGTAACTTTTAACTTTTGCAGCTTTCTTGTTTTAATTAACTCTGCTATAATTTACTGTAACAATTCTTGTATTTGTTAAGTGATAATCTGGTATCCAGAAGATAATTAGTACATAACTGAGGAATACAACTTTTTTCCCGTGACTGAGAAACACTCAGCAACTCACAAATGATGAAGTTGGATAAGAGCGGTGTTTTAGTTTTCTGTGGAGTACTAGATTTGTGCAGGGTGTTTCTATACATTCTATAATCCGCTGATAATGCTTTCATCCCTCAAGAAATGATTAGCTACAATCTTGCAAAAAAATAGGTGAAACAATTTGGACTTTAAACCCCTAAAAATATTTTTTTAAGTTGATCACAGTGTTTTTGTAAACAATCAACTTCCTGTTCTCTCCAAAATCTGCTTCAAAATTTACAAATAGTTGATTTCAAAAATTGTCTTTGTGTTTTACTCTTAATGGAAGTGCTTTGTGTAAGTGTTCACTCCATTGTAAGTGCTGCTACTGAAATCAATGCTGAAATCTGTAGTGCTCCAAAATTGGCATTTTGGCAGTGACATTTAAAGCATCACATTTCTAAGTGAACTGCAGATCTGATTTTTATTAACTATTTGTAAATTTTTCAAACGGCTTTTAGTCATGGCGCTAAAATTTTTCAGTAGCTCCGTAATCAACTTAAAAAGAAACCAAGCAGATTTATGACCAAAGAACTGCTTGTGCGTTGGGGCAGAGTAAAAACTGATCTGATTTAAATAACTCGACAAAATCATGAAGTAAATGGTCATGTGGGTAACTTTTTTTTTTACTTTGCAAGTCTTTGGAAAATATAACGCAAGAAGCTTTGGGGGGAAAAATTCAGTTGTTTGCGCCTCCCGTTAGCGCCTTAAGAGGGTGCTAATGGGGCGCAAAGCAACTAGCGCCCGTGCGCGGCGATGTCTGCGCCGCTCGCGAAATTGACCAGACATTTTGCGGTGGCGCTAAACACTACCGCCCCGATCTCCTGCGCCCGCAGATCGTGACGTCAGTCGAGCGCGCAACGCCCTTGTGGCGCCCCGGACCGGATATCGAGTGGCGCCCCCCTCCTTTCTGCCTGGCGCAAGCAACGACAGGGAGACTGGAACGTTTCCCAGTTGGTGAGGGGCTGGGGGGGGGGGGCGCTATTTAAAGGCGGCCTCTTCCTGGCTTTTTCTGTGGTAGACATTTTTGCACCACTCATTCTGAGAGAGAGATTCTGCATAGAGTCATCGCTGTGTGAAGTAGTTTTGGCTACTGAGCGTCACTTTGCAGGTACTTTTGGATTTGACCTTCGTTACTTCGATTACCAAGAGACTCGGGGGCTGCACGGATTCGGGGCGTCGTCCTGTGCCTGCAGAATCGGAGGCAACAGAGACGCAGAGAGAGAGAGTGGCAATCATGGCCAGACGGAGGAGGGCCAACAGGCCTCTGTACAGGAGACCTTACCCTCCCAGGGTATTTCGGCAACAATTCTCCTACATTAATTTGTCTGAGGAGCAGTGTTTGTGCAGGCTACGCTTCAGCAAGGAGGTGGTCACTGAGCTCTGCCACCTGCTGCAGTCAGATCTGCAGCCTCTACTGAGGACCAGGATGTCACTGTCGGTGGCAGTGAAGGTTACAGTGGCTCTGAACCTTTATGCCACCGGCTCCTTTCAAGCAGCCAATATCTCCCAGTTCGCGATCCATTGCTGTATCCGTCAGGTCACAAATGCCCTCTATAAAAGGAGACGCCAGTACATTTCTTTCCCGATGACCTGGGCCAAACAGCATGAACGCGCATTGGGCTTTGCGAGGATAGTGGGCTTCCCCATGGTGCAGGGCGCCATTGACTGCACACATGTGGCATTGTGGGCACTGCATGAGAATGCAGAGGTTTTCCAAAACCGCAAGGGGTTCCACTCCTTAAACATCCAGCTGATACTCGCTGTCAATGACTGCTATCCTGGCAGCAGCCACGATGCTTTCATCCTGCGCCAGACTGCTGTGCCAGAACTTTTCCAGGCACCGCATCAGCCAAGTGGTTGGCTCCTCGGGGACAAGGGTTATCCGCTGTGCACCTGGCTGATGACACCACTCCGTAACCCCAACACCCCTGCTGAGCTGCGGTACAATGACGGCCATCAAGCTACCAGGAACATCGTTGAGCAGATGATTGGCATGCTCAAGCAACGGTTCCGCTGTCTGGACCACTCAGGAGGAGCCCTGCAGTACTCGCCTGAGCGAGTCTCCCTCTTCATAGTTGTGTGCTGCATGCTGCATAACCTGGTAATCCTCAGGACCCAGCCAATGCCACCAGGCCTTGGAGCACCACCAGAGGAAGAGGAGGAGGATGATCAGTAGCAGCACCAAGGCTGGAGGGAGGCCCACAATGTTGAAACTGCAAGGACCGTCCGTCAACGGTTGATAACAAGCCGCTTCTAGGCCCCTACTGAGGAAATGGCTTCTGGCATGGAGAACAACATGAATGAAAGCAACCTGCAAACCCTAAGCCGGCCAAGGCAGCAATGATTCCAAAGGCCAAACCTGTACATTTTGAATACAAAACCTTTTTTATTTTTACAAACTCTATGTTGTCATTTCTTCTTGACAAACTAATAGAAACAAACACAAAAAATAATTCATTAACATAACTGGTTCTCACAACCTGGCGATAATGTCCAAAACACTAAACAAAAGTTTGAACACGAACCTTGGCCTTTAATAAAAAATTGACCAACATTTCGTCACACCTCCTACTTTTTGCCCTTCGGGGTGATCTCCTTCCCTTGCGCACTTCCCCCCTTCCCACCCTACTGCTCCTCCGTAATGGAGCCCCAGTGGCTGCAGCAAGGCTGGTGGAAGGCTACTGATTGTCAGAAGCTGAGACTACAGATGCCCTTGAAGGACGGCCTCGACCAGCTCTGGGCCTGGAGGACCCAGCTGCAGACTGCACCAACTCTGCATGGGTGGCAGCAGTCTGGGCTACAGGCGGTGGCAAGTGCAATGGGGACGTGACAGTGGTGGACCCAGGAATGCTGTCATCTTGAGAGAGGACAGCAACTCCCTGCTCGACCGACACACTGGCACTCCCACGGGGCGGCACATCAGCACCCGGAGCAATCTGCTGGAGCACAGATTGCTGGCCTGCTGCGGTGCGGTGAGAGCCCCGGGGAAATGTGTCCGAACCAGCGACAATGGCAGCAGTCAGTGTCTTCGTGGCCTCAATCTGAGTCTGCATGAGAGCAGTCTGAGATGGGATCATGGCAGCCAGTGACTGAATTGCAGCACTAAGCATTAGCGTGGCATCCGCCTGTGCTACAGCAAAGTGCTCCACACTCCTTGCCAGTGCATCAATGGATTCGGGCACCCTTCCTACTGCACCCATGAGCTGAGTGTGTATGTCCACCGCCTGGGTGTTCATTTCAGCAATGAGCCGCTCCTCCTCTGCACCCAGTGCAGCAGGACACGCTGGCCTACTCTCCCTCCGGGGAGAAGACCCCTGAGCTTCCCTAGCCACATTGCGTTGCTGCAGCCCGGAGTCCTGGAGCTTCACCCTCATCAGACCCTTCCCCCCCTGCTCCCCTCCAGGGAAGACGTGTTCCCAGTGTGGGCATGGGCTTCCTTGGGAGAGGGTGGCGCTGATGCTCCGGCTTCCTCTTCCTCCTCGCCTTCAGCTTCACTCCCACTGGTAGCTTCAAGGCCCATCTCCTCAGCTGGTGAATCACCATCTGAAAGCAGGGAGGTACAAGAGTGGCTTTAGCATGAGGACAGGGGGGCAATAAGGGAGGAAAGAGTGCAGTGATTTAGTAAGTTGGATTGAAAGTGTCAAAGGCTGGTGTTGTGAGGGACAAGTGGAATGAGAGAGGAGAAAAAGGTGATGACCTTACCATTGCTGTCCTGAACGGGGTCGGCCTCTCCAGGGGCGATAGGACCGATCACCTGGCTTGCCATGATCCTGTGGACACGTGCCTCAAGATCGCTGAGGGGTTGCTGCTGTCTCCTATTATGAGATAGCTTGGCCTGCAAAAAGGACGGCATTTGAGTAAATATACAGCCATGGTCTTGCCTGATGTGCCCCCCATAGTTGAATAGTCCTTAATGTATGCAGCCATGGTCTTGCCTGATGTGCCTCCCATAATTAATAGCCCTTAATGTATGCAGCCATGGTCTTGCCTGATATGCCTCCCATAGTTGAATAGCCCTTACTGTATGCAAAGTGTGGAATGTGCGTGTGTGTTTCATGAGAGGGCCATAGTTGTTGGATGAGTGTTGGGCATTGGGGTTTTAAGACCCTCTGGCCATAGAGTGAGGTTGAGATGGAGGGATGGAGAGGTATTGAAAAAGGCCACTCACCCTGATGACCCGAGTGAGGTCGTTGAACATTTTGTGACATTGAGTATGGGTCCTGGGCACCATGCTCCCGGAGAAGACGTGCTGAGCCACCTCCCTCCACACTCTTCTGTAGTCGCACGGCAAAGGCCTCCTGCCACTCTCAGGGTAGAGTATAGATCTTCTGCGCGCCACCGCGCCAACCAGAGCCTCCAAGGCCCGCTCGCTGAAGCGCTGAGCTCGTTCTCTCACCCTCTCCATAGTACTTGGCTGGAAAATGTAGTCATAGGTCTCTCCAAGCCGAGATTCAAGGCTCCAATGAGCAAGGTGTGGCTGGAGACCAAGATCGACCCTCCCCTTTAAGAACTGTCCAGTGCCAATGTGTCTGTGTTCCATCGCTAACTGACATCACCTGCGCTGCACCCGCGCTCTGAGTTAGCGCCTCGCTCCTCGGCCTTTGCGCCTTAAGACAGGTGTGCAGCGCCTGATTTAGCGCTCCAATCACCTCTAGGGGCGATAGAAGCCAAGTTTGCAGTCAGAGGCGATAATTAGTGCCAGGCGTTAAAATTTGCACCCGGCCGATAATTGCGCCCAAAACGGAGCGATACCGAATTTCTCCCCCTCGGTGTTTATACAGTAAATGTGTATAGTGTGGGTTAAAAGATATTCCTTAATATATTGGCCCAGTAATTCCGTTCCAAACGCGTGAGTACGGTCGGGGTACTCACGCGTCTGGCCGGAGGAAATGCCGGTTTTCAGCATGCACAGCGCATGCGGGGAAAACCGGCAATTCCTGTCCTCTGAACGAAGGGGCACAGTGCGTGCGACTGCACAGGCAGCGCGTGCGCAGTGAACTTCGTCGATTTCATTCATGGATTCAGTGAGGTTAAGTCCTTACAACTTACACATGAAAAAAGCATGTGTAAAGTTGCTCCAGAGGCTGCGGAGGAAGATATATTTTATCGTGGAGCTTCTGAAAGGCAAATATTTTTGTTTGGGAAAGGGAGGAAAGTTATTTTAAGAAATGCTGAGGTAAGTTTTAAAGTTTAATTTTTTTTTTTAAACGGGTTTTCAGTACTGTAGGTAGAAGGAGCAATTGTGGCTGTGTGAATTGAATTTGCTGTGTTTATTAAATGTGAAAATGACTGTTCTAAAAAAAAATGTAACATTTCCAACATTTTTAAGAAAGAAACTTTTCATCAGTAATATATTCTTTTAAGTAATTATGTATGTATGTATGTATATATTCCTTTACTTATGTGTATGAATGTATGTATTTAATTATGATTTTCCAATAAGTTACTTTCTCTGAAAGTCATAATTAAATACATACATTCATACACATAAGTAAAGGAATATATACATACATACATATACGCAAAGGAATATATACAGACATACATACATAATTACTTAAAAGAATATATTACTGATGAAAAGTTTCTTTCTTAAAAATGTTGGAGTCATTTTCACATTTAATAAACACAGCAAATTCAATTCACATAGCCACAATTGCTCCTTCTACCTACAGTACTGAAAACCCGTTTTAAAAAACAAAAATAAACTTTAAAACTTACCTCAGCATTTCTTAAAATAACTTTCCTCCCTTTCCCAAACAAAAATATTGCCTTTCAGAAGCTCCACGATAAAATATATCTTCCTCCGCAGTCGCTGGAGCAACTGTACTCATGCTTTTTTCATGTGTAAGTTGTAAGGACTTAACCTCACTGAAAGCATGAATGAAACCGGCGAATTTTACTGCGAACGCGCTGCCTGTGCAGTCGCACGCGTTCTGCCTCTGAACCCCTTCATTCAGAGGACAGGAAATGCCGGTTTTCCCCGCATGCGCTGTGCATGCTGAAAACCGGCATTTCCTCCGGCCAGACGCGTGAGTACCCCAACCGTACTCACGCGTTTGGAACGGAATTACTGGGCCAACATTTTACATGTCAATAAAATGAAAAATTTAACAATTGCACGATTTGCCCCCTCGCATCTGCGACTGAGGGTCCAAGGAGGTGCATTGCACAAGAGGTCATCATCGTATGTATCCTCACACTGTTCCCTTTCGGGAACTGTATGAAGTGGTGGAAGGATTTCTGGCCACGTTAACGCTCCTTCCGTGACCATAACCATCTTCATACCAGCCATTAGGGTGGTTAGTCCTATGGCGTGAGGGTTTTACGGGCTCCCACAACCCTTGGAGCGTTGGATCCTAAATTGGCTGAGTGGCAGGAGGCAGAGGGTGATGGTCGAAGGTTGTTTCTGTGACTGGAAGCCTGTGTCCATTGGGGTACCTCAGGGATCGGTGCTGGGTCCCTTGCTGTTTGTGATATACATAAATGATTTGGATGAGAATGTAAAAGGTATGATCAGTAAGTTCGCAGATGACACGAAAATTGGTGGGGTGGTAAATTGCGAGGAGGAAAGCCTCAGGCTACAGGACGATATAAACGGGTTGGTCAGATGGGCGGAAAAGTGGCAAATGGAATTTAACCCTGAAAAGTGCGAGGTGATGCATTTTGGACGGACAAATAAGGCAAGGGAATACACAATGAGTGGTAGGACCCTAGGAAGTACAGAGGGTCAGAGGGACCTTGGTGTACATGTACATAGATCCCTGAAGGCAGCGGAACAGGTAGATAAGGTGGTTAAAAAGGCATATGGGATACTTGCCTTCATTAGCCGAGGCATAGAATATAAGAGCAGGGAGGTTATGATGGAGCTGTACAAAACGCTGGTGAGGCCACAGCTGGAGTACTGTGTGCAGTTCTGGTTGCCTCACTATAGGAAGGATGTGATTGCTTTGGAGAGGGTGCAGAGAAGATTCACCAGGATGTTACCTGGGATGGAGCGCCTCAGCTATGAAGAAAGGCTAAACAGGCTGGGGTTGTTTTCCTTGGAGCAAAGAAGGCTGAGGGGGGACCTGATTGAGGTGTACAAAATGATGAGGGGCATAGATAGGGTAGATAAAGAGGAACTTTTCCCCTTAGTAGGGGGGTCAATAACAAGGGGGCATAGATTCAGGGTAAGGGGCAGGAGATTTAGAGGGGACTTGAGGAGGAACTTTTTCACCC
This sequence comes from Somniosus microcephalus, assembly GCF_052327205.1. Classification (NCBI taxonomy): domain Eukaryota; kingdom Metazoa; phylum Chordata; class Chondrichthyes; order Squaliformes; family Somniosidae; genus Somniosus; species Somniosus microcephalus. The sequence goes on from NC_140995.1 coordinate 89,725,818, forward strand.
AGAGGGTGGTTGGAATCTGGAACTCACTGCCTGAAAGGGTGGTAGAGGCAGGAACCCTCACAACATTCAAGAAGCATTTGGATGAGCACTTGAAATGCCATTGCATACAAGGCTATGGACCAAATGCTGGAAAATGGGATTAGACTGGACAGGGATTGATGGACGGCGCAGACACGATGGGCCGAAGGGCCTCTTTCTGTGCTGTAAAACTCTATGACTCTATGGCCTAGAAATTGGGTTCTGGCGTAGGCAGGGCTTTAGCGCCGGAAGTTAGTGCCGGCGCTAAGTCCCCCTGCGCGCGCCAAAAATTCAGTAGTGCCGCGCCCAAACGGCTGCCGGCGCTACTGAAGGGTCTTTGCGGCGGTACATCGGCGCTAACTGCCGTTTCGCGCCGCAATTCCGGCGCTGCGGCACCCGATGCAGTGCGGCAGGCTGGGGACGTGCAGGCCTCCTCCTCCCGTTAAGGAGGAGCTGCCTGCACCCGGCCGCGGCCCGTGCAAATCAGCTTAAAAATGAGCCCGGCACCTCGGACAAGTGCCGGGCTTGCATCTGTTCCGGGGGGGGGGGGGGGGGGGGAGAAGTCCGGGGAGGGAGCTGCGGGCAGGCGGTCGGCGGGAAAGTGGCCGGCCGCCGCGGGGCCTTTAATGCGCCGGCGCAAACTGGAGTAAGGCACCTCTGACAGAACGTTGCTTGCGGCTGCCACGGGCGAGGCGGCCGCAACTCAATTTCGGAGTTCAGGCGGGTTACCACGGCAACCGGGACGCTGCGCACACCGATGACGTCATCGGTGCCGGCGCAGCGCTACCGGTGCAACGCCGATTTAGGGCCCCAGGGAATTTTTAAACTGGCCATAACTCTGGCGCTAGTCCCTCTAGTGCCTCAAAAGCGGCGCTAAGGCAACTGAATTTCTAGGCCTATGACTCTAACCCATCTGAGGGGGGGGCCACCCACACCCGCGGACGCAAGTATCCCGCTGGATGTCCACCCAGAATTTATAGTTGGAGCTCAGACTCCACTTGCCGGGACTGTCTGGAGCGGGGTTCGAAACCCTACTCCTTCTGGCCCAGCGGTGGGGATGCTTACCGCTACGCAAAAGGCCCACTCCGCGCAAAAGGTGACACCCATACGTTTCCTGCGCCTTTTACCTCCCCGTGACTGGAGCCCTATGCTGCCACTTGAAAGACCAAGCTATCATCTGTCCTTTTGCGGCGCCTTGGACTTCTCATTACCAATGATGAGCAGGCGCTGCGCCTCCACCTCGTTGAGGAGATTGCTGAGGTCATCATCAGTTCAATTGTGAGTTCTTTTAATGCCGTGAATTGTGCTCATTCCAGCCATTTCACGTTGCTAATCGGAGTGGGCCTTTGGCATAGCGGTAGGATCCCCGCCGCTGGGCCAGACGGGGTAGGGTTTCGAACCCCGCTCCAGACAGTCCCAGCAAGTGGAGTCGGAGCTCCGGCTCTAAATTCTGGGTTGACATCCAGTGGGATATTTGCGCCCGTGGGTGTGGGTGGCCCCCCTCCTTGTATAGCTTGTGGGAGCCCGTAAAACCCTCCCACCATAGGACTAACCACCCTAATGGCTGGTACAAAGATGGTTACGGTCACGGAAGGAGCGTTAATCACAGCCATAAATCCTTCCACCACTTCATACAGTTCCCCAAAGGGAACAGTGTGAAGACACGTATGACGACGACGTTGCTAAATAAATAAATGGAATGAAAATTTTTTTTTCAGGGCTTTTAAAAGTCTTTAAATTGCTTTAATTCTGTTTAAAACTACTTCAGATTCTTCAAAATAATGTAAACGTTTTTAAAAGTTTATAAAAGTTACCAAAAGCTTCATAAATATACCAAAAACCTATTTGAAATGCTGCTCTGCATGTAAAAATGCTTAGCAGCTTGTGAGAAACATTGGGGGCGTGTCCTATTAAACTGAGACCTCAAGGGGCGTGTCTCAGTTGCACAGCGCGCTACAGGCTTCGCGCTGGCTGCACTCCTGGGCGGCGTGACGTCAGACGCTGCCCGGGATTCTTCTGTTTCAAAAAGGAATTCCAGGTGTCCCTGGAGGTGAACGGCAGGAGCGTCGGGTAAGTGCAGATCGGGGGCTTGCACGCGCGGCAAGCCCCCGATCCGAATTTCTGCCCCATTATGTTCTTTCAAAAGTTTTCATCCAAAGTCAAATTCAATGCTGATTTTAAGTTTTCTCAAATTAGTTCAGCTCTAGAGTCAAATTTCAGATCCTAGACACCCAAAAGTACGCAATAAACTTAAATTGTGCCAAAACAACCCCACAGACATTAATGAAGCATCCGAGTTTTCTGTTTTTTTCCAATAGGAAGGAAAGAAAAGACGTCCCAAAATGCTTTTCAGCCAATGAATTACTTTTGGCAGTCAATCTGCCCACAGCAAGGTCCCAAAACTGGAGATAAAATGAGTTAAATGACCAAATATTATATTTTGGTGGTGTTGGTTAAAGGATGAACCTTGCCCAGGACTCTGGGAGAACACCTTTCCCAGCTCTTTGAATAGAACAATAAGATCCTTTACATCCACCTAAAATAATGATCATCATAGATTGCAGATACTGTCTGCGAATGGAGATATGTATGGTAACCAAATTGTAACAATGAGCATTTAAAAATGATTTGAACTGCAATTGTTATTGTGTTCATTCTTCAACTGATTTACATTTCAAACTGCAAAAACAAGAACTGCAGAAGGCTTTTAGACCTCAATCCATCTAACTTGTACAACATGTGCTGTTTTACACCAGATCCCTATGGATATTTTCAGTTACTTTTTTCTCTGTCACTTATGCACTGTTAGCAAGGGAAAACAATTTCTGTGCAATCTATTTCAGTTTGTAGTTTAGAGACTTTTCAGCTTTACTCACTTTTCTTAATGTTTGATTTATCTGACGATGTGGCTTCAAAATGTGTATTGGGCCTTTCCTGTAATCAGTGTGATATGATGTCTCTGCTGCTTCTATTGGACAGTGAATTAGCAACTCCCCCAATGCTTCTAAGGAAGGTCGTGAAAGAGATGTGCTTCTTTCCCTTTGCCATCATCAATGAAGTCTTCCAAGAAGCATTAGAAGGCTTGGCTGATACTATAATGTCCACTTATTTTCAAATACACGGTGGCCCACTATCCACATTTCAATTACTGGCACTTGTTAAGCATACAAAGTCAAATAACTGGAGGAAGAAAGTCACTGCAGAACACATTGGGGAAGGGCCCATATAAGACAGTTGTGAAACTAAATGGTATTGTAAACAATATATGTAAAACTGAACATTTGGTAAGTGGTGCGCCAGTATCTCTGGACCCTACCTCAGATAAATTGTTGGTTCATATATTGCACTTTCATGCCTTTCAGTTTCCCTAAGAACTGTAGATAAGTGTCAGTAGTTCTGAAGTTGAGAGGCACAGAATACATTCTCAAGGGCAGTCACTATCATAATTTCACAGGAGCCTGTCACCCACATGCTGTAAAGTAAAAAGTAGAAAAAAATTACCCTGTGGTGTCAAGGCTTGTGACATAGCCCCATTGATTATGCTAACTCAAACTCTGTCCTAATTCTAGTTCAATGAGAGGTTAAACAACAGTTCTGTTAATACAGTTACTACAGCTATGTTAGCTTTCCATCTCTTAACTTGCCATTCTAGTTGCAAGTGAAAAGAGATTTATTCTGGCAATGGACTCCATTAATGTATGCTGATCTAGTACTTACTATTTTAGAAAATAGTATTAATTTCATCCTCTCTGTAAGTGTAGCATTTAGGGGTTGTACTTTTCCCATTTCTAATGGGAAATTTTCTGATACGAGTAATTAGGGAATGAGGGGGCAGGATTAGCAGGGGTGTGCATCACAGAGCAGTGGGGCTAATGGACAGGTGGAAGAGATTGGCAGAGCCATAAACAGGTAATGCCATTTGAACTGGCAGAGGTCAGAAGGGTGACCTGAATGACAGATACAATTACCTGGGGATACTTAGGAGGACTAGCAAACAAAGGAAAAATACCAACAAATATTTAAGCACAAAAAAATAACTTAGAAAGAAAGCTGTAGATGCCAGAGCCAAAATTCTAAATGGCAGGTAATTCCTCCATGTTGACGGCAAACTTCAGAAAAGTTGCACTCCAACCCCCAAAAATAGAGATATTTGGTTACCAAATATTTCAGGCATAGTTTTTGTCCCTAACAAATCACAAGATAATTACAGATCATCTTAATTCATCCATCCAGAAAGATCCTAAAGGCTTCCCATTGTAACAGTCAATTTTGTCTTGCATCATTTGAGGGTTTTCACTACTCTATCTGGAAATTTATTGCAAATGTTGGATCACTTTTGTATTCCCTGAACTATCTTATTTACCTCTACAAGATCATCTCTCAGACAACTTCTTTCCGAGTTGAAAAGCCCAAGTTTCTCCAGTCTTTCCTGATAACTCAGACCTTTGATACTAAAGATCAGCTTTGTGGCTCATCTCTGCACTGCCTCCAGAGCTTGCACATCTCACTTGTGTCTTGGTGAACAGAACTGATTGCAGAACTTGAGATGTTGTCTGACCAAAACATTATATAGTTTGGTCATACCTTGCTCTGACTTGTGTTGGCTCTGTAGTTTAACATTCTATTGGCTGTGTTAATTGCTGCTCAATTGGTTTGACATGTTCAGCATCAAGTCTACTAAGACTCCTAGTTCCCCATCAACTTCAACCTTAGCTTTTCAATACTATTTTTGGACTGCGTGAGTTGCCTATTTCTCCTTCCTCTCTGTATTAAATTTCATCTGCCATTGCTCTGTCTATTAACATAATTTGTCCAACTCATTCTGTAGTTTCTGAGCTGCCTCCTTCGATTCCACTGCCCCTCCCAGTTTGGTACCTTCTGCAAATTTAACCAATTTTTATTAAGTTTCTGAATCTAGGTCATTTATGTAAATTAAAATTAGTAGTGATCCCAACACAGAGTCCTGGGGTGACCCACTCATTATACCCCACCCCCACTCTGATATGTCCTCTGAGACAGGATCTTTCTCTTCTGAAACCATGCTGACTGCTATTTACTACATCATTATTTTACAAGTTTATTTCAAATAATTCCATTAATTTACATGGAATGGAAGTAAGACTAATGTAGTTGCAATGTCTGTTTTGTTGCACTTTTCAAATATGGGCACCACATTAGGTCTATTGACAATCTTCATGTATGTCCCCAGAGTTCAGTTAGTCCTTATAATGGTTGTCAGTGACTCACAAATCTCCTATTCTCTCTCAGCACTTTGGAATAAATACCATCTATCCCTGGGGCATTATTAATTTTGAACCCTTTTAGTCTGATTTTATTTAGGTTATCTCTGTTCGGGAAAGATGTGCTGCTTTTTTACTTGTTCTTGGGATGTGGACGACACTGACAAAGTGGTATTTATTGCTGATCCCCAGTTGTCCCTGGGCAATAAGACTCGAGCACAGCGACTGGGCTCACATGTAGACCAGATCATGTCTCTAGGTTGTGTAGGTATGAGGGATGAGTTGGCTAAGGTAGATTGGGAAACTGCATTAAAAGGTATGATGGTAGAGAAGCAATGGCTAGCATTTAAAGAATTAATACATAATTTACAACAAATGTATATTCCTTTAAAGGCACAAAATCCCCACAGCAAAAGTGTCCAACTGTGGCTAACAAGAGAAGTTAAAGATAGTATTAGGTCAAAGGAAGAGGCTTATAATGCTGCCAAAAAGAGCATTAAGTCAGAGGATTTTAGAATTCAGCAAAGGAGGACCAAGAAACTGATAAAGAAAGAGAAAATAGAATATGAGAGTAAACTAGCGAGAGACATAAAAACAGACTGTAAAAGCTTCTGTAGGTATATTAAAAGAAAAAGATTCGCAAAAGTAAATGTGGGTCCCTTACAGGCATTTTCCAAAATTCTATAGATTCTAGAACGGTTCCCGCAGATTGGAAGGTAGCAAATGTAACCCCACTATTTAAGAAAGGAGGGAGAGAGAAAACGGGGAACTGCAGACCAGTTAGCTTGACATCAGTAGTAGAGAAAATGCTAGAATCTATTATTAAGGACGTGGTAACAGGGCACTTAGAAAATAATTGTAATACCCACAGGAAATGTTATGTACGCTAAGTATGGTTATCAATCTTTAACTTAGACACTGTATTATCATTGTTATAAGTCCCTGGGTTAAAGTTGCCCATGTGAAGGTACGGCAAGAACTTTTAAGGACACAATGTGACTAAGAGCAGACTTTCCATAATTCTGCACCAGTATCAACTGTTGCAGACAGTGAGGCTGCGCAATCTCCAGGCAGAAACCCCAGGAGGAAGGGGTGGATTCGGGTTTTTCGAGCGGGAAACGCGAGCGACTGGAAGAGAAGAGGGCAGGAGCTCTGAAAAGAGGGCTCAGGAGGCTGCCGCATCCCATCCCGGGCTTCCAAACTCGGCCACCGCCCTTCGTATTAGTAGCTCTGCATCCAGAACTCAAAGTGGGATTCAGTGATCGTGAAGAGAATTCAACGAAGGGGTTCGGAGTTGTAAGTCTTGCAGATATTATACATACCATGAGCTCCAACTTAAGCACGCCAACGAAAGTGTGCACTCGAATTTGGACACAGGGACAGATTCTCCTTTGAATCCATATAAATGGAGAATGTATGTTTATTATGTCTAGATTCATTCTAATGTATGCAAATGTCTAATTTAGGTCATTGACCCGTAATCTTCTTATACTGTCTGACGTTAAAACTATAAAATAAGATAATTAGAATTAAGCCATTGTAGTAGTGATCTCCTTACTGGACTATAGAATACTGTCTACAACAGAGACCACATCTCACATATATCTAGAGAACCGTGAAGGGGTTACATTTTGGGGGCCTCGTCCGGGATTGTGGTCTATTTATGTCAGTAAACTAACAGTATTGAATGCTCATTGCTAAGAGAGTGGTTTGTGGTTTCTACTGGGCTGTTTGAGCATAAAAGATGGATGTTATTGAGGTTGAAGCTTGGTGCAAACGGAAGCAGATAGCTACTACCCATGCCATTGTGCTGAATGGTGTTGCTAACGATGACCCTGATGATGTCTTGCTAAGGGCTCTGAATTGTGTCAAAGCCTTTGGAAAGGTTAGGATAGTTGAGCGCTGCTTGGATACAGCTACCAAGAAGCAGTTTGTGTTGATCCAGACATCAGAGAACCTGAGAGGTCATGGTTTACCTGAGGCAGTTGGGCTTTCTGAAGAGGCTGGTCCCTGGCCAGTTCAGTTTGTCCCTATTACTACTAAGGAAGAAGAAGGGTTTCAGACCAAGTTGTTGTCATTCTTGAGACAAGAAGGAAAGACTGTTGCTGATGTCAAAGGTCTGATAGGTCCTTCGGCCCTGGATATGAACACTCAGTTGGTCAGTGCCATTAGTTCTCTGGTGGATAAATGCACCAATCTGCCCTTCGAGGCTCAGGGATACCGTAAGCTCCGTATGTTCTCAGGAGTGAGACCAACTCCCAGTGGGGAAGAGGAGTACGACGCCTGGGCTGAGCAGACCCTGCCTCTGCTAGAGGAATGGCAGTGCAGTGACAATGTGAAGAGGCAGAGAATAGTAGAAAGCCTTAAGGGTCCTGCTGCTGACATAGTAAGATTCTTAAAGGCGCAGAACACCTCTGCTACTTCCTTTGACTACATGCAGGCTCTAGAAACTGCCTTTGGAACTACTGAAACCATTTCAGATTTGATGGTCAGATTCAGAAGCACATTCCAGTGTGAGGGAGAGAAGCTGTCCAGTTATCTGCTGAGAATAGACAAACTGCTGCATTGTATGTTACGGAAAAGAGGGATTGAGTTGCCTGAAATGAATCGGTTCCGCATTGAACAGGTTGTGTGAGGTGCATTGCTCGAAGATGTGACTGCTCTTCGCATACGCATGACCCATAAGTTGCGAGATCCACCTACCTTCACTGAGCTGCTAAGGGAAGTCAGAGAGGAGGAATGTAGCAAAGAGTGCTGTGATGTCCAAGCTTGTGACTCCTGTTACAGTTCCTACTCCTAAGGGTGATGTCAACCCTGAGATGGAACAGCTGAAGAAGGAAATAAATGTCATGAGAGCCGAGATGGCATATTTTCGGTCTAAGCCCAACACAGAAAGGGATGACGCACGGGTGCAAAAGGTTGAACACCCTGCGAAGTCTAACAGCAAAATGAATGATTCCTCTAAAGGATATCCCCATGAAGGAGATAGACCTGGAGTCTTTTGTTATAACTGTGGAAAGGATGGACATTTCAAGCGAGAATGTAGAGGTGAGGAAAATCTAAAAAAAGTAAATGACCGTCTCATAAAACTTACCAAGAAGTCGGGAAACTACAAAGGGGCACAGTAACGGAACGGCCTGCTGTCCCTGTAGTTAAGACACGTTCCGCTAAGTGCAATAATAGATGAGGGGATATGAAAGACATCATACCTGAAGGTTTAGTAGGGCCGAGTTCTGCTGTATCAATACAGATTGAAGGCATTTATACTAAAGCTATCCTCGACACGGGTTCTCAGGTTACCATACTGTACAGATCCTTCTATGACCGATACCTGACGCATTTGCCGTTAACCCCAATCAGTCTTCTGCAGATCTGGGGCCTTAGTCCTGCTGATTACCCATATGATGGCTATTTGTCGCTGAGGTTGGAGTTCTTGGAAGCTGATGTAGGGACCACTGAGACCATTGATGCACTTGTGTTGGTTTGCCCTGACCCCATGGTGAAAGGTGAGGTTTCCATACTGGTTGGCAGTAATACACCCATAGTGAGACGACTCCTGACAAGCTGCAAAGAGCAGGGAGGTGAAAACTTCTTGAGCACCAGACACATTCACCCTGTTTTCAAAAAGGCTTTTGAGAAACTGCCTGAACTTTCTTCCGACGTAGATGATAGCAAAAGAGGAACTGTGTGGTATGTTCGAGCCAAACCTATCACCCTGCATCCTGGAGGAGTGGCTAGAATCCCTGGGATACCAAAATTCCCTGGAACGCCAGGTACTGAAGCCATTCTGATAGAGTCACCTGATGATCCTGCAGAAGAGTCACGGTTTCCAAATGAGCTTCTGGTGAGACCAGAGTTGCAGACCCCGACAGCTGTGATGTCAAGGAGAATTACAGTGACCATGAGGAATATGTCAGGCAAAGGAATCACATTGAGGAAAGGAATGCCGATTGCACATCTGTTTCCTGTAAATGTACTGTCGTCACATGTGAAGGAAGAGTCCAAAGTTAACTCAACCGGAGATCTGACACCCTCCTCCTTCAACTTTGGAGATTCATTCGTTCCTAAAGAATGGAAGGACCGATTAGTCAGGAAGATGATGGAGCGGAGAGGAGTTTTCTCTACTCATGAGTTTGATGTTGGTTGTAGTAAGAGTACTCGCCATTCTATCAGAATTACCGAGGATAAACCCTTTCGGGAGAGGTCTCGACGGCTGGCACCAGCTGACATCGAAGCAGTGAGACAGCACCTGTCGCAGTTAAAAGAAGCTGAGATCATTACTGAGTCCAGGAGTCCTTATGCATCTCCTATAGTGGTGGTGAGGAAAAAGAACGGAAAGATTCGGATGTGTGTGTGGACTTTAGGACGCTTAACAGACGTACTATTCCCGACCAATACACCGTTCCAAGAATTGAGGATGCACTGGCTTGTCTTAATGGAAGCAAGTGGTTCAGTGTGTTGGATCTCAGAAGTGGATACTACCAAATACCGATGAGTGAACCGGACAAAGAAAAGACAGCCTTTATATGTCCAGTTGGGTTCTACCAATTTGAAAGGATGCCACAGGGAGTTTCAGGCGCTCCAGCAACTTTTCAAAGAATAATGGAACAAACAGTTGGGGACATGAACTTGCTCGAAGTATTGGTGTACTTGGATGATATCATTGTGTTTGGGGCAACCCTTGAAGAACACGAAGCTCGGTTGCTGAAAGTGCTTGGTCGCCTGGAGGATGAAGGTCTCAAGCTATCATTGGACAAGTGTCAGTTTTGCCAAACATCCGTGTCCTATGTGGGGCATATTGTATCACAGGATGGAGTAGCCACAGATCCATCCAAGATCGAAGCTGTTACCACATGGCCCAAACCGAACACAGTGACTGCCTTGCTGTCATTTCTTGGGTTCTGCGGATATTACAGGCGCTTTGTGCAGGATTACTCCAAAGTGGCCCATCCTCTGAATCAGCTGCTGGCTGGTTACCTCCCACCAGCCGAGAGGAAGAAAAAGGCTAAAGGTAAAGAGAACAAGGACTACTTCAAACCCTCTGAGCCTTTTGGTGTTAGATGGGATGAGAAATGCGAAGAGGCCTTCCACACCTTAAAGCAAAGTCTTACTCAAGCCCCCGTGTTGGCTTTTGCAAACCCACAGCTGCCATATGTGCTACACGTGGATGCCAGTCAAGAAGGGTTGGGTGGTGCGTTGTATCAGGACCAAGGAGCAGGACTGAGACCTGTAGCGTTCATCAGTCGCAGTCTTACGCCATCAGAGCGTAACTACCCAGCTCATAAGCTAGAATTCTTGGCGTTGAAGTGGGGGGTGGTGGATAAGCTGCAGGATTATCTGTATGGAGCGAAGTTTGAAGTGAGGACAGAGAATAATCCATTGACCTATGTGTTGACTTCGGCAAAACTTGATGCCACCGGCCACCGCTGGCTTGCTGCACTATCTGCTTACGACTTTAGTCTCAGGTACAGACCTGGGAACCAGAACATTGACGCAGATGCTCTGTCTCGTCGCCCACACTACCAGAAACCAGAGTGGAAAGATGTTGCTTCAGCAGATGTGAAAGTAATGTGTCAGATGTCCGTGGTATCTGGACCAAAGAATTCATTTCATGCCCGAGAGATTGACCACTTGGGAGCGTCAATGCATGCTGTTCCCCAGGCATTTTGCAACCTTTCCAGTTTGGATGTACAAAACTTACCCATGTTGTGTTCATCTGAAATATCCAAAGCACAACAGGAGGCTCCCTGTATTCATGAGGTGTTTTCAGCTCTCCGTCTGGGTGATATTACACAGATCGACAAATCAAAACATCCTGACTGTCGTCTGCTCCTAAGAGAATGGGACCACTTGGAAATTAAAGAGGGAGTGTTGTGTAGAATCACTCACCCACCCACTAAACCATGTCATTCACAGTTGGTCCTGCCTGAAAAGTACAGGGAAATAGTGATGAAGTCTTTGCATGATGACGCAGGTCATCTGGGAGTAGATAAGACCTATGGGTTGGTCAAGGACAGATTCTATTGGCCGCGTATGAAGTCTGCGGTTGAGGAGTTCTGCAAGTCCTGTGCACGTTGTGTCCAGAGAAAGACTTTACCTAAAAGAGTTGCTCCTCTGTTTCACATGCAAAGTGATGGACCTCTAGACCTTGTCTGTATGGATTTTCTGTCCATCGAACCCGATTCCAGCAATACCGCAAATATCTTGGTCATTACAGATCATTATACTCGCTATGCCCAAGCTTTTCCCACAAAGGATCAGAAAGCATCCACCGTTGCCAAAGTGTTGTGGGAGAAATACTTCATCCCCTATGGACTGCCAAAGCGAATACACAGTGATCAAGGTAGAGACTTTGAAAGTAGACTTATACATGAGTTGTTGTCCATGCTCGGGATTGAGAAGTCAAGAACAACTCCATACCATCCTCAGGGAGATCCTCAACCTGAGCGGTTTAACCGTACTTTGTTAGACATGCTTGGAACGCTGGATTCAAAGCGAAAGAACAAGTGGAATCGGCACATTGGACATCTTGTTCATTCTTATAATTGTACCCGAAATGACGCGACTGGTTTTTCACCGTACTACCTCATGTTTGGACGTGAAGCGAGGATGCCGGTGGATTTGTGTTTCGGAGTATCCAGTGATGGCACATCACAGAGAACTTACCTCAAGTATGTATCTGACATGAGAAAGGAATTGCAAGCTGCTTATGAACTTGCTGAGTCTGTTTCTGCCAAACAGAATAAAGGAAATAAGCAGAGGTATGACCAGAAGATCCGTTTTTCCCAACTCATGCCTGGTGACCGAGTTCTCATACGGAACCTAGGACTTCAAGGGAAACATAAGTTAGCAGACCGCTGGGCTTCTACACCTTACATTGTTGAAAGTCAAATGTCACAACTACCTGTGTTTCGGCTAAAACCTGCAGGTGGGAATGGACCCATAAAAATACTGCACCGGAATCATATTCTGCCATTGGGACAGCAAGTGCGTCTGGATCCGCCAGCGGATAATGAGCCGACACCTAGTAGGAGAACCCTGCAGAGAAGAAGAAGGAAAAAAACGAGAAACCAGGAAAACTTTGTTCCAGAAGACAGAAAACCCATGACACAGTGTGTGGATCATGAGGAACCTGATGAGTCGGAAGATGAAGAATGGGATCTATGGTACGACCTCCCAGAAAGACGCATAAGACAGAATCTGGATGAATTGTCTGAACCATTTAGCTCAGACTTGGACATGGTCTGGGAAGAACCAGATGCTTCCGAGAAGGAGATAAAAGAGACTGAAAGGCATGATAACAAAGGAACCAATGCCTCCAACGTAGTTGAAGGAACTGAAGACCGGGTATCGAAAATAAGGAGCTCACAGCGAGTTAAGAAGGTTCCTGAAAGATTGACATACAGTACACTAGGAGTGCCAAGTGTAATGATAGCCCCTACGGTTCGATATGTTACCTCCCTTTATACATGGTTGGGAAGCATGCAACCACTTATGTGTAAAGTTCATTAGTCATGGGGACATGCCTATATTTGATAGGGGGGGGGGGGGGGGAGTGTAATACCCACTGGAAATGTTATGTACGCTAAGTATGGTTATCAATCTTTAACTTAGACACTATTATTATTGTTATAAATCCCTGGGTTAAAGTTGCCCATGTGAAGGTACGGCAAGAACTTTTAAGGACACAATGTGCCTAAGAGCAGACTTTCCATAATTCTGCACCAGTATCAACTGTTGCAGACAGTGAGGCTGCGCAGTCTCCAGGCAGAAACCCCAGGAGGAAGGGGTGGAGTCGGGTTTTTCGAGCGGGAAGAAAGGAGCGACTGGAAGAGAAGAGGGCAGGAGCTCTGAAAAGAGGGCTCAGGAGGCAAATGGCTGCCGCATCCCGTCCCGGGCTTCCAAACTCGGCCGCCGCCCTTCGTATTAGTAGCTCTGCATCCAGAACTCAAAGTGGGATTCAGTGATCGTGAAGAGAATTCAACGAAGGGGTTCGGAGTCGTAAGTCTTGCAGACATTATACATACCATGAGCTCCAACTTAAGCGCGCCAACGAAAGAGTGCACTCGAATTTGGACACAGGGACAGATTCTCCTTTGAATCCATATAAATGGAGAATGTATGTTTATTATGTCTAGATTCATTCTAATGTATGCAAATGTCTAATTTAGGTCATTGACCCGTAATCTTCTTATACTGTCTGACGTTAAAACTATAAAGTAAGATAATTAGAATTAAGCCATTGTAGTAGTGATCTCCTTACTGGACGATAGAATACTGTCTACAACAGAGACCACATCTCACATATATCTAGAGAACCGTGAAGGGGTTACATAATAATAGGATTGGACAGAATCAACACAGATTTATGAAAGGGAAATCGTGTTTGACGAATCGGTTAGAGTTTTTTGAGGTTGTAACTAGCAGATTAGCTAAGGGGGAACCAGTGGATGTGGTATATTTGGATTTTCAGAAAGCATTCGATAAGGTGCCACACAAGAGGTTATTAAATAAAATTAGGGCTCATGGGATTGGGGGTAATATAGTAGCATGGATTGAGGATTGGTTAACGGACAGAAAACAGAGAGTAGGAATAAACGGGTCATTTTTGGGTTGGCAGACTGTAACTAGTGGGGTACCGCAAGGATCAGTGCTTGGGCTCCAGCTATTCACAATCTATAGCAATGATTTGGATGAAGGGACCAAATGTAGTATATCCAAGTTTGCTGATGATACAAAGCTGGGTGGGAATGTAAACGTGGCATAGATTCGGTGGCATAGACACGGTGGCATAGTGGTTAGCACTGTTGCCTCACAGCACCAGGGACCCGGGTTCGAATCCGGCCTCGGGCGACTGTCTGTGTGGAGTTTGCACATTCTCCCCGTGTTTGCGTGGGTTTCCTCCAGGTGCTCCGGTTTCCTCCCACAGTCCAAAGATGTGCAGGTTAGGTTGATTGGCTATGATAAATTGACCCTTAGTGTTAGGGGGATTAAATATGTGGGGTTACGGGGATAGGGTGGGATATGTGTAGGGGTTACGGGGATCGGGTGGGATATGTGTCGGTGCAGGCTCGATGGGCCGAAATGGCCTCTATCTGCACTGTGAGGTTTCTGTGATTCTGTGATGCAAGGATGCTTCAAGGGGATATAGACAGGCTAAGTGAGTGGGCAAGAATGTGGCAAATTGAATATAATGTGGAGAAATGTGAAGTTATCCACTTTGGTAGGAAAAATAGAAAAGCAGAGTATTTTTTAAATGGTGAGAGATTGGGAAATGTTGGTGTCCAGAGGGACCAGGGTGTCCTTGTTCTCGAATCACTGAAAGTTAACATGCAGGTACAGCAAGCAGTTAGGAAAGCAAATGGTATGTTGGCCTTTATTATAAGAAGATTTGAGTGTAAGAGTAAAGACATCTTACTGCAATTATATAGGGCCCTGGTGAGACCACACTTGGAGTATTGTGTACAGTTTTTGTCTCCTTACCCAAGGGAGGATATACTTGCCATAGAGGGAGTACAACAAAGGTTCACCAGACTGATTCCTGGGATGGGGGGATTGTCCTATGAGGAGAGATTGAGTAGACTAGGCATATATTCTCTAGAGTTTACAAGAATGAGAAGTGATCTCATTGAAACATACAAAATTCTTACAGGGCTTGACAGGGTAGATGCAGGAAGGAAGTTTCCCCTGGCTGGGGAGTCTAGAACCAGCATTCAGTGCTGTCAGTGTTTGAGTCTCTGCACTATGAGCTTGCAGCGCCAATGAGCAGCACTTTGATGCACAGATGAGTCCTTCCATCATCTTGTGGAGGGAGTGAGAGCACGTAGGGAGGTTCTCTTCCCTGCGGACGACAGGAAGAGGCCTCCCCAGCAGACAAAGGCAGCGTGGCTGCAGATATCGTAGGAGGTTACGAGGCTGTCAGTGGTGGTTCACACCTGGGTGCAGTGCCACAAGAGGTTCAATGATCTAGTAAGATCAGGAAAGTGAGTATTAAACCACAATTACCTTGATGCTGCTCTGCGTCTCATCACTTTTGCACCACTCTACATTACCACCCCTACTCCTGCACAACGCTACACAGCCCAACATCCCTTGTACCTTCATCCATCCTTCTAACTCTATCTACATTATCAGGTCCCCATCTTACTATGCAGCCCACACTGAGCCTCATCGTTATGCAATGACAGCAACTAACACCACAAAAGGAGGCAACTTGGTATTGCCAAGCCACTCCATCAAAGTGTCAGTGTAAAGCTCTATGCCATTCCATTCCTTACACTCATACCATCACTCTCACTGAACCTTCTCTTCTTTCCCTCATGTCATATTTGAGAGTGCAGAGGAGGGGCAGCACTGGAGACTGCTGGACATTCCGGAAATGGGGGACGGAGAGAGGGGCTCTGTAGAAGAAGCTGGTGACAGAATGAATTTCCATACAGTTGCATGCCTTTCATCATTGCCTCATATGTGGTGTGATGTCAAGACAAGATGAATGCTCATCATGTGGATAATGGTATGTGTCTGCAGCAGACATCCTGTATATCTAACTGATGTCTTCACTCTCCCACAGGTCCATCAAGACCCCCCCCCCCCAAAGTCCAGGAGCAACAGCAAGAAGACTCCTTAGAGGAACCTCCTGCCTCTGAGGGCGCAGCGTCACCTCAGACAATGCAACCCAGCACCAGCGCAGAGTCGCACACCTCGGTGGGTATATCGCGAGATAGAGTAGCGTCGTCACCTGGTGTCTCACAGATCACAACTGAGCAGCAGCAGATGGTGGAGACATTGACAGCAGTGGAGACTCCTCATTGGAGGGTGCAGGAGTCTCCTAGCTCTGCTCAGCTGCATGCAGATGCTGAGCCTTGGGGGCCATCCAGGAAGAGGGCGATCCTGGAGCTGCAAGAACAAATGCAGGAGGCTCTGACTGGTTTTACGACCGCGGTGACTGCGAGTGTGCAGAGAATAGGGGAGTCCATCTCCAGCATGAGCAACACCGTGGCGCACTCATTGGCAACTATAGCTTCCTCCATGGATAGGATGGCCACCTGCATGGAGGAGACATGGCACCAGTCACATGAGAACATGGTTTCTCTTCAAAATAGATGCTCATCTATGGAGGAAAGATGGACACCTATGGAGGAGAGAAACCAGAAGCTCATAGACGTCCTTTGTAGGAGGGATGTCAGTATAGAGGTGGGCCCTCATGGCCCCACGAAGTGCAGCAAGGTGCTCTCCAGCTACTTGCTAGCAGGGAAGTGCGGGTGGCCCATGAGAGGGATGATGGTGGGAGGGGACATGGAAGTGGGGGCTCTGCTCCAAGCGTTCTGACTTCCACCCCCTTGCCAACCCCTCGGTCAGAGCACCAGATGCTTCCCCGGACAGTGATGGCCAAGTCTGCGCATGCACAGTTGCAGGAGGGGCAGACTTTGGCGGAGCCATCAGTGGTTCCAAAACCCAGAGGACGACCGCCAAAGGTGTCTAAGCAGGCGCAGCACGGAGATGAGGAGGCTGCCTCTACCTCTGCTGAAGCCGCAGGGGTAGCACGACATAGAAGCACTTGGAAAAGAAAGCACCCACACTAACAGTCACAAGGGTATGTAGGGGGTGGCGTGTGCCCAGTCAGCTCTGCCCCTGACTGTCTGAGCGGTTCGAATTGCTCCCACACCCCTGGGTTCTAGACACCGGACTTAGGTACAGGCGGCTGTACAGAATTAGAGTAGACAACTGGTTTGGTACAAGAAAACCGTAATTTTATTAAAGGCACAACAATATTACAACACTGGAAAAATCACTAGAATAATTACAGACATATAAAGTTCCACTTAGTTGGGAGTGGGGAACACACGGCACAACGAGGGAACAATCACGTTAATAATCCCCCTACCCTTGTCCCACCCCCAATACCGAACTAGATTGAGCTAAGAGGGGCCAGGGATTTATGCTCACCAATGGGGTTTCCTTGACAGTTTGAATCCTGTCGATTAAGCCGGTTGTGGTTTTGGGGTTCACTCTTTGTGTCCTTTGGAGCCTGCCGTCGTCACGTGGTCCCAGGGCGCGGCGGTGGAGTCGTCCGAGTAAAGTACCCCCTTTTCCTCAGTTTAAAGAGTAAAGTCTTTGTTGGGTACTTTACCTTGCAGAATGGTTGTTCTTCTGGTGGTGGTCTGGTCGTTGAAGGTTTTGTTGTGGTTGGGGTTCGGTTGGCAGTCTATGGTGTTGGCTTGAGTTTGTTACCGCATTGCTCGTGGTAGTCAGCTGCTCCTTCTACCCGTGCTTCGAACGTCTGCTACCAGGGTGTGTGCCTGCTCATCCCCAATGCTTCTTTATGCTGCCCTTCTCTGCTTATCGACCCTGCCGTTCGTCTCGTCTCGCCTGCCCGCATATGGCCCCCGTGTGTCCTGTGTGTGTTGAGTCGGGTCCCGTTCTCCTCCCGCGTATGGCCCCCGGTGTTGTAATGGGCGTCCTCGGTGTTAGGGCGGGAAGAGAAGAAAAGAGGAAGAGCAGGGAAGAGACCTTGGCTACCGGTGGGCCTGCAATTATACCGGTTCTTCAATTCCCTTATCTGCGTGCCAAATCAGGTCAGTTCTTTGTTTAATTTTGGCGAGCTCGTCTAAAGTGATTACAGTCATCCACTTTAACTGCTTTTGGGGCGGTTGTCTCCTTGCTTAACGGCTCCAATATCCTGGCTGTTTGTCATTTATGAAGTTTAATCGTTTTTTCCTGGCTTGGTGGCTCCTTTCAGCGGTTACCGATTATGTATGCAAAAAGTTAATGGTCTCAAGATTATGTCTATCCTGAGTTAACTGTTTCAAGATGAAGGATGCATATTCTGTGTTTACCAAGCTGTCTGGCTTTAGAAATGACAAAGTCTTCCACACAGATCTATGCATGTTAGGTTTCGTTTCAGGATTTGAATGGGCCTGCCTTTTGCAGGGCCTTGCTTTTAAAATCCTGCAGGCTTCGGTCACGAGGTTTCAGAAGCCATTTTCTTTTGGGTACCCTTTTTAATAACTTGTCCATTCAGGGTTCCGTTTATTGATAACTAGCTGAAGTGCCCGGCGGTGCCGAGGCTTTTTCGAGGGCATGTTGTTGATGGAAGAGAGAGAGAGAGAGAGAGAGCGACTGGGAGGGGGGGGGGAGAGGGAGGGAGGGGGGGGGAAGAGGGAGGGTGGGTGGGGGGGGGAGAGGGAGGGGAGGGGGGGTGGGGTGGGGGGGGGAGGGGAGGGGGGGAGAGGGAGGGCGGGTGGGGGGAGGGGAGGGAGGGGGGAGAGGGAGGGCGGGTGGGGGGGGAGGGAGGGCGGGGCGGGGAAGGGAGGGCGGGGAAGGGAGGGGGGAAGGGAAGGGGGGGAGGGGGAAGGGAAGGGGGGGAGGGGGAAGGGAGAGGGGGGGAAGGGAAGGGGGAAGGGAAGGGGGGGAAGGAGGGGAGGGAGGGAGGACGGGGGGCCCCCCCCCGAGGGTCGCGCCCCCCACCCCCCGAGGTGAAGACCGCCGATTGCGGCTGTGCGAGACGGCCGGGGGGGCCGGTTGCCAGGGTGACGGTTGACGCTCAGCAAGCCCCGCCCCCCCGGCCGAGCCAGAGAGCGACACCGCGTCTCAGCTCCTGCTGCGCGCGCACCCTAGCGGCGCTGGGCTGAGGCTCGGCCCTCCAGCCTTCGAGTGGGGCCGGGAGGTGCCTAGCTCGGGCGTGGGTGCGGAGGAGAGGCCGAGGCTTCGAGGCCTACCTGGAAAAACGGGGAAAGGTAGGAAAACTAATGAGATTAGATAAGTTAATGACTTTCTAAATCATTTTTTTAAAAAACAATATGTGTTTTAAAAGCAACGTTTTTTTTAAAGACGCAGAAAGCGGGAAAAAGAAAGGAAACGTTTGGAATCAAGATGGCGGCGACTCACCTCGGTTCAGAACGATAAGGCCCGGCCACACACGCACCGATTGGCCCGGCGGCACACGCCAGCAACCCGGCGTACGATTGGTCGAGCTCGAGGTCACTCTGTCGCTAATGAGCGGATAATGAGATGCTAATGAGCGGAACGTTGAAGGTTTTTGGGATACCGCGGGCGCGATTTTAGCCCGGCCGAAACGTAAATACGCTTAAAACCGTCTCGGAAGCGTAAGCTTTCTTTGGAGGTAACGCGCGCGTAGGTACGCCCTGTAACTTTCGAGCGCATACCCAACAGACGCACACGCGATGACAGACAGAAGTACCGATTTATATATATAGATTTTGGGGAATGTGGGAATTTTGAGAACCCTACAGGTAGTCACTTGGGTGTGTCTTTCTTTATCAATGTCATGTTAGTATTCTATGAAGTGCTTTTAATTAATCATCTAATTGTCACACTTGGAGGTTGTTGGCAAATTTGTGTGATGAAATGGAAGTGGCAGAGTGAAGGGTCAGGCCTCATTTCACACCCAGCAATGGTGGTGAGAGTCAAAGCAAGGGATGAATCATTATTAGACAGCTGCATGGTGTTGGGTGATGCAAACCTACGTACGCAGGTGGCAGCCACATATATGAGCTACATGAAGTTATTGAAATCTGCCATTGATAAGGGTATCCCTGGCGTGACGGGCAGCGACGTGCTTGCATAATGGTCGCAATGGGACCACCGGCTCATCCATAAGAACATAAGAAATAGGAGCAGGAGCAGGCCATTCGGCCTCTCGTGCCTGCTCCGCCATTCAATAAGATCATGGCTGATCTGGTCTTGGCCTCAACTCCACTTTCCTGCCCGCTCCCCATAACCCTGGACTCCCTTATCGTTCAAAAATCTGTCTATCGCCATCTTAAATATATTTAATGACCCACCCTCCACAGCTCTCTGGGGCAGAGAATTCCAAAGATTCACAACCCTCAGAGAAGAAATTCCTCCTCATCTCAGTTTAAATGGGTGACCCCTTATTCTGAAACTATGCCCCCTAGCTCTCGATTCCCCCACGAGAGGAAACATCCTCTCAACATCTACCCTGTCAAGCCCCCTCAGAATCTTATACTTTCCATAAGATCACCTCTCATTCTTCTAAACTCCAATGAGTATAGGCCCAACCTGCTCAACCTTTCTTCATAAGACAACCCCATTCACCTCAGGAATCAACCTAGTGAACCTTCTCTGAACTGCCTCCAATGCAAGTATACCCCTCCTTAAATAAGGAGACCAAAACTGTACGCACTACTCCAGGTATGGTCTCACCAACGCCCTATACATTTGCAGCAAGACTTCCCTACTTTTATACTCCATCCCCCTTGCAATAAAGGCCAACATTCCATTTGCCTTCCTAATTACTTGCTGTACCTGCATGCTAACTTTTTGTGTTTCATGTACAAGTACCCCCGATCCCTCTGTATCGCAGCATTTTGTAGTCTCTCTCCATTTAAATAATAATTCGCTTTTTTATTTTTCCTACCAAAGTGGATAACCTCACATTTTCCCACATTATACTCCGTCTGCCAAATATTTGCCCACTGACTTAACCTATCTATATCCCTTTGCAGATTCTTTGTGTCCTCTTCACAACTTGCTTTCCCACCTATCTTTGTATCATCAGCAAATTTGGCTACATTACACTTGGTCCCTTCATCCAAGTCATTAATATACCTTGTAAACAACTGAGGCCACAGCACTGATCCCTGTGGCACCCCACTATTTACAGTTTGCCAACCTGAAAATGACCCACTTATCCCGACTCTGTTTTCTGTTAGTTAGCCAATCCTCTATCCATGCTAATATATTACCCCCAACCCCATGAGCTCTTATCTTGTGCAGTAACCTTTTATGTGGCACCTTATCGAATGCCTTCTGGAAATCCAAATACAGTACATCTACTGGTTCCCCTTTATCCACCCTGCTCGTTACATCCTTAAAAACTCTAGCAAATTTGTCAAACATGATTTACCTTTCATAATACAGTCAAGCAGAGTCAGCATGATTTTCTAAATGTCCTGCTACTACTTCCTTAATAATGGACTCCAGCATTTTCCCAATGACAGATGTTCGGCTAACTGGTCCATAGTTTCCTGCTTTCTGTCTCCCTCCTTTCTTGAATAGGGGTTTTACATTTGCATTTTTCCAATCTGCTGGGACTTCTCCAGAATCCAGGGAATTTTGGTAGATTACAATCAATGCATCTACTGTCTCTGCAGCCACTTCTTTTAAGACCATAGGATGCAGGCCGTCAGGTCCAGGGGACTTGTCCATCTTAAGTCCCATAAGTCCAGGGGCGTGATCTTGCCAGCCTTGGGGAGGCGGGTATGGAGGCAGGACTGCCAGGAAAATAGCATAATTTGGGGGCGGGTGCAGACCAGCTGAACGTTGAGGGAGTGGAAGCCCTTGCGGTTAACAAATTCTACTGGGTTGTGATGGGTGCCCTGATGGCCGCATGTGTGCAGTCGATGACTCCCTGCACCTGTGGGAAGCCAGCTAGAGCAGCAAAGCCAAGCGCATGCTCATTGACAGTGGCTTCATCAGTGGCAAAATGGATATAATTTGCAGACTTGTTAAAGAGGGCATCGGTTACCTGTGCGATGCATCTGTGTGCGGCCGACTGCGAGATGCTGCAAAGGTCTGCTGCAGATGCCTGGGAGGAGCCAGAGGCGAAGAAGTTGAGGGCAAGGGTGAGTTTGACAGCTACTGGTAAGGAGTGTCCACCCCTTCCTCTGGACTACCGGTCTTTTTCCAGTAAAGCGCAAATGTTAGCGATGACCTGGCACTGCTGCTCCGTCATGTTGAGGAAGCTCATCCTCTGCCTGTATACCCTGTTTTGGGAGTATGGCCTCCGGCACGATGCAGCCCTGCGCTGATGCCCTATGCATTGTGCAGCATCAGGTGGTGAGGAGAAGGTTGGCACTCTTGTTGCTGCTGCTGGTGTGGCTGATCGTCATCAGATTAAGAGGACCAAGGTGAGAGAGCATAAATCGTGCCTATGCTGAAGTTCAGATGACAGAACCAATCTATCAAGGGTTAGATATGATGTTGCAAGGAGGTGACAGTGAAGAGAGTTTACTGCAAACACTTTCCAACTGCATAAAGCTTAAAAATCTGTTCCAAATACTCAAGCCTGAAACTTCTGAGAGTGGAAAGTAACCAGCTGTAAAATGGCAGGTTTTAAACCACTTTTGTAGCGGTCACCTATTGAAAGAAATGGAGAGTTATTCAGAACCCGACATACTGACCTGGCGTGATCTCCGAGCGACGGGAACCTCGTGGAAAACTTGGGAAAATACTTTGTGCCTGCTAAAATGGTGAGTAAATTGGTTTAAACACCCTCTCAACTAGCACAATTGAATGACCTGCCACTTAGTGCCGGGTCTGCAAAGTGCAGGCAGAACCAGCACTAGGGAAACTCACAAGGAGGCGGGTTTAGAGCGGGATGCCGCCCCACTGTCAGTCTTTTGGATTTTGACAGCGGACCCTCCTCCGAACCGAACCCACCCTCTGAGTGCCGGCAAAATTCAGCCCTATGTCTTCAACTCCCAGCCTCTTTCAAGACCTACTTCTCTAGAACCTCCCCTTTTATGCCCAGCTGGCTGGGGAAAGTCTCTTCCATTCCAGGTGCTCCCACTCCAGGTGCAATTATCTTTAAAGGGGAGGTTGATCAAGGGGCCATACCCTTCCTTTGTGATCAGGGCCCTCATCAGCCTGTGGCTGACATACCAGCCCTCAATCACCTTGTTACAGTTGCTAGTCCAGTACCATAACAACTAGGCTATCTCACCCTTATATCTTGCCTTGTGAATGCTTGGAGGAATTAATCATTCAGAATATTTCCACGGTGGTGTTCATACTTAGTTTTGAGCCTGTTTACATCTTTTATGGTGCTCACATCTTCTCTAACTGTCCTCTTGCTGTTGTGGTAGTAAAATAATGGCCCAGAAATTCGGGTCGGGGGCTTCCCCCGATCTGCACTTACCTAGCGCGCCGGCCGTTGAGCTGTGGGCCCCCGTGGAATTCCGATCCGGGGCCTGGTCCAGCTGCCGGCGTGCTGTGCTTGCGTATCCCAGGGGCGCAGTTAGTTTGAAGCGTCCCCTGGGATCACGTGGGCCATGGGGAGCCAATCGGAGCAGGGAATGCTCCAGTCATAAGTCTGACAGGAAGTGCTGTCAAACTTAGAAATACTACGGGCCCTTTCTTCTTACAAAACATCACTAAATCTTCAAATAACTTTTTTTTTAAATCACATTTTTTAAATAAACTATAAATTAAATGAAATAACTATTTTAAGCAATAATTTAAATTTTTGAAAAAAATAATTTTATTTTCTAACGGGGCTAAAAATAAACTTTGAAGTATTTAAAAATAATAAACCTGTGGAAAAAATGTTTTAATTTTAATTAATTCACCACTTACCTTGTAAAAAGCAGGCCTTATGCCTGCTTTTTACATTTCTAAATTCTGCAGGCTTACCTTCACGGGAAAACCTGTAAAAAAAATCGAAGTTCGATGCGCACGTGCAGCCTCTCCCGCGCACATGTTCGACCTCTGAACCCCTGCTTTCAGGGGAATGGAAGTGCCGGTTTCCCGCGCATGCGCAGTGCATGCAGGAAACTGGCACTTCCATTGGGCCTACGGGTGAGTACCCCGTGCGTACTCACCCGTGGAGACCCGAATTTCTGGGCCATTGTTTTGCTGCTATGTTTAATCTCCACTGCTATACTTTTTTTTCTAGGGCTCTCTGTGCCCTTTTGATCACCCTTTTAGCATGATTCTTCATTTTTTATATTCATCCCAGTTGACCCCCCTTCCATTTCTCCTTTGGAGAGGTTATTTTTCTTCATTTAACTTTTAATTTGTTTATATTATTTAATAACAGTAATTGTGTCATTGACATTAGATCACTTGTTCTTTACACGCACAAACACTGGAAGAAAAAGTGGAATGCATAGAAAAAATGGGTCATGAGGTATCATTGATTAATCTTGTTATATTTAGCCACTGCCTGAAATAAGTGAAGGCAGCCATAAGTTGGTATCGCTGCAGGAACGTGGTAATGGAACCTATAGCCCTGATCCACAGTCCTTTGGGTTTGTGGACCTCTCTTCAGGACAGGAATACAATTACTTTCTTCAGGATTTGTATGAGCATTAAGTACTGCAGCATGTAAAGGTATTCCAAAGTGTCACTTTGTAATCTAATCATCTGAAATAATGGTTGGTATCTTATACAATAGCAAAATACTGCGGATGCTGGAAATCTGAAATAACAACACAAAATGCTGGAAGCACTCAGCAGGCCAGGCAGCATCGGTGGAGAGAGAAATAGAGTTAACGTTTCAGGTCTGGGACCCTTCATCAGAACTGGAAAAGGCTGGAGATGTAACAGATATTAAGCAGGTGCAGAGGCAGGGAAAGGGAGGAAGGAACATTCTGTGCTAGAGTAGGAGGCAGGAGAGATTAAATGTTGCAAATGGGGATGGCTAAATCATAAACAGTCTGATAAATGGGGGCAGGGGTTATAGTCTGAAATTGTTGAACTCAATCACCCCCAACAGCCCTTCCCCTTCGGCCAGCACCTCCCCGTGCAAGCGCAGGAGATGCAACACCTGCCCTTTTACCTCCTCCCTGCCCACTATCCAGGGCCCCAAACACCCCTTCCAGGTGAAACAGCGATTTACTTGTACTTCTTGCAATTTAATATACTGTATTCGCTGCTCACGATGCGGTCTCCTCAATATTGGGGAGACCAAACGCAGATTGGGCGACTGCTTTGTGGAACACCGCCGTTCTGTCCGTAAGGGTGACCCCGAGCTTCCGGTCGCCTGTCACTGTAATTCACCACTTCACTCCCACTCTGATCTCTCTGTCCTCGGCCTCTTACACTGTTCTAATGAAGCTCAACGTAAGCTCAAGGAACAGCACCTCATCTTTCGATTAGGCACTTTACAGCCTTCTGGACTCAACATTGAGTTCAACAATTTCAGACTGTAACCCCTGTCCCCATTTTTCAGGCTGTTTATTGTTGTGTGTTTTGAATGTGTATTGGAATTGTCCCACATAGCTTACTGTAGTTGTAATGTGCAATGCACCATGGGAAATAGAGTGCATGAAGTGGAGAAGATTCTCTGGAAAGATGACTGTTAACTGAACTCTGTTTCCTGCGTACTCTTTTAATTGTTATACAAGCAAGGTTATTAAACTCTTGAGATTTAACAAAAGTGACGACGAGGACGTCTGAACTTACGTGGCTCTGCTGTGTACGTGTTTAAAACTGTTATTTTTGTCGTGGACAGTTAATTAAAGTGAGGCTGGCTCGAGGATAAAGGAGCTTGAAATGGCGGGAAGACGAGATGGCGTATAAGGTACTAACGACTTGAGGAAGGGGAGGAAAAACTGAGTAAATCGGGAAGGACATTTATTCAACTGTGAAACGATCTGTGAATTGAAGCACTTAACTGATAGTGATTTTAGTTGAGTTCAACAATGGAAGGATCCTTAGTGAATGATAATTAGGAGCCTGAGAGAAGGAAAATGGCTGGAATTATCGGTAACAGTGGACCGTTTGATGAGAATGTCGAACAATGGAGCTCATACACAGAACGATTTGAATACTTCACACAAGCAAATGACGTTGGAGGGAACAAAGTAGTACCTATATTGTTAAGTGTGATGGGACCAAAGACTTTCAATCTTTTGCGTACTTTAGTGCATCCAGATAAACCAGGGACTAAACAATATAGCGAAATTGTGGAGATACTAAAAGGGCTGAGAGGTTTATGTTCCACAGGCGTAACCAGGAAGAAGGAGAAACAGTGACCATGTTTGTAGCTGCACTAAAAAGACTATCAGAGCACTGTGAGTTTAATGACGTGCTAAATGATACTATAAGAGACAGGCTAGTGTGTGGTATGAGAACTGAAGCCATACAGAAGAGACTATTAATGGAGAGTAATCTGACTCTACAAAAGGCCATTGAAATCAGTATTTCCATGGAATTGGCAGCTAAGGAAGCTCAACAGTTGGGTGCAACAGAAAAAGTGCACAAAGTAAGAACAGAGAGCCAAGGGCCATGCTTCCGTTGTGGCAAAACAGGGCATCTTGCATCTGCATGCTGGTGTGTGGACATGGATTGCCACAGCTGTGGTAAAAAGGGACATATTCAGCGCACATGCAGAAATAAAAAGGACACAGAGAAAACGTCAAAGACGGAAGGAAGAAAAAAAACATTCAGACAAAAGACAAAGAAGCATGTCCGCTCTGTAGAACAGGACAAAACAGAGGCAAGTGACACTTCAGAGGAGGAACTATTACTGAACGTGCTGACTGTAGCTGGGGATTCACATGGCTACTGGTTCTCACCCTTGCTAGAGGGGCAGCCTGTGCGAATGCAGATCGATACCGGGCCAGCAGTATCTCTTATGTCAGAGACAGTCTACAAAAAGACATTAAAACACCTTCCACTTCAGCTAGCTAACATAGCGTTGAAGACATATACCGGTGAAAGAGTAACCGTGAGAGGTATCACTGAGGTCACAGTTCAGTTGAATGGACAAACTAGGAAGTTACCACTTTACATAGTTAAAGGAGACTACCCCTCCCTGCTGGGACGTTCGTGGATGGAGAGAATAAAATTAGACTGGTCATCAGTCTACATGATGTCACACAATGATCCAGGCTTACCCGCCATCTTAAAGAAACATGCAGAAGTCTTTAATGGAGAACTGGGTAGCATGAAAGATATTACTGTGAAGCTTCGTATTAAGCAGGATAGCAAACCCAAGTTTATGAAGGCACGACCCGTACCTTATGCCATCAGACCAAAAGTCGAGGCTGACTTAGAAGCCCTAGAAGAAAGCGGAGTACTAGAAGCAGTCAGCGTGAGTGAATGGGCAACGCCCATCATACCAGTGCTCAAGAAAGGGGGTGGAGTTAGGATATGTGGAGATTTTAAAGTAACTGTTAACCCTGTATTGTCAGTGGAGCAATATCCGCTTCCCAATATTGATGATTTGTTTGCGGGACTTGCTGGGGGCCAGAAGTTTAGCACAATCGACCTCTGTCAAGCCTACCTGCAAATGCATGTGGATGAACAGTCACGAGAAATGCTGACTATTGTGACGCACAAGGGCCTATTTAGGTATCGTCGACTTCCTTTCGGAATTACATCAGCTCCAGCGCTTTTCCAACGTGCTATGGACCAGATCCTTAGTGGATTGCCTGGAGTCCAGTGCTACTTAGATGATATCTTAGTTACTGGGTGTGATGACCAAGACCATCTGCGTAACTTGGATGCAACGCTACAGAGACTGAGGGATTACGGACTCAGAGTTCGCAGGGATAAATGCGATTTTTTTCAGGCATCAGTTGAGTACCTCGGTCATGTGATCGATGCCACGGGCCTTCACAAGGCACCGTCCAAGACCAAGGCAATCGTGGATGCCCCAGCACCTGAAAATATCAGCCAGCTGCGTTCTTTTTTAGGGTTACTGAACTACTATGGACGGTTCATACCGAACCTAGCCTCGATGCTGAGACTGCTGCATTGGTTGCTATGTAAAGACAAGACGTGGGAATGGACTAACAAGTGCCAGGAGGCGTTCATGACAGCAAAGGACACGTTCCTGAAGTCAGAGGCTTTGACGCATTTTGACCCTTCATTACCAATACAGTTAGCTTGCGATGCATCATCATATGGTGTGGGAGCGGTCGTTTCTCATATCATGCCAAACGGGGAAGAGAAGCCGATAGCATTCGCATCTAGGACTTTGAACAGAGCTGAAACTAACTACGCCCAAATAGAACGAGAAGCACTGAGCATCGTTTTTGGCGTTCGCAAGTTTCACCAATATTTGTACAGGAGACAGTTCACCCTACTAACAGATCACCGCCCTCTCACGACCATCTTCGGGCCACATACAGGGATTCCATCACTTGCTGCGAGCAGAATGCAAAGGTGGGCGCTGCTGTTGTCTGCACACACATTTGGCATTAGATATCGTAAGTCTGACCTGCATGGCAACGCCGACGGTCTTTCCAGGTTGCCGCTGCCTGTCACCAAGCCGCTGCCTGTCCCCAAGCCTATGACGCGTAGCATGGACATCTGCTATTTTAGGCAGGTGGAGAATGCGCCTGTTACTTCGACACAGAAACACCAGAAACGACCCAGTGTTGTCTGCAGTGCTGGACATTATCGTCAGGGGCAAGCTTGACAGCGATGACCCAAACCTGAAACCATATCTCTTAAGGAGAAACGAACTGTCGGTGCAGTCTGGATGTTTGCTGTGGGGGAGGAGAGTGGTTATTCCACCATCGCTACGGAAACCAGTGTTACAGCAACTACACTCCGGACACTGCGGAATGGTTCATATGAAAGAAATAGCAAGGAGCTACTTCTGGTGGCCGGGTATGGATGGACAGATTGAGGACAAAGCTAAAATCTGTTCCTCATGTCAAAGAGTTCGTAATGTGCCACAGCTTGCACCTCTTCACCCCTGGGACTTTCCGGAAGAAGCATGGCACCGCATTCATGTAGACTTTGCAGGTCTATTCGAGGAGAGAATGTTCCTGGTGGCTGTTGACGCGCACAGTAAGTGGCCAGAGGTTGTTATAAAGAGGTCCACCACCGCTGAGAAGACCATTGAGAAGTTAGGTGAGGTGTTCAGCCAATTTGGATCTCCGATGCAACTTGTCTCAGACAATGGTCCACAGTGGGTGTCACAAGAAATGGCTATATTCCTGCAGGTGAATGGTGTACAACATATCAGGGCTGCACCATACCACCCTGCGACCAATGGTCTAGCTGAGAGGTTTGTTCAGACCATGAAACACTCTCTAAAGGCATCGCAAGGCCAGGGAATGCTTCATCAGCGCCTGAATAGTTTCCTGTTGAGTTACAGGAACACACCACATGCGACCACAAAAGCATTACCTGCCACTCTACTGCTCAAAAGAGAGCTATGAACCAACTTTGACCTGCTGAAACTGCCAAAGGTGAAAGACGTGGTACAGTATCAGCAGGACAAGCAGATCAAGCGACATGAACAACGCTTCAAAGACAGAGTCTTCAGTCCAGGTGAACATGTTTTGGCACGGAACTACAGTGGTGGACCTAAGTGGGTTCCTGCTACTGTCATTGCACAGACTGGTCCAGTATCCTACACTGTACAGACACCCGAGGACATTGTCTGAAAGAGACACACCGATCAGCTTCTACGAAGTGCAGCAACACCCACTGAACCACCAACAGCAGTTTATCTGCCATTGGGTGATGCTGTGGGTCATCCGCCTTCTACACCGAGAGGCTCACCTTCTGAGGAAGCAGCCGCTTCAGCCCCTATCTCATCAGCAAGGGAGACCTGTATACAGGCACCTCAGCCGCCTACACCTGTGTTGACGTCACCTGTGAGAGACAATGAACTGGAGAGCCAGGTTGACCGCCGGTATCCTACCAGAGAGCGGCGGCCCCCTATACGTTTGAACTTATAGTTCAGAGGCTTATCCTTTATCTGTGTTTTATTGTGTTATTATTGTGTTTTAAAAATTTTGAATTATTATTGTGTTTTTAAATTTTGTGGTTCTATTGGGACATCTAATGTAAGAGGGGAGGAGATGTTGTGTATTTTGAATGTGTATTGGAATTGTCCCACATAGCTTACCGTAGTTGTGATGTGCAATGCACTATGGGAAATAGAGTGCATGAAGTGGAGAAGATTCTCTGGAAAGATGGCTGTTAACTGAACTCTGTCTCCTGCGTACACTTTTAATTGTTATACAAGCAAGGTTATTAAACTCTTGAGATTTAACATTTATGATTCTGCCATCCCCATTTGCAACATTTAATCTCACCTGCCTCCTTCTCTAGCACAGAATGTTCCTTCCTCCCCTCCCCTCCCCCTTTCCCTGCCTCTGCACCTGCTTAATATCTGTTGCATCTCTTGTCTATTCCAGTTCTGATGAAGGGTCCCAGACCTGAAACGTTAACTCTGTTTCTCTCTCCATCGATGCTGCCTGGCCTGCTGAGTGCTTCCAGCATTTTCTGTTGTTATTTAATGGTATCTTATATTTGTTGTGGCAGATCTGGTGCACCTCATTATGTGTGACAACAGATGTTTGTGGTGTTTTGATTTTGAATATTTAGTCAGCCTGGAATCACAATAAATTTGATTTGTTTCATTTTTATTGTGAAACTGCTGAACAAAAGAATTCTGTAACAATAGCAAAATTGGTGAAGCTCATTGGCAAAAATACCACATCTTTTTCTATAGTATATTCATTAGGCTGTGGTTCTGGGATAAACTGCATTTCTCAGTTTATTTCATTGTGTACTCTCTATATAATTATTAGAAGTTAAATATTTGAACTTATTGTGAAAGGTTTTGAAGCAAATGCATAGTATTAATATATTGCCTGGTCATTCAAGGTGGTATATAGAAAGTTTATGTGAAACATTAGAAACCAGATTTCATATCTCACCTGTGTGGTTTAAGGATAGACTCACTTGAAATTCTGCTGTGCATTGTATTCACAATTTTGTTCTTGTGGATTAGTTTCAGCCTTTTGCCCTGTGGCATAGGTATACTCAGCAGCTGACACCATTGCTTCTCATGAGACACAGATGGCTATGTTTAAAAAGTACCTTAATATTTGAGTCTAGAGAAAGCATATACAGCAAATCTGGAAGTGTTACATTCTCTTCAGGTGTAGGTCACAGAAGTATCATTGCGCAAATTGCATGTGGGAAGTTAAACATTAATGACTTGATAGATATATCTGTAATTTGACAAAGTACACATTAGTTGTTACATTGGAGATAAATCTAAACTTTAAAAAGAGCAATATAATGGCCTAGATATTCCGATCCCTACGGGTGGGTAGGCGCTGTGTACCCACCCGTAGGGATATCGGAAATGCCGGTTTCAGGCATGCACAGCGCATGCGCTGAAAACCGGCATTTCCGATCTGTCAAGGGCCTCTATGGGCGGATAGTTCCGTTTTTTGGAGCCCCTCCGCCCGCAGAAAACCCCTACAATTCTTAAGCCTGGTAAAAGCAGGCCGCTTTTACCAGGATAAGAGTTGAAAAAAGTGTTAAAATTTTTTTTTCACTGATTTAATTTTAAAATACCTTTTTTAAAAAAGGTATGTTTATTTTTAGCCCCATAAAAAACTTTAATTATTTTTTTCAAAAAATTTAATTTTTGTTTAAAATACTTAATTTATTGTAATTCCAAGTCATTTTAAAAATGTGACTTTTAAAAAAAAAAAATTATTTAAAGTTTTACTATGTTTTTGGGGTGATCCCCATCATATATTTGACAGGTCTTCCTGTCAAGTGTATGAACGGAGAGTTCCTTCTTTGATTGGCTCCCCATGGTCCACGTGATCCCAGGGATGCTGCAAACTACATGCGTCCCTGGGATACGTGGGCCCTGCACATTTGGTGTTTTGAGAGGCTCAGGAGCGGAAGCGTGTGCGTCTCGGAAGCCCTCAGGTAAGGGCATAGATTTTTCCAGATCGCAGGCCTCCGCCCATGGGAGGCCTGCGATTGGAAAATACGGGCCATTATGATTTTGACAAAAAGAAATTTAAAAAAATGCTAAATCAGAATTTTAGAATTCCAGTCAGTATAACTCAGAAAGATGTCTCTACTTGAAACATCAAACTATCTTTTCTCTTTTCAGATGCTGAAGGGACTCCTTTTTTTCTATCAATTTTGCTTTTATATTGCATTCAGATTTGCTCCATCATATGTATAAAAACGAACAGCAAAATCATTGAAGCTTTTATGTACTTTTGTTGCAGTGTAGTGTAAATTACAAGTAGATGAGTCTGTTTACCAAACTGACAAGAATAGTTAGTCAGGTGATTTAATTTTTGAGTCATATCCAATGTTCCCTGTAAACTGCGACCTGTTTCTTTTAATGCGCGGTCCCATTAAATTTCTGCACATGCACAGTATTTACAATGTAAAAGCCAGTGAGCAGCCTGCACGGGACCTTTCCCATTACTGCACGGCCGCACAACTTAGAGGGAACATTGATCATACCAATTTAAAATTTTGATTTGTTCCATTATTAGTAAGACCACAGTTGGAGTACTGGGTGTAGTTTTGTGCTCCACACTATAGGAAATATGTTCAGGCAATGGAGAGGGTACAGTGCAAATTCCCTTTTAAGCTACCTGGTATGAGGAAATACAAATATGAAGAAAGGCTTGACAAATTGGAGCTGTTTTCAATAGAACAGAGGAGATAATGGGATGATTTGAAAGAGGTGTTTAAAATTATGAAGGGATGGGACAGAGAAGATAGAAACAGATTGTTTCCAGTGATTGGGAGGTCTAGAATGAGGGGGCATAGATATAAGATAAAATGTAAGAGATTTAGGACAGAGAGCAGAAGAACTTTTTTTACACAGAGGATTATGTGGCTGTGGAAAACACTACTGGAGTTAGAAAGAAAGAATGTGCATTTATATAGTGTCTTTCATGACCTCAGGATGTCACAAAGTGCTTCATAGCCAATGAAACACTTGTGAAGTGTTGTCACTGTTGTAAGGAAACGCTGCAGGCAAATTGCGCACAATAAGGTCCCACAAACAGCAATGAGAAAATTAACCAGATACTGTAATATGTTATAGTGATGTTGGTATTCATGTTGGCCAGGACACTGGGAAGGCTTCCCTGCTCTTCTTTAAATAGTGTGTTGGGATCTTTTACATTCACCTAAAACAGGGCATTAATTTAACATCTCATCCAAAACACGGCACCTCCGACAGTATAGCACTCCCTCAGTACTGCACTGAAGTGGCAGCCTAGATTATGTGCACAAATCGCTGAAGTAGGGCTTGAAACCATGTCTTTCTGCAACAGAGGCGAGAGTACTACCAATGAGCCAAGGGTGACGCCTAGTAATTGAAACCGAGTCCATGACAGCATTTAGAATAGGTTAGATCGGTGATTGAAGGGAGGGGGAGGATAAAGGGATATCGGAACAGGGCGAGCACGAGGTTTGAACGACTACTCCTGTGGAGGATAAACACCACAGTGCACTGGTTGGGCCGAATGGCCTGTTTCCATGTTGAAATTTTAATGTAATTCTATATATATCTGGCTCCTGCTCCAAAAAGTTGGATACTGCTGACATAGTACTATATAATAATATTTTATAAAAGTATCTTTTATAACAATCTGTTTTTCTTTAGCCAAAAGCATGTTATTTTTCTCCTTCTGTAAAATGAAGTATGTTACTGCAGGATTTATAGAAGTATCAAATTTAACAGCAAATGCAAACCAGGCTGATGTGAAATCTTTTTGTGTCTTGGTGGGGGAACGAACAATATATTTTTACAGGCACCCATGCATTGATTATACAGTCATTGATTGTGCTTTGTTTGCGCCACCTGCATTAGAACTGAAATTTCAGTTCTGCAGGCATTCATGTTTTCTAAAAATTCCAATGTTGCTTAATTTTTCTCTCATAACTAGTTACTTTTCTGATTCACTTGCCTGTTGTTATTGGCCCAATGTAGATCGGAGATTATATGTCATTAATTTTTTCAAGCATTCGTGTGTGCACAGTTAACATCCAAGTGAACCAAGATTTTAATTGGTCATATTGGTCCCAAAATTTGCTGTTAAAATAATGGTGAGGCTAATGGCGCTCTCTGTTATTTATCTGCAAATGCTACAGCAACTTCAGGCGAGGGTAGTTGCGCGATGAAACGTGGAACTCGAATAGTTGCTGTTGGTGCTGCACCACTCCACCATTAGCTTTGCAGAATAGGCATCTCGCTGCCTGGATCACCATTCAGATACTTGAGTGATATGAATTCCTGTACTTGCACGGTAGATAGAAAGTAAACTCGCCACAGAAAGATAAGTCAGGTCATTCCAAGTGTAAGTACCCCTTTAACGACAAGATAAGTGTTAATTACTGCCAGTCAACCTCTCTGGCACTGAAAATTAACTATTACAAATGTGGAGTCTCATTCCTTCATTTTTCTAATTGTTGGAGATTTTAAAAACATTTTAAAAAATAATTTTTTAATTTTTCATTGTCTCTTTTTTTCTCTCTCTTTTAATCCAATCTTTCTTTCCCTGTCTTTATTTCTCTTTCTGTACCTGATTTGATATTGTATCACTCACTCTAAATTACACTTCCTTTTCAGTCTTTGCACTGTTAATTTCAGGATACTTCAATCTGATTGGTTAAGGAGATGCACAGTTGCTTACCCTGTTCACACAGATTCCAGATGCCTGTAGAGGGTGCCGCGCCATTTCCATCTCACACTTCCAGCAGCTTGCCACGCAAAATACCGTCAGCATTAAATGGGCAAGGGCAAGTCAAACTAACAGCAGGCACCGTTTGTTGGCATGCCACAGCAATTTTTGGGCCAATTTTGGCTTGCAGCTGCAAGTTAAAGATTGACTACAAGCAAACAAATCCATTAGATTCGATTTGGTATAAAATTAAATTCACTTTGCATATTTATAATGACCAGGTAAACTAAGAGCAAAAAGTCACATTTGCACAGGAGTAGGACAGAAATGTAACTGCATATGCAAGTTCCCTTGTAATGCATCCAGTCCTTGACATTGGTGTCAGTTGGACTGATCTGATTATAGATTGCGTTATGTACGTTAATTCTCTGGATCATGGCATCAATCCAACATATTGCAAGTTGCCTTCAGTACAGTATACTGTAGTCTGCAGTACAATGTCTGTGACGCATTTAAATAGCAACATTTACATTGGCATGGTGCCTTTAACATAGCGGATCATCCCAAGGCACTTCACGAAAGTGACGGGTGGGAAGAAGAATTGAACACTCAGCAGGGATTGGGAGAGGAACTGACTGAAGGCATAAATGAAGTGATAGGTTTTGAGGAGGTGTGGAGTGTTACAGCAAAGTGAAGGAATTTCAGAAGAGAATTCCAAAATGTAGGGGTATGATGGTTAAAGGCTGCCACCAATGGTGAGTTAAGATTGTGGAGGTTGTGAACTGGGATGTAAGGCTCCAGGTTATTGCAGAAGTAGCATGGAGCAAGGCCATGGAAGGATTTGTAAATGAGAGGATTTTGAAATAAAAGCACGGAGGGTGGGAAGCCAGTGGAGGGTGGTGACTGAGATGGGGATGATAGATGAACAGGACTTAGTACAGGATAGCTTGCGAGCAAGAAAGTCCGAATGAGTTGGGAGTTTGTGTAGATTAAAGTTTGGTCAGTGAGGAGAGCGTTGGAGAAGATGAGCCTTAAGTGACGAACATGTGGATGGCAGCTTTGGTTACGGTGGAGGCAAGATAGGAACGGATACAGTCAATAGTTGGAGGTAGGAAATGGCGGCCTTGGCGGAGAACTAGATGTGGAATTTGAACTCAGCTCAGGCTTGAGTGGGTTTCTGAGGTTGCACCTGCTGTGTCCACCCTGAGTGAGCAATTCATTTCTAATGAGAGCTGAACGCAATTGCTTCAGTCTTTCGCACAATTAATTGGAGGAAGCCTTGGCTCTGTATAACTTGATATTGAACAGGCAACCATTGTGGAGTCGAGGGTGGCAGTAGAGAGAGAAAGCTGGGTGTTGTCAACATACAGATGGAAGCTGATCTGAAGCTTAAGGATACCAGAATAAAGTTATCCATTTCTAGTAAACAGTTGTGCTTTGTTTACAGGCCAATTACTAGACTGTTGTTCTTTGTTCTCTGCAAAATATTTGGTAAACACATTTCCTGGATTTAGACAAAGTGGCTAGTTTTGATTTGGCCATCCAGAGTTAAGAATGTATGAGTCATTTTGAACCAGTAACAAGATTAATAGAAACTCATATAGAGATTGCAGTCTACCTATCTGCTGAAAGGTTTATGACCAGGGAACCCAGGGGTCAGATGAGAACCACTGATGAGGTTTCTAAGTAACAAATTAGTAAACCATGTTTGGTTGTAAAAAATTCTGACTCATAAAAGCAGGTTAATTGAGGTTGTTTGGCTGTGTGTATGTTGGGGTGGGGGTGGGGGGCGCTGGCGCGATAATTACAATTTGAGTTGGGGGGCTTCTCTTAAATGTCTGGATCTCCAGTAGTCAATAAATGCCTTGGTATTTTAAGCACAGAACTAACTGCACATTTCCTTAGAAGAAAGGATTGTTTCAAATCATGGCTGCAATAATAACTTCCACTTAAAACTCCAATGATCTTCTAATGGTGAGAAAAGATCAAATAAGCGATAACATACCTTACATCAACTACAATTTAGTTGGTAGGTTGATAGGCTATTCACTACCTTTCATCCACTTTTTTGTCCTCTTTGTAACAAAATATATTGTCATGATATAGTAAATAATAACAATATGAACAATAACACGGAGAGCCCGGAGATCACAGTTAGACATAATCATGTAGTTCCCAGTGGATAGTTAAATATTGTAGAAAGAATCCAGATTGACATGCTTTTGCATATAGCCTATCATGCAGTATTTATTGCCGGCCACTAGATGTCATCTGCAGATTTTACAACTATTATACCAAAAACCTCTAGGACCAGCACAGCATTACTGCATCAACCTTTTCTCCATTTTGGTTCTGACCATAAGTGTGATATTGGACTCTGGATATTTGGGTATGGACTCCCAAGTTTCAGAATCCTGGACCTAATGGTGATTCAGCATGGGAGTACGTCATTCTCAAAAGTTAATGGTGTTGAGATACCGTGGCAAACGTGGGAGTCGAGACCAGAGTTGGTGAAACACAACTGCTTTAATCTACATCATGGCAAAGAGAGAGCTTGAAAAGCCCGCGCAACCACTTAAATACTCCCCAGACAGGAAGTGCTCCCGGCAGCCTGTCCCTGTGGGAAACAAGTTGCTGGAGGAAAGGGCCCCCGGCTGGGGGCGGCTGCTGCCGGCAGTGCGCCTGCGTAAACTGTCCGTGCCGCCGTGAGCGGATTATGTCCAATGGTGGCGTGTCGCCACAGAGCTCCCCCCAGAATCCGCTTAGGAGGAGTGGACGAGTCGTGACGGTGGTCTAATGGTTCTGCCGGAGCGGCTCTGAGTGGTCGCCGGTCTAGTTGGTGGGGCCGGGCGGTTCGCCGCCGGCTGTGCTGGCTTGCTGGCGGGACGGCCTCTAGTTGGAGGTCGGGCCACGGGGACCTGTTCCCCTGGTTCTGTGTGTGCTGGTTTGAGCCGGTCGATGGAGACTGTTTCGACCCTGTCGCCGAGTCGCAGCTTGAAGACCTCGTCCCCGGTTTGTAGTACCTCGTACAGTCCGTCGTATGGGGGTCGCAGGGGTCCGCGGTGCGCGTCGTGTCGCATGAAGACGAAGCGTGCCTGCTGTAAGTTTGGTGGGACGTGAGGTGCGAGTTCGCCGTGTCGGTTGACCGGAAGTGGGGCGAACTATTGAGCGGAAGAGAAAGAGTTGAGCCGCTGCTGTTCGGCCGACCAAGGCGTGGTAGCCTCCGGGAGGAATTCGCCTGGTACGCGCAGCGGTTGTCTGTAGACTAACTCCGCTGCTGAGGACTGGAGGTCTTCCTTGACCGCGGTGCGTAGGCCTAGTAGCACCCACGGTAGGCGGTCAGTCCAGGTACTGTCCTGCAGGCCGGCGCGGAGTGAGGCCTTGAGTGACCTGTGGAAGCGTTCACACAGCCCGTTGGCCTGCGGGTGGTACGCCGTGGTTCGGTGGAGCGTCACCCTGAGGTTGCGTGCTGTGGCCGTCCAGAGTTCGGAGGTGAACTGGGTGCCTCTGTCGGAGGTTATGTCGGCCGGTGCGCCGAACCTCGCGACCCAGGTGTTAACGAACGCCCTGGCGATGTCGGCTGTGGTGGTGGAGGTCAGCGGCACTGCCTCAGGCCAGCGTGTGTAGCGGTCGACCATCGTGAGGAGATAAGTTTGGCCTTGCGATGGCGGCAGAGGACCGACGATGTCGACGTGTACGTGGTCGAAGCGGCGGCTGGGTACCTCGAAGTCTGCCAGGGGTGCTTTTGTGTGCAGCTGTACCTTAGCCCGTTGGCAGGCGAGGCAGGAGGTGGCCCAAGTCCGAACATCTTTGCTGAGGCCGCGCCAGACAAAGCGCTGGGAGAGGAGTTTGACAGATGCGCGGGAACCCGGATGGGAGAGCCCATGGAGCGCGTCGAAGATGCGGCGGCGCCAGGTTGCAGGGACGACCGGCCTGGGTTGGCCAAGTGCGACGTCACAAGTGACTGCCGTGGCTTCGGGCCCGTGCGCGACCTTGGCTAGGCGTAGCCCTGGCAGGCTGGTAGCCGCCGAGAGGAGGTCTGGGTCCGTGAGCTGGGCCACTGCTAGTTGCGCGTAGTCGACCGCGAGGTGATTCGCGCAGATGGCGGGACGGGAAAGGCAGTCGGCGACAACGTTGTCTCTACCGGAGACGTGCTGGATGTCCGTGGTAAACTCGGACACGGCTGCGAGCTGGCGTTGCTGCCTAGCGGACCAGGGTTCGGTGTGCCTGGCCATCGCGTATGTGAGTGGCTTGTGGTCCATGTACGCGGTAAAGGGACAGCCCTCCAGGAGGAACCTGAAATGGCGGACCGACAGGTGGAGCGCGAGGAGCTCGCGGTCGAAAGCAGAGTATTTGACCTCCGGGGGGCGCAGTTGGCGGCTGTAGAAGGCAAGTGGCTGCCACGCGCCATTGACCCACTGCTCGAACACGGCTCCGACCGCATGGTCGGAGGCGTCGGTGGTGAGCGTGACCCGGGCATCGGCCCTCAGGTGCGCGAGCAGGGTGGCGTCGGCGAGCGCGTTTTTGGTGGCGTCGAAGGCGGCTGACGTGTCAGTGGTCCAGGCTACGGCCATCTTGCCGGATTTACCTCGGAGGGAGTCGTATAGGGGCTTCATGAGGGCTGCTGCTCTGGGGATGAACCTGTTGTAGAAGTTCACCATCCCGAGGAACTCCTGGAGGCCCTTGATGGTTTTGGGGCGGGGGAATTGCTGGACGGCCTGCACCTTGTTGGGCAGGGGGACGGCCCCAGCAGGGGTGATGTGGTGGCCGAGAAAATCGATCTCGGCTAGGCCGAATTGGCACTTCGCTGGGCTGAGGATGAGCCCGTGTTGGGCTAGGCGCCCGAACAGGATGCGAAGGTGTTCGAGGTGTTCCTGTTGGGAGGAGCTGGCCATGAGAATGTCGTCTAGATAGACGAATAGGAAGTTCAGGTCCCGGATGACTGAGTCCATAAGGCGCTGGAAAGCCTGGGCTGCATTCTTGAGGCCGAAGGGCATTCTCAGGAACTCGAACAGGCCGAATGGGGTGATGACGGCCGTTTTGGGGATGTCCGCGGGGTGTATGGGGACTTGGTGGTAACTGCGCACCAGGTCGACCTTGGAAAAGACGGTTCGTCCGGCCAGTCAGGCCGAGAAGTCCTGGATGTGCGGCACCGGGTATCGGTCGGGGGTGGTGGTGTCGTTGAGGCGGCGGTAGTCCCCGCAGAGGCGCCAGCCTCCGCCGGGCTTGGGGCGATGTGGAGGGGCGAGGCCCAAGGGCTGCTGGAGCGGCGGATGATGCTGAGTTGCTCCATGGTGGTGAACTCGGCCCGCGCGATTTCCAGCTTGGCCGGGTTGAGTCTGCGGGCGTGGGCAGAGACCGGGGGGCCGGTGGTGGGGATATAGTGCTCCACACCGTGTTTGGCGGCTTTGGCCAAAAAGGTCGGGTTGATGAGGGCGGGAAACTCGGCTGGAAGTGCCGAGTAGTCGTCCGTGGCTCTGGCGAGGCAGTAGGTCGTCAGGCCGGCCGAACGGGCCGGGGTGAATGCGCCAGGGATGGGGGCCATAGTGTTGATGTCGACGAGGCGGTGCCTCGGAATGTCGACAAGGAGGCCGTGAGCACGTAGGAAGTCGGCGCCGAGGAATGGGCAGAGGACCTTGGCTGTGAGGAACTCCCAGCGGTAGCGGCGGCCTGCGAGGCCGAGCGTGACCATGCGGGTGCCGTATGTGCGGATGCCAGAGCCATTGGCTGCGGCCAGCGTGATACCCTGTGCGCCGCGTTGGATTTCGAGGGCGGAGGCGGGGGTGATGCTGTGCTAGGCTCCTGTGTCGCACAGAAATTGGTGGTTGGTGCTGTCGTCGGTGACGTGCAGTAGGGGCCCCTTTTGCCCCGCGGCCATCGTGGGGGCCAGTGCGGGGGGGTTTTGAAAGTGCACGGTGGCGTGCAGCGTTGGGCCCTAGTGCCAAAACGGGTGTGGTAGTAGCAGTGACCCGGAGTGGAAGGGCGGTCAGGCCTAGTGGGCCGGGGAGACCGCGTGGTCGTTGCCGTGAGGTCGGGCACGACGTCGCGGGCGGTCTGCGCGGAGAGCAGCCGGTCGGCCTTTTCAGCTATCTCATTCAGGTCCGTGGAGCCAGACTCCACAATGAGCGGGCGGATGTTGGCGGGGAGCTGCCGAATGAAAAGCGTGCGAAAGAGGGCGCCGGGGTTTTTGTCGTCCGAGAGGGACAGCATGTGGGAAAGCAGGTCCAAGGGTGAAGCGTCACCAAGGCCTGGGAGGTCGAGGAGTTGGCAGTTGCGCTGGTACGAGGGCGCCTGAAATTTTTTAAGAAGCGCGGCCTTCAGATATTCGTACTTGCCTTCCACTGGTGGATCCTGCA
This sequence comes from Somniosus microcephalus, assembly GCF_052327205.1. Lineage (NCBI taxonomy): Eukaryota > Metazoa > Chordata > Chondrichthyes > Squaliformes > Somniosidae > Somniosus > Somniosus microcephalus. The sequence continues at coordinate 89,766,573 of NC_140995.1, forward strand.
GCGCTGCCCAAACCTTGGGAACTGTGGCATAGGTGAGAGAGGCGACAAGGTAGTCGTACTTCGTGGCGTCGGCTGTAATGCTTCTCAGCCGGAATCTGGACTCGGCTTGAACGAACCAGGCCTTGGCCAGGTTCTCCCAAAAGTCCGGTAGTTTAACCGTGACAGCGTTTGTATCCGCCATGCTAGCTTAGGATTCGTCCTGAGCGTCGGGGTCACCAGTGTTGAGATACCGCGGCAAACGTGGGAGTCGAGACCAGAGTTGGTGAAACACAACTGCTTTAATCTACATCATGGCAAAGAGAGAGCTTGAAAAGCCCGCGCAACCACTTAAATACTCCCCAGACAGGAAGTGCTCCCGGCAGCCTGTCCCTGTGGGAAACAAGTTGCCGGAGGAAAGGGCCCCCGGCTGGGGGCGGCTGCTGCCGGCAGTGCGCCTGCGTAAACTGTCCGTGCCGCTGTGAGCGGATTATGTCCAATGGTGGCGTGTCGCCACGATGGACTGATTAAAGAAAATGTTTTTAGAGGAACTAATTGAGTATGATGTAATAATCAAAAAGCAACCCTGTCACCTCTCTGGCATGTCAGCCTCCTGTTGTTGCAATCTCCACTGACACTAATGAGCAAATCATCTACTTTTCTTTCCTACGTGTAGCATTTGAATTCTGACCCCATATGCTCCCCATCACGAAGGAGTAACATCACCTGGCTCCACCCCACCTCAGCCTGTCTGATGCCTTTATCACCTCCAGACTTGACTTTTCCAATGCTGCCCTGGCCAGCTTCCCATGTTCCACCCTCTGTAAACTTCAGCTCATCCAAAACTCTGCTGCCCATATCCTATCCCTCACCAAGTCCAGCTGACCTATGTCCTTGCTGACCGACAAGGGCTCCCGTTATGCCAATTCCTCTGATTTAAATTTCTCACCCTCATGTTTTTAATCCCTTTATGGCCTTGCCCCTCCCTATCTCTGTAACCTTTTCCAGCCCTACAACCATCCCATCTCCCCCACCCCCCCACAACCCTGCTGAATTCCCTAGTCCGCTGACTGGCCTTTTGTGAATTTCCCCTTATCCTTACCCATGATTGACGGTCATATCTTTAGCCATCTAAGCTCTAGGCTCTATGCTCTGAAATTCCCTCCCTAAACTCTTCTGTCTCACCACCTCCCTCTCCTCCTTTAAGACTCACCTTAAACCCCATTAAAGCCATTGTTTCCAAGACTGTCACTGACCTCATCTCTGGAGATCTTCCCTCCATGGCTGTCAACCTCATAGTCCCCCAACCCCGCACAGCCCGCTTCTACCTTCTTCCCAAGACCTACAATCAGGGCTGCCCTGTTTCAGCCTGTTCTTGCCCCATGGAACTGAATTCTTCCTATCTCGACTCTATTTTTTCTCCCCTTGTCCAGTCTCTTCCCACCTACATTCACGACTTTTCCAACGCCCTCTGCCACTCTACACAGTTTGCATTTTCCTGGCCTCTACTGTCTCCTTTTCGCTGTGGACATCCATTACCTCTATACCTCCATCCCCCACCAGGACGGCCTAAGGGTGCTCCGCTCCTTCCTTGAACGGAGGCCTAACCGGTCCAAATTAAAGGTGTTGCTATGGGAACCCGCATGGGCCCTAGCTATACCTGCCTTTTCGTGGGATATGTGGAACACTCTTTGTTCCAGTCCTACTCAGGTCCTCTCCCTCACCTTTTTCTGGTACATTGATGACTGTATCACAGAATCACAGAAACCCCACAGTGCAGATAGAGGCCATTTCGGCCCATCGAGCCTGCACCGACACATATCCCACCCGATCCCCGTAACCCCTACACCAACACATATCCCACCCTATCCCCATAACACCACGTATTTAATCCCACTAACACTATGGGTCAATTTATCATAGCCAATCAACCTAACCCGCACATCTTTGGACTGTGGGAGGAAACCGGAGCACCCGGAGGAAACCCACGCAAACACGGGGAGAATGTGCAAACTCCACACAGACAGTCGCCCGAGGCCGGATTCGAACCCGGGTCCCTGGCGCTGTGAGGCAACAGTGCTAATTGGTGCCATTTCCTGCTCTCGCCCTGAACTGGAAAATTTAATTCACTTTGCTTCCAATTTCCACCCTTCCCTCACCTTCACAAGGTCCACCCCCGACTTTTCCCTTCCCTTTCTTGACTTCTCTGTCTCCATTTCTGGCGATAAGCTATCGACGAACATCCACTATAAGCCCACTGACTCCCACAGCTACCTGGACTACACTTCCTCCCACCCCGCTTCCTGTAAGGACTCTATTCCATTCTCCCAGTTTCTCCGTCTCCACCGCATCTGTTCTGACGATGCCACCTTCCATACAAGTACTTCTGACATGTCTTCCTTGTGTCCGTTCCATTTCCTGCACTTCTTCTCTCACCCCTTCCCCTCCCTCCCAGAACCACAATAGGGTTCCCCTTGTCCTCACCTTTCACCCCACCAGCCTCCACATTCAACGGATCATCCTCCGCCATTTCTGCCACCTCCTGTGTGATCCCACTACCAAATACATCTTCCCCTCCCCTCTTCTTTCAGTATTCCGAAGGGACCGCTCCCTCCGCAACACCCTGGTCCACTCCTCTATCGCTGCCAACACCCCTTCCCCTTTGCCCGGTACCTTCCCAAGCAAGCGCAGGAGATGCAACACCTGCACGTTTACCTCCTCCCTTCCCACTGTTCAGGGCCCTCAAACACTCCTTCCAGGTGAAACAGAGATTTACTTGGACTTCTTGCAATTTAGTACACTGTATTCGCTGCTCACGATGCGGTCTCTTCTACATTGGGGAGACCAATTGCATGTTATAAGATGTAACATAAGATAAGAAATAGGAGCAGGAATAGGCCACTTGGCCCCTCGAGCCTGCTCCGCCATTCAATAAGATCATGGCTGATCTTGGGCTCAAAGCCACTTCCCTGCCTGCTCCCCATAACCCTTCACTCCTTTATCTTGCAAAAATCTCTATATCTCCACCTTAAATGTATTTAATGACCCAGCATCCACAGCTCTCTGCGGCAGAGAATTCCACAGATTTACGATCCTCTGAGAGAAGAAATTCCTTCAGTTCTAAAAGGGCAACCCTTTATTCTGAAACTATGCCCCTGAGTTCTAGATTTCCCCACGAGGGGAAACATCCTCTCTGCATCTACCTTGTCAAGCCCCCTCAGTATCTTATATGTTTTGATAAGATCACCTCTCATTCTTCTAAATTCCAATGAGTATAGGCCCAGCCTGCTCAACCTTTCCTCATAAGTCAACCCCCTCATCTCTGGAATTAACCTAGTGAATCATCTCTGAACTGCCTCCAATGCAAGTATATCCTTCCTTAAATAAGGAGACCAAAACTGTATGCACTACTCAAGGTGTGGTCTCACCAATACCCTGTACAGTTGTAGCAGGACTTCCCTGCTTTTATACTCCAAACCCCTTGAAATAAAGGCCAACATTCCATTTGCCTTTTTGATTACTTGCTGCACCTGCATGTTAACCTTTTGTGTTTCATGCACAAGGATCCCCAGGTCCCTCTGAACTGTAACATTTTGTAATCTGTCTCCATTTAAATAATAATTTGCTTTTTTATTTTTCCTGCCAAAGTAGATAACCTCGCACTTTCCCACATTATACTCCATCTGCCAAATGTTTGCCCACTCACTTAGCCTGTCCATATCCCTTTGCAGATTCTTTGAGTCCTCTGCACAACTTGTTTTCCCATCCACCTTTGTATCATCTGCAAGCTTGGCTACATTACACAAGGTCCCTTCATCCAAGTCATTGGGCCAGAAATTCCAGGCCAGAAGCGTGAGTACGGTCGGCTTACTCACGCTTCTGGCCGTTGGAAATGCCGGCGTTCAGCATGAACAGCGCACGCAGGGAACGCCGGCATTTCCAGACCTCGAGCGCGTGCGACTGCACAGGCAGCGCTTGCGCAGTGAACTTCGTGGATTTCATTCATGAAATCCGTGAGGTTAAGTCCTTAGAAGTTACACTTGAAAAAAGCAAGTGTAAAGTTGTTCATTGGCTGCGGAGGAAGATATATTTTATCGTGGAGCTTTTGAAATGCAATATTTTTGTTTGGGAAAGGGAGGGAAGTTATTTTAAGAAATTTTAAGTAAGTTTAAAAGTTTAAATTTTTTTTTAAAAGGGTTTTCAGAACGGTAGGTAGAAGGAGCAATTGTGGCTGTGTGAATGGAATGTGAGAATGAGTTATGTATGTATGTCCACATATATTCCTTTACGTATATGTAGGTATGTTTTATATTCCTTTACTAATGTGTATGAATGTATGTTTTTAATTATGATTTTCCAATAAGTTACTTTCTCTGAAAGTCATAATTAAATAATACATTCATACACATAAGTAAAGGAATATATACATAACACGCAAAGGAATATATACAGACATACATACTTTCAGAAGCTCCACGATAAGAAATATCTTCCTCCGCAGCCTCTGTAGCAACTGTACCCATGCTTTTTTCATGTGTAAGTTGTAATGACTGGACCTCACTGAAAGCATTAATGAAAGCGGCGAATTATACTGCGCACGCGCTGCCTGTGCAGTCGCACGCGTTCTGCCTCTGAACCCCTTCGTTCAGAGGACAGGAAATGCCGGTTTTCCCCACATGCACTGTGCATGCTGAAAACCGGCATTTCATCCGGCCAGATGCGTAAGTACCCCGACCGTACTAGCGCATTTGGAAGGGAATTATTGGGCCAACATTTTACATGTCAATAAAATAAAAAATTTAACAATTGCACGACTTGCCCCCTCGCATCTGCGACTGAGGGTCCAAGGAGGTGCATTGCGCAAGAGGTCATCATCGGACGTATCCTCACACTGTTCCCTTTGGGGAACTGTATGAAGTGGTGGAAGGATTTATGGCCGTGATTAACGCTCATTCCGTGACCGTAACCATCTTTGAACCAGCCATTAGGGTGGTTAGTCCTATGGCGGGAGGGTTTTACGGGCTCCCACAACCCATCTGAGGGGGGGGGGCCACCAACACCCACGGACGCAAGTATCCCGCTGGATGTCCACCCAGAATTTAAAGTTGGAGCTCCGACTCCACTTGCCGGGACTGTCTGGAGTGGGGTTCAAAACCCTACTCCTTCTGGCCCAGCAGCGGGGATGCTTACTGCTACGCAAAAGGCCCACTCCGCACAAAAGGTGACACCTATACGTTTCCTGCGCCTTTTCCCTCCCCGTGACTGGAGCCCTATGCTGCCATTTCACGTTGCTAATCGGATTGTGCCTTTGTCATAGCGGTAGGATCCCCGCCGCTGGGCCAGATCAGGGTAGGGTTTCCAACCCCGCTCCAGACAGTCCCGGCAAGTGGAGTCGGAGCTCCGGCTCTAAATTCTGGGTTGACATCCAGTGGGATATTTGCGTCCGTGGGTGTGGGTGGCCCCCCCTCCTTGTATAGCTTGTGGGAGCCCGTAAAACCCTCCCGCCATAGGACTAACCGCCCTAATGGCTGGTTCAAAGATGGTTACGGTCACGGAATGAGCGTTAATCACGGCCATAAATCCTTCCACCACTTCATACAGTTCCCCAAAGGGAACAGTGTGAAGACACGTATGACGACGACATTGCTAAATAAATAAATGGAATTTAAAAAATTCTTTTAGGGCTTTTAAAAGTCTTTAAATTGCTTTAATTCTCTTTAAAACTACTTCAGATTACTCAAAATAATGTAAACATTTTAAAAAGTTTATAAAAGTTACCAAAATCTTCAAAAAACTTCCAAAAACCTATTTAAACTGCTGCTTTGCATGTAAAAAAGCAAAGCAGCTCGACAGAAACATTGGGGGCGTGTCCAGTGAAACTGAGACCTCAAGGGGCGTGTCTCACTTACACTGCACGCTCCTGGCTCCGCGCTGGCTGTACTCCTGGGCAGCGTGACGTCATACGCTGCCCGGGATTCTTCTTTCAGTTTCTGCAAGTGCAGGCGTCCCTGGAGCTGATCGGCAGGAGCGCGGGGTAAGTGCAAATACGGGGCTTGCACGCGCTGCAAGCCCCGTTCTGGAATTTCTGGCCCATTAATGTAGATTGTAAATAGTTGAGGCCCCAGCACCGATCCCTGTGACACCCCACTAGTTACCATTTGCCAACCTGAAAATGGCCCACTTATCCCGATTCTCTGTTTTCTGTTAGTTAGCCAATCCTCTATCCATGCTAATATATTACTCCCAACTCCGTGAGCTCTTATCTTATGCAGTAACTTTTTATGTGGCACCTTATCGAATGCCTTCTGGAAATCCAAATACACCACATCCACTGGCTCAGATTGGGTGACCGCTTTGCGGAACACTTCCGTTCAGTCCGTAAGGGTGATTCCGAGCTTCCGGTCGCTTGTCACTTTAATTCTCCGCTCCACTCCCACTCTGACCTCTCTGTCCTCGGCCTCTTGCACTGTTCCAATGAAGCTCAATGTAAGCTCATGGAACAGCACATCATCTTTCAATTAGGCACTTTACAACCTTCTGGACTCAACATTGGGTTCAACAGTTTCAGACTATAACCTCTGCCCCTATATTTTCAGGCAGCAGCTGTTGATGATTCTGCCATCCTCATTTACAACATTTAACCACTGCTGCCTTCCACCTATCACAGACCGTCCCTTTTGTTCTTTCCTCCCCTCCCCCCTTTCCCTGCCTCTGCACCTGCTTAAAATCTGTTACATCTCTAACTTTTTCCAGTTCTGCCGAAGGGTCACAGACCTGAAACATTGGCCCAGTAATTTGGGTCCAAATGCGTGAGTACGGTCTGGGTACTCACGCATCTGGCCGGATGAAATGCCGGAGTTCAGGAAACACCGTGCATGCGGAGAACGCCGGCATTTCCGGTCCTCTGAACGAAGGGGTTCAGAGGCACAGCGCGTGCGACTGCACAGGCAGCGCGTGCACAGTGAACTTCGTCGATTTCATTCATGGATTCAGTGAGGGTAAGTCCTTAAAAGTTACACTTGAAAAAAGCATGTGTAAAGTTGTTTCAAGGCTGCGGAGGAAGATATATTTTATCATGGAGCTTTTGAAAGGCAATATTTTTGTTTGGGAAAGTGAGGAAGGTTATTTTAAGAAATGCTGAGGTTAGTTTTAAAGTTTAAATTTTTTTTTTTAAACGGGTTTTCAGTACGGTAGGTAGAAGGAGCAATTGTGGCTGTGTGAATTGAATGTGAGAATGAGTGTTCTAAAATGAGTAATGTAACATTTCCAACACTTTTAAGAAAGAAACTTTTCATCAGTAATAAGTAATTATGTATGTATGTCCGCATATATTCCTTTACGTATATGTATGTATGTTTTATATTCCTTTACTTATGTGTATGAATGTATGTTTTTAATTATGATTTTCCAATAAGTTACTTTCTCTGAAAGTCATAATTAAATACATACATTCATACACACAAGTAAAGGAATATATACATACACTCAAAGGAATATATACAGACATACATACATAATTACTTAAAAGAATATATTACTGATGAAAAGTTTCTTTCTTAAAAATGTTGGAGTCATTTTCACATTTAATAAACACAGCAAATTCAATTCACATAGCCACAATTGATCCTTCTACCTACAGTACTGAAAACCCGTTTTAAAAAACAAAAATAAACTTTAAAACTTACCTCAGCATTTCTTAAAATAACTTTCATCCCTTTCCCAAACAACCGCAGCCTCTGGAGCAACTGTACTCATGCTTTTTTCATGTGTAAGTTGTAAGGACTTGACCTCACTGAAAGCATGAATGAAAGCGGCAAATTTTACTGCGCACGCGCTGCCTGTACAGTCGCACGCGTTCTGCCTCTGAACCCCTTCGTTCAGAGGACAGGAAATGCCGGTTTTCCCCGCATGCGCTGTGCATGCTGAAAACCGGCATTTCCTCCGGACAGACGCGTAAGTACCCCGACCGTACTCGCGCGTTTGGAAGGGAATTACTGGGCCAACATTTTACATGTCAATAAAATGAAAAATTTAACAATTGCACGATTTGCCCCCTCGCATCTGCGACTGAGGGTCCAAGGAGGTGCATTGCGCAACAGGTCATCGTCGTACGTATCCTCACACTGTTCCCTTTCGGGAACTGTATGAAGTGGTGGAAGGATTTCTGGCCACGTTAACACTCCTTCCGTGACCATAACCATCTTCATACCAGCCATTAGGGTGGTTAGTCCTATGGCGTGAGGGTTTTACGGGCTCCCACAACCCATCTGAGGGGGGGGGGCCACTCACACCCGCGGACGCAAGTATCCCGCTGGATGTCCACCCAGAATTTATAGTTGGAGCTCCGACTCCACTTGCCGGGACTGTCTGGAGCGGGGTTCGAAACCCTACTCCTTCTGGCCCAGCGGCGGGGATGCTTACCGCTACGCAAAAGGCCCACTCCGCGCAAAAGGTGACACCCATATGTTTCCTGCGCCTTTTCCCTCCCCCGTGACTGGAGCCCTATGCTGCCACTTGAAAGACCAAGCTATCATCTGTCCTTTTTGCGGCGCCTTTGACTTCTCATTACCAATGATGAGCAGGCGCTGCGCCTCCACCTCGTTGAGGAGATTGCTGAGGTCATCATCAGTTCAATTGTGAGTTCTTTTAATGCCGCGAATTGTGCTCATTCCAGCCATTTCACGTTGCTAATCGGATTGGGCCTTTGGCGTAGCGGTAGGATCCCCGCCGCTGGGCCAGACGGGGTAGAGTTTCGAACCCCGCTCCAGACAGTCCCGGCAAGTGGAGTCGGAGCTCCGGCTCTAAATTCTGGGTTGACATCCAGTGGGATATTTGCGTCCGTGGGTGTGGGTGGCCCCCCCTCCTTGTATAGCTTGTGGGAGCCCGTAAAACCCTCCCGCCATAGGACTAACCACCCTAATGGCTGGTTCAAAGATGGTTACGGTCACGGAATGAGTGTTAATCACGGCCATAAATCCTTCCACCACTTCATACAGTTCGCCAAAGGGAACAGTGTGAAGACACGTATGACGACGACATTGGTAAATAAATAAATGGAATTAAAAAAATTATTTTAGGGCTTTTAAAAGTCTTTAAATTGCTTTAATTCTGTTTAAAACTACTTCAGATTCTTCAAAATAATGTAAACGTTTTTAAAAGTTTATAAAAGTTACCAAAAGCTTCATAAAAATACCAAAAACCTATTTAAAATGCTGCTTTGCATGTAAAAATGCTTAGCAGCTTGTGAGAAACATTGGGGGCGTGTCCTATTAAACTGAGACCTCAAGGGGCGTGTCTCACTTGCACAGCGCGCTCCAGGCTTCGCGCTGGCTGCACTCCTGGGCGGCGTGACGTCAGACGCTGCCCGGGATTCTTCTTTTTCAAACTCGAATTGCAGGCGTCCCTGGAGGTGAAATGTCAGCGCGTCGGGTAAGTGCATATACGGGGCTTGCACGCGCGGCAAGCCCCGGACCCGAATTACTGGGCCAATAACAATCTCTCTCCACGGATGCTGCCTGACTTGCTGAGTGTTTCCAGCATTTTCTGTTGTTATTCCACCTTAAACCCCACCTGTTTGGCCAAGGATTTGGTCACCCATCCTAATATCATCTTTGTTCAGCATCCATTTGTGTCCGATTACTCCTCTGTGAATCATCTTGGGATGTTTTTCTGTGTTAAAAGTGCTGTATAGATGTAAGTTGTTGTTGTTTACACTTGAATTAATTAAATTTCATCTGACAGTGTTCTGTCTCCACACACATCTTGCCTCTTCTGATCTACTGGTCCTCCTAGTTTGGTATCATCTACAGATTTGACCACTTTGCATTAAGTTTTGGTCATTTATGTAAATTAGAAATATTGGTGGTCCTAAAACACAGCATTGTGCCAGCACATTCAGGACTTCCCCCCCCCCCCCCCGACTCTGACATTACACCTCTAATGAGTACTCATTGTTTCCTACCCTTCAGGCTGTTTCTTATCCATTTCAAGGTTTACCCTGAATCCCCACAGCTTTGAGTTTAATTAATAGCTTTTTGTGTGAAACTTTATCCCAAGCCTTTTGGAAGTTTAGGCACACCAGATCATAGGGCTTAGCACACTTCACTTGGGTTGTCACTTCTTCAAAGATGTCAAGAGGTTGGTCGGGCAGGAATTTTCCCTTTTGAATCCATGTTGACTGCTGTTAACTAGGTTATTGTTGTAAAGAGGATCCTAAAGTTTTCTCCTGATTTCATTATTTTACATGTAATAGAAATAGGCCTAGAAATTCAGTCGCGTTTGCGCCCACTTATTGGCTATAGAGTGGTTTGCGCCAGAAGTTTTTTAGCGCCCGAAATTCAGTTGGTCCCTAACATCGGCGTTAGCCGGTAGCGCTGCGCCGGCACCGATGACGTCATCGGTGTGCGCAGCGCCCCGGTTCCAATGCTATTCCGTGCCGATGGCTAAATTCAGTTGCGGCCGCCTCGCCCGTAGCGGCCGCAAACAGCGTTTGAAAAACGGTGCCTTGCAGCTCCGAGAGGCCGGCGCATAAAGGTGGAGGGGCGGCCGGCCGCTTTCCCGGCAGCCGCCTTGCCGCACCTCCCTCCCCGGACTCCTGCACCACCCCCCCGCGGCATTGGTGTCTGACTCCCGCGAGCCCGGCACTTCTCCGTGGTGCCGGGCTCATTTGCCGGGGGAATCCAGCGGCGATCTCACGGCTGCAGGCAGCTCCTCCTTAAGAGAAGGAGGAGGCCTGCAGTACCCCAGCCTGCCGCACCGCATCGGGTGCCGCAGCGGCAGCTGGACGCCTGAAACTGACTTTCATCGCCCCAAACGAGGCGGACAAACCCTGCAATAGCGCCCGCCTCCGTCTTGGGGCGGCGCAACTGAATTTCAGGCGGGCGCTACGGGAATCCGGGCGAGCGCAAAATTTCGGGCACTAAAGACCTGGCGCGGCGATACCGAATTTTTAGCCCATAATGTCTTATATCTGTTATGTCACCTTTTCTGAATATGGGCACAACAATAACCTGTTTCCAATCTACCGGAACACTCTCATTGTCAATTGATTCCCTGATAATGAATGTCAATACCTCATAGATCTCCTCCTTAGTCTCCCAACAACAACCTACAATTATATAACCCCTTTAACATAGAAAAGCACCCCAAGGTGCTACATAAGCACTCTGGAATAAATATCCTCTACCATGGGGATTTTTTTATTTTGAGGCCATTTAGCCTATCTAAGACTTCCATCTCATTTATAATGGAACCATTGATTTTACAGGATATCTTTGTTTGGGGGGAACTAATTGCTCACGTCTTCCTTTGTGAATAATTGGAGGAAGTAGTCATTTAGAATATTTACAATTTTAGCTCATCTTCAATTTTCAGCACATTTGTATATTTTATGGCTTTTACCTCTTCACTGACTACTCTCTTGCTGTTGCGGTACTGAAATAATGTTTACTCATGCTCAGAGGCAGTTGCTGTGCTTTTATCCAGTTCTCTCTTTGTCCATTTGTTCATCGCAGTGAGCCTATTTTCCTTTCACCCTGCAGGATTTGTCTAGGCTATTTTTCCTCACACCTTTAATTTGTTTGTTAATCTATTTAGGGTCACATCTGTTTAGTATGGGCTTGTTGGTTTTGGGAATGTGTTTATCCTGCACGCTCAGCATTATACCTTTAAAGGTGTTCTACTTGACTTTTACTGAAGCATTGTTGAGGAACCTTCTTCAGTCAATTTGCTTTACAGGTTCCATCATTTCTTTAAATTTGGCCTTTTTGTAGCTATATATCTAAGTCCTGGTCTTAAGAATTTCTGACTTCCAGATTGTGTTAGACTTTATCATTCTGTGATCACTGCCTGCAGAGGTGCTAATGCATTTTGTGTACATTTTCTGCATCTTTTATGTATAATAGAGAAGATAAGCACTGCCTCATGTGGCTTCCTTGACGCACTGGGTCAAGAAACAGTCATGCATTACGTTAGCCAACTCTGACTCTAAATCCACTTGGGTTTTCCCAGTTTATATTAAATTGATTAAGTCTCCCATTAAAGCAACTTTCATGTTCTCACATACCCTTCAAAGAGAAATTTGTCCTCCTTATACTGTCCTGGTGGTCCATTTCGTACCCCTAATGTTGATGCGTGAGCCCAGTGTAACAGATGGTAAAACGCATTATCTGCTTTTCATCTTTTACACGCACTAATCGAAAAAGTGAAAGGAAACTCCAGGAATTAGAATGTATCCCTTTCATATTGATGGACTGTGCCATATATTGTAAGAGTCAGGATTTCCAGTATTTATATTTGAATTTTTGAATCCCTAATTGTCCTAGGAAACTGTGCTGGCTACTTTTGTCAGCCATGAATTCTTTTTGAAAGGAATGTTTCTTGCTCCCCATAGATCCTAAGCCGCTTACAGCATTTTTCCAAAGATGACACACCTCTGGAACTGCTTACTTGTTAGGGTAAAGTAATGCATTTTGGAATCCAAAGATATGGCCTTTAAGCATTTCAAAAATCTCTATGAATTTTGAGTTTTAATCCACTCTGTAAAAAAACAAAAAACACTGTTGTTAATGTCTGTCCTTCCATTTGAATATACAGGTCTTCTATTTATTGTCTATAACCGTGACTAACAATGGAACTTTAAATAGCATGTAACTGACCAGCTACAGAAAATAAGCTATTTTTTTTCTTACTTCAAAAGTCTAGGGCCTAGAAATTGGCCTGAGGCACCCAAGCGGTGCAAAGTTCGCCTGGGCGCTGGAATTTGCGCCGCGATCGCCGCAAATTCAGTTGAAGTGCCCCTAGAGGGAGACAGGGCGCGGCTCGAGGCGCTCCGCGTCCCTCTTAGGGCGCTGAAAGTGAATTTTGCAGTGCTACATGCCGCAGCGCCACACGCTGCGGCACGGCATGCTGTGGTACTGCAGGCCTTCCTCCCCCTGTTAAGGGGGAGGGGCCTGCAACAGCACGAGCCCCGATCGCGAGTGCCGGCAAAAGAGTCCGGCACCAAGGAGAAGTGCCGGGCTCTCGGGAAACAGCCGGCAATGCCGCGGGGGGGACCAGGCGGCCGGGGACGGAGGTGCTGGCAGGCGGCCGCCCAAAAAGCGGCCGCCCCGCACCTCCACCTTAACTTGCGCCTCTGCCGGCGCAGCAAGGCCCCATGAACCGGGCGCAGGTAGCGAACCACCAAATATCTTGAATGGGGCGCTGCGCACACCGATGACGACATCGGTGGCGGCGCAGCGCAAATGTCTAACGCCACCATTAGCGCCCCTGCTGAATATCGCGGGAGGCGCAGCCAGTGGCGCTACAGCCACTGACTGCCTCTTTAGGCACTAAGAGGTGGCGCTACTCACCCAATTTTTCCCCCTAGATGTTAAATTTTAGGGATTTAACGTTACTGGATTGCAGGAACTACAAGTATGTTTTGCTTGTAGATGACTGCCAATAAAGCATGTGGACATTTTGTTGTTGTGCTTTTGCCCCTCCCCTCTTCAAACAAACGGGCAGCACGGTGGCATAGTGGTTAGCACTGTTGCCTCACAGCGCCAGGGACCCGGGTTCGAATCCGGCCTTGGGCGACTGTCTGTGTGGAGTTTGCACATTCTCCCCGTGTTTGCGTGGGTTTCCTCCGGGTGCTCCGGTTTCCTCCCACAGTCCAAAGATGTGCAGGTTAGGTTGATTGGCTATGATAAATTGACCCTTAGTGTTAGGGGGATTAAATACGTGGGGTTACAGGGATATGTGTTGGTGTAGGGGTTACAGGGATCGGGTGGGATATGTGTCGGTGCAGGCTCAATGGGCCGAAATGGCCTCTATCTGCACTGTGGGGTTTCTGTGATTCTGTGAATAGAATTTCCAGTCCATCTCCGATTTTTGTACATCAGTATGCTGATTCCCATGCAAATCATTGATGATACAGACTGTGTATCAATAATTGAAAAGAAGACTCAAATAAAAAAGGCAAATCTGCAGCTAAAATAAGTTTATCCCTGTGGTTAAGTGATAAGTTATAGGCTGTCGCGTTGATAATAACTATGATTGCATTGTTCTCAGTGTAAGGAAGCCACTTTGTTTGGAATTCAGGAATCTTCTGCATACAATTAAGTGCAAAATGTATCAGACAGAGACAGGACCTCCACCATTTTGTCAGTCTTTTTTCCCAACTAAAGGTCCTGTGTCTTAAATTGTGGCAACCAGGTGTAGCACCAAAGCACAGGGCCTCTCCACAGGAATAGGTTAGTTTGGTCAGACATTGGAATTTCAAACAATCTGTTAATTTATTTGGCCTGTCCAGGTTCTTGTGTTCATTTCCCAGGTTTCTCAGCAGATGACGAACCTCCAGAAAATATTATACGGCCTGTCCTTTTCAAGAGAAGCATACAAAAGAAAAGTAATGCTCTTTAGGTTATATGGTGACACCAGCAATTAGTCTCACACTCCTTAGATGGCAATATGAAGAACAAATAAAGCAGACTGGGGAAGGTGAAGGATCATCCCTCAATCAGGTTCCAGTTGAAAATATGGAATCATAGAATGTTACCATGTTGAAACAGGCCATTCAGGCCATCAAGCCCACATTGATGTTCCTTTCCACTCGTGAATCACCTACTCTAATCCCATTCCATTCTTCTGCTTGCTTTCTGTACCCTTTAATATTTCTCTTTTTCAAAACACATATGTACTTCCCTTATAAAGACTTTATGGGGTCTGCTTCAACAACTAACCATAACCCATCATAATCTTGAAGACCCCTATCAGGCTGTTGCTTAATCTTCTTTGCTTTAGTGAAAAAAAGCCCTAACTTCTCATAACTGTAATCACTTATCCCTGATAACAGCTGAATGCCAAAGGAGAGGTGAAAATTGCTGCCCTCAACATCAAGACAGCATTCAACAAAGTTTTTTTTAAATTCGTTTATGGGACTGGGCATCGCTGGCAAGGCCAGCATTTATTACCCATCCCTAGTTGCCCTTGAGAAGGTGGTGGTGAGCCGCCTTCTTCAACCTACAGTCCGTGTGGTGATGGTATTCCCACAGTGTTGTTAGGGAGGGAGTTCCAGGATTTTGACCCAGTGATGATGAAGGATCGGCGATATACTTCTAAGTCAGGATGGTGTGTGACTTGGAGGGGAACTTGGAGGTGGTGGTGTTCCCATGCACCTGCTGCCATTGTCCTAGTTGGAAGAGATCGCTGGTTTGGGAGGTGCTGCCAAAGAAGCCTTGGCGAGTTGCTGCAGTGCATCTTGTAGATGGTACACACTGCAGCCACGGTACGCCCGAATGTTTAAGGTGGTGAATGCGGTGCCAGTCAAGCGGGCTGCTTTGTCCTGGATGGAGTCGAGCTTCTTGAGTGTTGGAGCTACACTCATCCAGGCAAGTGGAGAGTATTCCATCACACTCCTGACTTGTGCCTTGTAGATGGTGGAAAGGCTTTGGGGAGTCAGGAGGTGAGATACTCGCCGCAGAATACCTAGTATTTGACCTGTTCTTGTTGCCACAGTATTTATGTGGCTGGTCCATTCAAGTTTCTGGTCACCCCCCAGGATGTTGATGGTGGGGGATTCGGCGATGGCAATACCGTTGAATATCAAGGGGAGGTGGTTAGACTCTCGCTTGTTGGAGATAGTCATTACCTGGCACTTCTGTGGCGCGAATGTTACCTGCCACTTATCAGCCCAAGCCTGAACGTCGTGCAGGTCTTGTTGCATGCGGGCATGGACTGCTTCATTATCTGAGGAGTTGTGAATGGCACTGAACACTGTGCAGTCATCAGCGAACATACCCATTTCTGACCTTATGTTGGAGGGAAGGTCATTGATGAAGCAGCTGAAGATGGTTGGGCCTAGAACACAGCCCTGAGAAACTCCTGCAGCGATGTCCTGGGGCTGTGATGATTGACCTTCAACCACCGCAACCATCTTCCTTTGTGCTAGGTATGACTCCAGCCAGTGGAGCGTTTTCCCCCTGATTCCCATTGACGTACGGCACCAAAGAACAAAAATTGACGTCGACTGGGGTCAAAGGGAAAACTTTCCAGTGGCTGAAATCATACCTGACATAAAGGAAGATGGCTGTAGCTGGCGGAGCCCAAGCACATCCCTGCAGTAATTCCTCAGCGCAGCAATCTCGGCCCAACCATCTTCTTTGATGACCTTACCACCATCATAACATCAGAATGGGGCTGTTTGATTACAATTCCACGTTGTTCAGCTCCATTCACAGCTCCTCCAATAATGAAGCAGCCTACACTAGAATGTTACTAGATAATATCCAGGCCTGAGCTGGTAACATTCATGCCACACAAGTATCAGGTAATGACCATCTTGAACAAGAGTAAGCCCAGCCATCTCCCCTTGACCTTTAATGGCACCACTATTGCCAAGTCCTTTGCTATCAACATCTTGGAGATCACCACTGACCAGAAGCTGATCGGGACTAGCCATATAAACACCGTGGCAATAATAACAGGACAGAGACTGGGTGCTCTGCAATAAATGGTTCACCTTCTGAACCCTCAAAGCCAGTAATGGAATACTCACCACTTGCCGCGATGAGTGTTGTTTCAACTTCACCCAAAGTTCTTCACCATGCACAACAGAGCAGTTTGCCCTTATACCTAGATTCAATATCCATCCATCCCATCCATCATCGAAGCACTGTGGTTGCAATGTGTATGATCTGCAGGAGGCATTGCAGAATGTAACTTACTTCAACAGCACCTCCTTCCACTGGGACCTCTACCACTGAAAACGATAAGAGCAGCAATGCCCTCCTAGTTGCACTCCAAGTCACTCACCATCCTAACTTGGACATGTATCACTGTAGCTTTATCGCCGCTGGATAAATATCCTGGAATAACCTATTTAACACCAAGGACTGCAACTTTTCAAGGAGAACGCTTATTATAATCTTCTCAGCGCAATTAGGAATGGGCAATAATTGGGACCTTGCCAGCATTAGCCGCATCACAGGAACAATTATAAAAAACATCCTTGTTAATCTGTGCTCTACCTTTTCCATTACTTTTATATTTTTTTTATTCGTTTGAGATGTGGACATCGCTGGCAAGACCAGCATTTATTGCCCATCCCCAATTGCTCTTCAGAAGGTGGTGGTGAGCTGCCGCCTTGAACCGCTGCAGTCCATGTGGTGAAGGTACTCCCACAGTGCTGTTAGGGAGGGAGTTCCAGGATTTTGACCCAGCGACAATGAAGGATCAATGATATACTTCTAAGTCAGGATGGTGTGTGACTTGGAGGGGAACTTGGAGGTGGTGGTGTCCCCATGCGCCTGCTGCCCTTGTCCTAGGTGGAAGAGGTCGTGGGTTTGGGAGGTGCTGCCAAAGAAGCCTTGGCTAGTTGCTGCAGCGCATCTTGTAGATGGTACACACTGCAGCCACGGTACGCCGGTGGTGGAGTGAGTGAATGTTTAAGGTAGTGGATGGGGTGCCAATCAAGCAGGCTGCTTTGTCCTGGATGGAGTCGAGCTTTTTTGAGTGTTGTTGGAGCTGCACTCATCCAGGCAAGTGGAGATTATTCCATCACACTCTTGACTTGTGCCTTGTAGATGGTGGAAAGGCTTTGGGGAGTCAGGAGGTGAGACACTCACCGCAGAATACCGAGTATTTGACCTGCTCTTATTGCCACAGTATTTATGTGGCTGGTCAATGGTAACCCCCCAGGATGTTGATGGTGGGGATTCGGCAATGGTAACACCGTTGAATGTCAAGGGGAGGTGGTTAAACTCTCGCTTGTTGGCGATAGTCATTGCCTGGCACTTCTGTGGCGCGAATGTTACCTGCCACTTATCAGCCCAAGCCTGAACGTCATCCAGGTCTTGTTGCATGTGGGCATGGACTGCTTCATTATCTGAGGAGTTGTGAATGGCGCTGAACACTGTGCAGTCATCAGCGAACATCCCCATTTCTGACCTTATGTTGGAGGGAAGGTCATTGATGAAGCAGCTGAAGATGGTTGGGCCTAGAACACTGCCCTGAGGAACTCCTGCAGTGATGTCCTGGGGCTGTGATGATTGACCTTCAACCACCACAACCATCTTCCTTTGTGCTAGGTATGACTCCAGCCAGTGGAGCATTTTCCCCCCGATTCCCAGTGACTTCCGTTTTACTAGGGCTCCTTGATGCCAGACTCAGTCAAATGCTGCTTTGATGTCAAGGGCAGCCATTCTCACCTCACCTCTGGAATTCAGCTCCTTTGTCCATGTTTGGACCAAGGCTGTAATGGGGTCGGGAGCCGAGTGGTCTTGGCGAAACCCAAACTGGGCATCTGTGAGCAGGTTATTGGTGAGTAAGTGCCACTTGATAGCACTGTCGATGACACCTTCCATCACTTTGCTGATGATTGAGAGTAGACTGATGGGGCGGTAATTGGCCGGGTTGGATTTGTCCTGCTTTTTGTGGACAGGACATATCTGGACAGTTTTCCACATTGTCGGATAGATGCCAGTGTTGTAGCTGTACTGGAACAGCTTGGCTAGAGGCGCAGCTAGTTCTGGAGCACAAGTCTTCAGTACGATATTCGGGATGTTGGCGGGGCCCATAGCCTTTGCTGTATCCAGTGCGCTCAGCCGTTTCTTGATATCATGTGGAGTGAATCGAATTGGCTGAAGGCTGGCTTCTGTGATGGTGGGGACATCAGGAGTAGGCCGATATGGATATCCTTCTCTTACTAATTTCACAGGCCTCCACTAGATATTCTCTTAATGTTCCATGTCACCAAACACTCCCATAAGTGGACCTCCCATCTCCTATGATCTGGAGTGCATCTTTAATTTCCAATATCTTGTTAAACAATAGCATAACCCAGAGATTGTAATAAGTCTTAATCTAGTGTTGCATGTATTGGTTACTACGATCTTGCACATGCTGCCACATACATTTTCCTATTTCCATGGAAGGTGGACTGAAAATCACCCGAGTGCGATGAAATTGATTATAAACCAACAATCTGGTTTATTTTATATAGAATACATGAATGAACTCCATCTTCTTTCTAGTGGGAAAAAAAAATATTTCCTACCAATGTTCCCTTCAATTTTTTTTTGCGTGCAATGGTCACTTTAAGGGGCTGCGCATGCGTGGTTTTTCCCATTGAAAAGCCAGTGAGCAGGCTGCATGGGAGGTCCAGCACGCTAAAGGGAACATTGTTTCCTACTGCTTCTCATACTATAAAACAACCAAAATAAGAAATATGTCTCTATTATAGACTAAATCTACTTGACCAGAAAATACCACAACATCTTGCATTTATATAGCACCTTTAATGTAGTAAAACGTCACAAGGCACTTCAATAACAACTTGTATTTATATAACGCTTTAAAGTAGTAAAACGTCCCAAGGTGCTTCACAGGAGTGTTATAAGACAAAAAATTTGACACTGAGCCACATAAAGCGAAATTAGGGCAGGTGACCAAAAGCTTGGTCAAAGCGGTAGGTTTTAAGGAACGTCTTAAAGGAGGAAAGAGAGGCTGAGTGGTTTAGGGAGGGAATTCCAGAGCTTAGGTCCTAGGCAACAGAAGACGCGGCCACCAATGGTTGACCAATTATAATCAGGGATGCTCAAGAGGGCAGAATTAGAGGAGCGCAGGTATCTTGGGTGGGGCGGGTGGGGGGATGTTGTGGAAACTGACACTGTTTTTGGATGATGTCGCCAAGGGGGCAGCATGTAGATGAGAAATAGGAGGGGGCCAAGGATAGATCCTTGGGGTGACACCAGGGATAACAATGCAGGAGCGGGAAGAGAAGCCATTGCAGGTGATTTTCTGGCTATGATTAGATAGATAAGAATGGAACCAAGCGAGTGCAGTCCCACCCAGCTGGACAACAGTGGAGAGGTGTTGGAGGAGGATGGAGTGCTCAACCGTGTCAAAGGCTGCAGACAAGTCGAGAAGGACGAGGAGGGATAGTTTACCTTTGTCACAGTCACAAAGGATGTCATTTTTGACTTTGATGAGAGCTGTTTCGGGTGCGCGAAAGATGGGCACACATTTGGAAGGCAACAATATGTTCAAGAAATAACAACAGAAAATGCTGGAAAAACTCAGCAGGCCAGGCAACATCCGTGGAGAGAGAAATAGAGTCAACGTTTCAGGTCGAAACCCTTTGTCAAGACTGAAAAAGCACAGGAAATGAAACAGATTAAATATGTTCCAGAACTTTGGAGAGGAAAGGGAGGTTGGAGATGGGACGGTAGTTTGCAAGGACGGAGAGGTCAAGGGTTAGTTTTTTGAGGAGAGGGGTGATGATGGCAGATTTGAAGGAGAGGGGGACAGTACCTGAAGAGAGAGAACCATTAACAATGTCAGCTAACATGGGAGCCAGAAAAGGAAGTTGGGTGGTCAGCCGTTTGGTGGGAATAGGGTTGAGGGAATAGGAGGTGGGTCTCATGGAGAAGATAAGTGCAGCGAGGTCATGAGGGGCGATCGGAGAGAAGCTGGAGAAAGCTGTGAGTTCAGGGCTAGGGCAGGGGGGGAGCCTTAGAGGAAGTTTGGCCTGGTGGGCTAGGGAAAGGAAGGGAAGTGGCAGAGTTGTGCAAATTCTTAACATTTATATCCTTATAATTTAGCCAACTTGGGATATTCTTTGAGAATTATTTGATATATTCTTCTGGTCCAACTGCTACTTTCACTCTTATAACCCTATTGCCTGCATCAGTGAGGCTATTGATATTCCACCTGCTATGGAAAGTTTATACCCGACTCTTCTCCCTCTATAAGATTTGGTACCACAACTTGGTTCAAGTATACCTGTCATAGAATCATAGAAATTTACATTACAGAAGGAGGCCACTCGACCCATCTTGTCCATGCTGGCTGACAAAGAGCTATCCAGCCTACTCCCACTTTCCAGCTCTTGGTCCGTTGCCTTGTAGGTTACGGCACTTCAAGTGCATATCCAAGTACTTTTTAAATGTGATGATGGTTTCTGCCTCTACCACCGTTTCAGGCTGCGAGTTCCAGCCCTGCACCACCCTCTGGGTGAAAACATTTCTCCTCAAATTCCCTCTTAAACCTTCTACCAATTACTTTAAATCTGTGCCACCTGGTTATCGACCCCTCTGCTAAGGGAAATAGGTCCTTCCTATCCACTCTATCTAAGGCCTTCATAATTTTATATACCTCAATTAGGTCTCCCCTCAGCCTCCTCTGTTCCAAAGAAAACAACTCCAGCCTATCCAGTCTTTCCTCATAGCTAAAATTCCCCAGCCCAGGCAACATCCTCGTAAATCTCCTCTGCACCCTCTCTAGTGCAATCACATCCTTCCTGTAATGTGGTGACCAGAACTGCATGCAGTATTCTAGCTGCGGCCTAACTAGTGTTTTATACAGTTCAAGCATAACCTCCCTGCTCTTATATTCTATGCCTCGGCTAAAAAAAACAAGTATCCCGTATGCCTTCTTAACCACCTTATCTACCTGTCCTGCTAACTTCAGGGATCTGTGGACATGCACTCCAAGGTCCCTCTGATCCTCTGCACTTCTCAGTGTCCTACCATTTATTGTGTACCCTTGCCATGTTAGCCCTCCCCAAATGCATTACCTCACACTTCTCCGGATTGAATTCCATTTGCCACTGTTCTGCCCACCTGACCAGTCCATTGATATTTTCCTGCAATCTACAGCTTTCTTCTTCATTATCAACCACACAGCCAATTTTTGTATCATCTGCAAATTTCTTAATCATACTTCCGACATTCAAGTCTAAATCATTGATATATACCACAAAAAGCAAAGGACTCAGTACTGAGTCCTGCGGAACCCCACTGGAAACATCCTTCCAGTCACAAAAACACTCTTCGACCATTACCCTTTGTTTCCTGCCTCTGAGCCAATTTCGGATCCAACTTGCCACTTTGCCTTGGATCCCATGGGCTTTTACTTTCGTGACCAGTCTGCCATGTGGGACCTTATCAAAATCCTTGCTAAAATCCATATAGACTACATCAAATGCACTACCCTCATCAACCCTCCTTGTTACCTCTTAAAAATATTCAATCTAGTCAGACATGACCTTCCCTTAACAAATCCATGCAGACTGTTCCTGATTAATCCGTGTCTTTCTAAATGAAGATTTATCCTGTCCCTCAGAATTTTTTCCAATAATTTTCCCACCACCGAAGTTAGAATGACTGGCCTGTAATTACTCAGTCTATCCCTTTCTCCCTTTTTAAACAACAGTACCAAATTACCTGTCCTCCAGCACCACACCTGTAGCCAGAGAGGATTGGAAAATGATGGTCAGAGCCTCTGCTATTTCCTCTCTTACTTAACAGCCTGGGATACATTTCATCCGGTCCTGGGTATTTATCCACTTTCAAAGATGCTAAACCCATTAATACTTCCTCTTTCACTATGCTTATTTCATCTAATAATTCACACTCCTCCTCTCTGATTGCAATTTCTGCATCGTCCCTCTCTTTTGTGGAAACAATTGCAAATTATTCATTGAGAACCATACCCATATCTTCCGCCTCCTCCACACACAGGTTACCTTTATGGACCCTAATAGACCCTACTCTTACTTTAGTTATCCTCTTGCTCTTAATGTATTTATAAAACATCTTTGGGTTTTCCTTGATTTTACTTGCCAATATTTTTTCATGCCCTCTCTTTGCTTTCTTAATTTCCTTTTTAATTTCACCCCTGCACGTTCTATACTCCTCTCGGCTTTCTGCAGTATTGAGCCCTCGGTATCTGTCATAAGCTTCCCTTTTTTTATTTATCCCTCCCTGTATGGCCCTTGACATCTAGGGAGCTCTAGATTTGTTAGTCCCACCCTTTTTCTTTAAGGGAATATACTTGCTCTGAACCCTCACTATCTCCTCCTTGAATGCCTCCCACTGCTCTGACACTGATTTACCTTCAAGTTTCTGTCTCCATTCTACTTTGGCTAAATCACATCTCAGCTTAGTAAAATGAGCTTTTCCCCAATTGAGAACTTTTATTCCTGGTCTAGCCTTGTCAGCTTCCATAACTACCAGCTTCATTCCCTAAAACTAGGTCCAGAACCGCCCTCTCTCTTGTTGGGTTTGCTACGTACTGGCTAAAAAAGTTCTCCTGAATGCATTTTAAGAATTCTGCTCCCTCTATACCTTTCACACTAATTTTATCCCAGTTAATATTAGGAATGTTGAAATCCCCTACTAATGCTGCCCTATTTTTGCACATCTCAGAAATTTGCCTACATATTGCTCTTCTGTTTGGGGGTCTATAGTACACTCACATCAGTGTGATTGCCCCTTTTTTGCTTTTCAGTTCAACCCATATGGCCTCTTTGGATGATCCTTCCAAGATATCATCCCACCTCACAGCTGTAATTGTTTCTTTAATCAATATTGTGACCCCCTCCTTTTTTTATCCCCCTCTCTATCTCGTCTGAAAACCCTGCAACCAGGAATGTTGAGCTGCCATTCTTTCAGCCATGTCTCAATAATAGGTATAATATCATACTCCCACGTATCTATCTGTGCCCTCAGCTCATCTGCTTTATTCCCTAGACTCCTTGCATTGAAGTATATACTGTACTATTTAGCACTGCTTTTTAATCTCTTTCCTAGCTCCCTAAAATCTGCCTGCAGGACCTCATCCCTCTTCCTACCTATGTCGTTGGTACCGATATGGACCACGACCTCTGACTGTTCACCCTTCCCCCTCAGAATGTCCTGCAGCCGCTCAGTGACATCCTTGACCCTGGCACCAGGGAGGCAACATACCATCCTGGAGTTACGTCTGCGGCTGCAGAAACTCCCGTCTGCTCCCCTATCGAATCCCCTACCACTTTGCTCGCCTTCCTCTGCGCCCTATGCAGCTGAGCCACCCATGGTGCTGTGGACTTGGCTCTGGCTGCACTCCCCAGAGTAACCATCACCCCCACCAGTATTCAGAGCTGAAAACCGGTTAACGAGCGAGATGCACTCGGCATTCCTGCCCTACCTGCCTGGTCCTCCTCCTTCTGTCTGGTGGTCACGCATTCCCTCTCTGCCTGCACACTCTTAAGTTGCGGGGTGACCACCTGTCACTCTGCCGTCTTTTATAAGATAGCAACCTAGCACACATGGGGTTCGATTTTAACTCAGCCGTCAGGTGGGCTTTGAGGCGTGTGGGGGGTTAAAATCGCAAAACCTGGGGGTCGGGACCGCCCCCCCCCCCCCGCCTGGTTCCCGACACCTAGCCATTTTAACCAAGGCGTGTCTGATGGTCCCGAATCAGTCACGCCTGCAACAGGCGGGACTGGTCTTTAGGGCCCTTAAACAGCACTCATTGGCCTTTATAATCCCATTTTAACAGGCCCTTGCCTGTTTAACCCTTTTCCCACGTAAAACACGCCTGGTGGGGATCACGCCTGTGAAACCTAGCGTGAGCACTATTGGCTTACTGACTATCAGCTGCAGGTCAACCATTAAAGAGGAGATTTGATCAGCCATCATTTGCAGGTGGCAGGACTTTGTTGTTTCAGGCCTGGGGCAACTTTTACCAGGCTTAACCACACCTGTGGAAGGTTGGAGCCTCACACACTTTTCCAGTGTGACCTCCTGCGAAACCCCTCTCGCCAGCCTCACTCAGCACTTCCTCAACTGAGGCATCTACCAGAAGCATGGGAGGCCTTTTTTTCCTTCCCTTCTTGGCATTAGAGGACCTCCAGCCCCATTCGCGAAATGACACATGCCACAACTGCAGAAGTTGCCATCAGAATTTTTATGCAAAACAAACAACTGATGGCATTTTTACAGAATACACAACATTTCACCCAAGTGACTACCCTTGTGACTATTTGTGCTTTATTTTCCTCTTACGCGTGCTCCTATGTAGTGGTTCCCCTGTGGCTTCAGCAGATGTGGAGGCCCCTTGCTCACTTTCCTGCTGCTCCTGTCTCGACACCTTTGGCGGACGTCCTCCGGGGTGGCGAGCCTGTGAGGGCTCGTCAACAATCTGCTGCTCCTGCGGCCGTGCAGGAGTTGGGACGTCTATCTCAGTTGGGTATGGACTCCGGCGGGGCTCTGACCGAGGGCTCTGCAGTGGCATGGAAGTGTGAGCACTTGGAGAGGAGCCCCCACTTCTTTGAGGTATGCCACCAACCTCCCTCTCATGGGTCAGGTCCCCCTCAGTGCCTGCAAATGGCATGAAAGCACCTTGCTGCACATCAGGGGGGCCATGGGGACCCATATCTGCAATGGCAGTCCTACTCAGAAGGACTTCCATGAAGGTCTGGTTTCTCCGTTCAATAGATGCCCATCGCTCCTCAAGAGATATCATTCTATTCTGAACACTCACCATGTTTTCCATACCCTGGCGACTAACCTCCTCCATGGCCGTAGCCCTCCTCTCCTGTACCGTACCTGTATCATTTCCACGTAGGTAGCCATCCTTTCCATATTGATGCGTTCATGTGCCAATGACTCCACAAAGGCTCTGCTCATGTTCGCTATGGACTCATCCATTTGCTCCACACTCGCAGCGACCCTAGAGACAAAACCTGCCAGAGACTCCTGCATCTGTGCCTGGAGTTCCATCACCTCTGATCTTACGAATGGACCCAGAGGCAGAGGGTCGACATGCAGCTGAGCCGAGCTGGCAGAATCCTGCGCCCTCCGACGAGGATTCTCCACTGCTATCCCTGTCTCCACAATCTGCTGATGCTCACTTGTGAGCTGTGATACACCAGGTGACAACTCTACTCTATGTCCCGAAGGTCCTACCGAGGTGTGAGTGTCTGCGCTGGTGCTGGGTGCGCTTATTTCTGCTGACGCTGCGCCCTCAGAGGTTGCAGATTCCTCTGAGGAGTCTGGCTGCTCAGG
Source organism: Somniosus microcephalus (assembly GCF_052327205.1). NCBI lineage: Eukaryota > Metazoa > Chordata > Chondrichthyes > Squaliformes > Somniosidae > Somniosus > Somniosus microcephalus. Next base: position 89,792,357 of record NC_140995.1, read on the forward strand.
CTCTTCCTCCTGCACAGTGGGGACGGGGGCTCTCGATGGTCCTGTGGGCGAGTCAAGGAAAAAGTTAGAGATGTGATGCCAAGGTTACATGCACATTGTATTTTGCAGATGATCATAAGTCCATATGATGTAGCTTCAGAATCATTATCAGCGACTCATGCAATGTCAATGAGAGAGATAGAAAACTATTCTGTCACCAGCTTGCGGGGATGCACCTGTCTCTCCTTCCCCAACTCCCGCATCTATGTCAGCCCAGACAATCTCCAGGACGCCTTCCTCCCAGGGGGTGAGCTGGGCTAATGAGAGCGGCCCTCCTCCTGTCCTGGCTCGCGCTCTCCTGTTGTGAGCTCTCTTTTCCTACAGTGAGGGAGACAAGTGGAGGTTGAGTGAGAATGAAGGAGTGAGTGCAGAGATTGCATAGCATAGATACTTAGAAGGAGACAAAGATGGAGTGAGGTTGCAAGACCAAGGGCCCTCCCTGTGTGTTGTCAGTTGTGTTCAAAGCATCAGAGTGAGAGGGAGTGTGAGGGCTATATGGTGGAATAGTTATGTGAATGTGAGCATAGAGAGAGAGGGAATGCGTAAGGGTGCATGGATGTGAGTGTCAAGTGGGATGTGGAGGAAGAGATTGCTAAAGCTGAGTGCTGGTGAGGAAAGGCAATGGGGATCAGATTGAGGGTGATGGAAACTTCATACAGTACTTACTTTTCCAGTGCGATGGAGGTCATGGAATCTTTTCCTGCGCTGCATCCAGGTGTGCCGTGTGAGCCTCAAGGAGTTGACTTCCTATGCCACCTGTAGCCACACAGCCTTGGTTTGACTGGGAGGCCTCTTCCTCCCTGAAGAAGGGAACAGGACCTCCCTGTGGGCCCTAGCACCATCCAGCAATGCCTGAAGTGAAGCCTCATCAAATTTGGGGGCAGCTCTTGCCCTCCCACTGGCCGTTGCTCCTGCAGGCTCCTGTGCCATCTCAATGGTGAAGTTTGGAAGCCTACAGAAGAAGCAAGGCTTGCTGTAGGCCCTAAAAGCAGCAGCAATGATGATGTCATATTCTGTGACTTTCTGACTGGAAATACACAATTGCCAAGGCTTCCCACACGTTGGAAATCAATTGGCCAATTGAATGAAAATTGCATCAATCTCACAGACCCATTTAGATTCGTGTGGGAAACACCAAATTCGGGGAACCCGACAATTCCCCGCACCTGAGTTAAAATCGAGCCCATGGTGTCTCGATCAGTTAGCAGCATCCTAAGCCAGCTTTATCTCTGTTCATAACTTCTGTGAATGCACTATTGGAGTTGCTAAATGCAAATTTATTAAACAGAACCACTGACCGCTGTTTACCAGCTCTTCCAGCAACTGCACCTTTTGGTCACTTGCAAATTTGTCTCTGTAACTTCTCTGTGTCCTCTTATCCATCATAATAGTACAATTGAGAAGCTGTCCTTTATTGGATCAGTTCCATGCTATATTTGATGGCTCATCCTCCAACTTTATTTTGAAAGATGACAGACCAATGGCTCAACAGTCACAACATAGACATCAAATACAACATGCATGACAGACACAAGAATGTTTATTTCAAAGTATACAATTTTATTTTGTTCCCATATCTTATATCATGACCAACAAGTTCTATGATAAATTTCTATGTTTTGTGATGTGAAACGGATGTTTTATACCATTATAACCTTACATCAGAGTCATAGTACAGTCAATCAACAGGAGGAAAGCTTTCACCTGTGACAAGTCTGAAATGTACTTTAAACTGTCTCTGTTTGCACAACCTGTCTGCAAATAGTTTTCGGCAAGATTCATGACTTTTCTGTTTAAAAGTTAGGGACAATCCCCAATGTATGCCAATTAGTGGCTTTAAAATTGTTGCGGCCTGCAACAACACCTTCTCCAAGTCTGGTGGACATGACCAGCATCTCCTTTGCCAAAGTACTTTGTACATAACAGAAGAGCTTGTCAAAATTCCAACATTTTGAGAAATGCTTAAAAGTGTTTAGATCAAGGAGGACTTTGAATGTAGTTCTTGGCACAGAATGTGTACATTGATATATGTGTGTATAGGCAGAAAACCAATAAAATCAAATTAATTCAAAGTCTTTTTTGTTAGAAAAATGTCACTCTCTGCTATGCCAGGCCTAGCTACAGTCTCACACAAGTGAAAACAGTCTTGTACATTTACATTAAAAATCCCAATATCCCAATCTTTCAGTCAAATTGAAATTCTTCAGTGCTTTTTCAGATTTTTTAAATTATAAATTAACATGCAATTTTATTAAAGTTGACATGGATACTAGTAAAACGCAGAAATAATATTTGAACTCCAGTGAAAACACTGCACTAGTCCAGATGGCACCATGCTGAACTACTGTTTGCTAGTGATTGTGTAGATCGTGTTTTCTTGGGAGATCACCTGTTGGCTCCATGTGACTAGTGTCGTCACTTGAGAGGAACCAGGAAAAGTCGTTCTATAGTTATCTCTCAGAGAAAGTGAGATCACATGGAATAGGTGGTTGTCAAGCAACTTCTGAGGTATAAGGACTGAGAAACTGAAGCAGACAACACACTTGAAAAATAAAATTTATGATATAACAAATGGACATAAACTTAAATAATTCACAAAAATAAGCTTATCTATAAAGTTAGACATTGTATATTAGGAATTATTGCAAAAAGACTTAGCCTGCACAAGAAACCCCATCTCTATGGGCCCTGGGCTTGAAATAATTCAGGTCTGTTCCGTAGCTTGGATCGCAAGGAGTTTTAACTCCTCTTCACAAATGTAACTTGTGTGTGTGCATGAAGTGCATTGTAGCTGTTGTAATTTCACACCTTTCCTGTGGAATTACAGTACTCAGAGTGCACAACTACAACCCAAGTCACTTGACAGCTAGGTAAAAAAAATGTAAAAATAATAATTATATAACAAGTGAAGGGGGGAGGGGTAACATCAAAAATACAAAGAATGATTTTTTTCTTATTCAGAATTCTTATTTCTAAGTCAGAGGGTTGTGTGTTCAAGTCCCACTCTAGAGACTTGAGCACATAATCCAGACTGACACCACACTGCAGTACTGAGGGAGTGCTACACTGTTGAAAGTGCATTCTTTCAGATGAGACATTAAACCGAGGTGGACATAAAAGATCCCAAGGCACTATTTCAAAGAAGAGCAGGGGAGTTCTCCCCAGTATCCTGGCCAATATCTATCCGTCAACCAACATCACTAAAAAAAGAGATTATCTAGTTATTATCTCATTGCTGTTTGTGGGAGCTGCTGTGTTTTCCACATTACTACAGTGACTACACATCAAAAGTGCTTCCATGGCTTTAAAGTGCTTTGGGACATCCTGAGGTTGTGAAAGGCGCGAAATAAATGCAAGTTATTTATTTTCTTTCAATGTTTTAAAAGTATTTTTAGTTCCTGTTGACAAATTCACTGTGCATGTGTTGAGATACCGCGGCAAACGTGGGAGTCGAGACAGAGCTATTGAAAACACAGCTTCTTTATTCTGACCACATGGCAAACAGGAACTAGAAAAGCCCGCGCATCCACTTAAATACTTCCCAGACAGGAAGTGCTCCCGGCAGCCTGTCCCTGCGGGAAACAAGTTGCTGGAGGAAAGGGCCCCCGGCTGGGGGCTTCTGCTTAGACTGTCTGTGCCGCCGTGAGCGGATTATGTCCAGTGGTGGCGTGTCGCCACAGAGCTCCCCCCAGAATCCGCTTAGGAGGAGTGGACGAGTCGTGACGGTGGTCTAATGGTTCTGCCGCAGCGGCTCTGAGTGGTCGCCGGTCTGGTTGGTTGGGTCGGGCGGTTCGCCGCCGGCTGTGCTGGCTTGCCGGGGGGACGGCCTCTGGCTGGAGGCTGGGCCACGGGGACCTGTTCCCCTGGTTCTGTGTGTGCTGGTTTGAGCCGGTCGATGGAGACTGCCTCGACCCTGTCGCCGAGTCGCAGCTTGAATACCTTGTCCCCGGTTTGTAGTACCTCGTACGGACCGTCATACGGGGGTCGCAGGGGCCCGCGGTGCGCGTCGTGTCGCACGAAGACGAAGCGCGCCTGCTGTAAATTTGGCGGGACGTGAGGTGCGAGTTCGCCATGTCGGTTGACCGGAAGTGGGGCGAACTGCTGAGCGGAAGAGAAAGAGTCGAGCCGCTGCTGTTCGGCCGACCAAGGCTTGGTAGGCTCCGGAAGGAATTCGCCTGGGACACGCAGCGGTTGTCCGTAGACTAACTCCGCTGCCGAGGACTGGAGGTCTTCCTTGACCGCGGTGCGTAGGCCGAGTAGCACCCACGGTAGGCGGTCAGTCCAGGTACTGTCCTGCAGGCCGGCGCGGAGTGAGGCCTTGAGTGACCTGTGGAAGCGTTCACAAAGTCCGTTGGCCTGCGGGTGGTACGCCGTGGTGCGGTGGAGCGTCACCCCGAGGTTGCGTGCTGTGGCCGTCCAGAGTTCGGAGGTGAACTGGGCGCCTCTGTCGGAGGTTATGTCGGCCGGTACGCCGAACCTCGCAACCCAGGTGTTAACGAACGCCCTGGCGATGTCGGCTGTGGTGGTGGAGGTCAGCGGCACTGCCTCAGGCCAGCGTGTGTAGCGGTCGACCATCGTGAGGAGATAAGTTTGGCCTTGCGATGGCGGCAGGGGACCGACGATGTCGACGTGTACGTGGTCGAAGCGGCGGCTGGGTACCTCGAAGTCTCCCAGGGGTGCTTTGGTGTGCAGCTGTACCTTAGCCCGTTGGCAGGCGAGGCAGGAGGTGGCCCAAGTCCGAACATCTCTGTTGAGGCCGCGCCAGACGAAGCGCTTGGAGAGGAGTTTGACGGATGCGCGGGAACCCGGGTGAGAGAGCCCGTGGAGCGCGTCGAAGACGCGGCGGCGCCAGGTCTCAGGGACGACCGGCCTGGGTTGGCCGAGTGAGACGTCGCACGTGACTGCCGTGGCTTCGGGCCCGTGCGCGACCTTGGCTAGGCGTAGCCCTGGCAGGCTGGTAGCCGCCGAGAGGAGGTCTGGGTCCGTGAGCTGGGCCGCTGCTAGTTGTGCGTAGTCGACCACGAGGTGATTCGCACAGACGGCGGGACGGGAAAGGCAGTCGGCGACCACGTTGCCTCTACCGGAGACGTGCTGAATGTCCGTAGTAAACTCGGAGACGGCCGCGAGCTGGCGTTGCTGCCTAGCGGACCAGGGTTCGGTGTGCTTGGCCATCGCGTATGTGAGTGGCTTGTGGTCCACATACGCGGTGAAGGGGCGGCCTTCCAGGAGGAACCTGAAATGGCGGACCGACAGGTGGAGTGCAAGAAGCTCGCGGTCGAAAGTGGAGTATTTGACCTCCGGGGGGCGCAGTTGGCGGCTGTAGAAGGCAAGTGGCTGCCACGCGCCATTGACCCACTGCTCGAACACGGCCCCGACCGCGTGGTCGGAGGCGTCGGTGGTGAGCGCGACCCGGGCATCGGCCCTTGGGTGCGCGAGCAGAGTGGCGTCGGCGAGCGCGTTTTTGGTGGCGTCGAAGGCGGCTGCCATGTCAGTGGTCCAGGCTACGTCCATCTTGCCGGATTTTCCTCGGAGGGAGTCGTATAGGGGCTTCATAAGGGCTGCGGCTCTGGGGATGAACCTGTTGTAGAAGTTCACCATCCCGAGGAACTCCTGGAGGCCCTTGATGGTTGTGGGGCGGGGGAATTGCTGGACGGCCTGCAAATTGTTGGGCAGGGGGACGGCCCCGGCAGGGGTGATGTGGTGACCGAGAAAATCGATCTCAGTTAGGCCGAATTGGCACTTCGCCGGGCTGAGGATGAGCCCGTGTTGGGCTAGGCGCCCGAACAGGATGCGAAGGTGTTCGAGGTGTTCCTGTTTGGAGGAGCTGGCCACGAGAATGTCGTCTAGATAGACGAATAGGAAGTTCAGGTCCCGGAGGACTGAGTCCATAAGGCGCTGGAAAGCCTGTGCTGCATTCTTGAGGCCGAAGGGCATCCTCAGGAACTCGAACAGGCCGAATGGGGTGATGACGGCCGTTTTGGGGATGTCCGCGGGGTGTACGGGGACTTGGTGGCAACCGCGCACCAGGTCGACTTTGGAAAAGACGGTTCATCCGGCCAGTCGGGCCGAGAAGTCCTGGATGTGTGGCTCCGGGTACCGATCGGGGGTGGTGGCGTCGTTGAGGCGGCGGTAGTCCCCGCAAGGGCGCCAGCCTCCGCCGGGCTTGGGGGCGATGTGGAGGGGCGAGGCCCAAGGGCTGCTGGAGCGGCGGATGATGCCGAGTTGTTCCATGTTGGTAAACTCGGCCCGCGCGATTTCCAGCTTGGCCGGGTTGAGTCTGCGGGCGTGGGCAGAAACTGGGGGGCCGGTGGTGGGGATATAGTGTTCCACACCGTGCTTGGCGGCTTTGGCCGAAAAGGTCGGGTTAGTGAGGGCGGGAAACTCAGCTAGGAGTGCCGAGTAGTCGTCCGTGGCTCTGGCGAGGCAGTAGGTCGTCGGGCCGGCCGAACGGGCCGGGGTAAAGGCGCCGGGGATGGGGGCCATAGTGTTGATGTCGACGAGGCGGTGCCTCGGAATGTCGACAAGGAGGCCGTGGGCGCGTAGGAAGTCGGCGCCGATGAGTGGGCAGAGGACCTTGGCTGCCAGGAACTCCCAGCGGTAGCGGCGGCCCGCGAGGTCGAGCTTGACCATGCGGGTGCCATATGTGCGGATTTCAGAGCCGTTGGCTGCAGCCAGTGTGATATCCCGTGTGCCGCGTTGGATCTTGAGGGCAGAGGCGGGGGTGATGCTGTGCTGGGCCCCTGTGTCGCACAGAAATCGGCGGTTGGTTCTGTTGTCAGTGACGTACAGTAGGGGCTCCTTCTGCCCCGCGGCCATCGCGGGGGCCGGTGCGGGGGGGGTATTGAAGGAACACGGTGGCGTGCAGCGTTGAGCCCTAGCGCCAAAACGGGTGTGGTAGTAGCAGTGACCCGGAGTGGTAGGGCGGTCGGGCCTAGCGGCCCGGGAAGACCGCGTGGTCGTTGCCGTGAGGTCGGGCGCGACGTCGCGAGCGGCCTGTGCAGAGAGCAGCCGGTCGGCCTTTTCGGCTATCTCATTCAGGTCCGTGGAGTCAGACTCCACAAGGAGTGGGCGGATGCTGGCGGGGAGCTGCCGAATGAAAAGCGTGCGAAAAAGGGCGCCGGGATTTTTGTCGTCTGAGAGGGACAGCATGTGGGAAAGCAGGTCTGATGGTGAAGCGTCACCAAGGCCGGGGAGGTCCAGGAGTTGGCAGTGGCGCTGGTAAGAGGACGTTTGAAATTTTTTAAGTAGCGCAGCCTTCAGATGTTCGTACTTGCCCTCTGTTGGTGGATCCTGCAGCGCTGCCCAAACCTTGGGGACTGTAGCGTAGGTGAGCGAGGCGACGAGGTAGTCGTACTTCGTGGCGTCGACTGTAATGCCTTTCAGCCGGAATCTGGACTCAGCTTGAACGAACCAGGCTTCGGCGAGGTTCTCCCAAAAGTCAGGTAATTTAACCGTGACTACGTTTGTATCCGCCATGCTAGCTTAGGATTCGTCCTGAGCGTCGGGGTCACCAGTGTTGAGATACCGCGGCAAACGTGGGAGTCGAGACAGAGCTATTGAAAACACAGCTTCTTTATTCTGACCACATGGCAAACAGGAACTAGAAAAGCCCGCGCATCCACTTAAATACTTCCCAGACAGGAAGTGCTCCCGGCAGCCTGTCCCTGCGGGAAACAAGTTGCTGGAGGAAAGGGCCCCCGGCTGGGGGCTTCTGCTTAGACTGTCTGTGCCGCCGTGAGCGGATTATGTCCAGTGGTGGCGTGTCGCCACACATGATGTATTATGAGATTTAGGCCGCGATTTTGCCGGCACTCAGAGGGCAGGTTTGGAGGCGGGTCCGGTGTTCAAATCAAAATGACTGACGGCGGGTTGCGAACCTGCCACAATACCGCCTCCATGCAACTTTCCAAAGTGTCGGGTCTGCAACTTCCGATCAGAGCCGACATCAAGCGGCGGGAGAGGCACTTAAGGTAGTTAACTACCTGCTTAACCCTACTTTTACACGTTTTTTGATTTTGCCACATTTTCAGTGCGTTCCGTGTCGTTCGACAAACACGCCAGCTGATTGTGTCGGGTATTGTAACAAGCTGAATAGTTCACAGCTGCAACTGTAGCATAACAGCTAACCTGCCACATCAGTTCAATTTCAGATGCCAGAACTTTCTGATTTCAGGATTTGGAAGACATTTTTCAAGTGTATTGAGGTTGTAAGTGTTTGTTCTGAGATCTATATGCACTGTGACCTCCTTGGAATAAACTCTCTCCACATTGACTGAGCACTTATAACATCTCTTCCTCAACTGAGATATAGACCAGCAGAATGGGAACCATTTATACCCTCTCATCCTGGTCCACAGATTCGGAGGAAGAGCAGCCATGGCAGCAACAGAACCAGGCACACCAGAAGCAGCAATAACAGGAGCGCCAACCTCCTCCTCACCCACCTGATGCTGCACAGGGCAGAGGGCATCAGCGCAGGGCTGCACCTCGCCGCAGGAGATACCCCCAACACAGGGTTTACAAGCCAAGGATGAACTTCCTCAACATGAGTGAGCAACAGTGCCAAAGGAGGCTGAGACTTTCATGAGAGGTAGTTGCTGACATCTGCACAATGCTGCACCAACACCTGGAGCCCAGAGGAGCGGGTGGACATTCCTTACCAGTGGCTGCCAAAGTCACCACCGCACTCAACTTCTTAGCTTCAGGGTTCTTCCAGGGATCAGCGGCATCTCTCAGTCGGCCGCCCACAATTGCATCAAGCAAGTTACCGATGCCCTGTTTGCCAAGTCGCACAATTACATCTACTTCTCAACGGATGAAGCAAGTGTTACTGCGTGGGTGGTTGGCTTTGCTAATCTGGCAGGCTTTCCACGGGTGCAGGGCATCATCGACTGCACACATGTGGCCATCAGGGCACCCCATCACAACCCAGCTGTATTTGTGAGCCACTGGAAGAACATTATGCATGTTTGCATCAAGTTTCTTGGCAGTTGCCATGACTCGTTCATCCTGCGGCAGTCCACTGTGCCTCAGCTGTTCAATCCGCCAACCCAACTTTCCGGATGGCTCCTTGGAGACAAGAGCTATCCCCTGAAGACGTGGCTAATGACACTGATGAGGTGACCATCAAACAAAGCTGAGGAGCGCTAGGATGACAACTGTAATGTATGTAATGTATATATACCTTAAGGGAGAGATCTACTTTTTACACCTCCTGTATACTGTAGTACCGGCAGTGACCACACCTGTATATAAACCCTGAGTAGTGATCTGTACAGTTAGTTCTAGAGTAACCCTCATTCAGTAAACACCTGTTGAATCGTTCCCTGCAGCCTGTTGTCTGATTATTGAAGGACACAACATTAAGATACACGGACATAACATTGGCGACGACGCAGATTCGAACCTACCTGCAACTCTGCATCACCTCCCAGGGATTCGCTCCTGGAGAACAGTGGAAGGAGGTCGAGTCCAGAAGCACGGGCGTCGACCACGGGCAACCGCCCAGTCATCCAGCGGAGATTTGAGCATCGCAGGGGAGGCTGTCGAGAGCCAGGCTTGGCTTTCCAGTCACGGTGGTCCAGCAAAACGGGCTGGCAACAGGTACTGCGCAGACCCTTCCCGGACAGCGGCGGGCTAGAGCCCGACCGAGCGGCACAGAAAAAGGCCGAGCAGCGTCGAAGTGGGAGAGAGATGGCAGAGTGCACAGGGCACAGCCCGTGTTCAGGACCGAGCGGCGTCAATGGGGGAGAGAGACGAGAGTGAGCAGAGCGCAGCCGGTGTTCAAGGGCCAAGCAGCGTCAACGGGGGAGAGAGGCGTGCAGGAAAACACGAGGCGCTGCCATTGCCACAAGGACCGCAGAGAGCGGCATTGGCAGCAGCGCAGGAGCAGCGCACGAAACCCACAGGGCGTAGCCATTTGCCACGAGGACCGCCGAGAGCGGCGTTGGCAGCAGCGCGGGAGACGCCATTTTAAGCCGCAGCGGGGAAGAAAGGAAAGCGCGGGAGACGCCATTTTAAGCCGCAGCGGGGAAGAAAGGAAAGCACGGGAGATGCCATTTTAAGCCAGTCTAACCACACCCAAAAATGCCGAAGAGTCGCAGTATCACAGCGTTCGACAATGAAGTCGAACATTGGACGACATATGTCGAACGCATAGAAGTATACTGCAAGGCGAATGAAGTGCCAGATGACAAGAAAGCGCTGGTATTGTTGAATTAAATGGGTGCAAAAACGTATGGCTTACTACGAAACCTAGTAACCCCAGAGAAGCCAGTAGAAAAGGATTTTGAAAACATAGTGTCAATCCTACAGGACCACTTAAACCCCACACCGCTGCTGATAGCAGAAAGATTTAAGTTTCACAAAAGGAACCAGCATAAAGATGAAAGTAATGCTGAGTATTTAACGGAACTGCGCAAGCTATCGAAACACTGCCAGTTTGGAACGGGACTAGCAGATACTTTAAGGGACAAGTTTGTGTGTGGGCTTCAAAGTGAAGGAACCCAGAAACGGCTTCTACCAGAAAAGGATCTTACGCTGGACAAGGCTTTCAGCATTGCAGTATCACATGAAGCAGCAGCACGGGGCGCTGCAGAGATACAACGGAGACCGCAAGAATATGGCACAAATGAAATGTCATACGGAACAGTGAAGTGCTATCGCTGCGGCAGAACAACACACGACCATAATGATTGCTGGTCCAAGGACAAAGTGTGCAGATAGTGTGGAAAAGTAGGACACATAGCAAGAGTCTGCAGGTCGGGATAGAAAACCAGCAGCAAGAAATCTCCACAGGAGAAGTACAAGAAGGTACATAAGGTGACGGAGAGTAGTTCAGACGAACAGAAGAGTGATACAGACTCCGGAAGCAAGGAGCTGGGTTGTCTGAAACTACATAATGTGATCAAAACGGAGGATCACCAAACTATCTGGGTCACGCTCAAGATAGCAGGAGTCCAAGTGAAAATGGAATTGGACACAGGATCAGCCCTAACAGTCATAAACCGAAGGGACTACAAGTGGCTATTCTCACATATACCCTTGAGAGATACAAACATTGTCTTGAAGACGTACACGAGGCAAAAAGTCTACCCCAAAGGAAAAATAAGGGTGAACATTATATATAACGGCAAGGAAACACCAAAAATGGACCTATATATATTGCCAGATGGAGGACCACCACTACTAGGATGTGAATGGATCCGGAAGATACAGCTAGATTGGCATTCCATACAAGCACTGACTGTAGATGCCAAATAGGATGACGACGTCACACCTGGACGACTGTCAAAAATGCGAACTGACGCACAAGAAGTGTTCCAGCAGGGACTCGGAACACTAAAAGGCATAACAGCGACGATCAAAATAGAGGAAAATGCAAGCCCAAAGTTTTTTAAGGCCAGACCGGTACCTTATGCGATCCACCCAGCCGTCAAAGCAGAGCTGGAAGGTTTGGAACGTTCAGGAGTACTGTCCAAAGTGGACTGGAGCGAGTGGGCTACACCCATCGTTCCTGTAATGAAGAGGTCGTTGAGTAATACGCCTGGGGAACCAAAGAAGGTTCGCATCTGTGGGGACTTTAAGGTGACAGTGAACCCAGTCCTTCACACTGTACAATATCCGCTTCCGCGGATTGAAGATATTTTTGCCTCGCTATCTGGAGGGAAACGCTTCACTAAGATTGATCTGGCCCAGACATACCTGCAAATGGAGGTAGAAGAAGCCTCGAAACAGTACCTCACGATCAACACTCATAAAGGTCTCTACCAATACAACCGGCTGGTGTTCGGGGTAGCATCAGCTCTGGCTATTTGGCAAAGGGCAATGGATCAAGTCCTGAAAGGGATTCCAGGGACCCAGTGTTATTTGGACGACATCCTGGTCACGGGCGAAAATGACAGTGATCACCTCGCCAACCTGGAGCAGGTGCTCACTAGATTGAAGGAATATGGGCTCCGAGCTAATCGCCACAAATGCGAGTTTCTCCAGAAGCAGATCTTGTATTGTGGTCACGTTATTGATAAAGAGGGGTTACATAAGTCCCCTGAAAAGATTGAGGCAGTAGTCAAGGCTCCAGCACCGGAAAATGTGTCACAACTGAGGTCGTTCCTCGGGCTGGTGAACTACTACCATAAGTTCTTGCCGAATTTGTCTACCGTACTACACCCACTGAACACCCTACTGCAAACGGGGGTACCATGGAAGTGGAGTGACGAATGTAAACAAGCTTTCCAGAAGAGCAAAGCATTGATCACATCAAAAGAGGTGTTGGCTCATTTCAACCCAGCACTACCAATTCGGTTGGCATGTGATGCATCACCCTATGGCATTGCAGCGGTGCTGTCGCACAAATTCCCGGACGGCTCGGAGAGGCCAGTAGCCTTTGCGTCTCGATCGCTAACCTCAGCCGAGCGTAACTACTCCCAGATTGACAGGGTGGCCCTCAGCCTAGTGTGGGGAATGAAAAAGTTCAATCACTATCTGCACGGGCAGAAGTTCACCTTGCTGACTGACCACCAACCACTTGTCTCCATCTTTAATCCAAAGAAGGGCGTTCCGGTGATGACTGCACAACGGCTACAAAGATGGTCCCTTTTTCTAGGGGCGAACCAATATGAAATCGAGTATAAGGGCACGAAACAGCATGGAAATGCTGATGGGCTATCACGCCTGCCACTGCCTACTGCGGAGGAAGCACCAGCAGTGGATCCTGTCGAAATATTTCATTCGACTATAATTGAATGCTTGCCAGTAACTAACGCTGGTATAGAGAAGGAGACCCGAAATGACCCGACACTGTCTCGGGTATATGATTTGACGGTGAAGGGATGGCCAGCACATGGCGACTCACTGTTGCCAGCATTCTCATCCAGAAGAGAATAGTTGTCAGTATGCCAGGGGACCTTGATGTGTGGATCCCGAGTGGTAATTCCACCCAAGTTAAGGGAGAGAGTGCTCAATGAGCTTCACGAAGGTCATCTGGGAGGGGTGAAAATGAAAAGCCTTGCTAGGGCTTATGTGTGGTGGCCGGGGATCGATCAGCAAATCGAGGACCTGACAAAGAGCTGCTCAGGATGCCAGAAGGTCCAAAATGCACCACCACAAGCCCCTCTACACCCATGGGAGTGGCCCTCATCTCCATGGCAACAGGTGCATATTGATTTTGCTGGTCCATTCATGGACTCAATGTTTTTAATAGCCGTGGATGAGCACTCGAAATGGCCTGAAGTGATCAAAATGTCCTCCACCACCACGGAGAAAACTATTGCAGTCCTACGGACCATATTTGCCAGGAACGGCTTGCCAGATCAGATTTGCTCTGATAACGGACCACAGTTTGTGTCCGAAGAGTTTCGAAGATTTATGAAAAGGAATGGGGTAAGGCATTACACATCCGCCCCGTATCATCCAGCCACAAATGGATTGGCTGAGAGGTTCGTACAAACCTTTAAGAAAGCAGTAAAGGCCATGTGCAATGACGACATTCCACTGCAGCATAAGGTGGACAATTTCCTGTTAGCCTACAGAAATGCGACACATGCAGTCACCAACCAGGCCCCGGCCATGATGTTCTTTAACCGAAGGTTGAGATCTCGTCTGGATTTGCTCAGACCAAATGTACGAAGAGATGTTGAGAGTAAGCAATTCCAGCACATCAATGAGAAGCCGACAAGGAGCTTCAATGTAGGGCAACCAGTCTTGGCCCGCGACTACCAAACAGAGAAATGGCAACCAGGAACGACATGCACACGGCAGGGGCCACTAATGTACACAGTGGATGTTGGGGAGCACATTGTGAGACGCCATGCTGACCAGATCCTAGAGTCACAGGAACGAGTCAACCCCATATCTCGGCCATACGTACCTGGTGAGGAACCCGACGTACAGGTCGCATCTACCTCAGAAACAATTGCATTGGAAGCTGATGAATCAACTGACGACAGGGTGCTAGAATCGCCTCCGCACCAAGAGCGAGACACTCGGGAAAGGCGTTATCCAGAAAGAATCAGGAAGCCTCCCCAGAGACTGAATATATGAATGGACTATTTTCATATAACATTGTATATTAAAAATGTTAATTGTTAAATGAGTATTATGGTACTGTTAATCTAAAAGGGGAGGAATTGTAATGTATGTAATGTATACCTTAAGGGAGAGAACTACTTTTTACAGCTCCTGTATACTGTAGTACCGGCAGTGACCACACCTGTATATAAACCCTGAGTAGTGATCTGTATAGTTAGTTCTAGAGTAACCCTCATCGTTCCCTGCAGTCTGTTGTCTGATTATTGAAGGACACAACATCAAGATACACGGACATAACAACAACCACATTTCCACCAGAAGCATCATAGAGCAAAAGCATAGACTTGCTCAAAATGCGCTTCAGATGCCTGGACAGATCTGGTGGAGCCCTTCAGTACGCACCAGCCAGGGTCTCCAGAATCATCGTGATCTGCTCTGCTCTGCACAACATCGCACTGCAGCGTGGCTTACTGCTGCCTGAGGAACAAGTGGCTCAGGGCACAGCCTCCTCCTCCTCGGAGGAGGAAGAGGAAGAGACGAATGAGGCTGCAGATGAGGAAGACCTGGTGGAGGCGGCTGTCCCAGTGCCACCAGCACGTGAACACATTGTTGGGCGTGAGGCAAGGAATGGACTAATCCATGCCAGATTCGCATAACTTTATGCAGCAAAGACATGTGGCTGGTACATGGACATGAGGGTTGGCAGGACCTCCATTCCACACCATACAGCGTCTGAACAATGAACTGTGCATTCCTATCACTCTCCCCACCATCACTACAGATGAAAGTCGCCTTCACCCTTCACTGTGCCACTTCCAATTCTGAGCACACATAGGGCAACTCTTTGAATCTTTGACATCACATTTGTTTAATACAATATAAATAAAGATGACAAACGTAACTTTGTATTATATCAGAACACCCAAGTGACTACCCTTGTGACTATTTGTGTGTTAGCTTTCTCTTACGCGTGCTCCTACGTGGTACTTCCCCTGTGGCTTCTGCAGATGTAGAGGCAGCTTGCTCACTTTCCTGCTGCGCCTGCTTAGATGCCTTTGGCGGGCGTTCTCTGGGTTTGGGAGCGTGGGAGTGCTCTGCAAAAGTCTGCTCCTCCTGCAGCTGTGCAGGGGCAGAGACGGCCATCTCAGTTGGGTGAGACATTTGGGGCTCTGACCGAGGACTCCGCAGTGGCATGGGAGTGTGAGCACTTGGAGAGGAGCCCACACTTCCTTGTTGTCGACCACCAACATCCCTTTCATGGGTCACCCATACTTCACTGCTAGCAAGTAGCTGGAGAGCACCTTGCTGCACATCAGTGGGGCCTTGAGGACCTGTTTCTGTGCTGACATTCCTCATAACAAGGACGTCCATGAACCTCTGGTTACTTTCCTCAATAGATGCCTGTTATAAATCTCATCATCATCAAGGAACTACTCATGAAATAACGCTGGACGGCCAGCTGGCGGCGCCGTCCAAGGAGTATAAATACTCGGGCGTGGGCCCAGCTTGCCAGGGACATTTTGTAAGACAAGGAACTAGTGAAGTACAACTAGACCTCCATGTTCTGAAACAAGTTGATTAAAGCCTTGCTTTATGCTCAAATCAAGTGCGTAGTGAGTTTTATTACGTCAATTTAATCAACTTGATATCGACTCCATGCTTTGGGTGATTTCGGGAACAGCCAGCTACAACTCGAACTGTAGAAGGGAACTCAGACAAGTCATCGATCCATCATGGAGAAACTACTCAGACCCGCCCGTCTCGACCTGGACCCGAATTCACTTACAGCTGCTAAGGTATGGAAACACTAGTATCGTACCTTTAGCAACTTCCTTGAGGAGTGTGGTGAGAATGTTCCTAACAAGTTACGAATGCTTGCTAATTATGTATCCCCTCGTGTGTTTGATTATATCGAAGACTGTGTAGACTATGACGCCGCTATCCAAATACTACAGCAGCTATATGTCAAGTCCCCAAATGAAATTTTTGCTCGGCATCTACTGGCCACAACTCAACAACAACCCGGGGAATCACTTGACAAATTCCTTCAGAAACTTCGCAGGCTCAGCAAGGATTGTAATCTTAAAGCTGTTACAGCTGAGCAGTACCAGGAGGAATTAATTCGTGATTCCTTTATTAATGGGATTGCGTCTCCCTTCATACGTCAGCGTCTGTTGGAGAATAAAACCCTCGAGTTACAGGCTGCCTATGACCAGGCATATTCTCTGGACGTAGCAAAGAGAAATGCAGACACCTATCTTTCACCACATGCACGGGCTGCTGCTATCACTTTTAGCGACTCCTTCGATAGGCCTCGGGCGGAAGACCTCACGGATGACGACTCCAACCTGGCTGATGACAACCCTACCCTAGAAACCTACACTGATGACAACCCCGCCCTAGCGCCATCTTGGCAATCTGGAAGGAAGTGTTTCTTCTGTGGAGGTGCGTTCCATTATAGGAAATTTTGTCCTCGTAACGCAACCTGCAATCATTGCAGCAAGAAAGGTCACTTTTCTAAGGCATGCCAGTCAAGAGCCGCTGTTAGTAAGAAAGACCACTTTTCTAAGGTATACCGGTCGAGAGCTCCGGTTAGTTTTGCAGCTACTATCTATAAAACTGCTCCTCCCCCAAGAGCCACTAGTAAGGTTACAGCTGCAATCTATAAAACTGCTCCTCCCCCAAGAACCACTACTAAGGTTACAGCTGTCAAGGGTAAAACTGCTCCTCCTCCCATCACAGCTGTTTTTCCCCAAAGTTTGTCCCATGCAGCCACGAAGGTTTCGGTAAATGGACACATTTTGAGTGCACTAATCGACTCCTGCAGCTCTGACAGCCTCATTAGTGAGCGGGCTGTCAGTAAGTTAAAACTGTGTATTTACCCCTCGGACAGGGAAATTGCAATGGCTCTGATGACACTGACCACCAATCCTTCCGGCTTTTGTCTTGTCGACCTTATTCTCAATGGCCGCACTTATTTCTCCACCCGGCTCGGGGTGCTCAAGAACCTATGCAGTGATGTGCTCCTGGGACAGGATTTCCAGAAACAACACAAAAGACTCACTTTCGAGTTTGGAGGGTCATAGCCGGAGCTTACTATTTCCAAAGTACCATTTTGTGCGCTTTTGGCGGCTTCGCTCGACGAGCCCTCCTTGTTTGCCAATCTTTCCCCCCCCGATGTAAGCCCATAGTCACCAAATCACGACGTTTCAGCCAAGATGATCGATCCTTTATCGAGGCAGAAATCTCTCGCCTTCTAGCTGACTCTATCATTGAGCCATGTTCATCTTCCTGGCGGGCTCAAGTCGTTGTTGTCAAAAATCCTCTGAAGCAACACAAGAAACGTCTTTGCATCGATTACTCGCAAACTATTAACCAGTATACCGACCTGGATGCCTACCCACTACCACGCATCGATGACATGGTCAATAACCTCGCTAACTACAAGGTATTTTCAACCTTTGATTTAAAGAGCGCATATCATCAAGTACCGTTAAAGGACTCTGACAAAAAGTATACGGCCTTTGAGGCCAATGGTCAACTTTACCAGTTTTGTCGCCTTCCATTTGGGGTCACCAATGGGGTGGCCATCTTTCAACAGGCAATGGATAGCCTAGTCAAACAGGAGAACTTAACGGATACTTTTCCATATCTGGATAACATCAGCATTGCTGGTCAAGACCAGAAGGAGCATGATGCCAACCTCCAGAAATTTTTTGACGTTCTCCGTCGTCGCAACTTAACCTTAAATGAGTCCAAATCTGTGAAATCAGTACCATCAGTCAACATCCTTGGCTACTGGGTGGGCAACGGTGTCATCAAACCGGATCCGGAGCGACTTCATCCGCTTCAGGAGCTCCCTCCCCCTACGAATCTCGGCTCTCTCTGTCGGGCACTCGGCATGTTCGCCTATTATGCGAAAAAGATACCCCACTTCTCTGACAAGATCCAGCCCCTGCTTCACGCAAAGTCATTTCCATTGGAGGCAACGGCTATTTTAGCTTTCAACCTCCTCAAGCGACAACTGGAAAAAAGCCACGCTTCATTCCATTGATGAAAATCTTCCTTTCGTGGTCAAGTGCGATGCATCGGATGTGGCAATCTCGGCTACCTTGAATCAAGGTGGTCGACCCGTTGCATTTCTGTCCAGAACTTTGCAGGGTAGCAAGCTCCATTATCCTCCTGTCGAGAAGGAGGCAACAGCCATCATCGAAGCTGTACGTAAATGAAGTCATTTTCTCGCTCGTCGCCATTTCACACTTATAACCGATCAGCGCTCTGTGGCCTTTATGCTGGATAACCGGAAACACACTAAGATCAGGAATAACAAAATACAACTCTGGAGGATGGAATTGGCCGCCTTTGGATACACCATACATTATCGACCCGGCAAAGAGAATGTGGCCCCGGATACCCTCACGTGGGCATTCTGCTCTTCTATGTCAACTTCGACTCTGGCGGATCTTCATACTGACTTATGCCATCCTGGCGTTACCCGTATGTTACCCTTTGTGCGATCTAAAAATCTTCCATTTTCTACGGAAGATGTGAAAAGAACATGCTCCTCCTGTAGAATTTGTGCGGTATTAAAACCGCAATTCTTCCGTCCATCAGATGGCTCGCTCATACACGCTATGCAGCCTGTGCAGCAACTCAGCATTGACTTTAAAGGGCCATTGCCTTCCTCAATGTGAAACACCTACTTACTGACTATGGTGGACGAATATTCACGCTTTCCCTTTGCTTTCCCCTGTCCCAATATGCTTACTTCCACAGTGATGAAATGCCTTGATCAAGCCTTTTCCCTTTGCGGTACGGCCAATTTCATCCACTCTGATCGGGGTCCCTCCTTCATGTCAAGCGAACTTAAAAGTTATCTCTCCCAACAGGGAATCGCCACAAGTAAAACGACACCATCCCATCCCATTGGTAATGGACAGGTTGAGAGGTACAATGCTATCATTTGGAACACTGTTCGTCTTGCGTTGAGGTCACGCAATCTACCAGACCAGCAGTGGGAAACTATGCTCCCTGACGTGTTGCACTCCATCAGGTCTCTCCTTTCTACATCTACCAATGTCACACCTCACGAGCGATTCTTCAGCTTCCAGCGTCGCTCCACCCATGGGATGTCTCTACCATCATGGTTGGCAGCTCCCGGCCCCGTGCTGCTCCAAAGATTCGTCCGATCATCTAAAAACGATAATCTCGTCGACGAGGTAGAACTCACGGACGTCAATCCCACGTACGCGCATGTGCAGTACCCTGATGGCTGGGAGTCCACCGTTTCGCTCCGGGACCTGGCTCCCTGTCCAGCCGAACCACGGACCCAACTGATAGAGGGACCCACAGGGATGATGCCGACACTCTGCGCTCCCCCGAAGATGACGCCCTACCTGGGACATTGAGAGATCTGCCAGCTGCTCCACCGGATCCACTCGGGGAGCCAAGCGCTCCCTGTCGGATGGCCACCCGAGGCCAGGATGCCGGTCAATCCCCAGCTATCAAACAGGATGAAGCCAGTTCTGCGCCTGTGGGGACCTGCACCCGGAGTCACGATCTCCCCAGCCTCCCTTGGGTCGATCAGAGCAACACAGGCCCTGTCGATCCACCAGTACGGATCAAGCGGCCCAGGGACCAAGACACAGTCCGGGGAGATGTGCCTTCTAACCGTAAACAAAAATCTAAAAGACTGCGGCTATTCATGGTCCGCCTAATCTGTTAAGAGGAAGTCGTCGGACTTCCAAATCTTTTAGGCAGGAAGAATGTTACAAATCTCATCATCATCAAGGAACTACTCATGAAATAATGCTGGACGGCCAGCTGGTGGCGCCATCCAAGGAGTATAAATACTCGGGCGTGGGCTCAGCTTGCCAGGGACATTTTGTAAGACAAGGAACTAGTGAAGTACAACTAGACCTCCATGTTCTGAAACAAGTTGATTAAAGCCTTGCTTTATGCTCAAACCAAGTGCGTAGTGAGTTTTATTACGTCAATGCCCATCTATTTAGAAGTGTTACCATGTTCTCTTAAGTCTGGCAATTTATGTCCTCCATGGAGGTTGCCATTCTTTCCATGGCGGTACCTACATTCGCCATTGCTTGCACCACGGCATTGCTCATATTTGAGATGGACTCCTCCATTCTCTGCACTCTCGCAGTTACCGTGGTTGTAAACCCTGTCAGAGCCTCCTGCACTTGTTCCTGAAGCTCCAGCACCGCTCTCTTTCTGGATGGCCCCAGAGGCTCAGCATCTACATGCAGCTAAGCAAAGCTAGGAGTGCCCTGCGGCCTCCGACGAGGACTCTCCACTGCTGTCCCTGTCTCCACCACCTGTTGATGCTCACTTGTGAGCTGTGGTACACCAGGTGACAATAATATATGTCGCAAAGGACCCACCGAGGTGTGCATTTCTGCGCCGGTGCTGGGTGCGCTCATTTCTGCTGACGCTGCTCCCTCAGAGGATGCAGCTTCCTCTGAGGAGTCTTCCGGCTCTTCCTCCTGGACAGTGGGGAGGGGGGCTCTCGATGGTCCTGTGGGAGAGTAAAGGCATGAGTTAGACATGTGATATTTAGGTAGCAGATACATGCCATTGTGCAGATGATCAGAACTCAATTTCGGTGAACATCAGATGCCAGATTTGTCGCTCATGAAATCTAAATCAGAGGGTTGCAAATCTATTCTGTCACCAGCTTGCTGTACTGCGCCCGTCTCTCCGTCCCCCACTTCCAGCTCCTCTGCACCTCCGATGATCTCGATAGCTTCCTCCTTAGCGTTAGTTAAATGCGTCATGGATGGTGGGCCTCCTCCTGTCCCCCCCCTCTCCCTCTTATTGTGGGCTCTCTTTTCCTGCAATGAGGGATACAAGTGAAGTTTCAGCGAGATTGATGGAGTGAGTGTAAAGAATCCATAACATAGATGTTTAGAGGGAGACAAAGATGGTGTGAGGTGACAATAGCAAGGGCCCTCCCTGTACATTGTTAGTTGTTGTCATTGTATTACAATGATAGCGAGTGTGAGGGATGCATAGTAGGATGGTGAAGTGAGTCTGTACATAGAGAGAGAGGAATGGTAAAGGGTGCAAGGGATGTAAAGGTAAGTTGGGATGTGCAGGAGTAGGTTGACAATGCAGAGTGTTGGTGATGAGAAGAGATGGGAAGCAGATTGAAGGTAAGTCTGATGTTATACTCACTTTTGCTGAACGTAGCAGATCATTGAACCTTTTTCTACACTGCACCCAGGTCGGTGAACACAACGACCTGGCGCTTACCTCCTCAGCAATTTGCAGCCAGGCTGCCTTTGTGTGCTGAGGAGTCTTCCTCCGTCCATTGGAAGGGAACAGAACCTCCTTGCGCCCTCAAGAGCATGGCGGGAGTCATCATCAAAGCGATGAGCAGCCTTTGTTCTAGGGGCAGTCATCTTGCAAATACCAGCACTCAGGAGCATCAGAAAGTAAATTAAACCTAAACGGTACATGGGGCCCTTAAATGCAGCTGAGTCAAAGACATCAGCAAAGGTGAGCAGCAGACCCGCACCCACTGATTGGGCTGGATAACGCGCACAGCGGGCTTAATAAGCCCAGTCTACTGAAAATCGTTATCTCAGTGCGGATGGAACTGTCAGCGGGACCAGAACCCACCAAACACTGAATCCAACGCAAACCTGCCTCCAGACGGAAAATCCAGCCTGTAGTTTCACTTCTCGCCTGTGGAATTACAATACCCAGAATGCACTGCAGCAGCTTGTCACATAACATCCAGGCAGAAAATTTGCAATAACAATTGTGACACACAAATATCAGGGTGGAAAAAGGAGCATCGTAAATGGTGATTTGGTTTCAGCATTGAATTTTATACCATTAAAGAAAAATTCTGAGCTAAATGTGTTCTTTCAGAAGAGATTTGTTTTCTGTTCTTCTGAGGAGACTGATGTTCCTGCCAGAAGAGTTGCTTATATAGAAAGATTTTCCATCCGATTTTCCGATAAGTTGCCCTCTGTATGCTAGTGGTGCAGAGCTTCATAAAGTTCCATCCAATATATTTATTTTCTTATGGATACATTGTATATATGTGATATATTTTTATTTTGCATATACTGTGTTGTAAACTGACAACAATTTAGACTCAACTGTATATTTTAACTCTAGAAACAAGTTTTCAAATGACTAAAGCATTTACATTTTTGTTAAATATGAACAGAAAACAGTAGACATACACACAGTCAAGCGGCAGTTGAAAGTAGAAAAGATAGATAAACGTTTGAATGTAAATCCTTCACCAAAACTGAACCTGGGACCAAAACTCAGTTATGATAAAGGGTCAATACACAAAATGTTAACCTGTCTTGTCTTTTTTCAGATGCTGGTGGATCTGCTGTATATTTTCTGTTTTAATTTCAGAACTGTCGGATTTGGCATTTTTGTTTTATCTCTGCAAATCTTAAAATTACAACTAAGCCATTTAGAAGTGAAATCGGGAATCTGGAACTTTCTCTCCCAAAAGACTATGGATGTTAATTTTTGTTAGGTAAAGGTATCAAGGGATATGGATCAAATGCGGCTCAGTGGAGTTGAGATACAGATCAGCCATGATCTCATTGAATGGTGGAACAGGCTTGAGGGGCTGACTGGCCTACTTCCTGTTCCTATGTGCCGATATTAAATTAGCCTTGTAGTAAATTTGCTCCATATTTATTAACACACAATAAAATATTGTGATTATAGCACTCCAGTCTTATAATACTGTTGCGAAGGACACACTCTGAGACAAGTCTAAAGCCATCTCAGTATAAAATAGTCCCTGCTTATGGTTGGCAGCATAGATGGAAATTAAAATAGTGAATATATGCAACTGACTCCTTGCAAAAGCAGTTGAGGCACAGTTGTCTATCTCCTTCAGAAAGAGCTGGATTACTAAATATCTGGTTGGAAATGGGATTGGAGGTCATGAGATGGAGGGATAGGTATAGACTATGATTATCACATATTCCACAAGACAGAATGGTCCTCTGCTGTTGCAGCTGAAGGAAAGGAGCCATCTTACCGTGTGGAGGGCAGCAAACCAGAGTTGACTAGTAGAAATGGCTGAATATTCTGAAATCATCAACAACTGCAGAAAATTGGACGCCATGGCTATGGTGGAGGCTGGTTCTTCTACCTTCACCTACTCATTGAATACTTTAATTTGGGCCTTTTCACTCCCATTTTCATCAACGTCAGCATCCCCCAACACAGCATCACTTTCCATGCCAGTCACCAATCCAGGTGCCAGGACTTCCTTATCACCAACAACAGTTGATACAAAACTTATGTCTGCTGGCAGGAACAACAAGGACAATTGGCTGTCGTTGCCTCTGTGGATCCTTGACTGTTTGAGGAGGGGAGGGGGTGGATTTTAATCTAACAAAATGGTTGGATGGGGGCGTGGGAGTAGCTAAAGTGTTAAAAATCGGAATCCCGACCTCAACCCGCCCACTTCTGGTTTTAATGGCGGCGGGCAGCCAATCCGTTGCCAAGAGGCGGGTCATCTATTTAAATATTATAATGAGGCTGGAAGCCTCCTCTTTAACTTCCATTTTGTGTTTAACTGTAGCTGGTTGGGTTTTGCACACCTCATAAAACCTGCCAGCTACAGCAAGGCGAGGACTGCTGCATCCAGGAGGTAAGTGCCTTTACACCTACCTCCTGGATCCAGGGTCCCTGCCTAACCCACTCCCTGTGATCGGCGACTCCCCCCCCATGAGGCCTCTGATCTGTAGGGGTTTTTTTTCTGCTCTCTTGCCCGTTCTGGCCTCCTGCCAGGCTTCGTGCAAGAATTACCCTTGAGTGGTTCGACCCACTCCCCCTACGGTTCTAGACCTTGGACTTAGACGCAGAGAACAGTAGTGCAGAGAAAAGGACTCAATAGACCAGGCTGAATAGCACGAAATGGATGCTTTTATTTTTAAACAGTTTGGAGCATTACAAAATACATGTCATAGGCACAGATTAAAGCAACTACAATCATGCACAAATTTATGAACTTGACTCTATGGAAATGGGGAACACACGGCACGTCGTAAAAGGGGAAACACATTATGATTTCCCTTAACTCCCTCCCCTATACCTAAACTAAGTTTCGACCTGGGGAACCTGGGATCATGCTCACCACTCTCGAAATCGCGAGAAAGGGGGGTTCGCAGCCTTTTTGGCACCGCTTTCCGTCGTCACGTGGATTTGGAAACTTCTGGCGCAGTCGATATTCTCTCTCTCTCTCTCTCTCTCGAGGCGATGGGGTAGACACAGCCTCGATGAGCGCTCGTCAAGGTTGAGATCCACTAAGCCTGTTTGGGTTCATGGAGCAGACCCAGATGCAGGCTATGCACATGGGAGAATCTTGTGGCCTAGATCGCCAGTCCTCCAGAGGGTTTCTTCTCCGTCGGCCTGGGTCGTCGATGATCTCCCGACCCCAGTACCCGGGCCACCCTCGTCGTCTTCTCGTCGTGGCCGAGCCTTGTTTGGCTGAACACCGACCACGTTGTCCTTTTACCGAAACCGTCCGTCTTTAAAAAGACGAAAACGTTTTCATCGATTCTGCATCTGCCGAAGTGGAAGGGGCGCCGATCCTGGCCCCGTCCGAAGAAGTTGAAGAAGTCCAAGAAGAAGAAGCAGCCGCCGTCCAGTCAAGTGAAGTTGTTCAAGTAACCCGAAGTCCGAAGTAACTTAGATGGACTTTCAATCCATAGTTATACTCTTTTGGGACAGTCTTATCTCCCGCCAAATCATAGTCCTGTCTTTGTATTAATTTTTGGCGGGCAGAAATCTCTGCAGGGGCGCTTTGTCTTGTAACGGAGCCGGTGATAACTTAAACTGGCCTTCCTGGCCGATAATGTCTTTTAATGTCTTTTGCATTGTCACCGCGGCTCGGTTCGCATATTGATCGGTCCGGAGATTTTCCTTGATGGCTGCTAAACGGTTTTTCCTTTGTACAATAAATGGGTATGAGTGATTTTGCATTGTCCGCCCATATCTTGATGGGCCCCATCCTGTACTTGTAATCCATTGAATATGTATGCTGTTCCTCTGAGTTTCGGTTCCCAGATACTGGCTTTCGCGGGCTCACTGTCTTCAATCCACAAGCCTGTCTGGCTTGCAGTAACAGAAATAAAATGGTTCAGAAACTGATCACGGGGCCTGGCGGCCATTTTGTATGCCCTTTTATCAAAGGTTTTTCTGTGCAAGCTTACTTTGGTCAATAAACAGTCTTATTTTATCCAGTTTTTCTTGCGTGATTTTTGCTGAAAATTGCGAATCTTACAGGCCCCCCTGTGATACTGATAGCTTGCTTAAAGTATCAATAATCCTTGATGAGCAAATTTTCCCTGATTCCCCACATCCAAACATTCCTGGCACTTAGCTATCTATGACCCTCACGACACATGCAGTTCCCATTTCCGCAGAAAATGAAAATTACCTTTTGTACATTTGGACAATCATAGACAGCGTATTTTAAACTATAACACATTCACTTGTCAGATGTGCGGGGGTTGATACCCCCTGGCACCATCTGCATGCATCTTTTATTAATCCAAAAAACTTAAGAACGACTAATAACATAACAATACTTATTTCCTTATAACCCAAAACAATCACAAAAAAAATTTAAATGGAGGGACGCTTAATCTTATACTAGCAGCTTAGAGTGGGGTATCTGCTTCCCCCATTCGCACATAGCGTTCTCTCCATTCTCCTGTGTTCTCGTGCCTCTGGAGGCGTTTGCCTCTTTTGCAATGCACGAAGAGCAAAAATATCACAATCAAAACCTGACATACTACTAGGATATGGAATGCTATTCTAATCCAGGCGGGGACCTCTATGTTGGTGAACAAGTCCCACCATGGTGGGATGGTTATGTCCAATATGTCTTTTCCTATCTCTAAAGTCTTCTGCTCCAGTGTGTAGAAATGTTTCTGTGAAATTATAACAGCTTTTAAAATCTTGGTGAGGTGTTCGGGAAGAGGGGGAATGACATAACCAAAATGCGCGACAAATCGTTGTAAGTCTGTGAAATTCTCTTTGATGGTGATGTGAACGGTGGAGGGCGCAGGAATGGGGACAATTCGTTGTTGTGCCACTTGAACCTCGGCCCTGGGTTTGAAACAGAAACTGCTATCACCGACCGAACACCACTCGTGTTGTCCATATCGGTACTGAGGCGCTGCAGTGGTGACGCAGTATGTCCCACCCCCGATATATGCTACCTGTGGGGGCACATGGTCCTCTGCCATTGCCTCCATGGTGCAATTCACCGGCTTTGCGCTAGCAGTCCTGAACCCGCACTGCGGTTTCAGAAAGGCGTTCAAGTGCTGGGGACACAGGATGATGTGTGCTCCCCGGCTCCGACATCCCGAGAGGTCGGTGCCTGTCATCGTACGCTCCCATCTGATGACGTAAGGCGGGACCGCTGCGTAACGAATGTGTGCGCCCCCCCGAATGACTCCAATGTTCTCTACTCTGTACACCGGGGCGGGCTTTGCTGCGGGACCCAACACCGGCATTCTTACTACTATTCCCATAATAGTGTGATTTGAATGTCCGCAGTCCACTGGGACTGGGTATGCTTCTGCGGCTAGTCTGAGCTGGCACGGGCTTAATGCATTCTCAAAAGGGTGGAGCGCTTGCAAGTGCTTGTTGCTGATCCAGGACGGGACCAAACCCTGTTTTAAATCCTCAAGATTACTGCGGCCCTCGCCCAGTAACCACGCCCCATACAGCACACAGGCCTCGTTTTGCGCAGCTTGATCGGACGCATTCCGATCCTCCTTAATGAGTGCATTTACCGTTCTCGCGTGTTTCTCCAGCTCAGCAATTATGTCCTTAAAGTGTAGTGTCATGGCCTGGTCCTCATGTAGCTCAGAACCCACTACCTTATTTTCGTCTGTCAATATGTTCCTTAACTGGGCTTTTAAACCGTTGATCTGTGTCTGCAGCTCCACGTTATCTAGAGCGTTGACAACAGATGTCCCGGTATTAAAAGCAGTGAATATGTCATTTACAGTACCCCTTCTTTGCCTCCCGACTCGATCCAAAACTTCTGGCGGTGTGGTGTATAATTTGTCTCTGTCGATGTCGGCAAAGTCAAATTCGTAAAATTGTCTAAACATACGGGTTAACAGGACCTGGTATAATTGTTCCGTTTCTTTGGGACACCACTCCAGCAATCTTACCTCAGTGAGATTTAAAATCACTGAGGCCACCGCGTAGTGTACCCCTTGGTACAGCACCTGACCGGTGGGTACCAATACTAAACCGTTCCCGGGTCCCTTGGTGGTGGTTGGGCACCCTCCTTTCTGGGCTAGTGCTACCGGAAGCGTGGGCAGGGGCTTGCGTGGGTGGGTGATGAGTTCAGTGGCGTTCACCGGAATAGGGGAGTATGGGGCTCCACACGCTCGAGTGCTGACATCCCATCTCATCCCCTTCCCTTCATCCTGCCACTGCCTCTGGAAGAAGATGGACACGCCCTAGGGGCAGACGTGTCTCGAACCCCACATACAGACATATATTCCCTCATCTGGTTCCCACCATTTGTCCCAACACACACGTAATTGTCCGTGAGTTCCCGTAATAGTCCGATGGGTATTATTACCCAGTCGCTCCCACTCGACCGTAGAGTTTCTCATGTCCTTTCCCAGCTTTCGTAGCCACCACCATCGCCTTAGTGGTACGTTCCCATTGCACACCAGACAAATCCTCTTTCCCACGGTGACGCTGACTCTGGGCGCAAGGATCCTCACTCGAGGGCACGTTAACGAAGTCTCTTGGTAGGCAAAACCGGAGTTGCTGGAATATTCCGTGGAATTTGTTCCCAACCAACCTGGCCATCTCCCTTGGTGGAAGTAGGTGGCGGTTTCCTCAACCTCTCGCTTCCCCGTCCCATCCGTTGCGATGGGGGCCGTGTCCCCGGAGCATCCGAAAATGATGACGTCCTTGGTGCGGCCTCGGTAGGCCCACCCGCACCCGATCGCCATGAACGCGATGAAAATCCTTTCCATCATATCCCAGGTTTCTGTAACCAACAAAATGATGTAGCCGGGCTCCCGATAGGTGCTGGCCTAAATTAATTGGACGCGCGGGTTCCTGGACCCCGCTCCCTAACAAACACACATACCGGGCAGACCTCAAAATTGTACTCTTAACACCATATACTTTACATTCCTTAAAACTATGACCATAATTACCTAACTTAACTTATGTACAGCGCCGCCCTCTGTGGGGCGGCTTTCCGAATCCCTATGAGGCCTGTCGTGTGCCACACCCTGCGGTGGGGCTGCATTGATCTTTGGCTTTGATCCCCCGCAGCCTGTCGCTGCTGAATGGGGATCATGCCTTCCTGGGGCTGCTCTAAACCGTGGTTGGGAAGGATGGGGAGAATCTGGCCAAAATTTTCTGGGCTGTGGCGCTCGAGCCG
Source organism: Somniosus microcephalus (assembly GCF_052327205.1). NCBI lineage: Eukaryota > Metazoa > Chordata > Chondrichthyes > Squaliformes > Somniosidae > Somniosus > Somniosus microcephalus. The sequence continues at coordinate 89,820,867 of NC_140995.1, forward strand.
ACCTACGAGGGGCTGCTTTGGGTCGGGCTCCCGGGGCCGATGGACCGGGGGTTGGGACTGTTACCGTCACAGCCTGTGGTTCCTTCACAGCTGCCGGCTCCAGCTCCCCTTCCTCAGGCTCCACCCCCCCGGGGTCGGGATCTGTGGCTTCTGACTCCACCTCACCTGTCCCTACAGGTAGTGGGTCTCCGCCCCCATTCCCTACCTCCCCCAAGCTTGAGTCGAGGGCGGGATCGTTGCCCTCTGACTCTTCCTCCTCCATGACTGGGTCTAAGGCGGGGTCGAGCTGTTCGTGCTCTCTCCTGCCTAAATCCCATTCAAAAGATGAGACCTCCCACTCCAATGGGATGGCCTCTCCCTTTACGCAGGCTACGGTACCAGCCTGTGTGGTCTGTGACTCTGTTACAGGCTGAGGATCTTTGTTCTCCGACCTGGTTCCCTTTGATGGCCCTTGTGCACCCGATTTAAATAGTTTACACTGGTTGATGTGAAACCATTTGGTACGTCGGGGCGTTTTCACTGCATAAACCATGGGGCTGGCCTTGTCCACAATGCTGTAGGGCCCCATGTACAGTGGTTCAAAACTCCCTACCCTGGCGTAGTTTCGGACCATGACCTGGTCTCCGACTACCCACTCTTGTTGTTTCCGAGGTTCCAACAACAGTTTATTTCCCTGGTGCTGTCTTCCCATGTTCCCAGCCACCTGCCCATAAATCTGTCTCAGGCGCTCCAAGAGGGTTTGGGCGAATTTGTCCCGTTTCACCTCTCGGAGCTGGCCCTCAGTGAGCACCGGGGCTAGTACATGGGTGGGTGTTCGCATGATCCTTCCAGTCATTAACTCGTGCGGGGAATACCCCGTGCTTTTGGACTGGCTGGCTCGGATCCCCATGAGGACTAAAGGTAGGACCTCCGCCCATTTCTGGGGCGAGCCCATTGTCTCTTTCCTCAGCTTTTCCTTGAGGGTCCGATTCATACGCTCAACAATCCCGGATGACTGGGGATTGTATGCTACGTGCCACTTTCCCTCAATGCCCAAGAGCATGAGGGCGTTCTGCATTACTTGACCGGTGAACTGACTCCCCTGGTCGGACTCTACAAAACGGGGGAGTCCCCACCGTGAGAACACTTCTCGAATCAAGATCTTAGCAGTACCCAGTGCCGTAGCTGTTCTGCACGGGAAGGCTTCTACCCATTTGGTGAACATGTTTACCAGGACAAGGCAGTACTTATAGCCTCCCTGGGCGGCGGGCAGGGGCCCTATGTAGTCGACCTGAATCGACTGCCATGGTCCCCCTACCCTCCTGATGTGCCCCATGGGCACCTTCCTTTTGTGGGGGTCTGGGTTGTTAGCAGCACACGCAAGCCAGCTTGCGCAGAACTCGCGGACATCGTCCCGAAGTCCCGGCCACCATCCCGCCTGCTCCACCCGTTGCCAGGTGACCTCAGGTCCGGGGTGTCCCGCTCCTGGACCCTCGTGGGCCAATTGCAGGAATTCCCTCCGGTGCTGCTGCGGCACAACCCACTGCTCCTCTCGGAACAGCATACCTTCTTTGACTGTGAGGGCTGCCGTACTGTACGGACCTTCTACCTGTTTGCCCTCTGTGATGGCTTTTAGGACTGCTTTTAGGGCGGGATCCAGGGTTTGGACGGTCTTTAGGTCTGGGGGCGGTGTCACCCCTGTGTTCCCGGGAATTCCCTCCCTGCCTTGGATCGCCGCCACGGGTCCGGGTTCGTATGGGTCCCAGAGAATGCCGTTGCGGGCACCCTCCCTGGCTAGCGCATCCGCCTGCTGGTTGCCCTGACTGCGGGGTTCTGTGGTGGAGTGAGCCTTCACCTTATGGATGAACACCTCTCCTTTCTCCCCCACAGCTGCTAGGATCTTCTCCAGCAAGGGCTTAACTGTTAAAGGCCGCCCGTCCGCGGAGGTGTACCCGCGTCGGGACCAGATGGCGAGGTACTCTGTACACGAATTGCACGTGAACATGCTGTCTGAGCAAATTGTGTATGGGGTTGGGAAAATCTCGGGGTGGGTAACCACGTACGCCACTGCGGACAGTTCAGCCTGCTGCGCGCTCATAGTGCTGGGGAGCTTAATTGCCAGGGCAATGTTTGCCGCAGGGTCATAAACTCCACACCCTGTGAGTCGCTTGCCGTCAGCTACAGTGCTAGAACCGTCTACGTAGATCTCGCGGCCTGTGGGATGTATCCCGGCCCGTAAACCTATGTTAACTTCCCATACCCCTTCTACGGAACATTGATGGACTGTCCCGGGATATGCCATATTGGCTGCGAGCCTTGGCGCGCAGAGGCCTTTAACTTTTAGATCCATCTGGGAAAGGAGGAGGGTGCAGCGCGCAATCCGAGCGCTGCTTACGGTCCCATCCTTAATCCTCCCATCCAGAAGCATCTTCGTGGGGGTGTGATGGGTGAGGAGCGTAATGGGAGAGGTCCCTGTGAAGATCACTGATCTGTTCACAGCCCAATGCGTGGCCAGGAGATGCCGTTCGCAATTGGAGAAACTCCTCTCCACATCCGTGAGCACCCTGGAGGAATAAACTGCTGGTCTTAGCTTGCCGTGCCGCTCTTGGAGCAGCACTGCGCTCAGGCTGTCCCCACTAGCGGCTACCTCCAGAAAGAACTCCTCTCCCCCATCTATGGCCCCTAGGGCTGGCGCGGTCTGCAGATCTCTTTTCAACTTCTCGAACGCCGCCTGGCACCCCTTGTCCCAAGACCACTCGACTCCCTTGTGTAAGAGTCGAAGTAGCGGGGCCGCTGTGGCAGCATAGTCCTCGATGAAATCTCTGCAGTACCCGGTCAATCCCAAAAAGGACCTTACACCCGTTACTGTGTTGGGAATCGGCAGATCTTGTATAGATTCCCGCCTGGCCTTATCTATGGCTCTTTCTCCCTCGCGGATGGCCAGACCCAGGAATTTGACTTCCTGCTGGCCGATCTGGGCTTTCTTTGGGTTTACTTTGAAACCCTTCCTTTCTAACAGTTCCAACAATTCGGCTAACAGTGGGCCGTGCTGCTCCCTTGTATCTGTGAACAGGAGTAAGTCGTCCACATACTGCACAATCTGGTTGGGCTGGCTGAACTCTTTCAAACTCCCCACCATGCACTGATGGAAAATGCTGGGGCTGTTGTGAAAACCCTGTGGTAAGCAGTTCCAAGTGTACTGTTGCCCTTTGAATGTGAAGGCAAACTTGTACTGGTCCTCCCGCCGCAGCGGAATGGACCAAAAACCGTTCGAGATGTCCAGCACTGTGAATGTGGTTGCCGATGCTGGAATACTCCCTATTAAGTCTGCAACTGCTGCTACCGTGGGCGCGCAGGCCGGGATATTAATATTGAGGACTCTGTAGTCCACCGTGGCTCTCCACGAATTGTCCGGTTTCTTTACCGGCCATAATGGGGAGTTTACGTGGGTGGCTATCGTCCTCAACACGCCCTGCTGTACCAATGAAGATATTGCTGTCTCCATGTCGGGTTCTGCCTCCTTGGGGAAATTATACTGCTTTTGGGGTCGGATCTTGGGGTCCCCGTCTACGCTGACTTCGAACCCAGTGACTCTCCCGCAGTCGTGCTTGTGGGTGGCGAACGCGGTCAGATTTTCTGACACACACGCCTGCAAGTCCGTTGGGACGTTTGTCATCATGAGCTCAAGATCGTAACCTCCTGACGGCTTCATAGTGCACAGGGTCCCCTTTTCTTCCTTCCCCGGGATTACGACTACCTTACCTAAACCGCCCTCGGCTCCCCAGAGACAGTGATTTCTCAGGTCCACGAGGATCCCGTGTTCCACCAAGAAATCAGCCCCGAGGATGCCTTTCCCCCCCCCCTCATTCCACTTCAATAGGATGCACGTCCATGTGGTGTGGAGTGCTCCCAACTGAATGGAGAGCGGGAGGGAGTACGCGCCAGCCTGTTCTTTACCTGTGAAACCCGCTACTAAATATGGAGCCTGGGCAGACAGAGGTGAGGCAAAAGGTTTGTCCGTGTGGATCACGGTACACGAAGCTCCCGTATCCAACAGGTAACTACCCCTTTGTTTCTCCACCTCCATCTCCACCACAAGTCTTCTCCAAGCGTCATAGCGGAGCGGACACAAGTAGACGGGCAGCGCGGGCGTCAGTCATTTAGGTGTTTCGGCTGGGGTCTCGGGGGCGATAGGGCTGTTAGCAACCGCTACCCTCCCCTGCCAGGTCATCAGAGACCGCATAGTCTCCAAGACTGACTCGATCGCAGCGGGGTCCACAACCGCACCACCCCCTTTAGTCGGGGCAGAGGCTACGGTTGGGTTCTGGACTGGTGTTGGGGCAGCGGCCTGCCCTTGTGGTTGTGCTGGTGTTGGGTAAACTCTCAGGCCGTTGGCGACTCGGGCTTGGGCTTGATCTTGGGCTGCGGCGAACGCTCTCTCCCTCTTATCCTTCCAAGGATTCCTACAGTCCTTGCGCCAATGACCCTCCTTCCCACACCCGTAACAACTGCTATTGGCTTGAGGAGGGCGATTTCCCTCCTGACGCCATTCCCTTTTAGCAGAGGCTGCGGGCCTCACCTCATGCACCTTTCCTTTTACAACAGGCGTTTTCTTGCCCTTGTTATTCCTATAACTGATCGTGAGCTGATCTAGCACTAGATCCTCCGTGGAGCGGGCGTTGGTGGGGTCAAACCATGCTTTGGCCTGTTCCCTCACTACTGGCAGGCAACCTGCTACCAGGCACCGAAGCCAGTGAGCCCTTGGTTCGCCATCCAGCCCGGCCCGGGCCGGCCCGCCCGGGCAGCTGCGCCGATACACTGGCCACAACCTGTCGGCGAAAACCCGTGGGGGTTCTCCCTCTAGCTGCACTGTCTTTTCTAAACGGAGGAACGGAGTTCCGTCCCCCTCTCCCATGATCTCCAGAATCTCATCCCGTAGCAACTCATAGTCCCTGTGCCCTCTCTTGCTCTCGTCAGGGAGACACTGGAGGAGCGAACTGTCCAGGGAGAACAGCAGCATTTTAGACTGTTCAACCCTGTCGCAGTCATTGACTGCTGCGGTCTGCTCCACGTCCCTGAAATGCACGGAGGGATCTCCTGACTCGGAGAGTTTTGGAATGTGACTTATCATCTCTCTTAGCTGTCGTGCGCTATGAGGCATTATGATCTGACTCTCAAGGGGTCCGTCATCGCCATTTTCTTCATTTGGACCGAGCTTCCGGTGCCTCGTTGGACACAACGGCGCTGGCCCCGACTCTACTGTCTGGGGTTGCTCTACCTCAGGGCTCTCTTTCTCTACCGCCTCTGTCTCCTGTCCCGGAGTCCAAGACTCCTCATAGGCAGGAGGCGCAGAGGGTTCGGGGGTTGGTACCCCAACTGCCTCTTGTGGAATCGGTCTTTTGGATTCCTTGGCTAGCAACAGCTGACTCGCTGGTGGATTTATGAGACACACCAACCCGTTTGCCTTCGCTAGGGCCTTTCTCAGGTCCTCTAGCTCCCGGCGGCAAGCGCTGTGGTCGGTGTTCTCAGATCTATCCTCCATGGCCATCTTATATGCTGCCCTGGCTCCCAGGAGCTTTTCCTCTTGGGCATCTACTTGTTTGGCTAGACGGAAACACCTCTCTCTCATTCTACCTTCACTGGCCTTGGCCTCAACGACCTGACATTTTAAATATTCTACCCGGGTTTCGTGGCAGCGAATTACGGAGCGGCGTTCCTGATTCAGCGCGTCAAGCGATTCAATCAGTTTTTGACCTCCCGCAGCCTTTTCCTCTACGTCTTTAAGCAAGCCGTTGATCTGGACTGTCTGTGCTGCAACTACCTGGTCCAAAAGCTGGACTTGCTTCTTGTAGCACATCAGCCAGACCGCCTTTTCTACAGATTTCTTATGCTCTCTACCCGCTGTCCACCTGATGGCTGCGTCTAGCGGGCGCCTATCCCTTAATAGATCAGATATCCATTGTTTTGTGAGGTTGACTTTTCCGAAAACATAATCTGCTATTCTTTCATCCATCACATTTCGTTTATTCAGATCTTGATCTAACACACTACTTTCCTGCTGCCAAGGTCCTGCCGCAGTCGCCATTTCTGTGGGGGGGGTTTTCCGCTCTCTTGCCCGTTCTGGCCTCCTGCCAGGCTTCGTGCAAGAATTACCCTTGAGTGGTTCGACCCACTCCCCCTACGGTTCTAGACCTTGGACTTAGATGCAGAGAACAGTAGTGCAGAGAAAAGGACTCAATAGACCAGGCTGAATAGCACGAAATGGATGCTTTTATTTTTAAACAGTTTGGAGCATTACAAAATACATGTCATAGGCACAGATTAAAGCAACTACAATCATGCACAAATTTATGAACTTGACTCTATGGAAATGGGGAACACACGGCATGTCGTAAAAGGGGAAACACATTACGATTTCCCTTAACTCCCTCCCCTATACCTAAACTAAGTTTCGACCTGGGGAACCTGGGATCATGCTCACCACTCTCGAAATCGCGAGAAAGGGGGGTTCGCAGCCTTTTTGGCACCGCTTTCCGTCGTCACGTGGATTTGGAAACTTCTGGCGCAGTCGATATTCTCTCTCTCTCTCTCGAGGCGATGGGGTAGACACAGCCTCGGTGAGCGCTCGTCAAGGTTGAGATCCACTAAGCCTGTTTGGGTTCATGGAGCAGACCCAGATGCAGGCTATGCACATGGGAGAATCTTGTGGCCTAGATCGCCAGTCCTCCAGAGGGTTTCTTCTCCGTCGGCCTGGGTCGTCGATGATCTCCCGACCCCAGTACCCGGGCCACCCTCGTCGTCTTCTCGTCGTGGCCGAGCCTTGTTTGGCTGAACACCGACCACGTTGTCCTTTTACCGAAACCGTCCGTCTTTAAAAAGACGAAAACGTTTTCATCGATTCTGCATCTGCCGAAGTGGAAGGGGCGCCGATCCTGGCCCCGTCCGAAGAAGTTGAAGAAGTCCAAGAAGAAGAAGCAGCCGCCGTCCAGTCAAGTGAAGTTGTTCAAGTAACCCGAAGTCCGAAGTAACTTAGATGGACTTTCAATCCATAGTTATACTCTTTTGGGACAGTCTTATCTCCCGCCAAATCATAGTCCTGTCTTTGTATTAATTTTTGGCGGGCAGAAATCTCTGCAGGGGCGCTTTGTCTTGTAACGGAGCCGGTGATAACTTAAACTGGCCTTCCTGGCCGATAATGTCTTTTAATGTCTTTTGCATTGTCACCGCGGCTCGGTTCGCATATTGATCGGTCCGGAGATTTTCCTTGATGGCTGCTAAACGGTTTTTCCTTTGTACAATAAATGGGTATGAGTGATTTTGCATTGTCCGCCCATATCTTGATGGGCCCCATCCTGTACTTGTAATCCATTGAATATGTATGCTGTTCCTCTGAGTTTCGGTTCCCAGATACTGGCTTTCGCGGGCTCACTGTCTTCAATCCACAAGCCTGTCTGGCTTGCAGTAACAGAAATAAAATGGTTCAGAAACTGATCACGGGGCCTGGCGGCCATTTTGTATGCCCTTTTATCAAAGGTTTTTCTGTGCAAGCTTACTTTGGTCAATAAACAGTCTTATTTTATCCAGTTTTTCTTGCGTGATTTTTGCTGAAAATTGCGAATCTTACAGATCTCCCACTCCTCTAGGCCTCACCCATCCTAGGTCTTCGATCCCTCCACGAGGCATTCCCTCGCCCTCCAGGCCTCCGATTCTCTTTTCCCTTCTCGTGCTGCTCCTCCTGTTCTCCCAGGTTTCCCGACCGGCTCGGAGCCCCCGTCCCCAACCAGCCTTCCCCATTAATATTCAGCCCTTGGATTCAGCTGCTTCCTCTGCAGGTGTGATGAATTTACAGTGCTGAAAGCAGCTGGTAGTACATATGAGCCCCACAGTTGTCAACTATCAAGACAATTTTCCTGCCTTGTGATGCCACACTTCGGTCAAAGTTGATGCAACTACTCCTGAAAAGAGCACCAGTTATCCACACCTTTTTGTTATTTGTTATATTGGTTACAGGCACAGTAACAACACCAAAAATAAATCATGGGTTTCTATAATTGCCACTCACCAGCAGTTGTTTTCCCCCTCATTGACACTAGTGCAAACCATTTACTACATAGCTATTTCCCCACCTCAGGATTTTTCGTTGATGAAAACTAGCAGTCTGCTTTGATGCAGTTTGAGGACAAGGCTGGTTTCATCAACATTGAAGATGTTTTTCGGCTTATAATGAGATAAAATTTCGGGGAAAAGTTCGGTTGATTTGCACCTCCCGTTAGCGCCTTAAGAGGGAGCTAATGGGGCGCAATCTAGCGCCCGGGCGCGCCGATGTTTGCACCACTCACGAAATTGACCAGACATTTTGCGGCGGCGCTGAACTACTGCCACGATCTCCTGCGCCTGCAGATCATGATGTTAGGCTAGCGAGTAGCGCCCCGGACCGGATATTGAGTGGCGCCCCCTGCCTTACCGCCTGCCGCTAGCAACGACAGGTTGAGGGGAGCGTTTTGCTGTCGGGAAGGGACTGGGGGAGCGCTATTTAAAGGCGACCGCTTCCTGCCTTTTTTTATCAGCGACATTTTGGCACCGCGCATTCTGAGAGAGACAGACTTCTGGAGAGATTCAACACTGTGTGAAGGTGTTTTGGGTACTGTGCAGCACTTTGCAGATTCATTTTGATTTGACCTTCCTTGCATCAATTTAGAAGAGACTATGGGGGCTGCACTCTGAGCTCTTTCCCTGGGCCTCTCCATTGTTCTTTCCAGCAGATTTGATGTACAGGTCTCTCCAGGCCAAGATTCAAGGCTGCATTGAGCAGGGTGTGGATGGAGAGCAAGATCGACCCTTCCCTTTAAGAACTGGCCGGCGCCAGTGTGCCCATGTTCCATTGTTGACTGACATCACATGAGCTTCGCCAGCCCTCTGAGGTAGCGCCTCGCTCCTCGGCATTGGCGCCTTAAGAGAGGTGTGAAGCGCCTGATTTAGCGCTCCAATCACCTCCAGGGGCGATAGAAGCCAAGTTTACAGTCGGAGTCGATAATTAGCACCAGGCGTTAAACTTTGCGCCCGGCTGATGATTGCACCCCGAATAGGGCGATACCGAATTTCTCCCCCCAGGAATTTTAATATGCATCCAATTGTCAAGAGGTCTGTGAGAATATTGTTTGCTTCCCTGTCTGTAGACCTGGCATTTTGAAGAGGCTGACGCACAATGCAGTGACAGTCGGTTTCAAAATGATTTGCCTTTTCCAGCAAGATGAGGCTGGAAATCCCAGGAAGGTTGGTTGCTCTGGCCTGTTTGAGTCAGGTTGAATTTCAATTAAGTGACATACTTCAAGACCCATTTGGAGTGGGAATTCAAATTAACCATTATAAATAAGAGGTTTGAATTAAGCATTACAATTTAAATGTATTTTGGGAAATGTTTGCCCAAATTAGAATATAATTCAAATTAAATAACATTGAGTTAAGAAAAACTGCACCTATGTGAGCACTAGAAGTTAAAGGGGGATTGCCTTTACGAAAAAGTGTTTGACAAACCTTTTTCTGTAATTACCAAACAGACAGTTTGCATACAATTGCATTAAGTCACAGTGGCTGAGGGATAAGGTGCAATACAATGCTACAATGGCACAAATTACATACAGATCCGGATTTTACGATAAGAATAACGGTGAGGTTATCAGCGCTTACTGTCATTAATGAGTAAATCGGACTGCAAGTTCCGATGTCCGCACATGCGCAGTTAAATACAGAAATCAGGAAGTTGCTGTCTGATTTGCCCTGCTCTTCCAGAAGTTTTGTTATACTGGTACTTCGCTGAGAGACTCAGTATTCAAGCACATGAAGGGCATGAAGTTGCAGTACTTACCCACTAAATACCCACTAAACATGCCAGAAAAAGTTATGGCTTGTTCATTTAAGTGTAAGTACATTTTTAATGGCGTGATAAGTGTTAATTCCTCGCACACAACCTCTTTGGCACTGAAAATTTACTTTTACAAGTATGGAGTCTCATTCCTTCAGATTGTAATTATTATTGGAGATTTTTTTTTTAATGTTTTAAAATCTTTTTCTTTGTCTCTTTTATCTCTCTTAATCTCATCTTTCTTTCCCTCTCTTTATTTCGCTTTCTGTACATGATCTGCATTGACTTAAATATTCTCATTTGCACGTCCTGGTTTAGACTCTGCATGCTTCAATAAGGATTCTTCAATCTGATTGGCTGAGGAGACACATCATTGCTTGCCTTCTTCACACAGGTCCCAGATCCCCTGTAGAGGACTGTCTGATAACCGCAAATCACAGTATACAGTGTAAGAACATAAGAAATAGAAGGACTAGACAGACTAGATGCAGGAAGGATGTTCCCGATGGCGGGGCCATCCAGAACCAGGGGTCACAGTCTAAGGATAAGGGGTAAGCCATTTAGGACAGAGATGAGGAGGAATTTCTTCACCCAGAGAGTGGTGAACCTGTGGAATTCAAGAAAGAGTTAGATATATTTCTTAAGGCGAAAGGGATCAAGGGATATGGGGAGAAGGCAGGGACAGGGTACTGAATTTGGATGATCAGCCATGATCTCATTGAATGGCGGAGCAGGCTCGAGGGGCCGAATGGCCTACTCCTGCTCCTATCTTCTATGTTTCTATGAAATAGGAGCAGGAGTAGGCCATTTGGCCCCTCGAGCCTGCTCCGCCATTCAATGAGATTATGGTGGATCTTCTACCTCAACTCCATTTTCCTGCACTATCCCCATATCCCTTGATTCCCTTAATATCCAAAAATCTATCGATCTCTGTCTTGAATATACTCAACGACTGAGCCTCCCCAGCCCTCTGGGGTAGAGAATTGCAAAGATTCACCACCCTCTGAGTGAAGAAATTTCTCTTCATCTCAGTCCTAAATGGCCCGCTGATCGCAAAATCTGGTCCAGTGCAAACGCATACAATTAGTATACAATTGCATTAATAAATGCAATTTATTATGGTACAGGTTCACAGGACATTAAAAGCAACACCTCTGGTTCATAAGCCTGTAAAAATAAAAATGCTAATTGGATTCTAGTTTTTATAACAAGGTATAGAATATAAAAGCCAACAGGTAATGATGAACCTACATAAAGCCTCAGTTAGATTGCCGTGTGCAGTATTGGACTCTACACTATAGAATATTGAGGCTTTAGACTGCGTAAAATGAAGATGCTGTCTGGTATGAGGAAATACAAATAGGAAGACTTGAAAATTGGCACAGTTTTCATTAGAACAACGCAGATTACAGAGCGATATGACCGAAGTGTTTAAAATTATGAGAATATGGGTCAGGGTGGATAGAAGCAAACTGATTCCATTAGTTGAAGGGTCTAGAATAAGGAGCCGCAGATTAAATGTAAGATGTTTGGCATGGAAAACGAGAAACTTCTTTACGCAGTGACTTATGAGGTTTGATAGATTGGAAAGGTGGATGAAGGAATATGAGAACTGTGTGGATAGCTGTGATTAGGACAATTTGTTCACTTGGAAGATAAACGCTGTTACAGGCTGGTTGGGCCAAATGGCCTGCTTCCATGTTGTAATGAAGTATTTCTATGACACAAATTACATTTTGTAAACAAAGTAACCTAATTTGCATATTTTAATTTCTGTCATGACATCATTGCGCTGCACTCCATACTGTCAGGAACCATATGGACTTAGTTGCAAATCATAGAAAAAGGTTTGCCAAACACTTTGACATAAAGACTGTAATTTTTAAACTAAAAACTACGCCCTAAGGCAGTAGAATCATGATCAAACAAATGCACAGACCCGCGATCTCAGCAAGTGCAACAGGATCGCGCCTGCTGGTGGTCTCTGGCGCTGGGGAGTTTTGGGGTCAGTGGCAACCCATCTTGCCATAAGGCTGGCAATACGACTGGCACTCAAGATGGGGAAAAAAATCCTCTTTATAATCATTAATTTAAATTACCCAGCTGGTTCTAAAACATTCGTACATTGTACTAGCCAAGCACAAATTGAAAACAGGCAAATATGCAAATCTACAAAGTCTTATTACTCAATGACTGAAACTTCAAACAAACATTGGTTTGAACTGGTAAATTCAATCTGCACAAATACTTATGCAATCAACACCCACCTGGGAGCTGAATGTACAACAGATCCAAAGTAGTCTGACTGCAAGTGCTTTCATGCAGCTGATTTGGAAGTAATTTATCAAATGAATTAATTTGCAGAATTTCAACACAAAAAGTAATTCTTATGCATTGAGATAAATTTGCTGACAGTGAGAATGGAATTCACGAACATATGAATATGTTTAACTTCAGACCAGTTCAAAGCAGAAAATGCAACAAGGTTTTTCAACTTTTGACTCACTTCTAAAATCTAAAAGAGGGTGTTTCCCCCGCTGAAGGATAGAAAACAGTACTTACTTTTGCAGTTACAAAGAACTTTCACTGTAGATTTGATATGAGCTTACCAATACACCAGATCCTAAAGGTGAAATGACATTTTGTCCAAGACTGAATTTAGTTGAAAAGTTTCTCTAAAAAGAAAAAACATTTGAGAATGCTGGGATACTGAATTTATTGCATAAGTGAGGAAGACCTAGGTCACGAAATTGGAGCCTCTAGCACCGGCCATTAAGGCCGGTTTGGAAGAAAAAATGGCGGGCACCTCGCTTCTGTCCGCTTCTGGCAGGTCCCGCGATGGCCGCCATTTTGGGCAGGTCGGCAGCACTGCTGTTGCCTGCGCTCGCTGCAGATATTTAGATGAAGTAGATCGTGGCATCACTGAGTGAGCAACGCTGATTTGACGCACAGCCTGCCATTTTGGACGTCGCTGCTCCATTTAACACCCTTTCCTAATCATGACCAGCTGACCATGCGTTTAGCAGCAGGAGGGACCCCCCCCAACAGCGCTATTTAAAGGGATCATCAACAACTTGCAGATGACTTACTTTTTCATTTTTACTGGCTCTGTGTAAGATTGTGAAAGTTTAGGAGGAGAAATTCAGTATAGCCCCATTTGGGGCGCTAACCCCGGAAACCTTAGCGCCCCCGCGCCGGAAATTGGTCGGTTGCGTCTCAAAGGGAAGCGGGGCACTACTGGAGGCGCCCCGCCTCCCTCTTGGGGCGCTGTGCGTGAATATCATGGCGCTACGTGCTGCAGCGCCACATGCTGTGGCACGTCGCGCTGCGGTATTGCAGGCCTTCCTCCCCTTCTTAAAGGGGAGGGGCCTTGTGCAGCGCGATCTGGGGCCCAGCTGGGCCCCCGGGGATCGGGAGTGCAGGCAAAAGAGCCCGGCACCCAAGAGAAGTGTCGGGCTCTTGGAGCACAGCCGGCACTCCGCGGGGGGGGGGGTTCCGGAGGCCGGGGACGGGAGCGCAGGCAGGTGCTGGCAGGCGGCCAACAACAAAAATGGCCGCCCCGCACCTCGCCTTTAATTTGCGCATCCCCAGCCGCAGGTACACCACCCTTACCCTGTCAGACATAGCGTCCGGCGGTAAATCAGGGGGCGCTCCCGAAGATCGCAGCCGGGGCGTGAGCGGGGCGCTGCACACACCGATGACGTCATCGCCAGCGGCGCAGCGCTAACGGTTAGCGCCACCACTAACCTCCCGCTGAATTTTGCGGGAGGCGTGGGCAGTGCCGCGCCCGGGCGCTAGTTGGTTTGCGCCCCACTTAGCGCCCTCTTATAGCGCTAATGGGTGGCGCAACCAACTGAATTTTTCCCCCTTAGAGTTTTCTAGAGTTGTTTAAAGTTGCTGAGGTGACAGGGAGTGTTGCTGCAAGTGGAGAAAGCCTTGATTCTCATTTAAAGGGTTCTACTCGCACCACTTGCACCCAGTCATGGGGGCTGTACTTGCAGTCCCCCCCACGCTCAAGTATGACAGGGAAATGGAGCTGAGGCAGCGAAGAAGATGACAAGATGCTCACAGAGGGAGGAGGAGGGCTCTCAACATCAACTTTATTAGCCAGTAGACTGTACCCAATATTGGTCCCTCTGTTCAGCACTAAGCCAAACTGCAGCACGTTTAGCGCTGAGATCTGTGCTGCAATCAATATAATGAGCAGGCAGCACGAATTTTGCTTGGGTGCGGGCACGTTGAACTGCGCGATGCCCGTGGCCATTTTCGTGCCTTATCCAGTTTTTAGGCCCTAATTTCTTATACATTGGAGTCACAAGTGAAACATAGGAACAGGAATATGCCATTCAGCCCCTCGAGCCTATTCCACCATTCAGTTAGATCAGGGCTGAGCTGTATCTTAATTCTATTTACCCGCCTTGGTTCCGTAACCCTCAATACCTTTGCCTAGAAGTATATCAAGTGAATTATAAAGGTCTTATTCATGAGACAGAGGAAGGGAAAATTGTTCAATGATAAATTGCTTTTGAATAATATGCATTTTATGTGATAATAGTGATGCTGATCATAAGAAGAATATAGTGGTGTGTAACTTGAGTGAAGAAATCTTTTTTATGTCATGCCCAGCATTACTCCAGAGGATGTATTTAATGAACTTTATTTTTTCTGCATGAAGTCATAGCCATACATCCAATAAATGAGAAAAAAAGAATCTATAGGAGCTTGGCTAACATTTTTTGGTGTATATATTTATTTACCCAAGAAAAAAAAAGTTCCATCATCAAACAAATTATCTCTGTGTGAAGAAAAACACTTTTGTTGATACACTTTGGTGAACCTGTTCACTGAACAATTTGGAGAGAGTTTGGGATGTATGATTGTTGTCAGTAACTGCTGTGAGATCTGTGCTGCCAAATTTAAGCTGTATTTTAGCTCTTAAATACTTGCTGTCAGTTAATAGTCATTCTCAGGGTCTGCATTTTGTCAGGAGATTACTTTTTTAACCAGCTTTGTTCTGATGGATGGTCATTGCTTCAAGTGATTGCATTCCCTCGAGAGAAAAAAAACAACTCTCATTTCAGTATCTATAGCTAATGTGATGACAGATTCAATTAATTTGTTTAAACGTGTTTTTAATTCTCATTCTGTAAGTTTGTTTTGTTAATTGTGTTCTACTGTTGTAAATTGCAAGTACAATAATGCATGTATGAGACAGAACTCATTTCCCCTTAGCTATTTCCATTATAAAATACCTTCTATTAGTTAAAGTATAAATTAAAGATTTATGGATTCATGACTCACAACTGAAAATATCTGGCATTTTAGTAGATTGCAGAATCTTTGTAAGTAACGTTACCTGTCTGTTAAATGTATGTTACTGTAAAACTCCATTTAAAAGGACAAATACAGTATGCATGCCAACCATTCCACGTGCTGTGTGGAATAACTATGGCCATGTATTACTACAACATTTATATTTATACAAGCATTGTTAAAACTGTTCAGTTCTCCAGCACCTTGCTTAGATCAAACCTTTTAGCTGTTATGATTGAGGTAATGCTGTTAGGAATTGGAATCTGATTACACTTAATGACAATGGTTAACTTTTGCTCATGTTAATTAGTGTGGGCCAGGACACTGGGAGAATTGTGTGCTCTTGATCCAATAGAACCATGGTCCACGTAAGCCACTGAAATAGATGAGGCCTTGACTTAATGCAGTACATGTTCACTCCAAGCAGGCTTTGGACAGCTGGTGTGCCAGTCAACTGCCCAATAAACCTGGTGGGAGGCCAGATCTATTTTGAGGGCCAGGTTTCATTTAGCATTTGGCTGGTGGGCTGCAGGTGGAAAAGAAGTGCCCAGTACTCTCCTGAAATGACAAACAGGATCCGATGTATCTTATAGGACCCCAATTTGCATTTTAACTGGGCCGACCACCTGACTCTGCCACACAGCATAGCGAGAGCAGGAATGGGGAGTTATGTTATAACTCACCATTTTCAGGATGCTACCATCCCCTTTCTGCTGGGCAGGAGACTTCAAAACCCACTCAAATGTCTCATTCAGATCATGGTAACCAGAATATTTTTCCATTTTTCCTTTTTGAAAGATGATCCAGTTCCCTTCTAAATTACTATCACCCCTGTGCTCGCTGACCTACATTGGCTCCCAGTCTGGCAACACCTCAATTTTAAAATTCTCATCCTTGTGTTCAAATCCCTCCATGGCCTCGGCCCTCCCTACCTCTGTAACCTCTGTAGCCCCACAACCAATCTTCCACCTCATTTTTGTTTGGGCCACGTGTCCCCTTTATTGGGCTGCACAGCCCATTCAAACTTGAAACCGGCTCACCGGCTGCGTGGGGCCTCAAGACGGCTGCGTGGGGCCTCGAGACTGCTGCTCGGCCATGCGACAGTGTAGCATAAAGGGAACGTTGCCTATGATCTTGGCGCTCCTCCAATTCTGGCCTCTTGTGCATCCCCAATTTTCACCACTCCACCATTGGCGGCTGTGATCAGCACAGAGTGTCTTAAACGGGGTGCACATAAACAGAGTGTTGAAACTTGGGAATTTGGAGAGAGTAGGAATTCGGAGCAGAGGCGGAAGGAGGTGCTGCTTTTTGCCTCCAATACTTGGAGTGCTTTGTGTTACAGGTAAGTATTTCATTTCACTTACCTAGAACTTAAACTAGATCTGCTAATTAGTTAATAACTAAACTGTAAGCTAAATTAATTAAATACATAATCTTTAATTAACTAAATAATTAAAACAAGGTTATAAAGGGATGGCAGTGCAGGTGGTGTGCTGCATCTGCAACATGTGGGAGTTTGTGGAGAGCATTGCGATCTCGGACGACCACATCTGCAACTCGAGTTCTTCAGCTCAGAGTTGTTGAGCTGGAGTCTGAGGTGCAGACATTGTGGGACATCAGGGAGAGGGAGAGTTATCTGGACACTTTGATCCAGGAGGCAGTCACACCCCTTAGGTTAGGTAGTAGTACTGGTCTGGTTAGTGGCCAGGGACAGGAGGGTGTGACTGCAACTCAGGCAGGTAAGGGAACCCCAGGTGCAGTGCTGGAGGAGCCTTGGCCTTTGCCCTTATCCAACAGGTATAAGGTTCTTGCTGCCTGTGTAGATGAGGAACCAACGACATAGGTAGAACTAGGAATTAGGTTCTGCTGAGACAGTTTGAGGAGCTAGGGTCCAAATTACAAAGCAGAACCTCAAAGGTAATAATTTCTGAAATGTTATCTGAGCCACTTGCAAATTGGCATAGGGACAAGCAGATCAGAGAGTTAAATACGTGGCTCAAAGAGTGGTATGGGAGGAAGGGGTTTTGATTCATGGGGCACTGGCACCATTACTGGGGAAAGAGGGAGCTGTTCCGTTGGGACGGACTCCACTTAAACCAGGCTGGGACCAGTGTCCTGGCGAATCGAATAACTAGGGTTGTAGATAGGGCTTTGAACTAAAAGGTGGGGGCAGGGGTCAGGTGAGGGGAAATTTAGTATTCTAAAGCGAAAAGTCAAGGCAATGGAGCAGTGTCACGATTTGGGTAAAGATAAGCAGTGTGTGACAGGAAGGGACAGAGAGTTTAAAGGTAATTGTGCATCTGCGCATAAGATGAAAGTGGGGAATAATGGTAAAAGGTTAAAACTAAAGGCTCTTTACCTGAATGCACGAAGCATTCGTAACAAGATAGACAAATTAGTGGCACAAATAGTGATAAATGGGTATGATCTAATAGCCTTTACACAGACATGTTTGCAAGTTGACCAGAGTTGGGAACTAAATCTTCCAGGGTACTTGACTTATCGAAAAGACAGGCAGACTGGAACAGGAGGGGGGTAGCACTGATAATTAAGGATGAGATGAGGACAGTTGTGAGAAAGGATCTTGGCTCAGAAGATCAGGAAGTAGAATCAGTATGGGTGGAGATAAGAAATAACAAGGGGCAGAAAACATTGTTAGGAGTAGTATATAGGCCCCCTAACAGTAGCTATACCATTGGACAGAGTATTAATCAAGAAATAATAGGAGTTTGTAACAAAGGTAATAAAATAATCGTGGGGGACTTTAATCTGCATATAGACTGGGCAAATCGAATTGGCAAAGTTAGTCTGGAGGACAAGTTCATGGAATGTATTCAGGACAGTTTCCTGGAACAATACGTCATGGAACCAACCAGGGAACAGGCTATTTTAGATCTTGTTTTGTGTAATTAGTAAACTTATAGTGAAGTATCCTCTAGGAAAGAGTGATTATATGATAGAATTTCACATCGAGTTTGAAAGTGACATCCTTAAGTCCGACACTAGAGTCTTAAACTTAAACAAAGCCAATTACGTAGTTATGAGGGGCGAGTTGGTTAAGGTAGCTTGGGAAATTAGATTAAAAGGTATGACAGTAGATAAGCAGTGGCGAACATTTAAAGAAATATTCCAAAGTTCTCAACAAATATACATTTCATTGAGAAATAAAAACTTCACGGGAAAAGTGTTCCATCCGTAGCTAACTGAAGAACTTAAGGATAGTATTAGATTAAAAGAAGAGGCTTATAATTGACATAATAAGACTCACTACGCACTTGGTTTGAGTATAAAGCAAGGCTTTAATCAACTTGTTTCAAAACATTATCTTTCACTAGTTCCTGTCTTACAAAATGCCCCTGGGCAAGCTGGGCCCACGCCCGAGTATTTATACTCCTTGGACGGCGCCACCAGCTGGCCGTCCAGTGTTATTTCATGAGTCGTTTCTTTATGATGATGAGATTTATAACAATAAATAATGTTGCAAAGAATAGTGTTAAGCCTGAGGATTGGGAGAGCTTTAGAAACCAGCAAATGATGGCCAAAAAATTGATTAAAAAGGGAGAAAATAGAATGAGAGTAAATTAGCAAGAAATATAAAAACAGATTGTAAGAGCTTCTACAGGTATGTAAAAAGGAAGGGAGTAGCAAAAGTAAGCATTGGTTACTTAGAGGCTGAGACAGGAGAAATGTTATTGGGGAACAAGAAAATGGCAGAGGCTTTAAACAAATAATTTGTATCTGTCTTCACAGTAGAAGACACAAAAAGTATACCAAAAATAGTGGGGAACCAAGGGGCTAATGAGAGCGAGGAATTTAAAGTAATTAATATCAGTAGAGAAAAAGTACTTGAGAAACTAATGGAACTAAAAGCCGACAAATCCCCGGGACCTGATGGCCTACATGCTAGAGTTCCAAAAGAGGTGGCTGCAGATATAGTGGATGCATTGGCTGTGATCTTCCAAAATTCTCTAGATTCAGGAAAGGTCCCAGCGGATTGGAAAGTAGCAAATGTAACCCCGCTATTCAAGAAAGGAGGGAGAGAGAAAACGGGGAACTACAGGCCAGTTAGCCTGACATCAGTCGTCAGGGAAATGCTGGAATCCATTATTAAGGAAATGGTAACAGGGTACTTGTAAAATCATAATATGATTGGGCTGAGTCAACATGGTTTTATGAAAGGTAAATCGTGTTTGACAAATTTATTAGAGCTTTTTGAGGATGTAACTAGCAAGGTAGATAAAGGGGAATCAGTGGATGTCGTATATTTGTATTTCCAAAAGGCATTCGATAAGGTGTCACATAAAAGGTTGTTAAGCAAGATAAGGACACATGGGTTGAGGGTAAGGTATTATTAGCATGGATAAAGGATTAGTTAACAGACAGAAAACATAGAGTAGGGATAAATGGGTCCTTTTTAGATTAGTAGGCTGTAACTAATGGGGTGCCGCAGGGATCAGTGTTGGGGTCTCAGCTATTTACAATCTATATTAATGACCTAGATGAAGGGATCGAGTGCAATGTATCCAAGTTTGCTGACGATACAAAGCTAGATGGAAAAGTAAGATGTGAGGAGGACGCAAAGAGCCTGCAAAGGGATATAGACAGATTAAGTGAGTAGGCAATAAGGTGGTAGATGCAGATTAATGTGGGGAAATGTGTGGTTATTCACTTTGGTAGGAAGAATAGAAAAACTGAATATTTTTTTAAATCGTGAGAAACTATTAAATGTTGGTGTTCAGAGAGATTTAGGTGTCCTTGTACAGGAAACATAGAGAGTTAGCATGCAGGTACAGCAAGCAATTAGGAAGGCAAATGGCATGTTGGCCTTTATTGCTAGAGGGTTAGAGTATAAGAGTAAGGAAGTCTTGCTATAATTGTACAGGGCTCTGGTGAGACCACACCTGGAGTACTGTGCACAGTTTTGGTCTCCTTATTTAAAGAAGGATGGGCCAGAAATTCGGGTCTCCACGGGTGAGTACGCGCTGGGTACTCACGCGTAGGCCCAACAAAAGTGCCGGTTTTGTGCATGCACTGTGCATGCGCGGGAAACCGGAACTTCCGTTCCCTTAAAGGAAGGGGTTCACAGGTCGAACGTGTGCGCCGGAGAGGCAGCGTGTACGCCTGGAACTTCCGTTTTTTTTGCCGGTTTCTCCGGGAGGGTAAGTCTCCAGGAGCTACGTTTGTAAAAAGCAGTCGCAAGGCCTGCTTTTAACAAGGTAAGTGGTGAATTAAGTTAAATTATAACATTTTTTCCACAGGTTTATTATTTTTAAATACTTTAAAGAAAGGGAAGTTTATTTTTAGCCCCGTTAGAAACTGTAATTAATTTTTTTAAATTTAAATTATTGTTTAAAACAGTTATTTTATGTAATTTATAGTTATTTTAAAAATGTGATTTAAAAAAAAATTATTTGAAGTTTTAGTGATGTTTTGGGGCTGAATTGTATTCATAGATTTGACAGGTCTTCCTGTCAAATCTATGAATACAGATTCCCTGCTACCATTGGCTCTCCATGGCCCATGTGATCCCAGGGGACGCTTCGAACTAACTGCGCCCCTGGGATACGCAAGCACTGTGTGCCGGCAGTTGGAGCAGGCCCAGGATCGGAATCCCATGCGGGCCCACAGCACAACGGCTGGCACGCTAGGTAAGTGCAGGTCGGAGGCTTGCACCCGTGGGAAGCCTCCGACCCGAATTTCTGGGCCGATATACTTTCCTTAGAGGCGGTGCAACAAACGTTCACTAGATTGATCCCTGGGATGAAAGGGTTGCCCTATGAGGAGAGATTGAGTAGATTGGTCCTATACTCTCTGGAGTTTAGAAGAATGAGAGGTGATCTCATTGAATCATATAAGATTCTGAGGGGGATTGACAGGGTAGATGCTGAGAGATTGTTTCCCCTGGCTGGAGAGTCTAGAACTAGAGGACATAGTCTCAGGATAAGGTGCCAGTCTTTTAAGACTGAGACAAGGAGGAATTTCTTCACTCAGAGGGTTGTGAATCTTTGAAATTCTCTGCCCGAGAGGGCTGTGAATGCTGAGTCTTTGGGCTGGATTTTAATTCAGGGGCGGGTTGGTGTCGTGAAATCCGCATTTCGTGTTATCCACACGAATATAAATCGATGTGGGAGATTGATGCTATTTTAACTTAATTGTCCAATTGAGTTCCAGCGTGTGGGAACCCTTGGCAAATGAGTTTTTCCAGTCAGAAAGCCACATCTTATGATGTCATCAATGCTGCTGCATTTAAGATCTGCAACAAGCCTTGCTTGTTCTGCAGGCTGCCAACCTTTTGGCATTTACTGTTAGAGGAACCTGGAGTCACAATGGCCAGCGACAGACCTAGGGCTGCTCCCAGGTTCGACGACATTGCCCTGCAGGCTCTGGTTGAGGGAGCTAGATCTCCTAAGGAGGTGCTCTTCCCTTCATCAGGGAGGAAGAAGCCTCCCCAGCAGACCAAGGCTGTGTGGCTGCAGAGGAGGTCAACTCCTTAACGGCTACCCGCAGAACCTGGATACAGTGCAGGAAGAGATTTCATGACCTTGTGCGTACTGGAAAAGTGAGTATGCATTTCCCATCACCCGCAATCTGATCCCCATTGCCTTTCCTCACCAGCACTCAGCTTTAGCAATCTCTTCCTCCACATCCCACTTGACACTGACATCCATGCACCCTTACCCATTCCCTTTCTCTCTATGCTCACATTCACCTAACTATTCGACTATGCAGCCCTCACACTCCCTATCACTGTGATGCTATGAAAACAACTGACAACACACAGGGAGGGCCCTTGGTCTTGCCACCTCACTCCATCTTTGTCTCCTACTAAGCATCTATGCTATGGACTCTCTACACTCACTCCTTCATTCTCACTCAAACTCCACTTGTGTCCCTCATTGCAGGAAAAGAGAGCTCACAATAAAAGGGAAAGAGTCAGGACAGGAGGAGGGCCACCCTCAGTAGCCCAGCTCACCCCCTGGGAGGAGGCGGTCCTGGAAATCATCAGAGTGGAAGAAGATGCGCACGTTGGGGACGGACAGATGGGTGCATCACAGCAAGCTGGTGACAGAATAGTTTTACATCTCTCTCATTCACATTGCCTGTGTCACTGATAATGATTCTGAAGCTCTAACAGATGGACTTATGATCGTCTGCAATATGCAATGTGCATGTAACCTTGACCTCACATCACTAACTCTTTCCTTTACTCCCCCACAGGACCATCGAGAGCCCCTGTCCCCACTGTCCAGGAGGAAGAGCCTGAGCTTCCAGACTCCTCAGAGGAAGCTGCAACCTCTGAGGGCGCAGCGTCAGCAGAATTCACCGCACCCAGCACCAGTGCAGACACTCACACCTCGGTGGGACCTTCGAGACATAGAGTAGTGTTGTCACCTGGTGTATCACAGCTCACAAGTGAGCATCAGCAGATTGTGGAGACAGGGACAGCAGTGGAGAGTACTCGTCGGAGGGTGCAGGACTCTGCCAGCTCGGCTCAGCTGCATGCCGACCCTCTGCCTCTGGGTCCATCCACAAGATCAGCGGTGCTGGAACTCCAGGAACAGATGCAGGAGTCTCTGGCAGGTTTTGTCTCCAGGGTCGCTGTAAGTGTGGAGCAAATGGAGGAGTCCATGGCGAACATGAGCAGAGCCTTTGTGGAGTCATTGGCGCATGAACGCATCACCATGGAAAGGATGGCAACCTCCATGGCGGTGATAAGTCGCCAGAGTGCAGAAAACATGGTGAGTGCTCAGAATAGAATGACATCTCTGGAGGAGCAACGGGCATCTATTGAGCAGAGAAACCAGACCTTCATGGAAGTCCTTCTGAGTAGGACTGCCAGTGCAGATACGGGTCCCCATGGTCCCCCTGATGTGCAGCAAGGTGCTCTCAAGCCACTTGCAAGCACTGAGGGGGGAACTGACCCATGAGAGGGAAGTTGGTGGCAGACATCAAGGAAGTGGGGGCTCCTCTACAAGCGCTCACACTTCCATGCCACTGCAGAGCCCCACCAGAGTCCACACCCAGCTGAGATCGGCGTCTAAACTCCTGCACAGCCGCAGGAGCAGCAGACTGTTGACGAGCCTTCACAGGTTCACAACCCCAGAGGACGCCCGCCAAAGGTGTCGAGACAGGAGCAGCAGGAAATTGAGCAAGGGGCCTCCACATCTGCTGAAGCCACAGGGGAAGCACCATATAGGAGCACGCGTAAGAGGAAGATAGTCCTCTTGGGTAGTCACTTGGGTAAAATTTGATGTATTATGTGAAAAATAATGTTAATAAAAAATCTGATGGCTATTACAGTAGTTGTGGCGTGTGTCATTTCGCAAATGGGACTTTCACATTGATGGCTTAGGATTACTTGGAATTGTCATTATGGTGGTCAAATTGCTAGGAGTCAGCTGGTTCTTGGCCATTGTCAATGCTCAGGTAAGAAAATGCGAGGCAAAAGTCCTTCAGTGGCTAGGCTAAGCAAATCTGGCAAAGGTGAGTGTGTTCCTTGCATCCCAGGCAGCTATCAACCTGCTGCTGCTGGTTGATGGGCCTCTGCAAGATGTTCGTTTTCGCTCTCCTCCTCCTCCTCCGAGGAGGAGGATAAGTGAGGAGCCACTTGGTCCTCAGGAATCTGCAAGCCACGACGCTGTGCCGTGTTGTGAAGTGCACAGCAAACCACGACGATCCTGGAGACCCTGGCTGCTGAGTACTGCAGGGCTCCACCTGATCTATCCAGGCATCTGAAGCGCACCTTCAGCAAACCGATGGTTTGCTCAATAATGGCTCTGGTAGAAATGTGGCTGGAGTTGTAGCACTCCTCAGCTTCGTTGGCTGGCCTCCTCAACGGCGTCATTAGCCATGTCCTCAGGGGATAGCCCTTGTCTCCAAGTAGCCATCCATTAAGTTGGTCTGGCAAACTGAAGAGCGGAGGCACACTAGACTGGCGCAGTATGAAGGAGTCATGGCAACTGCCAGGGTACTTGGCACAAACATGCAAAATTTCCTTCTTGTGGTCACACACCAGCTGAACGTTAAGGGAATGGAAGCCCTTGCGGTTGACAAAAATACCTGGATTGCGATGGGGTGCCTTAAGGGTCACATGTGTGCAGTCAATGATGCCCTGCACCCTTGGAAAGCCTGCCAGATTAGCTAATCCAACCACACGCGCCGTCACACTTGCTTGATCCTTGGTGAAATGGATGTGATTGTGCGCGATGGCAGAGGGCATCGGTTACCTGCATGATGCAAGTGTGTGCGGCCACCTGGGAGATGCCGCTGATGTCTGCTGCTGATCCCCGGAATGAGCCTGAGGCAAAAAAGGTTGAGTGCAGTGGTGACTTTGATGGCCACTGGTAAGGGGTGTCCACCTGGTCCTCTGGGCTCCAGGTCTTGTTGCAGCATTGCGCAGATGTCACCCACTACCTGCCGCGAAAGTCGGAGCCGCCTTTGGCACTGCTGCTCAGACATGTTGATATAGCTGACCCTGTGTCTGTAGACCCTGTTTGGGGGGTATCTCCTGCGCCGACGGGCTGCCATGTGCTGGCCCTTTCTGGCCTGTGCAGCTTCAGGTGGGTGAGCAGCAGCTTGGCGCTCCTGTTGTTGCTGCTGCTGTTGGTGCTGCTGTTGTTCTTGGTTCTGGTGGTGCCGCGGCTGGTCTTCGTCCTCATCTAATGCCCAGAAGGGAAGGAAATAAATGGCTCCCATTCTTCTGGTATATGCCTCATTTGAGGAAGCGCTGAGTGAAGTGGCGAGAGGGGTTTCCCAGGAGGTCACACTGGAGATTGGTGTCAGGCTCCAAACTTCCACAGCTGTGGTTATGCCTTCTAAAAGTTCCCCCAGACCTGAGACAACAAAGTCCTGCCACCTGCAAATGATGGCTGATCAAATCACCTCTTTAATGTTTGAGCTGCAGCTGATAGTCAGCAATCCACTTGTGCTCCCGCCAGGTTTCACCGTCGTGTTTCAGAACAGGTGTGTTCCACGTGGGAAAAGGGTTAAACTCAGAAAGGCCTTTTAAAATGGCATTATAGAGCCAATTTAGTGGTTGTTAAGGGCCTTAATGGCCTATCCCGCCTCTTGGAGGCGGGACGGAGACGGGACCACTAGACACGGATTATTTAAAATTGCATGGAGGCGGGCTTGGGCCCGCCCGCCAGTTTATGCAATTTTAACCCCCCCACACACCTCCAATCCCGCCTCCACGGCCCAATGAAAATCCTGCCCTTTGAGTATATTCAAGGCTGAGATAGATAGATTTTTGGACTCCGGAGGAATTAAGGGAATATGGGGATCGGGCAGGAAAGTGGAGTTGAGGTCGAAGATCAGCCATGCTCTTATTGAATGGTGGAGCAGGCTGGAGGGGCAGTATGGCCTACTCCTGCTCCCAATTCTTATGTTCTTATGTGCCTCAGCTGCCTGGGCCCCAGGTTCTGTATTTCCCTCCCTAAGCTTCTCCACCTTTCCTCCTTTAAGACGCTCCTTAAAACCTACCTCTTTGACCAAGCTTTTGGTCATCTGCCCTAATATCTCCTTATATGGCTCGATGTCAAATTTTTTTGATAACGTTCCTGTGAAGTGCCTTGGAACATTTTACTACGTTAAAGGTGCTATATAAATACAATTTGTTGTTATTGTAAATCATTTTGTATTCTAATAACCTTGAGTGTGAAAAAACTTATAATTCCCCCTTTGTTCTTTTTTAGTGATAATCGTAACTCTTTCGGGTAGATTTTAATTTTTGGCACCAGCTGGAAAGGCTTGAGCCACTTTGAGCTTCCATTTAAATGGAACGGGTGAGCATAGACACCAAACGGATGTCCCGAGACAGCTAGCTGGTTTTGGGCCTGAGGAATTTAGTCAGTTCCTGTGCAATGTTCCTTCTAATTTTTATTTGGGCTGCGCGGCCCGTTCAAAAGTGAGCCGGCTGCAAGAGAGCTCCAGATCACTGCGCGGCCGCGCAGCTTAAAGGGAACCTTGCTCCTGTGCCAAGCTGGCCCGTAGGTAGGTCCTGGGATGGGGAGGCAAAGCGAGGGTCCCTTTAAGGACGCTCAATGCTAGGATACATGGGCAGAGCATGTGCGGTGTATGCTCTGCCCTCTTGTCCCTTAAAATTGCACTGGGGATCCTAACTATGCCATAGGTTCCCCGATTTGCATAATCAAGTGGCCTACTGCCTGAAACAGCTGGGTTTTCCAGCTGCCCAAGGAAAGGCCCCTTTCAAAAGGGAGACGACTGGATCTAATGTGGTTGTAAGTCTACCAACCCCATTTAAAGGCTGTTACCGCCCCGTTGAGGTCGAATTCAGCCAGTTAAAATCAGCCCATTTGCTACTTAGAATTTGTCAATCAGTTGAAGCTATCTTTCAGTATTTATTCTTTCAAAACTTTTCATAACTTTGAAAATCTCTGTTACATTCTCCACTTAATCTTATAAAGCTCACATTCCGGGATATCACACTTGCAAATCTTCACTGTACTCTTTCCATGGCCCTTGTATTGTATCCTTTCTATAACGAGTTAACCTAACCAGTATCCTGTACAAATATAATTACTTCTTTACTTTTATATTCAATGCCTCCATGCATAAAATCCAAAATCTATCTTTTTTTACCAGCTTTTCTACCTGCAATGTGCGCCTGTGCAGGTAGATCTTAGGGGCTTTCCTTCGCTACTGTATTAAAATTGTTACCATTTGAATATTGCTTTAGCTTTTATTTTACTCTTTAGGGTAAACTGTTTTTTTGCTGTTATTTAACTGCTTAATATTTGTCTGCATTTAATTTATCTCAATCACCTACAGGGCATCTCTGATCACTTCTACGTCTCTCCCAGTCCTTTATTCTTGCCTCTAAAAAGGACTGCTCCATAATTTCCCTCCCATCTCCCACCCCACTTCCTCTGACCTGCCACCCCTCCACACTGGGGCTGCCGTATATTAGTACGATAACTACCATGTCTCTACTTTTGACACTTTCAAACCCAGTAAATCCTATATGGCCCCCCTGCCCTCCCCACCCTTCTCCTGTATAATAGCCACCTCCAGCAGCTCAAATCCATGGGCTGCAGATGCCAGCATAGGTGTCTATCGCCAGTACTGTTGGGTAAGGAGGTGATAGTGCTCCCATGCACTTGGTGCCCTTGTTCTTCTAGGTAGTGGAGGTCACAGGTTTCAGAGGTACTGCCGAAGAAGCCTTAGTGAGTTGCTGCAGTGCATCATGCCGATAATGCATACTGCAGCCACGGCATGCCAGTGGTGGAGGGGGTGGATGCTTAAGTTAGTGGATGAATTGCCGATCAAGCGGCTTGCTTTGTCCTGGATGGTGTCAAGCTTCTGGAGTGTTGGTGTAGCTGCATCCACCCAGGCAAGTAGAGAGTATTCCATCACACTCCTGATTTGTCCCTTGTAGGTGAAGAGTTTTTGTGAGTTAGGAGTTGAACCACTCATCGCAGAATACCCAGCCTCTGACCTGTTCCAGTACGTTTCTGGTCAATGATGACCCCCAGGATATTGATGGTGGGGGAATCGATGATGGTAATGCCATTTAATGTCAAAGGGAGGTGGTTAGACTCTCTCTTGTTGGACATGGTCATTGCCTGGCACTTGTGTGGCGTGAATGTTATTTGCAAATTGTCAACCCGAAATGGGATGTTGTTCAGGTCTTGTTGCCTGTGGGCATGGACTGTGTTCATTATCTGAGGAATTGTGAATGGAGCTGAACACTATGCAATCATCAGCAAACAGACCCACTTCTGATTGATGGAAGGTCATTGTTGAAGCAGCTGAAGATATTTGGGCTTAGGACACTGCCCTGAGAAACTCCTGCAGTGATGTCCTGGAGCTCAGGTGATTGACTTGCAACAACCACAACCATTTTCTATTTTGTGCGAGATATGGCTGCAGTCACTGGAGAGTTTTCCCCCTGATCCCCATTGAGTTCAGTTTTACTAGGCCTCCTTAATGCCACACTGAGTCAAATGCTGCCTTGATGTCAAGGGCAGTTACTCTCACCTCACCTCTGGAATTCAGCTCTTGTGTCCATGTTTGGATTAAGGCTCTAATGAGGTCTAGAGCTGAGTGGTTCTGGCGGAACCCAAACTGAGCATTGGTGAGCAGGTTATTGGTGAGTAAGTGCCGCTTGATAGCACTGTTGACGATTCCTTCCATCACTTCGCTGATGATTTGTTTATACAATACGGCATTCCTAAAATGAAAGCCCTCAAAAGTTCCAGCCAGACAAAAGTTACATTTAAAATCATTTCACTTATGTTGTACAAAAGGGATTTTTTTTTTGATGGATCAACATTATAAAATATTTAGTGGTAAGATCACAATATATACTTTCCGAAATGGCTTAACTTAGCAAAATTTTGGAATTTTAAATAGTGAAAACTAGACTGTATTTAAGCAAGTTTTCCAAAGAGTTTCCACAAATAGAGCTACATCAGACCACGAGTGATTATATCTAACCAAAATAGTGAGGTATGAGCATATTTCTATTTATTGGCGGAAATTGCATAACGTGTTATTGGTTATGTGAGAAAATAAATCTTGCTTTCTATTAACGAGTAACCACAGGGAAAGTTGCTGTTTCAGTACCAAGCAGATACAAATTGTGTGCAGGCTGCTCCAATTGTCTCTTGAAATCATGTTACAGCATAAGAGTAGATATTGCATTTTACACTTTCCAACCTTCTGGACTCAGCATTGAGTTCAACAACGTCAGATCATAACCAATACTCCAATTTTTTCAGACAGCAGGTGCTGGTAATGATTCTGCTGTTGCCATTTATAGCTCCTTTAGACCCATCTTTTATTTCTTTACTTGTCCCTTTAGCGCCCCCTTTGGCCTTGCACTATCAACCCTTTTGTCATTTAATCACTCCTGCCTTCCACCCTATCACAGACCTTCCCTTTTGTTCTTCCCTCCCCCTTTTTTCCTGTCTCTGTACTTGCTTATAAACTGTTGAAAGGTCATCTATCTGAATCGTTAACTTTGTTTCTCTGCCAACAGATGCTGCCTGAGTATTTCCAGCATTTTCTGTTTTTATTTCAGATTTCCAGCAGCTGCAGTATTTTGCTTTTGTTTGACTAAAGACTGCATAATTGCTACTGTATAATTACTACAGTGCATCATATGAGAAGACACATATTTTACAATAAAATGATTTAAATTTACCTGTGAAATTTCATTTATGTCTTTTGATGCTTCCATTAAGGATTTTACTTGAAGGTTTCAGTCTCTCCCAAAAGCCTAGGCTTGAACTTGGTTGTAACTCTGTGAGCTAAATTTTGGATCTGCAGTCTTAGCGTGTGGAGTGTGCCTAGTTTCCCACGATGTATCCATACCATTCATGTCGCTATGCTGGTGGAATATTTTTCTTTTAGTTTCTAGCACTTTCTGCTGAGTAGACTACCTTTAACTATTATTGAAAAACAAGAAGGCTAATTTCAAAAGCTTTATTGAGGTAAAATTCATATTGAAAGTACTTTTTTTTAAAACATGGGTGATGTGTGTATTTTCTTGTGTATAAAAAGGAAAAACAAAAGTGTTATGATTACACAACTTTTGTAGCTTTTAATTTGTGTACTATAAATTTCAGAAAGTTTATTAAGCAGAGGGAGTGAGAGAGTCTTGATCAGAGAAGAGAGAAAGTCTTCATGTTAATGTTAGTTCTGTTTTGAAATTTAAAAAATAATTTTGAAGTCAACTAATGAGGTCATATGTGTTGTTGATGTAGAAAATGTCAGTGTTAATCGCTTACACCTGTGAGACAGATTCTAATTTCTAACACCTATGAGAGAGAGAAGCAGGCAGTTAGTTTATTCCCTCATTCAAATTAGATTTTTTTTTTAAGTTCAATTTTAAAAGCAAATAAAGACGCTTTGATGGAAACATATGAAGGGAGCTTTAGAGAGGAAGTGGAGTAGGGTCAGTAGTTAATGGGGCCTCCGGTCTCTTGTCACCCACACTTGGCAGTGAAGCAGAGTGGGTGGAAGGATGGGGGGCAATATTTCCACTGCTGCCAGATCACACACCTTGGGTGAGGTGGGGAAGAATTGCTGCAGCTCCAACCACAGAGTAGCATAGCCATAGTCCCTGGGCCACAGAAAAAGTCTTTTTTTAATGTATAAAGTGCCACCTTGCCTAGTGCAATTGTTCACTCTGCAAGGCAGCCCTTTAATTTATAAAGCTCCCCAACACTGCCTGCCCCCGACCCTTAGCAATGCTGGATGCCAGGAACACAGCGGCGTTAGTGACACCCAATGTTACTAAGATGTTAATATTAGGATATATGTCAGAATGAGCATTCTTCCTACCATTAATCTATTATTTGAATGCGTCTGGCCAAATACGGGCTTATATATTCAATGTCCGCCATCACTTCCAACAAAGAATCCTGGAAATGGTGGAGGGCATCAGGGAACCAGTAGAACAGCTCCCTGACACACCTCCTGCTCTTAATTGCCTCAAATCCACCCAAAATAAAGGCGACAGGGAACAGAAAATCCTGCCCAGGGTTTTTGAACTTAAAGAATGAACATCTAATGTTAGAATTCAGGTTTTAAGTGCAGGTAAACTTTCAGTTCCATTTTTATTTTGAGGGTGTATTTTATGAATAAATCCCAAAGGAAAAAATATTTTTATAACACTAATTCTTAAATTCTTAGCTAGAAATTGAACAGAGAAGCTTTGCCACGGTACTGAAATTTACTGAACTATGTCATGGGCTGCCACATGATCACCTCAACTTAGAAGGACAGAAGAATATATGTTGCACTAGACTGAGGCTCAGGCTAATAAACCAACAAACAAATTTACTTAACATTAAACAGGTAATTGAATAGTATACAGTAATATAAAAAATACTATTCTTCTACAGCTGCTTACTTCATATGAGCATAAATGCTACCATGGAGCCTCTGAATAGATTTGTATCCCAGATGGTTTCAAATTTACTGGTGAGTTGAGTGGAGGCAGCTAAATATAAGTCCACAATCATTGGCCACATTGATTATTAGTGATTACAGAGAATCATTAGCATTCTTCCTTGCACAAACCCAATCCAAGTTTTCAACCCAGACACAGCTGTCTGTCGAACCCACTATCCCAAAATGTCCCCCAGGATGGCAGTGATGTTTATCCTGACCATTTTGATTTGTGATGGCTGGAAATTAAGTATTTCTCCAACTGACTATTAGGGACATCATCTGACAGATTGACACCAATGATTCTGCATTCAACAGACATTAGCATATTAAATCCTTAAATGCTTATTTTTTGTCACAGTTGCATCCACATTTGGAGAATTGTCTGCCCTTTTGATTGCCACATTATTGATGCATATTTAGCCACTAGAGAGGGTGCAGAGGAGAGAACAAAAATGATACCTAAAGTTAGATTTCTTAGTGAAATGGATAGGCTTCTGGAGCTGGAGTTATTCACTTTGAACAAGCGTAGGCTCAGAGGGATATGATTTGAGGTTTTTTAATTTATGAAAGCATTGGATATTGTAGATTTGGATAAGATATTTTAAATGGATAATGATGGAAAGACCAGAGCGATGCCTATAAAATACATAGGCTAAAAGTTAGGTTAAATGCCAGAAAGTAGTTATTTTTTCAGAGGGTTGTTCTCATCTGGAACAAGTTACCAGAGTGTATATATATGGGTAACATACAATCCTCTAAGAAGGAATTTGACAAGTTCCTAAGAGAGAACAATATTGGGAAATATCAAGGTGTGTGGGTTAGATTCTCCTAGCTATGTGTCATGGGAAACCATAGTTTCCCGGAGCTTGCCTGATTGTCCTAAATTGGCCACGTGATTTTTTTTTCCCTTTGGTTTTTGGCCTCTCCACCAGTTACCATTGTGGAGGCAGGGCATGAAGATGCACCAAGCAGTGGATAGTGTCTTTTCTCCATTCCTTTCACATGCATCCATGTTGAAGATAATTCTCCTTCAGAAAAAATGCAAAAGTTTCACCCACCTGGACCCAGACAAAATAGCTTCACAGAATGAGATCTCACCAGAGAGAGAGGCCATTAAAATATCTTTTCCAAATGGATTATTATTCTCTGAGTGACATTAATCTTGTTCATCATGTTGGAATAATATTACTTGCCTTCCTTGGAGAGCACTTGATTTGTGCACTTCTGCGTCTTCAGTGCCAGTGTTGGCTGTCAACGTTTGCATTAATGGTATCAGGATATATTTAACAAATGCATGTAACATGATAAAAACCTGGGGACAGAGGTAATCAAATACTCAGTGGAACATGATTTCTGTGCTACTGTGAACAAGGAAATGGGAAATGTGTCTAGCCAGAGCTGAATCGTGAATATAGATCGATATTCTAGAGTTTATGGGCTAAAAATTGGAGAGTTTATAAAATCTTCCGGTGCCACCTCTGGCTGGAGTTAACGACCGCCAGAATTAATGGCGTGGCAGGACCAGGATGTTAGTGCTGGTTGCTAATTAATATTAGCCCAATGCAAAACTCATTGCGCAAGGCCGGTTCTCCTGGCGGCAGTCACAGCAGGAAGCCCAATGTAGCATGGCCGTAGCGTCATTGCAGCAAGAACAGTCTTCTCTTAAAGCAAGGCTGTCATTTTAGAAGCAGTGCAGTCCCTTAAAGGGGAACTGCCTTCTAAAATGAAAAAATTTTTTTTTTAAAGAGGCAGTTTTTAGCCCTTAGAGCTCAAATGCATTCTGAAAAAAATTAACATTAAAAAGAATTCCCAAATGGCAGACTTCAGCTCTTAAAGCTGAACTGCCTTCCACACCTAAAAAAATGGGAAAAGTGCTTCAACACTAACACAAATGGCTCAGCAAACCAGGGAAGGGCACCTAGGATCTCATGCATAGCACTCCAGCTTTGTGCAGGTGGTCAACACTGCAAGAGAGGTCCTCTACCCACAGGGGCCAGAAGACCCTCCAGAAAAAACAATGTGGAACCAGATCGCCGAATGCCCAGAGAAGCTTCATGACCTCAGACCAGTGGTCAAGGGGCTGTCTGGGCTGCATCCTTCCTTCTGCTTCCTCCCCTTCACTTCCTCCTCTTCCGCTTCTTCCTCTTCTGCGTCTTCCTCTTCCCTCTGCGAGCGGTTGCTGGAAATCTGAAATAAAAGCAGAAAATGCTGGAAATTCTCAGCCGGTCAGGCAACATCTCGAACTGAGACGTGAACTCAGTTTCTCTCTCCACAGATGCTGCCTGACCTGCTGAGTATTTCCAGCATTTTCTATCTTCTCAGAGGCCTTCCTTTACCATCCAAGGCCTTGCAAGCATCCAGCAGCACTCGCTGCACACTTGAAAAACTTTTAACATGTATTGCAACAAGCCACTACTTCAATAAAATATTAAAAATCCAGCCCAAAGACTTAAATGCAAACTTACCTGAAAGATGTGTGTGTCCCTTTAAGAAGAGCTGGCAGCATCTCTGTCAGCCCGCTTTTCAGAGCGAACTTAGGACCCAGTGCTGAACAAAGATCCAAATTCGCAGAGCATGGCATCAAGGCGGCGTTGCACGCCGACTGACGTCACACGCTCCATATTTGCATGTCCAGGGTGAGGATCATAACCGATGCTATCGGCAGCACTATGGTCCTCACCAAAATGGTGGGGGGAGGGGGGCACCTGCTGGTAACTCATGGCGGTAAGTAGCCGAATTTTTCCCTTTATATATTTAATTTCCTAGGATAAGGTTCTACATAAATACTCTCTAACCTGCAAATAAGTGGGGCGGAGTTATGGTAGGGTAGATTGTAAATATTCTTTGAAAGTAACAGGCTTAATGGGCTAAATGGCTTTTGTTCATTGCATGCTTGTACTGTCTCACCCTTGTAATGTTTATACTGTTGAATGGCTTTATGTACAACCTAATTAGTTTCAATGTAATATTTCATTCATAAATCTTAATATATTTAGTGCTTATTCAAACAAACACTCCAGGATCTTTTTTTTTTAAATGAAAGTAACTGAAGCTTCAACTCATGGGTATAATCATGAATAGTTTTTTTTCAGCCAATTTCAAAAGATGTTATCCTTTTAAGTGTTATGTTCAATATATTATTTCAAACTACAGTAGTGGTAAAATCTCAGATTGTGTTCACCGTGTGCTCCTGATTTTCACAAAAATTGTATTGGAGACCCACCTTATTTTCAATCCATACAGAAAGAAATAAAGTGGGGTGGCATCAAGAAAGTTTATATTGTAATGAAGCCGTCACCAACATGAGGTTTTAAATATGGCAAGTGTGCTAGGGTGTGATCATTTTCAATAGTTCCTTTATTTTTCTTGCAGACATTGAGCTACAGGATGTCTTTGGACTGAATGGACAAATAGAACATAAATTAACTTTCCTCAGGAAAAATGTGCCAAAGGATATCAAGCTTGTGCTGATTGGCCATTCTATTGGTTGTCATATGATACTAGAAATGATGAAACGTGAACCAGAACTACAGGTACGTGTTCTGATTGGACAATTGTGATGATTGCACAACAGGCTGATGTAGATCATGTTTATACCATACTTAGTGACTGATGTTCTGATGTTGATACTTGCAAGTTATATCAGTCATAAGAACATAAAAAATAGGAGCAGGAATAGGCCACTTGGCCCCTTGAGCCTGCTCCGCCATTCAATAAGATCATGGCTGATCTTGGGCTCAAAGCCACTTCCCTGCCCGCTCTCCATAA
This sequence comes from Somniosus microcephalus, assembly GCF_052327205.1. NCBI lineage: Eukaryota > Metazoa > Chordata > Chondrichthyes > Squaliformes > Somniosidae > Somniosus > Somniosus microcephalus. The sequence goes on from NC_140995.1 coordinate 89,855,710, forward strand.
CCCTTCACTCCCTTATCTTGTAAAAACCTGTCTATCTCCACCTTAAATGTATTTAATGACCCAGCCTCCACGGCTCTCTGGGGCAGAGAATTCCACAGATTTATGACCCTCAGAGAAGAAATTCCTCCTCATCCCAGTTCTAAAAGGGCGACCCTTTATTCTGAAACTATGCCCCCAAGTTCTAGATTTCCCCACGAGGGGAAACATCCTCTCTGCATCTACCTTGTCAAGCCCCCTCAGTATCTTATATGTTTCAATAAGATCACCTCTCATTCTTCTAAATTCCAATGAGTATAGGCCCAACCTGCTCAACCTTTCTTCATAAGTCAACCCCCTCATCTCAGGAATCAACCGAGTGAATCACCTCTGAACTGCCTCCAATGCAAGTATATCCTTCCTTAAATAAGGAGACCAAAACTGTACGCAGTACTCAAGGTGTGGTCTCACCAATACCCTGTACAGTTGTAGCAGGACATCCCTGCTTTTATACTCCTTGCAATAAAGGCCAACATTCCATTTGCCTTTTTCATTACTTGCTGCACCTGCATGCTAACTTTTTGTGTTTCAGTCAAGATTTGAGTGGTATAAACCTGCGCATCACCTGGCCTGTTGTGTGTTTCTAATGTACCATGACTTAGTCTTTTTTTATTACAAAATTTGGATTTATTTATCATTATCACAATATTTTGATAGAGACTTTACAATGGTGTACTAACTAAAGGCATTCGATTATGCATGTACAGAGCTGTTGGTGCAACACATGTCAGGATTGGTATTTCTGACCTCAAGAAAAACTTAACAGTTCCGATGTTCAATCAGCATTATAACAATCATTCCACACATCAGACATATGGCATAAATTGAATCAAAACCGCTCTTATTTTTCTTTGCCCCAAGTCAGCTCATACCATACAAAATACCCCAGTTGAGGCAGCGAGCAGGTAATCTATTCTATGGCCTCTACTGATGTCAACAACAAGAAAACTTGTCATCGACCACTTTGCAGATCAGAGAATGAAATGAAATTGTCATAATATAATTGACTACAAGAGAATGCAAGAAGAGCTGGCTTTCTGTTGAACTTAAATAAAATGTAGCATTTTTATTGTTCTGTTGTTCCCATTTTATAATCCCCATAGTTTAGACATTTGGCCTTGAGCCCCAGAGTTTTATTATTTTTTACTTAGTTATCTGTACCAAACCTATTTTTGTCCAAGGCTTGCTGAGCATGCATTTTATTGGCCCTTTTGCATTGTTAGCCATTGTTGCTCAATGCTGTCCTGTTTTAAAGTTTGACAGAACTGCCATACTGCCTCCTGTCTACATCATTTCCCAATAAGATACAATGTTGATGCTTTTCCCCACTGTACCAATTTCTCCAACTATACACATTGTAAGAAGTTAAACTATTAGACCAAAGCAGCATCTATTTTTCTCTATTTAAGAGACAGCCTAAAAGTTAGCTTACTCGTCCTGTCCGCATCAAAAACATGACACTCCAGGTCAGTTAAACTAACGAAACAAAGGCCATGGAATCAACATAGGTTACTGAATTGGGCCTTATGAACAGTGGCTGAGATTGCTTGTATCATCTCGTTTAACTGGAGCAAGCACATTGGCCCTCCTTACTGGGAAATGAAACAGGACTATTCTTGCTATTTGTGGCACTCAAAAGAATGAGGTTTGCTATTCAGAGCTCAAAGACCTGACCCATTCTGTGAAATATGCAACTCAAATAGTAAAACTCTTTCACATAATTCAAGCAGTAAATCTAAGAAACTAGCTACCGACCATATTAAATATAAGTTGTTTTGCATAGACATAAGAGCAATACTTGTCATGTCCTGCTACGCATCTTCATCAATAATCCAGTGTAAAGGTGTCCAACTTGCCCTCTGTGAGCCACATGCTATCCCCAAGCCTTGGCAATCAGATTCTCGAAGCTCAGGCAATCAGTTGTATTTCCACTTATATTGTATTTCTAGTTGGCTAGCCTGAATTTTGTGGGCCTAGAGGTTTGGACAAACTGTTCTTGGCATTGTTGTTTAATCAGTAGATATATCCGGCATTAGAACACCCAGATCTGTTAGAACTTAAATTACATGCAAATAAATCAGTATATGAATTTAAACTTTATATCTGTCCCGTGATGCCACATAGTGCACTTATATGCTTCATGAAGACAACCTAAAAAGGAGGAGAAAATTAACTTTTAAAAGTGAGGGGGAATTTGAATAAGCAAACTGATTATATCTGGCTGTGTATTCAGAAAGACTAGTGTCAGGCACTAATCTATCACCTTACTAAGTTAAAAACCGGAACCTAGAAATTGCGTTATTTTGGAGCGTGGGAGCGAAGGGACAGAAAATTGGAATGGAACCAGATCCTGTCAAGTTTCAGCCTTTTTTGGCTCTGAAGAGGAATTGGAATGGGGGGGAGGGGGGGCGGTTAGTGGCGCATCTTTCATTCCCAGCCCCGCATCCTGATGTTACTTTGGGGGGCTGGGATGGCAGGACTAGCAGGATTCTGGGCTCTTCTGAAAATCCAGCCACTTATGCCTTCTGTGCGGCCAGCACAGTATGCCTGCAGGACTACAATACTGTAGTCAAATGGTAATTGATCCAGGAAAGATTGCTTGCTATCTGGATATTCGGTCCATCAGTGAAGGACTGGCAGGGAAGTAAATTTTAGCATTTGAAATCTTTAGCCAGACTGGCCTGTGTCCCCCCAGCCCCCACCCCCCATGCCCACAAAGGAACAACAAGGTGCCATTGTGAAATACCACCAGATCTGTGGGGTTATAATTTAAATAACACTGTCCTCAGGTTTTGGGAATGAGGTCCTGGCAAGGGTAAATGGGTGGGCAAATGTCCCTCCCTACCGCACTTGCAGCAGCATAGCAAGGGTCTTTGTAATTTCCAAAGTAGTATGGGATTAACTTTCTTCTATTGTGGCTCTGATTTTTATAATGGGCGCATTCAAAATGATCAATTAACTTTTGTTTCTGTGGCTGTGAGCACTGATTTTCAGGGGCCAAACCTGAGCTAGATGATTTTGCTAAAATATTCATTAAATTACTTAGGCACTTTGCAGTTTGCAGCTTTGCTGCTTCCAGTGGCTGAGCATTACAATACATCAAAAGCAAGAGAACACTAACTAAAGTAATGCAGTGGGTTGTCTATTGCTGACTTCCAATATAAAAGACTTGAGTAAAGTATCATAATGCCCTGAATTTAAAAAAATATTTCCTGTGCATTTAAAGTCTCATCACTTTGACCCATCTTAACAATGGATGTGTTTTCTTTATGACCAATACTGTCCCTGTTATATTCTATATTCAGTTTAACCCTCTTAAGGGGCAAATAATCCAAAAGGCTAAATAGAAGAAATTACTGTTTTTCTTATTTTTTTCACTTCCTTATTTCTCACCAAATGTGTTTTTTTTTGTAAATCACTTGAAATTTTTACAATTTGCCTTGAAACATGTTTATAGTCAGACAACAATAAAATGTAAATGGAATTAACATGGGGAAGGGTATTTGTTGTGTCATGCCAAAATGGTAGTATAACATGCATTAGCTCATTTGTTAATCTTTATGATTTGCACACAATAAAAACATATAGAAAACCCTTTGGCAAAGTGTCAAATCAATGGTATCTGAGTCAATCCTGGAACAAAGCCTTTCAGTGAACATTTCAAATTGGAAACATACTTCTATTTTAAAGAGACAGTATCCCTTTTGTTGATCTATATAGTGGCTAAACTTCTCTGCTGTATCAAATACTGAAACTCAAACCTCACAATTATTATGTTGCACTGCTTTACATTTAAACCATAACTGTTAACATGAGCTGTCATCATTGCAGTAATGTACAAATTATTTGGTGATGTTCAGATTTATTTGAAACCAACTCGATATGAATTTATGTTGAACTCCAATGTAAGTTGCAAGTCGCATAATGTGGATTTTTTTTAAAGTTTTAAATACAACATCCTGGCAGTTAGCCAACAAAAACACCGAGCTCGATTATCCGAATTTCGTGTTTCCCACATGAATCTAAATGGATGTGGGAGGTTGATGCAATTTTAACTCAATTGGCCAATTGATTTCCAAAGTGTGGGAAGCCTTTGCAAAGGGGTTTTTCATGACTGAAAGTCCCCTCCGATGATGTCATCATTGCTGCTGCATTTAAGGTCCACAGCAAGCCTTGCTTCTTCTGCAGGCTTCCAAGCTTCCTCCATTTGGTGTCAGAGGGACCTGCAGGAAAGATGACAAGTGGGAGGGCAAGAGCAGCTCCTCGCTTTGACGAGGCAGCACTGCAGGTATTAGTCGATGGGGCTAGGGCCAACAGGGAGGTCCTGTTCCCTTCATCAAGGAGGAAGAGGCCTCCCACTCAGACCAAGGTTGTGTGGATGCAGGTGGCTGAGGAGGTCAACTCCTTGGGAGCCACCCACAGAACCTGGATACAGTGCAGGAAAAGGTTTCATGACCTTCAGCGCACTGGAAAAGTGAGTATGAATTTCCCATCACCCTCAATCTGATCCCCATTGCCTTTCCTCGCCAGCACTCAGCTTTAGCAATCTCTTCCTCCACATCCCACTTGACACTGACATCCATGCACCCTTACCCATTCCCTCTCTCTCTATGCTCACATTCACATAACTATTCCACCATGCAGCCCTCACACTCCATATCACTCTGATGCTTTGAACACAACTGACAACACACAGGGAGGGCCCTTGGTCTTGCAACCTCACTCCATCTTTATCTCCTTCTAAGTACCTATGCTATGCAATCTCTACACTCACCCCTTCATTCTCAGTCAACCTCCACTTGTCTCCCTCATTGCAGGAAAAGAGAGCTCACAACAAAAGAGAGCGAGCCAGGACAGGAGGAGGGCCACCCTCAATAGCCCACCTGACCCCCTGGGAGGAGGCTGTCCTGGAAATCATGGGCACTGAGGTTGATTCGCACGTGGGGGATGGACAGATGGGTGCAACACAGCAATCTGGTGACAGAAAAGTTTCCCATCTCTTTCTTTGACATTGCATGAGTCGCTGATAATGATTGTGAAGCTGTAACAGATGGACTTATGAGCATCTGCAAAAAGCTATGTGCATGTAGCCTTTGCATCACATCTCTGACTCTTTCCTTTACTCCCCCACAGGACCATCGAGAGCCCCCGTCCCCCTAGCCAGGAAGAAGAGGCTGAGCAGCCAGACTCCTCAGAGGAAGCTGCAACCTCTGAGGGCGCAGCGTTAGCAGAATTCAGCGCACCCAGCACCAGCACAGACACTCACACCTCAGTGGGACCTTCGGGACATAGAGTAGTGTTCTCACCTGGTGTATCACAGCTCACAAGTGAGCATCAGCAGATTGTGGAGACAGGGACAGCAGTGGAGAGTCCTAGTCAGAGGGCACAGGACTCTGCCAGCTGGGCTCAGCAGCATGTCGACCCTCTGCCTCTGGTTCCATCCATAAGATCAGAGGTAATGGAACTCCAGGCACAGATGCAGGAGTCTCTGGCAGGTTTTGTCTCTAGGGTCGCTGCGAGTGTGGAGCGAATGGAGGAGTCCATAGCGAACATGAGCAGAGCCTTTGTGGAGTCATTGGCGCATGAACGCATCACCACGGAAAGGATGGCTACCTCCGTGGAAACGCTTGCTACCTCCGTGGTAAGGCTGGCTACCGTAGAGGAGAGGATGGCTACGGTAGAGGAGAGGAGGGCTACGGCCATGGAGGAGCTTAGTCGCCAGGGTATGGAAAACATGGTCATTGTTCAGAATAGAATGACATCTCTTGAGGAGTGATGGGCATCTATTGAACAGAGAAACCAGACCTTCATGGAAGTCCTTCTGAGTAAGATTGCCATTGCAGATACGGGTCCCCATGGCCCCCCTGATGTGCAGCAAGGTGCTCTCCAGCCACTTGCAGGCGCTGAAGGGGACCTGACCCATGAGAGGGAGGTTGGTGGCAGACCTCAAGGAAGTGGGGGTTCCTCTCCAAGCGCTCACACTTTCATGCCACTGCAGAGCCCTCTTTCAGAGCCCCACCAGAGTGCACACCCAAGTGAGATAGACGTCACAACCCCTGCACAGCCGCAGGAACAGCAGACTGTTGACGAGCCCTCACAGGCTCGCAACCCCAGAGGACGCCTGGAAAAGGTGTCGAGACAGGAGCAGCAGGAAAGTGAGGAAGGGGCCTCCACATCTGCTGAAGCCACAGGAGAAGCACTACTTAGGAGCACGCGTCACTTGGGTGCAATTTTGTGTTTAGTGTAAAAATGCCATCACATTGTAATTGTGCATAAAAATTCTGATGGCAAATGTTGCAGTTGTGGTGTCATTTCGCTGTTGGGACTTCCACATTGAGGCCTTAGGAATACTTGCAACTGTCAGTATGATGGTCAGAGTGCTAGGAATCCTCTGGTTCTTGGACATTGTCAATGCTCTGGTAAGAAGCTACGAGGCAAAAGCGTTTGATTGACTAGGCTAAGCAAATCTGGCCAGGATGAGTGCGTTCCTTGCATCCCGGGCAGCAGTGTTCTCGCGTAATGCTGCCGCTGGTTGATGGGCCTCTGCAGGATGTTCGTTTTCGCCCTCCTCCTTCTCCTCCTCCTCATCTGAGGAGGATATGTGAGGAGCCACTTGGTCCTCAGGAATCTGCAAGCCACGACGCTGTGCCATGTTGTGAAGTGCACAGCAAACCATGACGATTCTGAAGACCCTGGCTCCTGAGTACTGCAGGGCTCCACCTAATCTATCCAGGCATCTGAAGCGCATTTTCAGCAAACTGATGGTTTGCTCGATAATGGATCTGGTGGAAATGTGGCTGGAGTTGTAGCACTCCTCAGCTTCGTTGGCTGGCCTCCTCAATGGCGTCATTAGCCATGTCCTCAGGGGATAGCCCTTGTCTCCAAGTAGCCATCCGTTAAGTTGGCCTGGCGGACTGAATAGCGGAGGCACACTAGACTGGCGCAGTATGAAGGAGTCATGGCAACTGCCAGGGTACTTGGCACAAACATGCAAAATTTCCTTCATGTGGTCACACACCAGCTGAACGTTAAGGGAGTGGAAGCCCTTGCGGTTGACAAAAATACCTGCATTGCGATGGGGTGCCCTAAGGGCCACATGTGTGCAGTCAACGACGCCCTGCACCCTTGGAAAGCCTGCCAGATGAGCTAATCCAACCGCTCGCACTGTGACACTTGCTCGATCCTTGGTGAAATGGATGTGATTGTTCGCGAGGGCAAAGAGGGCATCGGTTACCTGCGTGATGCAAGTGTGTGCGGCCGCCTGGGAGATGCCGCTGATGTCTGCTGCTGATCCCTGGAATGAGCCTGAGGCAAAAAAGTTGAGTGCGGTGGTGACTTTGATGGCCACTGGTAATGCTTGACCACCTGGTCCTCTGGGCAGCAGGTCTTGCTGTGGCATTGCGCAGATGTCAGTCACTACCTCTCGCAAAAGTCGGAGCCGCCTTTGGCACTGCTGCTCAGACATGTTGAGATAGGTGACCCTGAGTCTGTAGACCCTGTTTGGGGGGTATCTCCTGCGCCGACGGGCTTCCAGGCGCTGGCCCCTTCTGGCCTGTGCAGCCTCAGGTAGGTGAGCAGCAGCTTGGCGCTCCTGCTCCTGCTGCTGCTGTTGTTCCTGGTTCTGCTGCTGCCGCGGCTGGTGCTCGAGCTCCTCTAATGCCCAGATGGGAAGGAAATAAATGGCTCCCATGCTTCTGGTATATGCCTCCGTTGAGGAAGCGCTGAGTGAAGGTGGCGAGGGGAGTTTCCCAGGAGGCCACACTGGAGATGGGTGTGAGGCTCCAACCTTCCACAGGTGTGGTTAAGCCTTGTAAAAGTTGCCCCAGACCTGAGACCACTAAGTCCTGCCACCTGCAATGATGGCTGATCAAATCTCCTCTTTAATGGTTGACCTGCAGTTGATGGTCAGCAATCCAATAGTGCTCCCGCCAGGTTTCACATTCGTGATTCCCACCAGGCATGTTTTACGTGGGAAAAGGGTTAAATTTGCAAGGGCCTGTTAAAATAGGATTATAGAGGCCATTTAGTGGTAATTAAGAGCCTTAAAGACCAGTCCCGCCTGTTGGATGCGAGACGGAGTCGGGACCATCAGACACGCCTGAGTTAAAATTGCTCGGGGTCAGGAACCAGGCGGGGAAGGGGTCCCGCCCGCCAGTTTTTGCGATTTTAACCCCCCGCACACCTCCAAGCCTGACTCCACAGCTCAATGAAAATCGAGCCCACTGTCTTTAAAATGTAAGTCTAGTTGAATACAAACTACCGATCACACTTCTTTTTTCCTGTAGCTGAACAGCTCAACTGTTTCCATGAATGTTTCCTTCAAGGATTTCAATGGGAGGAAAATCGGGTGTTTCAATGGGAGGAAAATCAGGCGGGTTCCACAATGGTACCGGTTGACCTGCACCCCCAGATTAACGCTCATGCACATGGAAATTTATCCCTGTAACTTTAGTCCTGGTACATAAGTACTGTAGGGCACAACTTGACACTACTTTGCATAGCATTAATTGTATTGGCTTTTATTGTTATTATACGTTTCTATATTTTGCTGTTTCTGTGGGTCTTGCATAGCCAGCTGCACGCCAGGAGGTCCTGGCAGTTTTATAATTAGCTTGCCGCCAGTTGCGCAGGACTAGCACTTGTGAAATGCAGTGGCACTAGCATGGGTCTCCTAGAATATAAAAGGACCTTGAATGCATTGTTCCCTTGCAGCTATACTATTCCACTCTGTATTGCTGCCAGTGGTTACTTTTCCTCTGCTCGCATACTTGTCCCTGGTGTACCCAGTGATCCAGCCTTGGCTCCTTCCTCTTCATTATCTACGTACTACAGCTCATCAACATTATCCAGAAGCTTTGTGATTAGCTTCCATATGTATGCCAATGGCAGACAACTCTACCTCACTGCCTTCTCATTTGGCCTTTAGGCTGCTTTATAGTGTGGGGTGGTGCCACCCATCATGTGGCAGCCAGGGTGTACAGCATCAAGTGAAGTACATCTGGCCATGGTGAGGCCATCCCGGGCCGCAGTGTGGTCAGGTGCTGATGCCCTCTATCCTGCGCAGCATCAGTTGATTGCGGTGAAGGTTGGTGTTGATGTTGTTGTTGGTACTGATGGTGTGCCAGGTGCTGCTGGTGTTGGGGCTGATCGTGGTGGTATTCTGAGGACCAAGGTGAGAGAGTATAAACCCATGAAGTTAAAGACAAAAGGTAAATGAAAAAAGGCTGGTAAGCATCTGGCAATTAGATGTTAATCATTTCAATTAAGTCCCCTGCCTCTGCCAGTCGGGTCTGCTCAGCGTTGACAAACCCGACATTGGGAAAGGCGCGTGGCGGTGGGTTCGCGACCTGCTGTCAAAAAAAACACTTTCCCACCCAACCTGCCACCGATTGCACCCGTTGACCCCCTGGAAAATTCTGGCCATTATTGTTTTAATTTTGTTTACTTGAATGTTACCATTATTTATGCATAGTTGTGCTCATTTGAAGATATTGCTGCAAATTAACATTTATTGAGTTTTTTCATTTTTTAATGTTTATTTCTTATAAATTAATATTACTTTCACTATAAAAGAAGGTACCATTTTATATCTCCAAGCGTCTTGAGTGTCAAATGGAAAAGTTATCTAGTAATTATATCCGCTGGGCTAGATTGTCAACAAACATAAGAGTCCCTCTGCTATTTCTTGCAATATACTATTGTAAATAGGGTTATGGCAGTTTAAGTAACATGATACTTTCATTCATAAGAACATAAAAACATAAGAAATAGGAGCAGGAGTAGGCCATTTGGCCCCTCGAGCCTGCTCCACCATTTAATGAGACCATGGCTGATCTGATCTTGGGCTCAGCTCCATTTCCCTGCCCGCTCCCCATAACCCTTCACTCCCTTATTGTTCAAAAATCTGTCTATCTCCACCTTAAATACATTCAATGACCCAGCCTCCACAGCTCTCTGGGGCAGAGAATTCCATAGACCCACGACCCTCTGAGAGAAAAAATTCCTCCTCATCTCAGTTTTAAATGGGCGACCCCTTATTCTGAAACTATGCCCCCAGTTCTAGATTCCCCCATGAGGGGAAACATCTTCTCTGCATCTACCTTGATGAGCCCCCTCAGTACCTTATATGTTTCAATAAGATCACCTCTCATTCATCTAAATTCCAATGAGTATAGGCCCAACCTGCTCAACCTTTCTTCGTAAGTCAACCCCCTCATCTCAGGAATCAACCTAGTGAATCGTCTCTGAACTGCCTCCAATGCAAGTATATCACTCCTTAAATAAGGAGACCAAAACTGTACGCAGTACTCCAAGTGTGAACTCACCAATACGCTGTACAGTTGAAATAGGACTTTCCTGCTTTTATACTCCAACCCCCTTGCAATAAAGGCCAACATTCCATTTGCCTTCCTGATTACTTGCTGTACCTGCATGCTAACTTTTTGTTTCATGCACAAGGACTCCCAGGTCCCTCTGTACTGCAGCATTTTGAAATCTCTCTACATTTAAATAATAATCTGTTTTTTTATTTTTCTTACCAAGGTGAATAACCTCACACTTTCCCAGATTATACTCCATCTGCCAAATGTTTGCCCACTCACTTATCCCTTTGCAGATTCTTTGGCTGGATTTTGCCAGCCCTGGGGAGGCAGGTTTGGAGGCGGGACTGCCGGGAAAATGGCAGAATTTGGGGGCGAGTGTCCAATCCGCCCCCAACCCGTCTCTGTGCCATCTTGCCAGGAGGCGGGAAGCTGTCCCGCGCCGGGTCCCATCTCCTTGGAGGCGGGAAGGGATTATAGTCACTTAACTGCCTGTTAACAGGTAGTTAGCAGGCAGATAAGAGGATTATCCCCATTTTGCCCACACAAGTGTGGGCTTCCCGAAGGTTCCCAAACCCGCCAGGGTCACCGAGGCGAGTAGTGGGTCTGCGGGGGTCGGAGGGGTCCAAAAGTGTGCTGTGAACATAAGAACATAAGAAGTAGGAGCAGGAGTAGGCCATACGGCCCCTCGGGCCTGCCCGCCATTCAATAGGATCATGGCTGATCCAAATCTAGACTCACGTCCACTTCCCTGCCCTTTCCCCGTAACCCCTAATTCCCTTATCTGCTAGGAAACTGTCTATCTCCATTTTAAATTTATTTAATGTTGCAGCTTCCACAGCTCTCTGGGGTAGCAAATTCCATAGATTTACTACCCTCTGAGTGAAGAAGTTTCTCCTCATCTCAGTTTTGAAAGGGCAGCCCCTTATTAGATTATGCCCCTAGTTCTAGTCTCACCCATCAGTGGAAACATCCTCACCGCATCCACCCGATCAAGCCCCCTCACAATCTTATATGTTTCGATAAGATCGCCTCTCATTCTTCTGAACTCCAATGAGTAGAGTCCCAACCTACTCAACCTTTCCTCATACGTCAACCCCCTCATCTCCGGAATCAACCGAGTGAACCTTCTCTGAACCGCCTCAAGAGCAAGTATATATTTTCTTAAATATGGAAACCAAAACTGCATGCAGTATTCCAGGTGTGGCCTCACCAATACCCTGTATAACTGCAGCAAGACTTTTTATACTCCATCCCCCTTGCAATAAAAGCCAAGATTCCATTGGCGTTCCTGATCACCTGCTGCACCTGCATACTAACTTTTTGTGTTTCATGCACCAGGACCCCCAGATCCCTTTGTACTGTAGCACTTTGCAGTTTCTCTCCATTTAGATAATAACTTGCTCTTTGATATTTTCTGCCAAAGTGCATAACCTCACACTTTCCAACATTATATTGCATCTGCCAAATCTCTGCCCACTCACTTAGCCTGTCTATGTCCTTTTGCAGGTTTTTTATGTCCTCCTCACTCACTGCTTTCCCTCCCATCTTTGTATCGTCGGCAAACTTGGATATGTTGCACTCGGTCCCTTCCTCCAAATCGTTAATATAGATTGTAAAGAGTTGGGGTCCCAGCACTGACCCCTGCGGAACACCACTAGTTACTGATTGCCAGCCCGAGAATGAACCATTTATCCCAACTCTTTGTTTTCTGTTAGATAGCCAATCTTCCACCCATGCCAGTATATTACCCCCAATCCCGTGATTTCTTATCTTGATCAGTAATCTTTTGTGTGGAACCTTGTCAAATGCCTTTTGGAAGTCCAAATACACTACATCCACTGGTTCCCCTTTATCCACCCTGTATGTTACATCCTCAAAGAATTCGAGCAAATTTGTGAAACATGACTTCCCCTTCATAAAACCACGCTGACTTTGTCCTATTAAATTATGTTTATCCAAATGCTCTGTTACTGTTTCCTTAATAATGGACTCCAACATTTTGCCAACCACATATGTTAGGCTAACTGGTCTATAGTTTCCAGCTTTTTGTCTATTTCCCTTCTTAAATAAGGGTGTTACATTAGCAGTTTTCCAATCTGCCAGGACCTTTCCTGAGTCCAGGGAGTTCTGGAAAATAATCACCAATGCATCCACAATCCCTACCGCCACTTCTCTCAAGACCCTAGGATGTAGGCCATCAGGCCCGGGGGATTTATCCGCCTTAAGTCCGATTATTTTACTGAGTACCATCTCCTTAGTGATTTTAATTGTCTTTAGCTCCTCCCCCCCCCCCATTGCCCCCTGTTTGTCCAGTGTTGGGATATTTTTAGTGTCCTCTACTGTAAAGACTGATACAAAATATTTGTTCAGCGTCTTTGCCATCTCCATGTTCCCCACCACTAGTTTCCTGGTCCCATCCTCTAAGGGACCAACGTTCACTTTAGCCACCCTTTTTCTTTTTATATAGCTGTAGAAACTCTTGCTATCTGTTTTTATATTTTTTGCCAGGTTACTTTCATAATCTATCTTCCCTTTCTTAATTAATCTTTTAGTTGTTGTTTGCTGGCTTTTAAATGCTTCCCAATTTTCTATCCTCCCACTAGATTTGGCTACTTTATATGCCCTTGTTTTCAGTCGGATACTATCCTTTATTACTTTACTAAGCCACGGATGGCTGTCTTTTCTTTTACTCCCCTTTTTCCTCAGTGGAATATATTTATCTTGAAAGATGTGAAATATCTCCTTGAATGTAGACCACTGCTCTTGTACCGTCTTACACTTTAATCTGTTTTCCCAGTCCACTTTAGTCAATTCTACTCTCATACCTTCATAGTCTCCTTTATTTAAGCTCAGTATGCTGGTTTGAGAACCAACTCTCTCACCCTCAAACTGAATTTAGAATTCAACCATATTATGGTCACTCATTCCAAGGGGATCCTTTACTAGGACATTTTTTATTAATCCTGTCTCATTACACAGGACCAGATCTAAGATTGCCTGCCCCCTGGTTGGTTCAGTTACATACTGCTCAAGGAACCCATCCCTAATACACTCTATAAACTCTTCCTCAAGGCTGCCATGCCCAATTTGATTAGTCCAGTCAATATGAAAGTTAAAATCCCCCATGATTATAGCTGTTCCCTTATTACAAGCCCCAACTATTTCCTGATTTATACTCCGACCAACAGAGTTGCAACTGTTAGGAGGCTTATAGACTACGCCCACGAGTGACTTTTTCCCCTTCTTATTCCTTATCCCCACCCAAACTATTTCACTATCCTGATCCTTTGACCCAATATCATTTCTGACTATTGCAGTGATTCCATCCTTGATTAACATAGCAACCCCACCTCCCTTTCCTTCCTGTCTGTCCTTCCTAATTGTCAAATACCCTTGTATGTTTAGTTCCCAGTCATGATTATCTTGCAGCCATGTTTCCGTAATGGCCACCAGATCATACCCATGTGCAGTTATTTGTACCGTCAACTCATCAATTTTGTTACGAATGCTCCGTGCATTCAGATAAAGAACTTTCAAATATGTTTTCTGACAATTTATTCCTGCTTTTACCCCTTTTACTACTTTACCTTTATCATTATACATTCTGTCCCTTCCTGACACGCTCTGGTTTTTAATTCCCCCACTGCTACCTTGCTCAATTGCCTTCTCCGCTGTCATTTTTATTTTTCGCTCTCTTAAAACCTCCCCCCCCACTAATTAGTTTAAAGCCCTCTCTACAGCCCTAGTTATTCGATTCGCCAGGACTCTAGTCCCAGCACTAGCCAAGTGAAATCCATCCCAACGGAACAGCTCTCTCCTGTCCCAGTACTGATGCCAGTGTCCCAGGAAGCAAAACCCATTTCTCCCACACCAGGCTTTGAGCCACGCATTTAACTCTCTAATTTTATTTACCCTAGCCAAATTTGCACGTGGCTCAGGTAGTAATCCAGAGATTATTACCCTTGTGGTTCTGCTTTTTAATTTGGCCCCTAGCTGCTCAAACTCCCTCAGCAGAACCTCCTTGTCCTATCTATGTCATTGGTACCAACATGGACCACGACAACTGGATCCTCCCCCTCCCACTCCAAGTTTCTCTCCAGCCCAGAGGAGATGCCCTTAACCCTGGCACCGGGCAGGCAACACAGCCTTTGGGACTCTCGCTCTCGGCTGCAAAGAACTCTATCTATCCCCCTAACGATACTATCCCCTACCACTACAACATTTCTTTTATCTCCCCCCACTTGAATGGCCCCCCGTTCCACGGTGCTGTGGCCGGGTTGCTCATCCTCCCTGCAGTCCCTGTTCCCATCCTCACTGCAGTCCCTGTTCCCATCCTCACAGGGAGTAAGAGCCTCAAACCTGTTGGACAAGAGCAAGGTAAGTGATGGGTGCAAGTGTGGAGAGGTGAGTATCTGAGGTAAGTGGTAAGTATTAGAAAAAGTGTACTTACCTTTGTTTCTTCCTGTAGGCTTCAATTGGTGGGTATGCGGAGAGTCCCGCACCTCCGCGGTAGAGATGACAGATGGGCGTTGCATTCTCCAATGCAACAACCATCTAATTTCTGCTAAAGAAAGAGGTTTGATGAGGTCTTGAATTCAAGAATTCATCAAACTACAGAGAATATCAGTGTTTGACAACTTCACAGAGCTGTCAAACGATGACAATTCATCTGTCAAAAATTTTTCACAAATGAAACGTCATACGTTGACGTTCTCTGTAACCGGTTTTCCCTTAATTGGCATGCTCAGCCCGCTGGGCGGGCTTAACAAGGTCAATCAAGGGAAAATTGCGTGGGTTGGCCAGAGTTGATGGAGGCGAGACTGAAACCTGACAAGTGGGTGTCCTGCCTCCAAAAGCTTCCCATTGGCAAAATCTAGCCCTTTGTGTCCTCTTCACAACTTTCTTTCCCACCTATCTTTGCATCATCAGCAAATTTGGCTACATTACACTCGGTCCCTTCATCCAAGTCATTAATATAGATTGTAAATAGTTGAGGCCCCAGCACTGATCCCTGTGGCACCCCACTAGTTACTGTTTGCCAACCGGAAAATGACCCATTTATCCCGACTCTCTGTTTTCTGATAGTTAGCCAATCCTCTATCCAATCTAATATATTACCCCCAACCCCGTGAGCTCTTATCTTGTGCAGTAACCTTTTATGTGGCACCTTATTGAATGCCTTCTGGAAATCCAAATACACGACATCCACTGGTTCCCCTTTATCCACCCTGCTCGTTACATCCTCAAAGAACTCCAGCAAATTTGTCAAACATGATTTCCCTTTCATAAAACCATGCTGACTCTGCTTTATTATGATTTTCTAAATGTCCTGCTACTGCTTCCTTAATAATGGACTCCAGCATTTTCTCAATGACAGATGTTAGGCTAACCGGTCTATAGTTTCCTGCTTTCTGTCTCCCTCCTTTCTTAAATAGGGGCGCTCACACTGAACTGAATGGTGGCCACTGCAGAATATTTGAGATTTGTTTTTAATCTTGATTTATTCAAGACATTCCAGAATATGTACTTGTGTTAATGTTGCCCATGGGGGAGAAATTGGTCCTGGTCGCACCCGTATTTTGGGCAAAAAGTTTGCATTGAGCGGACCAATTTTTGCCCGGAAATGTGCCGGCTGCCAAATTGGAAGCAGAATGCCTGCCTGAAACAGGCTTTATCACACTTGAATATGCAGATGAAGGTCCTAACGCCTGTTTTAGCACCCCGCTTGAAATTTGTCAGTAACTGGACGGAGCGTGGGCTGCGCATTCTCCGCTCAGTATTTCTGGGTCTATAGCAGCCTTAAAGGGACACCACCCACAAAAAGGTAAGTAACATCTTCATACTTTCCTTTCTGTAGAGTCAAGAGGAGCAGATTCTCCAATTTCCCCCAGGACATACCTGCGGGCTAGCATGGTGTCAAAGCTTGGACAGAGTTCCCAATGCCCTGACTGACGAGCTGCATCGGGAGACTCCATTGGTGCCACAGCTCGCCAGTTTTATGCAGATGAGGCCCGAGGCTCAATTTCCATTGAACCTCAGGCCAACATCTTCAGGTGTGTGCTCCAACCACGAAATTCCAATTTCTCGGCCAATGTATCTAACCAAAAAATATCCATTTTGATACAAAAAATTAAATCTAAAATGAAATTAAGTTTCAAAGCAACAGCAACTTCAAATACTTACTAGTGCTGAATGCAGTTGGCATTGATGTGAACAGACAAATAACCAAAATAGAACCTATCCATGAAGCACATTTTTCATCCACTAATTGTCAAATAGTTTTATCTCCAAACTCTATCTGATGTTCCTTAACATATTCCCTTAATTTAGCAAGATGTCTTGGAATACTATCATTTCCCCTGACCACAAAGTTTAGTGTTATCAGCAAATATTTAACATTAGTGGAAGTATCCTTCTTGATATTATTTATGAATGAAAGTTAGGTGACCCAGAACAGGTACCTACAGATCTCCGCCATATGCTGCTGATAGTCAAAGTCTTCACCATTTACCATGATCTTCTACTTTTCATTGCTAACTGTCAATTCATATGTCATTAATTCCACATACATTTATGTTATCCTTGAAAAGCCTCAAATAAGCAATCAAATGCCTTCTGAAATTCCATGTAATTTATATCCACTGGATAATTTTAATTTACTGATTTGCTTACTTCTTCAAGGTATTCCAGTACATTTGCGATATATGACCAACTGCTTCCACAATAAGGTTTTCCTCCCTCTTATTCCTTTCAGGCAAGCATTAATAATATCCAGTAAAAAGCTCTACTGTATCGAAAGAAAAAAAGACTTGCATTTACATAGCACCTTGCATGACTTCATGTCAGGACGTCCCAAAGCTCTTTAAAGCCAATTAAGTACTTTTGAAGTGTAGTCACTGTTGTAATGTAGGAAACGTGGCAGCCAATTGCGCACAGCAAGCTCCCACAAACAAATATGATAATGACCAGATAATCTGTATTTGTGATGTTGATTGAGAGATAAATATTGGCCGGGACACCGGGGATAACTCCCCTGCTCTTCAAAATAATGCCATGGGATCTTTTACATCCACCTGAGAGCGCAAACAGGGCCTCGGTTTAATGTCTCATCTGAAAGGTGGCACCTCCAACAGTGCAGCATTCCCTCAGTACTGCACTGGACTGTCAGCCTAGATTTTCGTGCTCAAGTCTCTGGAGTGGGACTTGAACCCACAACCCTTCTGACTCAGAGGCGAGAGTGCTACCCACTTTTTTTTTTTATTATACTTTATTGAACATTAAGAACATTTACAACATCGTGATCATTACATTGTATGATACAAATCAATTCCACCGCCCTGCACAGCCATTCCGCCACCACATTTTAACATCAAAACCTGAAGTTTAATATGTCACCTGTAACATATATTAATCGATTCTACTTTAAAAATTGGTTGTAAAATACTGTCCTTAAATTCCTTTCTGAATAAAACATCCACAGAGCCTTATAATGATCCTTCGTAGCAAGAGGGTTCGAGTACAGGAACAAGGATGTCTTGCTACAGTTGTACAGGGCCTTGGTGAGACCGCACCTTGAGTATTGTGTGCAGTTTTGGTCGCCTTACCTGAGGAAGGACGTTCTTGCCATGGAAGGAGTGCAGCGAAGATTCACCAGGCTGATACCTGGGATGGCAGGAATGACGTATGAGGAGAGATTGTGTCGATTGGGCTTATACTCACTGGAGTTTAGAAGATTGAGAGGGGATCTCATCGAAACCTATAAAATTCTGTCAGGCCTGGACAGACTAGATGCAGGAAGGATGTTTATGATGGCTGGGGAGTCCAGAACCAGGGGTCATAGTCTAAGGATAAGGGGTAAGCCATTTAGGACTGAAATGAGGAGGAATTTCTTCACCCAGAGAGTGGTGAACCTGTGGAATTCTCTGCCACAGAGGGCGGTGGAGGCCAGTTCATTAAATATATTCAAAAAAGAGTTGGATATATTTCTTAAGGCTAAAGGGATCAAGGGATATGGGGAGAAGGCAGGGACAGGGTACTGAATTTGGATGATCAGCCATGATCTCATTGAATGGCGGAGCAGGCTCGAAGGGCCGAATGGCCTACTCCTGCTCCTATCTTCTATGTTTCTGTGTTTTAGCTTATAGTTAAAATACTCTTTTAGATTGATTCTCCTCCCCTTAAAAAACAGAGCATTCCTTCTTTGCACAATCACGAATCTAGCCAAACTGAACATTAAATTAATTGCCGCTCCGCTAGACTCTGGCAGACTCTCCTGCAATCCCCATCTCAAAATTGAGTCCCATGGGATTCCCATTCTCCCTGTTCGGTCCCCACCCAGCAAAAAAGCTTCACACAACTGTCGAACATAGTACTTAAAGTCATTTAACTGCGGACATAACACCAGTAAATGGGACAGAGTCTCATCCTGTGTCTCACACATTGGGCAAGTTGCCGCCTCCACTCGTCCAATCTTGCACAAGACCGTCATGGTAAAAATCCAGTTATGAGCCAATTTGAAATCCAGTTCAATCCATTCTGGGCATTTAAAATTCGCCCACACGCCCTTCCAAATCCTGTTGCAGTCCAGCTGTGGGTATATACTCTGCCAAAACTCCTGACCAGCAGGTGTCTTGAATCTCCATTCTCTGAATACCTCATAAAAATCTCGAGTATTACAGTTGTCAAATTGGACTAACTCTCCCCCTTTCTCCAGTACAAAGCTTGGAAAAGCAGGACGCATTTTACTTCCTTTGGAGATTTCCGCATTTATTTCTTCCATCCAATCCTGTGGCATTGCCCTCACAATCTTCTCATACATGATTCCTATTGCTTTTCCTTCTACCTCCTGATCCTCCTCCCACACCATGTCCCTCACTATCACTTCCGGCAACCAACCTGGAATCACCTCGTATAATACATCTTTCACAGATATAATCCCAGCTTTTATAAAAGCTTGATTAAATAAAACCTCTCCTTCGATGTTGACCCACCTATTCAAAAATAAGGGCTGTTCTAAAAATTCCTCAGCCCCCTTGGGCATAAACTGCACACTTTTTAAAAATTGAGCCCAAGTCTCTACAACCCCCTTATAAAACCTAGGGAGAAGCTTAATCGATTTCAAAAACATATTATTGTATTCCATATACAATATCCCCTGCCCTCCTATCCCAGTTCATTTTTAAAAATGCTCAAAACAACTCCTCCAAAAACTTGAATTTGACATCTGAAGAAATCTCTTCACCCATTTGATTCTAAAGGATTTTTTCTTCAAATCAATATCTGGGAAATTGAGTACTCCCTGATTTCTCCGTCCAATGATGGTATTGTAAGCCACCAAGGCTGGTTTCCCTTCCCATAAAAACCTCACACAAGCCTCTCGGATGGACTTTTCTGCCCACTCAGGAATATCCTCCACTGTCAATAAGTACCATAGCTTAGATAGCAGGAGAGCAGACACCACTGTCGCTCTTCCTTGCACTTTCAACCACCTTCTTTCCCATCTTCCCAAAATCTTTTTAATTTTCATAACCTTCGGTTCCCAATTTAATCGATCCACTTCTTCCCTGTCTTTCTTGCACCCCATATGCACCCCCAGAACTTCCAAAACCTCCACCACCTTAAAGGGACATACCCCCAACCATTCCCCCCTACCCCTCCCTGCAACCAGGCATTGGGACTTACTATAATTCACTCTGGCACCTGAAGCTCTACAATATTCCTCCACTACCTCCATAGCTTTCCTCACTGACTCCCCATTTCTCAATGTTAAGGTTGTGTCATCTGCACATTGGTGTATCACCGACACCAGCCCAGAACTGGGTACCACAATCCCAACTACACCTTGTTTCTTTCGCATCATGTAACCTAATGGTTCTGCTACCAATGTGTACAGCAATGGGGACAGGGGACAACCCTGTCTCACTGATCTCTGTATCGAAAAATACTTAGATAAAAAGCCATTACATTTAACACAGCTAAATATGTTTGAATAAAAAATCCTTATCCACTGAATTAAATTTTCCTTGAAACCAAATGCTTCCAAAACCTTCAATAAAAACTCATGAGAGACCCTATCAAAGGCTTTCTCTTGATCTATCTTTAATACATAAGCCTCCCTCCCACACTCTTCCATGAGCTCTATCGCATCTCGGATTGAGACCACAGAGTCTGCGATGTCCCGGCCTATGACTCCATAGGACTGAGAGGGCCAAACTATCTCCAGTAACACCTCCTTCAAACGATTTGCCATAACCCTCGCCAAGATCTTATAATCCAATTCTTCAGATCCCGTCTATCCCCTTTATTTTTATATAAGCTAAGCTTATGATCCCTCTCCTCATAGATGGGGCCAGGCTTCTCTCAATTTTAATTTCCTTAAAATCTTCTAAGAGCAATGGACTTAAAATCTCAAAAAATTCCTTATAAAATTCTGCACTTAGTCCATCGGATCCTGGGCTTTTCCCCCCCTTCATTCCACTTATTGCTATTTTTATTTCCGCTAATCCTACTTCTTTATCACACATGCTTCTCTCCTCCTCCTTTAAACCCTTTTCAATAAAAGCAGTAACCTTCTCCATCTCCAAATTGGAAATGTCTTCTTTTGTATATAGCTCTTGAAAAAGCTGCTAGCCGCCTTCAAAATCTCCTCACTTTCATGAATGATCTTCTCCCCAACCTTCAACTCCTCAATTAACGATAATCTCTGTCGCAGCTTCTCTTGCTCTAGAAAATATCTAGTGCATCTTTCGCCCTCCAGTGCATCTCTAGCCTTTGCACTGAGAATGGCCCCCTTGCATTTTTCAGCTTGCAATAATTCCCACTCTTCCTTTAGCACCCGGAACTTAGTCTCAGCTCCCTTATCCCCTCCGTCAACTGCTTTACAGACATCCGTAAACCTTTTATTTATATTCTCTTCTCGATGCCGGTTAGCTGCTGCCCTCTTTTTCCCATAACGTACTGAAAAAACTTTGACCTCATATTTTAAATTGTCCCACCAAACTCTTCTTTCTTTCAAGAACAAAAGTTCCTTCCGAGCATTCTTTATTATATTTATAATCCCTTCTTTATAAGCACTTTCCTTCAGGTATTGATTGTTTAAAATCCACACCCCTGAACCGATCTTAACTCTGCTGTTCCTAATTCTAAGAACCAAAGCCGAATGATCACTAAAAAATACTTTTTTATAATAAATCTCCATCACCTCCGAACTTAACCCTTCCCGCATTAACACAAAATCTATTTGGCTCTGTTTTAAAACATCACCCACCCAACCTGCTCTGGAGAACTCCCTTTTTATGGGGTTCCGGTCCCTCCATAAGTCTCTCAAATTTAAATTTGCCATCATTTTTACAATCATCCCTCTGGAGTTATCGGCATGGAAATTCGGTTGGCTTTGCGCCCAGTTTTCGCCCAAAGAGGGCTTTTGCGGCAATAGAGGAGTTCGCGCTGATATTCAGCGCTGTGGTAATGGCGCCGGTAGCGCTGCGCCGGCACCGATGACGTCATCGGTGTGCGCAGTGCCCCGGTTCCGCCCCGATGCCGGCCCGAATCCCATATTCAGTTGCCGCCGCCTCCTCCGTGGCGGCCGCTACTTACATCCGGAGACCAGGGCCTTACTGCAGCCTTAGTGGGGCGCATAAAGGTGGAGGTGCGGCCGGCCGCTTTTTCGGCGGCCGCCTGCCCGCGCCTCCTTCCCTGGCCTCCTCCACCACCCCCCCCCGCGGCATTGCCGGCTGCTTTCCGCGAGCCCGGCACTTCTCCGTGGTGCCGGGCTCATTTGCCGGCACAATCCAGCGGCGATCTCCCCGTTGCAGGCACCTCCACCTTAAGAGAAGGAGGAGGCCTGCAGTACCGCAGCCTGCCGCACCGCATCGGGTGGCGCAGCGGCGCCTACAGCGCTGAAATTCAGTTTCAGCGCCCCAAGCGGGGGCGGGCACACCCTGGAATAGCGCCCGGTTCCGACTTGGGGCGCAAAAACCGAATATCTGACGGGCGCAACTGGCTCCGCGCTCAGCGCTAACTTTTGGGCGCAAACCAGCTGGCAGGCCCAAACTGAATTTCTAGGCCATCATCTTTAAAGGTCATCTGGGCTGAAATGTCCATCCGAGATAAAAATACATTAAAATCCCCCACTATACAAGGATTTTCCACCTCTGCCACTTCAGTGAATAACCCCCGAAAAAACTCGCGACGCTTGCAATGGTCGTTCGGTGCATAGATATTAAAAAGATCACAATTAAATCCCTCCAATTTTACCCTTAGCCGTAAAAATCTCCCCTCAGTGTCCTTGTCCACCAAGGCAACGTTCTCTTCTATGGACGGACTCACCAAAACAGCCACCCCTCTACGGTTATTGGGCTAGAAATTCAGTTGGTTGCGCCAGCCGTTAGCGCCTTAGGAGGAGTAGATGTCGAGCGCTAGGCGGCTAGCGCCCGGGCGCTGCGCGATCTGCGCCTCGCCCCAACTTCAGTAGAGATTTAGCGTCGGCGCAAAGTCTTTGCGCGCGCTCAGCTGCGCGCGCAGATCATGACGTCATTTCCTCGTGCAACGCCCTTTGTGCGCCCCAATCCGGAACTTGAGTCACGCCGCCCCATTGTGCGCCTGGCGCCCCTAGCGACTGTTGAGTGGAACGGTGCTCAGCCGATGCGGGGCGCGCAAATTAAAGGGCACTCCTCCTGCAGTAGAAACGGCAGCCGTGTTGCAACACTCCTTCTTTGTGGGAGACGGATCATCTGGTTTAGGAGGAGGAGGAGGAGGAGGAGGAGGAGGACTGCCCGTACCACATAACAAACTAATGCCGGCCTTTCAGAAACACAAATGCACCCTCCCCCTTTAAGAGCTCACCGGCGCCAGAGTGAACTGCCGTCAATCAGCAGCTCATCGCACCTGCCCTGCGCCCGACTTCCTGGGTTTCGCCCCGGGCCGCCGGCTTAGCGCCTAAAGATAGTCGTGTATCGCCTGTTTTAGCGCAGCAGCAACCTCTTAGGGCGATGCGACTGAATATCGGCAAAGGGGGCTCGACTTTGCGCCGGGCGCAAACTTTAGCGGCCGCCCGACTTTACCGCCCCAAAAGTGGCTATACTGAATTTCTAGGCCATTGTTTGCACAACTTGCAAACACCTCTCCCTTCCAAACCTTCTGAACTCTTTCTAGAACATCCTCATCCCAAAAGGTTTCTTGCAGACACAAGTCCGTGCCTTTAAAACCCTGCAACAACTGCTGCAATTTCTTCTCACCCCTCAGTCCGTTCACATTGATTGAGACCAATGTAATCATGGCTCCAAAGAAGGGAAGTATGCCCAATAATCTCCCCATCATTTAATCTCTGGCTCTTCCCTCCTCTCATGCTCCTTCTCAACTTTTTGGGCAGCTGTTGCTTTTTCCTGCAGCCTCTGGCTCTTTTTCCCCTCCTGTTTGACCCCTCCCTGCTGTTTCAGCCTCTTCCTTGCCTTAAGTTTGGACCCAGGAGCTGCCCTTTCTCCCTCCTTCTGCCCCTCACTAACCTTTCCCTTTCCACATGATGCCACCCCATCCCCGACTTCCATGTCTCTGTCCCCCTCTAATACCTCACACTCAAGCTCTTCTGCAACCCCCTGTGCCTGCTCCCCGTCAGATACATAATCCTGCTCCTCGTCAGATACTTCCTCTCCCTTAGAGAGTCTTCCTGCTATCGCAGTTTCTCCCACTGTGCCGCCCCCTTCGACCACGTCTCCACCTCTGACCCTTGCACCTTGTTCCCTCACTCCATGGGACAATGGCGCACCTAAATTGTTCCCTTCTGACGTCTCTATCTCGCCGATCCCATTCTGCTGTCCCTTTAAGGCTCCTGCCTCTTGCACCCTCTCCCCGCCCTGCCCCCTCCTGCTCACCAAAATATCCGACTCCCCGCCTCTCCCTGGAGCAGTCACTTCCACCACACACCCCGCTCCTGCCTCCTCTCCCCCCGCAGACACCAGACTCCCCAGGGGGAGCCGAACTGCACTAAGGCTCGAGTCTGCACTCGACCCTCGCTGCCCGCTGCTGTCTTTGTTCCCCTCCATAGCACTCACCGTGTTTTCCGCCATCTCCATCTCGATCTCCGCTCCGACATCCTCTGCCTCTTCCTGTGCTCCTTTTTCCTTCATTTTACCAGCTGGTCCTCCAACTGCACCGCACCTCCGGCCATTCCACACTCCTCTCCTGCTCCTTCTCCCATCTCCTCATCACTCATTTCGCTCCCTTCTGCCACACACTCACAGCGGGTGGGGCCTTTACGACACACCCCACGGCTCTCTGCCTTGCAGCTCTGCGCAATATGTCCCAACTCACCGCAATTGTAACAATACAAATCAGGACAATTTCTTACGAGATGGTCATGTCCCAGACAATAGTAACACACCTTTACTTGGTTATTGTGCAGCACACGAAAGTACTGTACTCCTTCCAGTGTCTCGAACTTCATACTGTACGGCAAAGACCTCACCCCCTCCGGGAACCGCACCTTTACATACCGGGTTCCGTCTGCTACCCGTGTTCCCAGATAGTACCTCCTCTTTATTTCAGAACAGATTTTAATGTCCCACGACTCCAACTTTTTGCTCAGCACTTCGTCCTCGATGTACACAGGCAAGTTCAAAAATGAAACCACCACCTCCTCTGAATATAGCAGAGTCACCTCCAAGAATTTCTCCCCAACTTTCAGACTGAGCAGCAGTTTTTCCACCTCCTCACGGCCACTGACCGTCACCTCAAATCCCACATTTGGTTTTGGTCGGCAGGCAGAACAGCTTCCCTCGCCACAGTCCTCATGAACCGCCTGGATTATATCCCAGGCTCGAATCTTCTTATCTTCACATTGCACCACCACCGTATTTTCTTTACCAAACCTCCTGAGGTCCCGGCCCAAATCTTTGGGCCTTTTTTTTCCCCTTCCCACCACAGTTTCTTCTCTAATAAAATTCCTCTCAGGAATATTGTCCTCTGAGGGGCCCGGCACTCTGGACCCCTTAGCAGCCATCTGGCTGTTTATTGTGGGCCAAAAAGGCCCTAAAACCTGAAAACAACACCCCAAAACCCTCCACCAACTTTTTACAAAACTCCCTCCAACACCCAGCTGCAATTCGACAACCAGTCACACCTGGCTCACTCCTAGCCCCTCCCACCTAGAGAGTGCTACCCACTGAGCCACGGCTAACATTTATTTATGGATATATATGGATATAAGGCACACTTTGCTGTGGGTGAGATGAACAAGGTGTGATGCTGAGCAAAAGTTTGAGAATACAGCGGAGATCAGCATTTTAGCCCCTTTTCTACCAATGAATATATTTGTAGTGGAATACCTACTTACCACAAATGTAACTTTATCAGTAACTTATCTTCAATTGCACAGGAAACACTGAATTGTGTATACAAGTGGGCTTAGACATTTCAGTGAATTTTCTGTCACATGTTCTCAGATTTAAAACAGCTCATGCATCAAAGTTGTTGACAGCAGATGACCCAAAATTCATAATCAATTCTGCAGATGTTTTTAATAAAGATTTGTATAGTCTCACTATGTCAGTGAAAGGAGAACAGAATTCATTGTGATGAAGTTAGTCATTGGACACTGCAGTCTGGTCTAGATAAGACCAGTTGTTTATCTAATTTAGTATTTTGGTCAGCTATTATTGCATGGCTGTAACTGTGTTCTGTAATAGTCAAATCAAAATTTGCAAGAAAGACAATTGGAATTGGGCAGGCTGAAGATTTATTAACCAGTTTTCAACTCGACTGTCTTGAATTGGCATGCATTATAGGTATCCGATTTCATATTGACGGATATAAGGAGATAAGTTGTGGCCAGGTTCTGTGGGAGGATCAAGTATGAGTTTCAGAATGGAAGTCAATGTAAAATATTGCAACAGGCAATCCTGATTTCTGTTTGGTGTTTACACCTAATCTGCTTCATACCTTGAGTATTTCCCAGAGCAAGTATATCTTAGTGATTCATTTAAACTAGGTATTTGAGATTTGATCTTATTTTAGGCGTTGTTAATTGTGTGAATTGGACAGCGTTCTGCGTGTTGCTCCTGGGACTCAGAACTTCGGGTCCCCACGGGTGAGTACGCGCTGGGTACTCACCCGTAGGCCCAACGAAAGTGCCGGTTTCATGCATGCACTGCACATGCGCAGGATACCGGAACTTCTGTTCCCTTAAAGGAAGGAGTTCACAGGTCGAACGCGTGCGCCGGAGAGGCAGCGCGTTCGCCTGGAACTTCTGGTTTTTTTTGCAGGTTTCTCCGGGAGGGTAAGTCTCCAGGAGCTACGCTTATAAAAAGCAGTCGCAAAGCCTGCTTTTAACAAGGTAAGTGGTGAATTAAGTAAAATTAAAACATTTTTTTCACAGGTTTATTATTTTTAAATACTTTAAAGAAAGGTAGGTTTATTTTTAGCCCCGTTAGAAACTGTAATTAATTTTTTCAAAAATTTTAATTATTGTTTAAAATAGTTATTTTATGTAATTTATAGTTATTTTAAAAATGTGATTTCTTTTTTAATTTATTTGAAGTTTTAGTGATGTTTTGGGGCTGAACTGTATTTATAAATTTGACAGGTCTTCCTGTCAAATCTATGAATACAAATTCCCTGCTACCATTGGCTCTCCATGGCCCACGTGATCCCAGGGGACGCTTCGAACTAACTGCGCCCCTGGAATATGCAAGCACTGTGCGCTGGCAGTTGGAGCAGGCCCAGGATCGGAATCCCACGCGGGCCCACAGCACAACGGCCGACGCGCTAGGTAAGTGCAGGTCGGAGGCTTGCACCCGCGGGAAACCTCCGACCCGAATTTCTGGGCCATTTCATTTCTTATGACTGGTTCTGGGGGCAGACCTTTTGTGGCAGTCAAACGAACACTATTGCTAAATGTGAAAGGTGGTCAGAGAAAGGTCATTGACACTGCTCAGCCCAAGATCTATTGTTTCCAATGGGAACCTATTGGCTGGTGTACGAAAAACTGCTCTAGCACTGTAAATCCTTAATTGTTTTCAGAGATAAGTGGTTTCTGTGAAATGTGGCCCCAAAATTCCATGCCGTTTTGGCTTTTCTGGGACTTAAAATCAGGGCATTTTTTTTTCCAGTTCAGAAAATTGGAACAGAAGCCATCTCATGATTTTCTAGCCCAAAATGAATTCCCCCCCAACCCCCAAATTTCCAAATGCCATTTGGCTCTTCCTGCAAACTGCCTGTTAAGTCCGTAGCCTCTTAATTTAGATACATTTAAATGAGAGCCTGTGGCGCTGCAGCTCCGATTTCAGTTTTATATTCACAATGTACTAGAAGTAAGTTAGAATGAGAATTACAAAGAACAGCTGATACCAGAATCAGCTGAGACAGGCAGAAGTGAGGAGTTTTTGAACCTGAAGACTGCTGAGAGTTTTGAGTGAGGATTACTGCAGCCAAGAATTACTTTTTGGAGCAATTTGCTTTGTTTTGTTTTGTTTTGGCATTCAGTCTACACAGCCTTGGACTTGCTACAGACCACCTGTGAGAGTGTGAATCCAACAGGAGATTTTGACCCCCCAACCACCCACACTCGAGGCTTCTCGGGAGCAGGTATGGCATCCTCCATCTAGTCGTCAGGTGACTGAATCCTCCAGCTCTCCTGAAAAGTTTGTCATTCAATTTAGCATCCCAGCAAGGGAGAAGCGAGATAGGGCCATTTAGTTCACAGAAATCACAGAAACCCCACAGTGCAGATAGAGGCCATTTCGGCCCATCGAGCCTGCACCGACACATATCCCACCCAATCCCCGTAACCCCTACACCAACACATATCCCACTCTATCCCCGTAACCCCACGTATTTAATCCCCCTAACACTAAGGGTCAATTTATCATAGCCAATCAACCTAACCCGCACATCTTTGGACTGTGGGAGGAAACCGGAGCACCCGGAGAAAACCCACGCAAACACGGGGAGAATGTGCAAACTCCACACAGACAGTCACCCGAGGCCAGATTCGAACCCGGGTCCCTGGCGCTGTGAGGCAACAGTGCTAACCACTATGCCACCGTGCTGTAGTTGTAGGGGGTTGCTGGCTTTCCCAAGGTTAGAGTACAATAAATGGCACTCAAGTTGCTTTGCAAGCTCCTACAGTCAACCCCCTCAAGTTCCTCAATGCTTGAATGTACAGTTTGTGTGTGATAACATGCAACGGATCATGAACATCAATGCAAGATTTGCTAAAAATTGTCACGATGCATTCATCCTTTAGAATCCAGCCCTCCCTGAGCTCTTCATGGAAGAAAATCATGTCAATGTGGCTAGTTTGTGGATGACAAGACATACCCCCTGATCCTATAGATAATGACACTACTAAGAGTTGCACCAACAGCAGCGGAGGAGCGCTACAAAGAGGCACATGCCTGTACCAGAGTGGTCAGCAAGGAAATCATTAGGGTTTCAAAAGGCGCACTTTCATTGCCTTGACAAGTCGAGCGAGGCTTTTCAGTATGCTCCAGCTCGTGTGTACCACATACTTGTAGCCTGCACAACCTCACCATCCAAAAAGGTGTGGATGTGGGCTTTCTTGGGGAGATGGCCATAGCTGCTGTGGAGGCAGAAGTACATGGAGGAGAGCATCAGGATTGCTGTCACTCAGAAGATGCCTCAATGACTGCTGCAAGGGGCATTAGAGCACAACTGATCTCTGAAATAATAGTCTAACTTTGTCACCACTGCCTTAATACCCTCTTGCCACCTTCAAACAAAGGACTAATCCTTCACTCCAGTACCAGGTGCTGTTTATTTTATTGCCATCAGATAGGGAAGGAGGCACTGACTAGTCCTTGACCACATCTTGGGTGGGTGGCTGCTGGAGATTCCAATAAAGCTGCCACACGCTCCATTGACCTCTACAACAAAGAAAAAGCTTCCCTACTTTTGCTGCAAATGAGGGCTGTCAAATTAACCCATACATCCTTGGAGACTGACCTCAGAGCCTACATGTAGGTGTGATGTTCCTTGAACATCCTTCTTTACAGGCGAGTACCCATGAGTTCTAGGTCTCATAATTCTGTAGCCTTGGGTAACCTTCTTCTCAACCTCTGTTGCAAATGCGGCATATCCTCATCCACTCTTCCGCCTCCTTCACTTCACATCCTCACAAACGATGAAAATATCTGAGTTGGTGTGGGAGTGAAAAAGCAAATAATACATGGAGTGAGATCAAGGGAGTTGTAGCAGAGGATCATGGGGCAGGATGTTGGTCAAGGAACTCATGGGTGGGCTTGACCTGAACTACCTCACCTTCATTATCATCCTTCTCAACTTCATCATCCTCATATTGAGTGAGTAAAAAGTTACATCTCTCCTCATCATCAACATCATCATCTTCTTCTCCTTCATTATCTGGCCTTTGTTGTGGTGGTTCTGCAGGGAAGGAGATTACAAGCTAAGACTGGTTAAGCAGTATTCCCTTGGGACTAATGGAACAGAGAAAGGTGTAGAATCGTATGACTGTGTACTGCTTCACAGGAATGCTATGGCAATTGTGTGGGTGTGCAGCCACAAACCTGACACAATCTCGCTATCTCCCATAGCTGGGGCAAATTACGTCGCCAGCAGTTCCACGGCCTGTGCCTTGTAGGAAACGAGCTCCTTAGTATTGGGGATGCCCCCTCTGGTCCCTTGCCTCTTGCGGACATTGCAAACAAGTTTCTCCTGCAACAAGATTAAGTTAATTAGGTGAAAACTAGCAATTGAGGACTGTCTCCCAGGTGTCATTGGACAGCTGATACAAGATACATGGTGGTATCTCCCTCTTTAAGTAGAGGAACGGGTTTTAAAGTTGTGCATGCAAATAATTGCTGTGAGGGGAGCTGGCCAAACATACTCTAATATACCTCATGTTTCCTCCTTTACCCAGATTGCAGTGTGACGGGTTAGTTGTACAACTCTTAATTTTAGAGAGTGAAGAGTATTCTGGTGGCCAAGAAAGAAAAGGGAGAGTTGTCACTGTCTTACCTTGCATTCCCTGGCTAGGTCATTTAACTTTTTACAGCCAAGTCTGCAGTTCTGGCAGTGCCAATGCCACCTCTCCCCACATGGCACAAGATATTTTTTGCAGCTTCCTCCCTTCGAGACCCAGCAATTTTCCCCCTCCTCTGTTCAGTCTCCTCGAAGAGGGTTTGGAGGTCTGTCTCACTGAAATGGTGATCTCTTCTTTTGTTCCTCCTTGGAATGCCTTTGTCCCTTCTTATACTGCCTGTACCCGATGATACAGTGGAAGACATTCTGAAGAAGTGGAACATTATCATACCTGAGCCATTCAGTTCAGCTATCTGGCAGAGAACTGAGTGATCCAAACACTTTGCTACTTCCGTACTGCTCTCCCAGCCTGTTGCTGCAAATTTTCTGCCTGACATAGGTTATTAAAGGCTGCACTCTAATTTCCAAGCACCCCCTGCATATTACTGCTGTTTTACATGAAATCTGCACTGGACATCTTCCAATGAGTATGCAAATGAGCTGACCCACAAAATTCTGGCAGATTCAGCTCTGCGGAGCATCAATGCGCACAACTCCAGTTGCATTGGCACAAATCCGGTGCAACACACCATGTGGAATTTCGGGGCCGATATGTTTAGTACAGCATCTGAATTTGACATTTTTTAATAAAATATTAAGATAGGCAAAGCTGTTTTCTATTAGCTGTAGATGGCAGTGTGACATGGTTTCATTGAGTACACCTGGACCAAATAATATCCAGAATGAAATGTTAGCACCGTCCAGTCATTTAAAGGCATTTCCAGGCATGATGCTGCTTTCACTGTATAACAGTTATGTACAGTCAATTTCAAAAGTTTTTTTTAAATTAATGCATTATATCTTCAGTCCAAAAATATAAATTCAGTGTTCATTCTTTAATTTGAAGAGTTGGGATTATGATTTAAGCAGGAAAAGAGAGGATTGGGCTCAGTTTACAAAAGAATATGCATGTGTACAGATTAGGAGAACAAAGGTTCTCATTTCAGCTACTAAAGTATTCAGAATTTATGTAACTGTATTGACACACTACTGATCCCAGTCCATTGCAGTGTCAGCTGTGGCTCAGTTGTTAGCACCCTCATTTCTGAGTCGGAAGGTTGTGGGTTCAAGTCCCACTCCAGAGACCTGAACACAAAAATCTAGGCTGACACTCCAGTGCAGTACTGAGGGAGTGCTGCACTGTCAGAGGCGCCGTCCTTTGGATGAGATGTCAAGCCGAGGCTCTGTCTGCTCTCTCAAGTGGATGTAAAAGATCACATAGCACTATTCCGAACAAGAACAGGAGAGTTATCCCTGGTGTCCTGGTCAATCCCTCAATCAACATCATTAAAGAAACAGATTATCTGGTCATTATCACATTTCTGTTTGTGGGAGCTTGCTGTGCATAAATTGGCTGCCATGTTTCCGACATTACAGCAGTGACTACAATTCAAAGTAAAAGTACACAATTGACTTTAAAGCGCTTTGGAACGTCCTGAAGTCATTAAAAGGCACTATATAAATGCAAGTCTTTTCTTTTCATTGCTACTACCATTGTAGATGTTGCAATAAATTCAAATCCAATTAAGTTTTAACTTCCACAGTACATCTCAGTTCTACTTCAAACTTTCATTGTAACAATACCAGATTGTACCAGTGTTTGCTGAATAAACAAAGCATCTTTTGGTACTGGTCTATTTCAGAACAAAACTCTACATGCATCTACTTTGCAGAAAGATCAACTGTTAGAAATAGCTATGTCATTGGAACATACAATATGAACTCATTATAATTTTAAATATTGCATTCATAGAGAATCATGGAAAAGAATCATAGAATCAATTGCTTAAATTCTTTCTCATTTCATTAATCCTGTAGCATTTATCTTGAAAAATCAACATCCCTTTGCTCCAAAGCAAATATATGTGCAAAGCTGCAGTGTGACAATTGCACCTTAAAGGTTTACTGTCGGGCTTGTCAGTTACGCATCCCCATTGCCACTAAAATATTTACTACTTCAGCTATTTAATCTCATGAGGGAGCGTTCTCAATAAAAGCTCCTTGATTCCCAAAAAGAAACCAGACAACAAAATGTTTATGCTGTTCAATCCTGGCTAGCTGCTCTTCACAAATGTCCTTGCACCTATTCCTCCCCCTCCTCCTATTCTTACCCTCCTACCACCAGCCCCAGCAGCATGGAAACCATTGTGTCCCATTGAATTCTTAAACATATATCCCTCTAACTTTCAATTCTGATCCCAACCAGATATTTATTTATTGGACGGAGTTACTCAAAAGTCTGTTCTACATGTCTGTTATTCTGTAGGATGAGGAAAAGAATTTTGTACTGATAGTCTGTCTTGTTTTGCACACTTTGTACAAAAATAATAAATTGCAGGACAACGGAGTATTACAGTTTAAACTCTTTTAATGAAGCATCAGGTCTGTAAGCTTTCATACAGCACAGCACCGTGTGGACAAGATGGAGACAGGACCCCCTGGGTCTTCCAAACAATAGCAGTCCTTACAGATGCCTGCAGGCCAATGACAACTCAGCATGTGATCACATGTGAATATAATAGGTATTCCTTACAGATGCCTGCGAGCCAATGATAAATCAATATGCAAATGTTACATCCCCTTTCTTTTAAAAGAAAAATGTTATGCATTACTTTTGAACCTTCTACATAATGTTCTCAGTAGCATCAACATATAAGTAAACTCAACATTTAACTAGCACTGAAAACATCTCAACGTTTCAATAATGATGTACAGTTTTTTTAGGGCAGCGATCCGCCTACACCCTTTGGCAGTTCACAAGTCAAGGATAACTCTAGGCTTGATCTCTCGTCGGAATGACAGTGTTGTTCCTTGGTGTTCAGGAGGTGCCTGCAATTGCGGCGGTACAACTGTCCTTCTGGGGTGCAGATGTGATATGATCGCTCAGTGTCAGCTGGCTGGATGACGACTGCAGGCTTCCAGTAGCCATGCTCCTGGATTCTGACAGATTCTCCATTGTGCAGCAGCGGCAATAGTCTAGCTGACCTGTCATAGTATCTCTTTTGGTGTTGCTGTCTCTGTACACGTTTTGCATGCACTTGCTTGCAGCTGACGACCTGCCAGGGCCTGCCTGAGATACGGTGAGGTATCATGGGCTCTTTGACATTTGATGGGCGGCGTTCTAGACAAATGGAACATTTTCCGACAATGTCCTCAATGTGTTTGCACATTCCGGGCCAAAACATAATGCCACGTGCTCTCTGTTTGCATTTTTCCATGCCCATATGTCCAGCATGAATTTTTGTCAACATCTCTTTTCTGAGACTGGCAGGAATGATGATTTTCTCCCCTTTGAAGACGATTCTGTTGATTTGTGACAGTTCGTCTCTGTGGTTCCAGAATTCAGATATGCTCTGAGGGCATTTCCTCCTTTCCTCATCCTTCATGTATGACTTTTCTCAGCAGTGTGAGTTGTGCATCTTTCTCTGTTTCTGCTCGGATCTCCTTCAGTTTTGAGTCACTCACAGGTAAGCTGTTGTACACCATGTGCACCTGCACATCCATGCCTTCACTGAGGCTGCTGTCCTGGTAGCTAAGAGACTTTCTGGAGAGCGTGTCTGCGACAGGAATGTCTTTGCCTGGACGGTGAATGATTGTGAAGTCATACTTCTGTAGCTGAAGGATCATTCTCTGTAGCCTTGGTGGGGCTGCGGCTAGTGGCTTCCTCATGATTGACTCGAGGGGCTTGTGATCAGATTCCACAATGACTTGTCGGCCGTAGACGTACTGGTGGAAACGCTTACATCCAAACAGAATTGCATATAACTTTCTCGATTTGAGCATAGTTGATTTCACTGTCTGTGAGAGATCTGGAAGCATAGCCGATGGGCTTTCCTTCTTGCAGTAATACTGCACTTAGTCCGTACTTTGACGCATCCACTTGTAGTCTGAGCTCTTTGTTGGGGTCGAAGCAGGCGAACTGGTCCTGGTTCTCTGGTGATTAGGTCTTTCATTTTCTGAAATGCTGTGTCATGTTTGTCCCACAGGAACTCATTGGATTGTTTGAGCAACTGACGCATGAGAGCGTTGATTTCGGAGAGGCTCGGGGAAAACTTGGCTAAGTAGTTAACCATGCCTAGTACTGTCTCTAGCTCTGCGCGGTTCTTCGGCGGCTTCATCTTCTTGATGGCGGAGATTTTCTCTGGATCCGGCTTAATGCCATCAGTTGAGAGGCGATGCCCGAAATAACTGATCTCGGTGGATCCGATTATGCTTTTCTCGGGGTTGAGCCGGATACCTTTCTCCCGTGATCTTTGTAGCATCGCACGGAGGTTCCTGTCATGTTCCTCTCTATTCCTGCCATAGATGAGGATGTCGTCTACGATTGCGACTACTCCGGCGAGGCCTTCATAGGTTTCGTTGATCTTCCGCTAGAATTCATCCTGAGCTGAGATAAGACCAAATGGTAAACGCAGAAATCGGTAGCCTCCAAATGGTGTGTTGAACGTTGTTAGCTTAGATGACTCTTCCATGAGCTTGATATTCCAGTATCCTGATTGTGCATCCATTACACTAAAGTAACGTGCTCCCATTAACTTGGGTGTGATGTCATCTAGCGTTGGTAGAGGGTAGTGAGGGCGTTTGATAGCCTTGTTCAAATCTCTGGGGTCGAGACAGACTCTGAGCTTGCCTGTACGTGGTTTCTCAACCACTACTAACGCGTTGACCCACTCTGTCGGTTCTGTTTCCCGGACGATGATTTCTGTATTCTCCATGCTCTGCAGCTCCTCCTTCAGGCGACTACGTAGAGCAAGGGGTATCCTTCTCGGTGGGCAAACTCAAGGTGAATAGTGCATTCACCTAGGAATAGTCCAATTCCTTTGAAAACGTCAGCAAACTCCTCCATGACTGTCTGCTTCTCAACTGGTGCTGTCAATGATAGCACTAGCTTGACGAGCTCCATGTCTAAACATGCCTTTAGACCTAGCACTGGAGGTGCTTGAGTGTCAACAATGTAAAAGTTCAACATCATGTCGCTTTCTTTGTACTTGCATTTCATCACGCATGTGCCTTTTGCAATGAGCTGCTCACCCCCATAGCCGGTCAGTCTGCGTGAGGTGGGCTGTAGCTCACACTCATCCTTCAAGCTGTGATACTCACTCAGAGGAATTACATTAACCTGAGATCCAGTGTCTAGTGTAAACTTAAGCTCTTTGCCCTGTTTTCCTATCTCAATATCGGCATAAGCTTGCTCAGTCTCTGAAATCTGTTTTTTCTGTGTCACAGAATCAATAAACAGTTCCTCTGCATTTGGCTGTCACTCACTGTGTGTACTGTTTTTCTGAAAACAGTCCTGCAAACTTTAGCAAAGTGGTTCCGTTTACCACATTTAGTACATTGCCTTCCTTTGGCGGGGCAGTGCTCCTTTTCTTCATGCATCTTGTTTCCACAATAGCCACAGTTTTTGAACCGTTTTATGTCTGTGTCACTCATTTTTAGAACTCTCTGTTCTTTCTGTTCTGAAACACGCTCTCTGGGCGGTGTTCTTTGGTGTGTGTCTATTAACTGCGTGCACTGTCTGTTCACTCGAGCTGCTCGTGGCGCTGGTTATGGTTTTCAACTGTGCTTGGGCTATCCCGTGTGATCTAGCTATGTCTATAGCTTTGTCCAGCGTTAGCCCGGACCTAACATTCAAAAGTTTCTCTCTCACTTTAGCTGAATGTATTCCAAACACGATGCGGTCTCTGACCATCTCATCTTTATCTGCATATACACAGTCTTTTACCAGCAGTTTTAACTCAGTCACGAACTGTTCAAACGACTCACTAGCTCCTTGTATTTTCTCCTGAAACTTGTACCTAGTGAATATCGTATTTGTCTTGGGCATCACATATGCTTCAAAATGGTCAAAATAACTTTTCAGTACCTTTGCTTCATCTGCGGTGAGAGACCATGTGTTAAAAATGTCTCTCCCTTTTTCTCCGATCCACAAGAGTAGGTAGCTGCATCTTTCTTCCTCCCCTTTGCTTTTCAGTGGACCCGAGAACATCAATTCCACGTGTTGCTTGAACTTGCACCATTCTCTATGTAAGTTCACAGATTCCCAATTCATTCGGGGTAAGGGAGCTCCAACGATGTCCATTTCAAATCCCTGTTCTGACACCATGTCTTGTTTTGCATACTTTGTACAAAAATAATAAATTGCAGGACAACGGAGTATTACAGTTTAAACTCTTTTAATGAAGCATCAGCTCTGTAAGCTTTCATACAGCACAGCACCGTGTGGACAAGATGGAGACAGGACCTCCTGGTGTTATGTTCATAAATAAATAGACGTTTTCATTATGAACAGCTAGCTTGAGCTAGTCATTTATTCAGCCATGTGGACTAGTGTACAGGCATCCATCTTGACTACTGCCTTGTGGGTAGCCCACTACTAAACATACAGCTCCACCTAGTGCACCATTCTAGAATGACATGTTACTGATCATTACATCCCCCTTCCTTAGAGGTTAAACAAAATCAATATCAATCAATCATAACAACATAAACATCTTCACAACAGTCAACACATTTTCAAAGCTTTACTTTATGAACTCTAAGCTTTTCATTCTTTTATTATAGTTTTCTTTGTACTCAAAGATTACGTCTATCAGGCTTTTTTACTTCACGTGTGGATCTTCTCAACACAGGTAAGTCTGATGTGTTTTCATGAGAGCCTGTATGTGTGTTTGTGTTAGATTGTTCTGGTGGTGAGTGACAAGATTCAGTTGCGGCATTGTCATTGATTTGCTCTTGGATGGTTTCGTGTGTTTTCAGGAGGGAACGGCGGTTCCTCCTGAGAATCTGTCCTTCCTCAGTTCTAACAGTGTATAACCTTGGTCCTACTTCCTCAAGAACTGTAGCTTTCCTGTTCCATGCATCTGGATCCTCAATCCTGACAACATCATCCCTTGTCAATGGTTTCAGAGTTTTGGATGACTTGTCATAGTGTGATTTCTGTTTCAGCTTGAACAGTTGAAGTCTCTGTCTCAGTTCCTTACTCTGCTTTTCTTTTGCACAGCAGGGTAGCGTGGTGCGCAACTTGCGACCCATTAGGAGTTCAGCAGGTGAAGAACCAGAGTCTAAAGGGGAGGCTCGGTAGCTCAGCAGGGCGAGATACGGATCAGACTTGCTTTCTGTTGCTTTCTTCAGTAGCTGTTTGAGAACTTGAACACCTTTCTCTGCCTTACCATACGACTGAGCACACAGAGGACTGGATGTGATGTGTTGAAAGTCATAATGTGCTGCAAACTGTTGCCACTCCTTACAGTTGAAGCACGGACCATTGTCGCTAACGGCAATCCTGGGAATTCCATGTCTGGCGAAGATGGATTTAACATGCATTATGACACTGCTTGCTGATGTGCTTGAGAGCAGCGCCATCTCAGGATAGTTAGAATAGTAGTCAATCACTATTAGATAGTCCTTACCATTAAAATGAAAGAGGTCCATACCAACCTTTTGCCATGGTGCCGTTGGTAAGTCAGCTACTATCATTAGTTCCTTTGCTTGTTTGTTTTGGTGTTTCTGACATGTCTCACATATGCCTATCATGTTCTCAATGTCCTTATATATGCCAGGCCAATAAACAGTGTCTCTTGCTCTCCTTTTGCATTTTTCAATTCCGAGGTGTCCCTCATGAATCCTTTTGAGCATGTCTTGACGTAGAGCCTGTGGAATGACTATTCTGTTCTGTTTTAGTAATAGTCCACTTGCAACAATTAACTCTGACCTGATGTGATAGTACTTTGGACAGGAACCTTTTGGCCAACCATGATGAATGTTCTCTATTACTGTTTGTAACACTGTGGCCTAGAAATTGAGTTTGCGCTGCGCCAGGGCTTTAGCGCTGGAAGTTAGCGCCGGCGCTAAGTCCCTTTGCGCGCGCCAAAAATTCAGTAGCGCCGCGCCCAAACGGCTGCCGGCGCTACTGAAGGGTTTTAGCGCCTGAAAACTGGCGCAACGCACCGCATTGCGGCGCTATTCCGGCGCTGCAGCGCCCGCTGCGGTGCGGCAGGCTCGGGAAGTGCAGGCCTCCTCCTTCCGTTAAGGAGGAGCTGCCTGCACCCGGCCGCGGCCCGCGCAAATCTCTTAAAAAATGAGCCCGGCACCTCGGACAAGTGCCGGGCTTGCATCTGTTCCGGGGGGGGGGGGAGAAGTCCGGGGAGGGAGCTGCGGGCAGGCGGCCGGCGGGAAAGCGGCCAGCCGCCGCGCCTCCTTAAAGCACCGGCGCAGACTCCGGCAACACTCGTTTGCCGGAGTCTTAGTTGCGGCTGCCACTGGCGAGGCGGCCGCAACTGAATTTCGGCTTGGGGCCGGGTTACCACGGCAACCGGGACGCTGCGCACACCGATGACGTCATCGGTGCCGGCGCAGCGCTACCGGTCTACCGCCGCGGAAGGGCCCCAGGCAATTTAGGAACCGGCGCCAATTGCAGCGCTAGGCCCTCTAGCGCCGCAAAATCGGTGCTAAGGGCACTGAATTTCTAGGC
This sequence comes from Somniosus microcephalus, assembly GCF_052327205.1. Classification (NCBI taxonomy): domain Eukaryota; kingdom Metazoa; phylum Chordata; class Chondrichthyes; order Squaliformes; family Somniosidae; genus Somniosus; species Somniosus microcephalus. The sequence goes on from NC_140995.1 coordinate 89,894,593, forward strand.
CTGTATCTTTTACTGTTTCTTCTGCTATTTGCTTTGATTTTGTGTCTGACACGGGCAGCGCAGCAGTGACCATACTCACATGAACATCCACGTCTTCCTCAGTAGAGCTCACATGACTCATTGTGGGTGCTCGGGATAGTACATCTGCTAACACTATGTGTTTGCCTGGTGTGTAGATCAGTTCAAAGTCATATCTTTGCAGCTTCATCATGAGTCGTTGAATCCTTGGAGACATCTCATTCAGATTTTTTTTTATGATGGCAACCAGTGGGCAGTGGTCTGTCTCAACTGTGAAGGTGGGAAGTCCATATATGTAGCCATGGAACTTTTCTAGTCCAACTACCAAGCCTAGACATTCCTTTTCAATCTGGGTGTATCGACACTCATCAGTCATAGACCTGGAGGCATAGGCAACAGGCTTCCAATCTTCACCCTCTGCTTGCAGCAAGACCGCGCCTAGGCCATCTTTTGATGCATCCGTTGACACTTTGATTCTCTTTTTTGGGTCAAAGAAGGTGAGTGCAGGTGTGGTTGTCAGCACTGTTTTGAGGTTCATCCACTCTTGTTCATGTCTTTCTGTCCATGCAAACTCATTTGTTTTATGTAGCAGGTCTCGCAGACAGGCTGTCTTGGCTGACAAGTTAGGAATGAACTTTCCAATGAAGTTTATCATCCCCATGATGCGTAGCACTCCTTTTTTGTCAGTGGGTCGGGGCATTTTGAGTATGGCGTTTACTTTTTCCATATCTGGCTCTATTCCTTTACCAGATAGATTATCTCCTAGGAAAGTGACTTCCTGGACACCAAACTGACACTTGGCTTTGTTGAGCTTCAGTCCATTCCGGCGTATGCTCTGTAGCACTTTAGTCAGTCCCTCATTGTGTTCTTTCAGTGTGGAGCCCCAGATGATGATGTCATCAACATAGACCCGAACTCCTTCCAGACCTTCAATTATGTGTTCCATCGCTCAATGAAAGATTTCAGATGCAGATATTATCCCAAAAGGCATTCTGAGGAAAGAATACCTGCCAAATGGTGTGTTGAAGGTACAGTATTTGGTGCTCTCTTCATCCAGTTTTAGTTGCCAAAATCCTTGTGCGGTATCAAGTTTTGTGAAGTATCTGGCACCTGACATTTCACTGGTGATTTCTTCTCGCTTGGGAATCTGGTAGTGTTCACGTTTTATGTTTGCATTTAAGTCCTTTGGATCCATGCATACTCTTAGATCATTGTTCTTTTTCTTAACACATACCATGGAGTTAACCCAGTCTATTGGCTCTTCGACTTTCCTGATGACTCCTAGTGTGGTCATTCTGTCCAGTTCTTTCTTGAGCCGGTCACGCAGGGGTGCTGGAACTCTCCGTGGAGCATGTACCACTGGCTGAGCATCCTCCTTTAGCTGGATCTTGTAAGTGAATGGTAGAACTCCAAACCCTTTGAACACATCCTGGAAATTACTCACTACAGAATCCACTGAGTCATCTGGCCTGCTTATGGCACAGTTTATACGGTAGACTCTCTTGACCAGTTCTAAGTCCTCACAAGCTTTGTCACCTAGTAGTGAATCAAGTCCTTCAGCCACAACAGAAAACATGAGATGATGCACTTTGTCTTTGACTGTCACTTTAAGTCTGCATACACCTAAGCTATCTATTTTCTGTCCATTATAGTTCTTCAGTAGTACTGACTTTTTCTGTATTTTGGGCTTTTCTTTCATATTTTTAATGTCACTCATACTGATTAAGTTTGCTTTTGCCCCAGTGTCTAGTTTCAATGTAACTAATGCTCCATTTACCTGTAGTGGCATCATCCATTTGTCCTCTTTTACTGCATTAACTTTATGTTCAGCATTGTCCATTCCTGAGGGCTGCACATTTTCTGTATCCTTTTCGATATTGTCACATGACACCATTCCTACAAAAAATGTCTCACTTAAATCAGTGTCCTCAATCACATTGACTTGTTGCGCTTTCTTTGTTTTTACTTTTGAAAAGCATTGTTTGGCAAAGTGATTCTTTCCATTACATTTTGTGCACATTTTCCCAAACGCTGGGCATTGTCTTGACTGGTGCTGGTAACCGCAGCGTTTACAATTGAAAATTCCATCCTCCGATTGCTTTGCATTTCTGTTCTGCCCATGTTTCTTCCCCTCGTGAGACACAGCACCGACAGCAGCACAGTCACTCATTACAGTCGCATCATTATTAATTTCACTGAAAGTCTTTGCGTGCTGCCGAGCTAGCTCACTGGCATGGCATATTTTCACAGCATCCTCCAATGTTAGTTCGGTTTCTCTCAACAAACGTTCCCTGACCTTTTTATCATGAATACCAAACACAATCTGGTCACGAATCATGGATGATTTCAGTTCAGAGAAATTACATGTCTGTGCTTTCAGTTTCAGATCGGTCACAAAGCTATCAAAAGTCTCATTTTGCTGCTGTGTCCGTGAACGGAACACGTACCTCTCATAGGTCTCATTCTTTTTGGGAGAACAATGTGTATCAAACTTCTTTAGCACATCGTCCATTTTTTCTCTGTCCTCCTCTTGATCAAATACAAACGTATTAAATACTTCTATCGCCTGCGGGCCTGCAACCGTGAGCAGTATCGCTATTTTCCTTGCGTCTGGCTTCGTACCGAACCCGATGGCAGCAATGTAGAGTTCGAATTGTTGTTTGAAAGTCCACCAATTGCAGTCGACATTCCCCGTGAGTTTCAAACCCTCCGGTGGCTTCAAATTCTCCATGTCGCGTTTCACAATATTCAGCAGATGGTACCAATCCTGGTACCATGTTATGTTCATAAATAACTAGACATTTTCATTATGAACAGCTAGCTTGAGCTAGTCATTTATTCAGCCATGTGGACTAGTGTACAGGCATCCATCTTGACTACTGCCTTGTGGGTAGCCCACTACTAAACATACAGCTCCACCTAGTATACCATTCTAGAATGACATGTTACTGATCATTACACCTGGGTCTTCCAAACAATAGCAGTCCTTACAGATGCCTGCAGGCCTATGACAACTCAGCATGTGATCACATGTGAATATAATAGGTAATCCTTACAGATGCCTGTGAGCCAATGATAAATCAATATGCAAATGTAACATAGTCCAAATCAAACATAGAAACATAGAAGATAGGAGCAGGAGTAGGCCATTTGGCCCCTCGAGCCAATGAGATCATGGCTGACCATCCAAACTCCGTACCCTGTCCCTGCCTTCTCCCCATATCCCTTAATCCCTTTAGCCTTAAGAAATATATCTAACTCCTTCTTGAATATATTTAATGAATTAGCCTCAACTGCCTTCTGTGGTAGAGAATTCCACAGGTTCACCACTCTCTGGGTGAAGAAATTCCTCCTCATCTCTGTCCTAAATGGCTTACCCCTTATCTTTAGACTGTGACCCCTGGTTCTGGACTCCCCCGCCATCGGGAACATCCTTCCTGCATCTAGTCTGTCTAGTCCTGTTAGAATTTTATAAGTTTCAATGAGATCCCCTCTCATTCTTCTAAACTCCAGCGAGTATAAGCCCAATCGACCCAATCTCTCCTCATACGTCATTCCTGCCATCCCAGGTCTGGTGAATCTTCTCCCCTTGTCCAGTCTCTTCCCACCTACATCCGCGACTCTATTTTTTCTCCCCTTGTCCAGTCTCTTCCCACCTACATCCGCGACTCTTCCGACACCCTCCGCCAATTTAACAGTTTCTTGTTTCCTGGCCCCAATTGTCTCCTTTTCATAAGAACATAAGAAATAGGGGCAGGAGTAGGCCATTCAATGAGATCATGGTTGATATTCTGCCTCAGTTCCATTCACCGGTTTTATCGCCATATCCCTTGATGCCCTGACTAGTCAGAAATCTATCAACTTCTGTTTTGAATATACCCAATGACTGAGCCTCACAGCCCTCTGGGGTAGAGAATTCCAAAGATTCACCACCCTCTGTGTGAAGAAATTTCTTCTCATCTCAGTCCTGAATGGACTACCCCTTATCCTGAGGCTGTGGCCCCTGGTTCTAGACTCCCCAGCCAAGGGAAATATTCTCCCAGCATCCACCCTATCAAGCCCTGTAATAATTTTGTATGCTTCAACGAGATCCCCTCTCATTCTTCTGAATTCAAGAGAATACAGGCCTAGTTTACTCAATCTCTTCTCATACGACAGTCCCGCCATCCCAGGAATCAACCTCGTGAACCTTTGTTGCACTCCCTCTATGGCAAGAATATCCTTCCTTAGGTAAGGAGACCAAAATTGTACACAGTACTCCAGGTGTGGTCTCACCACGGCCCTATATAATTGGACAAAAAGAAAATACTGCAGATGCTGGAAATCTGAAATAAAAACAGAAAATGCTGGAGATACGCAGCAGGTCAGGCAGCATCTGTGAAGAGAGAAGCAGAGTTAACGTTTCAGGTCGATGACCTTTCGTCAGAATTGGAAAACAGCAGGAAATGGAACAGATTTTTAAGCAAGTGTAGGGCCTGGGAAAGGGGGGAGGGGATGAAAGAATAAAAGGGAAGGTTTGTGATGGGATAGAAGGCAGGAGAGGTTAAGAGACATTAAGAGATATTCAAGGCAAAAGGAGATGGTAATCTTCTTCTTCAAAGGCAGTCCCTCGGAACTGAGGATGACTTGCTTCCACATTAAAAATGAGTTTGCATGTGACTGATGAGTCTCTGTCACAGGTGGGGCAGACAGTGGTTGAAGGGGCGGGTGGGTGGGGTGCTTGGGTTGACGTGCGCTCCTTGCGCTGCCTGCGCTTGGCTTCCGCTTGCTCCCGGCGAAGAGACTCGATGTGTTCGGCGCCTTCCCGGATGCTTCTCCTCCACTTTGTGCGGACTTGGGCCAGGGATTCCCAGGTGTCGGTGCGGATGTTACACTTTTTCAAGGAGGCTTTGAGGGTGTTCTTGAAGTGTTTCCTCTGCCCACCTGGTGCTCTCTTGCCGTGTCAGAGCTCCGAGTAGAGCGCTTGTTTTGGGAGTCTCGTATCGGGCATGCGGACAATGTGACCCGTCCATCAGAGCTGATCGAGCGTGGTCAAAGCTTCGATGCTGGGGATGTTGGCCTGAGAAAGAATACTGACGTTGGTGCGCCTATCCTGCCAATGGATTTGCAGGATCTTGCGGAGGCAGCGTTGGTGGTACCTCTCCAGTGCTTTGAGGTGCCTGCTGTACATGGTCCATGTCTCTGAGGCATACAGCAGGGTGGGTATCACTGCTGCTCTGTAGACCATGAGCTTAGTGCCGGGTTTGAGGTCCTGGTCTTCAAACACTCTCTTCCTCAGGCGACCGAAGGCTGCACTGGCACACTGAAGGCGGTGTTGGACTTCGTCGTCGACGTCTGCCCTTGTTGACAGTAGGCTCCCGAGGTATGGAAAGTGATCCACGTTGTCCAAGGCCTTGTCATGGATTTTGATAATTGGGGGGCAGTACTGTGTGGCGGGGGCAGGTTGGTAGAGGACCTTTGTCTTACGGATGTTTAGTGTAAGGCCCATGCTCTCGTACGCTTCCGTGAAAGTGTTGACGATGGTTTGGAGTTCGACCTCCGAGTGAGCGCAGACGCAAGCGTCGTCTGCATACTGTAATTCGACGACAGAGGATGGGACGACCTTAGATCTGGACTGGAGGCGACGGAGGTTGAACAGTTTCCCGTTTGTTCTGTAAATTAGCTCCACTCCAGTGGGGAGCTTACTGAGGGTGAGATGGAGCATTGCAGCAAGGAAGATCGAGAAGAGCGTTGGTGCGATGACACAACCTTGCTTGACCCCGGTTCATACATGAATTGGGTCTGTGGTGGAACCGTTGGTCAGGATCACGGCTTGCATGTCGTTGTGAAGTAGGCAGAGGATAGTGACAAACTTTTGAGGGCAGCCGAATTTGAGGAGGACACTCCATAAACCCTCACGGTTGACAGTGTCGAAGGCCTTTGTGAGATCAAAGAAGGCCATGTACAGCGGTTGGTGCTGTTCCCTGCATTTCTCTTGTAATTGACGTGCGGTGAAGATCATGTCCATTGTGCCCCTTAGTGGGCGGAATCCGCATTGCAACTCTGGGAGCAGCCCCTCGGCTACTGGGAGAAGGCGATTGAGGAGGATTCTTGCGATGACTTTCCCTGTGGCAGACAGCAGGGAAACTCCTCTGTAATTACCGCAATAGGACTTGTCACCTTTCTTGAAGATGGTCACAATTACGGTGTCTCTGAGTTCCCCTGGCATGCTCTCCTCCTTCCAGATAAGAGAAATGAGTTGATGAATTCATGCCAGTAGTGTTTCTCTGCCATGCTTTAGTGCCTCGGCGGGGATTCCATCTGCTCCTGAGGCCTTGTTGTTCTTCAGTTGTCGGATGGCCTTTTCAACCTCATGCCAGGCTGGGGTTGTGCTGAGATGGTGGCGGGTAGCATGCTGTGGGATGGAGTTGAGGACACTCGTGTCAAAGACAGAGTCGTGGTTAAGGAGATCTTCAAAGTGCTCCTTCCAGCGGGCACTGACTGCCTCTCTGTCCCTGATAAGTACCTCTCCGTTCTTGGCCCGCAGTGGGGTAGGGCCTTGGGTGCTTGGGCTGTAGATGGTCTTGACTGCGCTAAAGAATCCACGCACGTCGTGGCTGCTGGATCTCCTGGGACAGGTTAAGAAACACAGGATGGCTCTGGATGAAGTGTAAATTGCACTGGCAGAATGAAAGACAGCTGCCATGTGGGAGAGAAGAAAAGACACAAACAAAAGGTGTGGATAAAAAATATATATAGGATAGCGGCCGAGGTTATAATCTAAAATTGTTGAACTCTATGTTGAGTCCAGAAGGCTGTAAAGTGCCTAATCGAAAGATGACGTGCTGTTCCTCGAGTTTACATTGAGCTACAGTGGAACAATACAAGAGGCCGAGGACGGTGCGGTCTGAGTGGGAGTGGAGCAGAGAATTAAAGTGACAGGCGACCAGAAGCTCGGGGTCCCCTTTACGGACTGAATGGAGGTGTTCCGCAAAGCGGTCACCCAATCTGCGTTTGGTCTCCCCAATGTAGAGGAGACCACATCGTGAGCAGCGAATACAGTAAACTAAATTGCAAGAAGTACAAGTAAATCACTGTTTAACCTGGAAGGGGTGTTTGGGGCCCTGGACAGTGGGAAGGAGGGAGGTATAAGGGCATGTGTTGCGTCTCCTGCGCTTGCACGGGAAGGTGCCGGGGGAAGGGGAAGGGGTGATAGAGGAGTGCACTAGGGTGTCATGGAGGGAGTGGTCCCTTCGGAATGCTGAAAGGGGAGGTGAGGGGAAGATGTGTTTGGTGGTGGGACCACGCTGGAGGTGGCAGAAATGGTGGAGGATGATCCATTGAATGTGGAGGCTGGTGGGATGAAAGGTGAGGACAAGGAGAACTCTATCGTGGTTCCGGGAGGGAGGGGCGGGGGTGAGGGCAGAAGTGCGGGAGATAGAACGGACACGATCGAGGACCGTGTCAACCACAGTAGAGGTGAATCCTCAGTTGAGGTAAAAGGAAGACATGTCGGAAGCACTGGTATGGAAGGTGGCATCGTCAGAGCAGATGCGGCGGAGACGGAGAAACTGGGAGAATATAAGAGTCCTTACAGGAGGCGGGGTGGAAGGAAGTGTAGTCCAGGTAGCTGTGGGAGTCAGTGGGCTTGTAGTGAATGTTTGTCAATAACCTATCCCTAGAGATGGAGACGGAGAAGTCGAGGAAGGGAAGGGAAGAGTTGGAGATGGATCATGTGAAGGTGAGGGAAGGGTGGAAATTGAAAGCAAAGTGAATTAAATTATCTAGTTCAGGGCGAGAGCAGGAAGCGGCACCGATAGTCATCAATGTACCGGAAAAAGAGGTGAGGGAGGGGACCTGAGTAGGACTGGAGAAAGAGTGTTCCACATATCCCACGAAAAGGCAGGCATAGCTAGGACCCATGTGGGTTCCCATAGCAACACCTTTGATTTGGAGGAAGTGAGTGGAGTCAAAGGAGAAGTTGTTCAATGTGAGAACAAGTTCAGCCAGGGGGAGGAGGGTGGTGGTGGATGGGTCTGGTTGGGCCTCTGTTCAAGGAAGAAGTGGAGCACCCTCAGACCATCCTGATGGGGGATGGAGGTGTAGAGGGATTGTACATCCATAGTGAAAAGGAGGCGGTTGGGGCCAGGAAACTGGAAACTGTTAAAGTGGCGGAGGGCATTGGAAGAGTCGCGGATGTAGGTGGGAAGAGACTGGACAAGGGGAGAAAAAATAGTCGAGATAGGAAGAGATAAGTTCCGTGGGGCAAGAACAGGCTGAAATGATGGGTCTAACAGGGCAGTCCTGTTTGTGGATCTTGGGAAGGAGGTAGAAACGGGCTGTGTGGAGTTGGGGAACTATGAGGTTGGCGGCCAAGGGGGGGAAGATCTCCAGAGGAGATGAGGTCAGTGACAGTCTTGGAAACGGTGGCTTCATGTTCGGTGGTGGGGTCATGGTCCAGGCGGAGGTAGGAGGAGGTGTCGGAGAGTTGCCATTCAGCTTCCGCTAGGTAGAGGTCGGGTCGCCCAACAACAACAGCACCACCCTTGTCAGCAGGTTTAATGATTATGTTGGGGCTGGATCTGAGAGAATGGAGTGCTACAAGTTCAGAGGGAGGTAGGTTGGAGTGAGTGAGGGGAGCAGAGAAATGAAGACGGCCTATGTCACGCCGGCAGTTTGCAATGAAAAGATCTAGAGAGGGTATGAGGCCAGAGGGAGGGGTCCAGGTAGAACGAGAATTCTGAAAGTGGGAGAAAGGGTCGGCTGTGCGGGGGGAAGACTCCTGGCCAAAGAAGTGGGCACGGAGACGAAGGCGGCGGAAAAAGAGCTCAGCATCGTGCCGAGCTCAAAATTCATTGAGGTGGGGGCGTAAGGGGATGAAGCTCAGGCCTTTGCTAAGGACTGATCGTTCAGGGTCAGAGAGGGGAAGGTCAGAGGGGATAGTGAAAACATGACAGGGGGTGAGATTGGAAGAAGGGATGGGGTCAGAGGAAAGTGAAGGGGAAGAAGGTTCCGGAGAGGCGTTGGTGTCCAAGAGTTGTTGAAGCTTGCGATCCTTGACACCTGAAGGGAAAAAAAAAAGTTTTTTGTTAAAGCGCCGGATGAGGCGAAGGATGAAATGGAACTGCAGACCAGGACAGCTTTGAGATAGAGTGAGTCGGTGCTGCTGAAGAGAGAGGTCGAGAGTGTTTATGTTGTAGCGCATGGCATTCAGCGTCGATCTCAGGATACGTCGAGGAACGCTGAATATCTTGGAGATATCTGTAGTCCAGGGTGGATCCAAAACATGAAGGGTGGAATTTCAGTTGAAAGCCACGTGGAGTAAGTCGGAGCCGGAGACAGTTGCTGAGGAAAGATATATGGTTGTGAAAGCGAGTTTTGGTAGATACCAGATCAAACACGAGAAGGGAGACAGAAAGCAATGAAGATGAACAAAGTAAAAGAGACAAACGGAAATTCTGTCGGAGAGAAGAGCAAAACCTCTTAAAGCTGGGCATTCCTGCAAGAGAACTGGCAGTGAATTAAACACTAATACAAAAAGAAAATACTGCAGATGCTGGAAATCTGAAATAAAAACAGAAAATGCTGGAGATACTCAGCAGGTCAGGCAGCATCTGTGAAGAGAGAAACAGAGTTAACATTTCAGGTCGATCACCTATATCCTATATAATTGGAGTAAGACATCTTTACTCCTGTACTCAAATCCTCTTGTAATGAAGGCCAGCATACCATTTGCCTTCCTAATGGCTTGCTGCACCTGCACATTCACTTTCAGTGACTCATGTACAAGGACACCCAGGTCCCTTTGAGCATCGGCATTCCCCAGTCTTTCACCATTTAGGAAATACTCTGCCTTTCTGTGTTTTCTACCAAAGTGAATAACTTCACATTATAATCCATCTGCCATGTTCTCGCCCACTCACTGAGCCTGTCGAGATCCCCTTGAAGCCTCTTCACATCCTCTTTGCAACTGACACTGCCACCTAGCTTTGTGTCATCAGCAAATTTGGAAATGTTACATTTAGTCCCCTCATCCAAATCATTGATATAGATTGTGAATAGCTGGGGCCCAAGCACCGATTCTTGCGGTACCCCACTAGTCACAGCCTGCCAACCTGAAAAAGACCTGTTTATCCCTACTCTTTTCTGTCTGTTAACCAATTCTCAATCCGTGCCTTAATTTTGTTCACCAACCTCTTGTGTGGGACCTTATTGAAGGCCTTCTGAAAATCCAAATACACCACATCTACCGGTTCCCCTTTGTCTACTCCACTAGTTACATCCTCAAAGAACTCCAATAGGTTTGTCAAACAGGACTTCCCTTTCATAAATCCATGTTGACTCTGCCCAATCTTACTATTAGTTTCTAAGTGCCCAGTTATTGCATCCTTTATAATAGATTCCAGCATTTTCCCAACTACTGATATGAGGCTAACAGGTCTGTAGTTCCCCGTTTTCTCTCTCCCTCCTTTCTTAAATAGCAGGGTTACATTTGCTATCCTCCAATCTGCAGGAACCGTTCCAGAATCTATGGAATTTTGGAAGATGACAACCAGTGCGTCCACTATCCCAAAGGCCACCTCTTTCAAAACCCTAGGATGTAGGTCATCCGGTCCTTGAGATTTATCGACTTTTAGTCCCATTAATTTTGCTAGTACTGTTTTTTTACTAATAATAATTTCTTTAAGTTCCTCATTCTTGCCACACCCTTGGTTTTCTCATATTTCTGGGAGGTTTTTTCTGTCTTCCTCCGTGAAGACAGAAACAAAGTATTTATTTAATTTCTCTGCCATTTCCTCATTCCCCATTATAAATTCTCCCGTCTCTGACTGTAAAGGACCTACATTTACCTTCATCAGTCTTTTCCTTTTCACATACCTATAGAAGTTTTTACAATCCAGTTTTATACTTTTTGCTAGTTTGTGCTCATTTTCTTTATCAATTTCTTAGAAACATAGAAGATAGGAGCAGGAGTAGGCCCTTCGAGCCTGCTCTGCCATTCAACGAGATCATGGCTGATCATCCAAACTCTAGCACCCGGTCCCTACACCGACAGGCAACCCACCCAAGCCCTATCCCCGTAACCCCATGTATTTAATCCCCCCTAACACTAAGGGTCAATTTTTATCATGGCCAATCAACCTAACCTGCACATCTTTGGACTGTGGGAGGAAACCGGAGCACCCGGAGGAAACCCACGCAAACACGGGGAGAATGTGCAAACTCCGCACAGTCAGTCACCCGAGGCCGGATTTGAACCCGGGTCCCTGGCGCTGTGAGGCAACAGTGCTAACCACTATGCCACCGTGCTGCCCTCCTGCTGAGTAGGACTGGAACAAAGAATGTTCCACATATTCCACGAAAAGGCAGGGATAGCTAGGACCCATGCAGGTTCCCATAGCAACACCTATAATTTGGAGGAAGTGAGTGGAGTCAAAGGAGAAGTTGTTCAATGTGAGAACGTGTTCAGCCAGATGGAGGAAGGTGGTGTTGGTTGGGGGCTGGTTGGGCCTCTGTTCAAGGAAGAAGCGGAGCGCCCTCAGGCCATTCTGGTGGGGGACGGAGGTGTAGAGGGATTGGACGTCCATAATGAAAGCTTATAAAGTTGCCAGAAAAAGGTCCCCCTTTGCTGATTTCTAAAAAGATCCCAATCCTAAGGCTGACCGCTTTTTCTGGCAACTTTATAAGCTTTCATTATGGACGTCCAATCCCTCTACACCTCCGTCCCCCACCAGAATGGCCTGAGGGCGCTCCGCTTCTTCCTTGAACAGAGGCCCAACCAGCCCCCAACCAACACCACCTTCCTCCATCTGGCTGAACACGTTCTCACATTGAACAACTTCTCCTTTGACTCCACTCACTTCCTCCAAATTATAGGTGTTGCTATGGGAACCCGCATGGGTCCTAGCTATCCCTGCCTTTTCGTGGAATATGTGGAACATTCTTTGTTCCAGTCCTACTCAGCTCCCCTCCCTCACCTCTTTTTCCGGTACATTGATGACTGTATCGGTGCCATTTCCTGCTCTCGCCCTGAACTAGAAAATTTCATTCACTTTGCTTCCAATTTCCACACTTCCCTCACCTTCACATGGTCCATCTCCGAATCTTCCATTCCCTTCCTCGACTTCTCTGTCTCCATTTCTGGGAATAGGCTATTGACAAACATTCACTATAAGCCCACTGACTCCCACAGCTATCTGGACTACACTTCCTCCCACCCTACTTCCTGTAAGGACTCTATTCCATTCTCCCATTTTCTCCATCCCCGCCGCATCTGTTCTGACGATGCCACCTTGCATACTAGTGCTTCCGATATGTCTTCCTTTTTCCTCAACCGAGGATTCCCCTCTACCGTGGTTGACATGGCCCTTGACCATGTCCGTTCTATTTCCCGCACTTCTGCTCTCACCCCTTCCCCTCACTCCCAGAACCACAATGGGGTTCCCCTTGTCCTCACCTTTCACCCCACCAGCCTCCACATTCAATGGACCATCCTCCGCCATTTCCGCCACCTCCAGTGTGATCCCACCACCAAACACATCTTCCCCTCCCCTTTCAGCATTCCGAAGGGACCGCTCCCTACGCGACACCCTGGTCCACTCTTCAATCACCAGAACACCCCTTCCCCTTCCTACGGCACCTTCCCGTGCAATCGCAGGAGAGGCAACACCTGCCCTTTTACCTCCTTCTTGCAATTTAGTATACTGTATTCGCTGCTCACGATGCAGCCTCCTCTACATTGGGGAGGCCAAATTCAAATTGGGTGACCACTTTGCGGAACACCTCTATTCAGTGTGTAAGCGTGACCCTGTGCTTCCGGTCACCTGTCACTTTAATTCTCCGCACCACTCCCACTCTAATCTCTCCATCCTCGGACTCTTAGACTGTTCCAATGAAGCTGAACGTAAGCTCGAGGAACAGTACCTCATCTTTCGATTAGGCACTTTACAGCCTTCCAGACTCAACATCGAGTTCAACAATTTCAGACTATAACCTCGGCCCCGATTTTTTTAAATAATGTTTTTCTTTTTTTCTCTCTCACATGGCAGCTGTTGATTCTGCCATTGCCATTTACACTTCATCTAGAGTCATCTTTTGTTTCTTAACTTATCCCATTACCATCTCCTTTTGCCTTGCACCATCATCCCTTTTGCCTTTTAATCTCTCCTGCTTCTATCTATCACAGACCTTCCCTTTTGTTCTTTCCTCCCCTCCCCTCCCCCCTTTCCCTGCCCCTACACTTACTTAAAAGTCTGTTACATCTCTTAACGTTTTCCAGTTCTGACGAAGGGTGATCGACCTGAAATGTTAACTCTGTTTCTCTCTTTACAAGTGCTGCCTGACCTGCTGAGTATTTTCAGCATTTTCTGTTTTTATTTCATAAAATCCTGTTTATTTTTTAATTTCACATTTGCCAGACACTTAATATGAGGAGCCCTGCATACTGGAAACATACTTATGATGTGTTCACTGCTGTTGAGGAAAATCTGAATGTCTATTTATATTGACAAAACAAGGTTATTTTTCATGAATTACAGAATATTCTAGTTTTAGTCCTGCATTTGAATAATCAATTAAACAATGGAAGACTTCCTGAGTGTAATTATTTTAATAATAATATTTATGAGTTCATATATGTGATTAAATGTCATAAAATCTCTACTCCAGGCAGTGTTGTAAATTTAGAGGTGAATTCCATGATGAGCAACTGGGAAGTCTTGAGAGTGAAGTCATTGTGAATTAAACTACTAGAGTTGTTTTTATAAAGCTGTACATAAATATTGTGGTTCCGATTGTCCTTGTGTCTTGAAACCATTCAATTATGATATTGAAAGTGTGATGCAATGCTAAACAACACCAAACCGAATGTGATTATTTTAGTTGTCTTTTGTTTTGTTCTCATCTAGCCAGCCAGATCATTATCTGATACTAGCGGTGAAACAGAATGCTGTGCTCATTATCTGATACTAGTGGTGAAACAGAATGCTGTGCTGAATTTACTGTCAGCTAATGTTTGGAGCACCTGAAGTATATGCACTCAACTATATTTCCTTTTATTTCTAATAACGTTAGAGCAAACACACACATGGCAGACTTGTCTTCCATTTTAAAAGAGTAGAAAACCTTATTGAAAGCAGCGACCAATATAAAAATGCCAGGAGAGCACCGAGGCGGCAGTACAAAAGCAGGAGAGAGGCGAGGCCCGACCAGATCGGACCAGGAGAGCACCGAGGCGGCAGTACAAAAGCAGGAGAGAGGCGAGGCCCGACCAGATCGGACCAGGAGAGCACTGAGGCCGGGTATAAAAGGAGGAGCAAGGTGAGGCCTGACCAACTCAGCAGCGGGGAGAGAGATAAAAAGTAATCAGAGTGTGACGTCACCAGGGAGCAGGTAAGTGATTGGTTGGTGAGTATTTCTCTTTTTTAAACTTTAACTCTGTAGTTTATAGTTGCTAAGGTCTTTTCTGGTGTAGCAGGGTTTGTTGGTAAACCATACAAGTGCCTTAGAGTTTATCTTTAATTGGTGATAGTGAATTAATTTAAATTCATTAAAGGGTAAGTCATGCCAGGAGAGCCCAGCCCCGTGTTATGCTCCTCTTGCTCTATGTGGGAATTCAGGGACACTGCCGGTGTCCCTGATGACCACGTGTGCCAGAAATGCATCCAGCTGCAGCTACTAGCAGACCACATTGCAGCGCTGGAGCTGCGGATGGATGGGCTTTGGAGCATTCACGATGCTGAGAGGGTCGTGGATAACACGTTTAGTGAGTTGGTCACACCACAGGTAAGGGCTGCACAGGCAGAAGGGAAATGGGTGACCATCAGGCAGAGCAGTAGAGGCAGGCAGGTAGTGCAGGGGACCCCTGTGGCCATCCCCCTCTCAAACAGGTATACCGATTTGGATACTGTTGAGGGGGATGACTTACCAGAGGAAGGCAGCAGCAGCCAACTTCCCGGCACCAGGGGTGCTTCTGCTGCTCAGGAAGGGAGGAAAAAGAGTGGGAGAGCAATAGTGGTAGGGGATTCTATCGTAAGGGGTACAGATAGGCGTTTCTGTGGCTGTAGACGTGACTCCAGGATGGTTTGTTGCCTCCCTGGTGCCAGGGTCAAGGATGTCACTGAACGGCTTCAGGGCATTCTGAAGGGGGAGGGTGAACAGTCAGAGGTCGTGGTTCACATTGGGACCAATGACATGGGTAGGAAGAGGGATGAGGTCCTGCAGCAAGAATTTAGGGAGCTAGGTAGCAGATTAAAGAGCAGGACCTCAAAGGTTGTAATCTCTGGATTACTCCCGGTGCCACGTACTAGTGAGTATAGGAAGAGGAGGATAGAGCAGATGAATGCGTGGCTAAAGAGTTGGTGCAGGAGGGAGGGCTTTAGTTTCCTGGATCACTGGGCCTGCTTCTGGGAAAGGTGGGACTTGTACAAGTCGGACGGGTTGCACCTGAACCAGAGCGGGACAAATATCCTTGCGGGGAGGTTTGCTAGCACTGTTTGGGAGGGTTTAAACTAAAATGGCAGGGGGTTGGGAACCTGAGCAGGGAGACAGAGGAAAGGGAAACAGGGATAAAAGCAAAAGATAGGAAGGAGAAAAACAAAAGTGGCAGCCAGAGAAATCAACGGTTTAAATCAAACGTGGCCACAGTAAATAATAATTCGAATAGGTCTAAGTGCGTTAAAAAACAAGCCTGAAGGCTTTGTGTCTTAATACGAGGAGCATTTGTAATAAGGTGGACGAATTGGCTGCGCAAATAGAGGTAAATGAATATGATTTGGTTGGGATTACGGAAACGTGGCTCAAGGATGGCCAAGACTGGGAACTCAACATCCAGGGGTATTCGATATTCAGGAAAGATAGGCAAAAAGGAAAGGGAGGTGGGGTAGCATTACTGGTTAACGACGGGATTAATACAATTGTAATGAAGGATATTAGCTCTGATGATGTGGAATCTGTATGGGTAGAATTGAGAAATACTAAGGGGGAAAAAAATTAGTGGGAGTGGTATATAGACCTCCCAACAGTAAGGCGGAGGTTGGGGATGGCATTAAAAGGGAAATTAAAGAAGCGTGCAATAAGGGCACAGCAGTCATCATGGGTGACTTTAATCTACATATAGATTGGGCCAACCAAATTAGTAACAATAGTGTGGAGGAGGAATTCCTGGGGTGTTTACGGGATGGTTTCCTGGACCAATATGTCGAGGAACCAACCAGAGATCAGGCCATCTTAGACTGGGTATTATGTAATGAGAAAGGATTAATTAGCAATCTTGTTGTACGAGGCCCCTTGGGTCTGAGCGATCATAATATGATCGAATTCTTCATTAAGATGGAGAATGAAGTAGTTGACTCAGAGACTAGGGTCCTCAATTTAAATAAAGGAAACTACGATGGTCTGAGGAGCGAGTTGGGTAGGATTGATTGGGGAATGGCACGCAAAGGGTTGACGGTGGATAGGCAATGGCAAACATTCAAAGACCGAATGGATGAGCTACAGAATTTGTTCATCCCAGTTTGGCATAAAAATAAAACAAAAAAGGTGACTCAACCGTGGCTAACAAGGGAAATTAGGGATAGCATAAGATCCAAGGAGACGACATATAAATTGGCCAGAAAAAGCAATAATCCTGAGGATTGGGAGCAGTTTAGGATTCAACAAAGGAGGACAAAGGGATTAATTAAGAAAGGGAAAATAGAATATGAGAGTAAGCTAACAGGGAACATAAAAACTGACTGTAAAAGCTTTTATAGATATGTGAAGAGAAAAAGATTGGTGAAGTCAAGCATAGGTCCCTTACAGTCAGAATCAGGGGAATTTATAATGGGAAACAAAGAAATGGCAGACTAACTAAATTCATACTTTGGTTCTGTCTTCACAAAGGAGGACACAAATAACCTCCCAGAGATGCCGGGGAACATAGGGCCTGATGAAAATGTGGAACTGAAAGAAATCAGTATTTGTAGGGAAATGGTGTTAGGGAAATTGATGGGACTAAAGGCCGATAAATCCCCAGGGCCTGATAATCTACATCCCAGGGTACTTAAGGAAGTGGCCCTGGAAATAGTAGATGCATTGCTGGTCATCTTCCAGAACTCGATAGACTCTGGAACAGTACCCATGGATTGGAGGGTAGCTAATGTTACCCCACTATTCAAAAAAGGTGGTCGAGAAAAAGCGGGGAATTATAGACCGGTAAGCCTGACATCGGTAGTGGGGAAAATGCTAGAATCTATTATAAAAGATGTAATAGCAGAGCACTTGGTAAGCAGTGACAGGATCGGACAAAGTCAACATGGATTTACAAAAGGTAAATCATGCTTGACTAATCTACTGGAATTTTTTAAGGATGTAACTGGTAAAATAGATAAGGGAGAACCAGTGGATGTGGTGTATTTGGACTGTCAGAAGGCTTTCGATAATGTCCCACATAAGAGATTAGCGTGCAAAATTAAGGCACATGGTATTGGGGGCAAGGTATTGACTTGGATAGAGAACTGGTTGGCGGACAGAAAGCAAAGAGTTGGAATAAACGGGTCGTTTTCCGAGTGGCAGGCAGTGACTAGTGGGGTACCGCAAGGATCGGTCCTAGGACCCCAGCTGTTCACAATATATATTAATGATCTGGACGAGGGAATTGGATGTAATATCTCCAAATTTGCAGACGACACAAAGCTGGGTGGGAGGGTAAGCTGTGAGGAGGATGTCGTGAAACTCCAGTACGATTTGGACAGATTGGGCAGAAACATGGCAAATGCACTATAATGTGGATAAATGTGAAGTTATCCACTTTGGTGGCAAAAACAGGAAGGCAGATTATTATTTGAATGGCAATAGATTGGGAGAAGGGGAAGTGCAAAGAGACCTGGGTGTTCTTGTGCACCAGTCGCTGAAGGTAAGCATGCAGGTGCAGCAGGCGGTTAAGAAGGCAAATGGTATGTTGGCCTTCGTAGCAAGAGGGTTCGAGTACAGGAACAAGGATGTCTTGCTACAGTTGTACAGGGCCTTGGTGAGACAGCACCTTGAGTACTGTGTGCAGTTTTGGTCGCCTTACCTGAGGAAGGACGTTCTTGCCATGGAAGGAGTGCAGCGAAGATTCACCAGGCTGATACCTGGGATGGCAGGAATGACGTATGAGGAGAGACTGTGTCGATTGGGCTTATACTCACTGGAGTTTAGAAGATTGAGAGGGGATCTCATCGAAACTTATAAAATTCTGTCAGGCCTGGACAGACTAGATGCAGGAAGGATGTTTATGATGGCCGGAGAGTCCAGAACCAGGGGTCATAGTCTAAGGATAAGGGGTAAGCCATTTAGGACTGAAATGAGGAGGAATTTCTTCACCCAGAGAGTGGTGAACCTGTGGAATTCTCTGCCACAGAGGGCGGTGGAGGCCAGTTCATTAAATATATTCAAAAAAGAGTTGGATATATTTCTTAAGGCTAAAGGGATCAAGGGATATGGGGAGAAGGCAGGGACAGGGTACTGAATTTGGATGATCAGCCATGATCTCATTGAATGGCGGAGCAGGCTCGAGGGGCCGAATGGCCTACTCCTGCTCCTATCTTCTATGTTTCTATGTTTCTATGTTCCACCTAGTGACATCATTTGGTATTCCCATCAGTAAAATTAAACACAGCTAGTCTATATTTACTATTACAACAAAAATTACACATTCATTGTGATTCAAAACTATATTACTCAGTACACCACACCACGAAAGTCAATGCAAATGAAAATTGGGAAAGGTGTGCAGTAGGCAACTGAATCGATATCGCCCATTTTATCACCCAAAGTCAAAATTACCCCCTGTGCTCTTTGAAAGCTTAGGAGTGGTTCCTGTGCTGTTTACATTTCTATCACCCTGACAGAATTGTGGTTTCAAATACTGTCAGGTATTGAAAACAGTGTAGGAATTGACGAATTCCTAACTAATAACTGAGGTCGACTCAGGAGATCAATCAAACAGGTCTTTAATGTAAGACTAAACGAGTTCAAACAGTTTGATGAGATCGATACAGGAGAGCCACGAAAACAGGTCTTAACAAGATGGAGATTCCACGAGGACTGCCTGGGCAGTCACGTGGTTTGCGACGTGACGTCATCGCGTTTGCCCGCGTTTTCCCGCGCTCTTAAAGGGGCCACGCCCCGTGCATACAAACACTATATACAAAACAAAGTAATGTCTAACACAATGGTACAGGCTTAGGCTGGTGTTAGAACATCGTTAAAGGGAATTATGTACAGTTGCCCAGAGTCATTCAGTGGCTCCGCCACAACAGACCGTTTAAAATGTTAATGTATGCAGATTGACAAACCGAAGATTGGACAAATTTAATTTCAGTTTTGGAAATTAAGCCATTGAAGGCAATGTTTGGAGGAAGATGATAATACCGGGACAAAAATTCTCACGGCATAAGTCACAACATAGGTTGCTCATGTCTTTAGATCTGGCTGAAGATCTGAACTTCAAAATATACTGAAAATCCACATTGCCAACTACAACATCCTGTTGTGATGGTCTGTGAAAAATTGTTTTATGCAAAAGTTCAGCTACTTGTCAAGCTGCACAATAAATTTATTCTGAGAAAGGTATTTTAACCTCTTCTGCATTCTCACTTTATTGTTTTTTAGTACATTCTGCACCACTTATAGCAGGTGCATTGGTGTTAACCTGATTCGCCTGCTATAAGTCAGGACAGTAAACCCAGTTCAGTGTTTGACAAAATCGACCAGCTCACATTGAAGAGGCAAGGTGTTAGCAACATGTGTTTTTTCTGTAGAAAACAGATTGAGTTAAGCCTTAAGTTAAAACAATCTCCACTGAGATGAATTCCTCCGCCTGTGTGCCTGGCCCTGACCCTCTCCCACCATCCATTACTCACTCAGCAGGCAGGTCTTAGGCAGAAACCGCTGCTGCCGTTCGCCCTACAGCACTGGCGGCTTCCACCTCTTTTATTGGGATTTGTGCCAAATTAGTTCATGTTTCGTCTAATTTGTTTTGCCGCTGAAATGTCAGGATATTTCAGAGGATTTCAAATATTCTTCATTAGCATTGAAGGTTCAAAGAGCTTAATGAATTGCCTGAAACAGCCGGTGTGCTTCATATGCATTTGTAATTACCTTTGCAATTGATTTCCATGGTGATGGAAATGGTTATGGGAAATTGCCCAGTATAACCGGTTGCCCACCATAAGCATGGGCGGTATAGGTGGTGGGAATGTATTGTGACCAATTTAAGTGTTTGGATAATGAAGGGATAAAAATTTTATTTAAACTTCAGATTCTTGAAATTTGAAATAAAAAGTGCTGAAAATACACAGCAGGCCTGTCAGCATCTGTAAAAGGAATACATATTGGGGTTGATTTTAACCCTACCCGGCAGGTGGGCAGTTAAAAACGAGTAGGTTACTTACCAGCTCAGAATTCAACCCTTTCCCAACATCTCCAATATTAACCTGAGGATTCTGCAGGCCGATTAGACGCTCGCCTAGAGCCTCAAACATTGCTGCTCAATCGGGTTGATACAGGAAAAGTGTTCCCTGAAGATCCGCTGTAGACAGGGCCTCCTGTGCAGTTCCCTCCTACTCCCTCTTCTCCCAGCTGCTCCTGCTCTCTGGACTCTTTGCTGCTGCTACCCCTCCTCCAGCCCCCAAGGCAGACCCAACAGAGCACCCATGAGGCAAATTAACTATTCACAAGGCAGACAACCAGTCCTGCACCTCCAATAAGTTGTTTCCAGAACTTAGAAGTCAGTTTCCCTAAAGGCAAAATCGCCAAGACAAAGCCCAGAGGTTCTGCAGGGTCCTTCCTGACTGATAGTGCCATGATCTGCTGGGCAGATTGATGACATGGCAATTCAGGTGCTGGGGCATACCAGTTTCACAAAAGGGTCCTACAATCAGTGCATTTTACCATTATATTGAGGTTTTTTTTTACTTCCGGCACATACTCTGGACGACTATGGGGCGCCAGGGGCGCCCAATTGAATATGGTGGGCGGCGTAATTCCGACACAGAAAGGGTACGTGCACCGCCGCCCCTGCCCCACCGCCATATTAAACTCCTTGTCACTCATTTTGTGCCTGAAAAATAGGCACTATGTGATCAAATTTCTAGGCCACATTATGTAAACTGATCACTTATTCAGATAGAACTAATTATCATTTTCTGTATTTTACTACTGTATTTTACGGTGTAATAGAAAATAACCATGACGTATTCTCATGATTTAATTGGGAGCATGCCCATAGATTTGGAAGAATACACAGTAATAAATATGAGATGGTTACAAGACATCACTGACCTGAGCTATTAGCTGCTGAACAGACATAAATCCCGAAAGTGTACCCTGCATTCTAATGAAATTTTAGGAGTGGCGCTCAAGTGCTTCCCAGAGATTATCTGAGTGCTGGCATTGTGCTACTATTTTTCTAAAATTCTGATTTACCCTTATTTTAATTATATACAAACGGAGTCAGATTTTAATATTTTGTGTTTTCTTTAGTGGCTTAGAGAGAACATAGGAATATGAATATGCCATTTAGCCCCTCGAGCCTGCTCCATCATTCAATTAGATCGTGGCTGATCTGTACCTTGACTCCATTTACATACCTTCGCTCCATATCCCTTGATACTCTTACCTAACAGAAATCTCTCAATCTCAGAATTTTAACATCATCTTTTGTCCGAAAATTTTTAGATCATTTTCTTTCCTTCCGCTCTTTTGAAAGCATTAACTCCCTGCTAGGGTATGGTTCTACAAGCACTGGTCTCCCTTTTGGTACCTCAGCCAAGTAGCCTATTGCAGTACCCCTACCCTTGCCCTGTCTGAAGTTAGCTAACTCCGCACAGCCCAGGGATCAAGCTGGGACCTGGATCTGAATGACTCAACTACTGACTGGCTAAACATACCGTGGCGCTTGTAAATGCTAAATGAAACTAATGTACTCTGATATGGTACGGTTTGTTTGTGCTTTGAGCCCTGGGCAAAGGTCACAATTGACATCATTTAAGAATCTATTTCTATTCAGAGCATTAAAAAAACAGAAAATGAGAAAAGTCCATTCAAGCTGTCAAGCTTATTTCTTCCACAAACCATGTAGTACAATGTGCTTTATTACGGAACACATTCAGTCTGTTCCAGCTTCTCTCTTCCCATAAAGAACCTCTTCCATCAGTGGCCAGAGATCTAAGGGAAAAGATTCAGTAGTGCCGTTATAGGGTTGCCAACACTCCAGGATTGACCTGGAGTCTCCAGGAATTAAAGATGAATCTCCTGGACACTGCTGCGAGCAATCCAGGAGAAAAATTATACGACATTAAATGATGGGAAAAAGGCTGTTTGACTGGGCGGGACAGTTGTAGGCGGGGGATCACGTGATGAAACCTCCAAAAACATGCCCAACTTTGAGCTGCCACCAACCCCATCCCAAATCTCAGGAATTAGGTTATTTTAATAATTGGGTAGGCATTCACGCCTGCAGTAGTGCAACAGGGGCAGCTGATCCACAGAGACAATGCAATCTAGCAGCAGCACCCGACCACTCCAAAAGTGGGAGCCAGGGGCCCAGATCAGGCCAAAAAACAAGATGAGGTTAATTTTTATTAAAACCTCTTAGTGAAATGGCAGGGTCACTTTGCTACAGTAATCAATCACTCTGGGATTGATTATTGTTGTACTTATTAAACTTAGGGCTTTCACTAGGTCCAGAACGGGACCTACACTTGCTCTCAGCAGACTGGGTCTAGTGGGGTTCCCGGGATAGCTTGGGAACTTGAGACAAGTTCCAAAACTGCTGGTTCAACACAGCTAGGCTGGACAGAAGAACCGACTGCCTAACCAGACTCGAGTTTTCTCAGGGCGCTTGACTGGTTTGGAAATCCAGCGCATCCCCTGCTGCAACTCCTGGGGGAACCCTCCCAAGGGGGCAGAATTTCTACCCTCTACATTTTTTTATTTTATTTTTCGCTGGCCTCTGATCCATGTAGAGCTGAAAAAATAAAATGCTGATTCAATGCTTGCCATATTGCACTGAAGATGATTTGTGTTTGCGGGCACACAATAACAATGTGGATATGCACTGATGCTAACCAAAGAGGAAGGGAAAAAAGAATCAGAGGAATTCAAATTTGGCATTGCAATGTATCACCACACAAAACGGGTTGGTTTAGGTCGGGTGGGAAGTTAAAATGTTAAAAATGTGAAACAGGAACCAGTCCGCCTCGAACCCGCCCACTTCCAGTTTTAATGGCGAAAGGACGAGGGGCAGGTGACAAGCCCACTCCCAGGAGGCGAGTTGGTCGTTGAAATCTGTTAAGGAGGCTGCATGCCTTCATTTTAACAGTGTTTCCATTGTTAACCACTGTTGGCTGAGATTCCCAGGGCCTCAAGAAAGACGTCAGGTAAAAGGAGACGAGAAGGGCCAGAACCATTAGCTAAGTGCCTTTACAGCACTGCTTGTGGGCCAGGAGGAGCAGGAGTGTTTCCTCCCAGCCCAACAAGCTTAACTATAAACCCGCCCCCTCCAAAACCTCCACAAACTCCCCCTGACACCCCCGTGATCACCAGCCTCCCGATCTCAGACCCCCCCCCCACGTAATCATCTACCCCCGTGATCACCAGCCTCCCGATCTCAGACCCTGTGGTGTATGTGCCTTTAAGAGCCCCCTGTGTACTGTAATGCCGGTAGTGGCCACTCGGGCTATATGGGCCTGTATAGTGTCTTGTATCTGTTAGTTCACCTCCAGACTTTGTTCAGTAAACACCTGTGAAACCAACTCCTGCATTCCGTGTCTCCATTAACACACGGATGCAACAGTGGCGACGAATTGGAAACGGACTTACCTGCAATTCGGCAGCACCTCAAGGAGACCGATTCCTCAGACGAAAGTCAAAGAAAAACAAGAAAGAAAAGAAAAAACTGTGGTTTCACCAGCTAGCCGAGCTGGTGGCAGGTACTGCAATAATCCTTCCTGGGCGGCGGGCTGGGGCTCCATCGGCTGGCTCTGCAGCGGGGCCGAGCAGCAAAGGTGGAGGCAAACAGAGACAGAGGGTGGAGCACTCGGGAGACGGCCGGTGCTGCAAAGCAGGTCGGCGTTCGGACCAAGCAGAGGGAGGGAAAAGTCCCAGAGAGTCCGGCGGGAACGAGTCTCCACCTATTAAAAATACCTATGTAAATAAAAATCGTGGAGAACAGCGTTGTCAGCGGCGGGAAAGCGCGGGAGGCGCCATTTCTTTTGCGGGGAAGAAAAGAAAGCGCGAGAGGCGCCATTTTTTTTTCAGGATGCCTAAGACTGGCAATATTACTGCTTTCGATAGCGATATAGAGGATTGGACCACATATGTGGAAAGAGTGGAGGTATATTGCACAGCAAATGAAATAGAGGATGATAAAAAGGCATCAGTACTTCTAAATCAAATGGGCGCAAGGACATACGGGCTGTTACGAAACTTAATCACTCCAGCCAAACCGAAGGACAAGAATTTTAAGGAGATTGTTGATACCCTACAGGAGCACTTAAACCCAACACCGCTGCTGATAGCGGAACGATTCAAATTCTTCAGGAGGAATCAGCACAAGAATGAAAGTAACACTGATTACCTCACCGAATTAAGGAAGCTGTCAAAGCACTGCCAATTCGGGGCAGGACTGGCAGATTCTCTTCGAGACAAATTCGTCTGCGGTCTCCTAAGTGAAGGAACACAGAAAAGGCTACTTTCTGAGAAAGATTTGACACTGGACAAGGCTTTCAGTGTGGCTGTATCGTACGAAGCAGCCGCAAGAGGAGCTGCAGAGATACAGCAAAAGCCACAGGACTTCGGCACCCATGAAATGACACAGGGTTTCGAAAGATGTTATCGCTGCAGCAGATCCACCCATGACCAGAGGGACTGCTGGTTCAAGGACAAAGCATGCAGGCAATGCGGAAAGATTGGACACATTGCACGTGTATGCCGATCTGGAAACAAAAAAATCCACGGACAAGAAAAAAATCAATAAGCAAAAGTACAGAAAGGTACAAATGATGACGGACAGTAGCTCCGAAGACCAGAAGAGCGATAGCGACTCCGGAAACAAGAGACTAAGCTGTCTCAAATTACATAATATAATTGCCAAAGAAGATTACCAGACCATTTGGGTTACCCTCACGATAGCGGGGTCCCCAGTTAAAATGGAGCTAGATACAGGATCAGCTCTGACCGTCATAAGTCGACGGGATTACGAGCGGCTATTTCCGCATATACCTTTGAAAGACACATCCATTATCTTGAAAACATATACGGGGCAGAAAGTATACCCCAAAGGGAAAATAAGGGTGCCTGTTGTATACAACGGCAAGGAAATACAGAAGTTGTATTTATACATTCTGCAAGATGGTGGTCCACCGCTGTTGGGGCGTGAATGGATCAGGAAGATACGTTTAGACTGGCACTCCATTCAGGCACTGACGGTGACCAGTAAGAAAAAAAATGATGATGACGTCATACCTGAACGATTAAAAGACATCTTGGCCAACGCCAAGGAAGTGTTTCAACAGGAACTAGGAACCTTGAAAGGCGTCACCGCCTCAATAAAAGTGGAAGATGCGGCAATTCCCAAGTTTTTTAAGGCAAGGCCGGTGCCATACGCAATTCGTCCAGCAGTCGAGGCAGAACTGGAGAATTTGGAAAAGGCAGGCGTATTATCCAAGATAGATTGGAGCGAGTGGGCAACACCCATCGTCCTGGTCATGAAGAAAACGTTGAATAATGGTAAATCTGAAGAACAGAGAAAAATTCGCATCTGTGGGGACTTCAAGGTGACTGTAAACCCGGTCCTTCACACGGTACAGTATACTCTTCCGAGGATAGAAGATATTTTCGCCTCACTATCCGGAGGGAAACGTTTCACCAAAATTGACTTGGCACAAGCATATCTACAGATGGAGGTTGAAGAGGCCTCTAAAAAGTGTCTCACGATAAACACACACAAAGGCCTGTACCAGTACAATCGACTGGTTTTCGGAGTAGCATCGGCTCCAGCTATCTGGCAAAGAGTTATGGAGCAAGTCCTGCAAGGGATTCCGGGGACTCAATGCTACCTAGACGACATCCTTGTAACAGGAGAAAACGACAACGAGCACCTTGCCAATTTGGAGCAGGTGCTCACTAGGCTGAGAGAACGGGGCCTACGAGCAAATCGCCCCAAGTGCGAATTTTTCCAGAAAAAAATATCATATTGTGGCCACATAATTAACGAGGAAGGGTTGCATAAGTCACCTGAAAAAATTGAAGCGGTCATAAAAGCCCCAGCACCTGAAAATGTCTCACAATTAAGGTCGTTCCTGGGATTGATAAATTACTATCATAAATTTTTACCGAACTTGTCAACTCTTCTGCACCCTCTTAACGAACTGCTACAAACGGGAGTAATTTGGAAATGGAGCGAAGACTGTAAATGTGCCTTCCATAAATGCAAAGGCTTGATCACGTCCAAGGAAGTTTTGGCTCATTACAACCCATCACTGCCAATCAGACTGGCGTGCGATGCATCCCCATACGGCGTAGGAGCGGTATTATCGCAAAGATTCCCTGATGGCTCGGAGCGGCCGATAGCTTTTGCGTCACGCTCATTGAACTCAGCTGAGCGTAACTATGCCCAGATCGACAGGGAAGCACTCAGCCTGGTATGGGGAGTGAAGAAATTCAACCATTACCTACACGGACAAAAATTTACCTTGTTGACTGACCATCAACCCCTCATCTCCATATTCAACCCTAAAAAGGGTGTTCCCATTATGACAGTGCAAAGGCTACAGAGGTGGTCCCTTTTCCTAGGGGCACACCAATATGACATAGAATACAAAGGATTAAAACAGCATGGGAATGCTGACGGTTTATCGCGCCTACCGTTGCCAACGGTAGAAGAGGCACCTACAGTGGACCCAGTGGAGATGTTCCACTCAACCATAGTGGAATGTCTACCAGTAACAAATTCTGCCATTGAAAAGGAAACGAGAAATGACCCGACTCTCTCACGAGTCTACGATTTAACGTTGAAGGGATGGCCAGCACATGGCGAACCAATGTTGCCAGCATTCTCGCAAAGAAGAAAACAGCTGTCAGTGTGCCGAGGAACCTTGATGTGTGGATCCAGAGTGGTGATTCCACCCAAACTCCAGGATAAAGTGCTAAAGGAGCTTCACGAGGGGCATCTGGGTGGAGTGAAAATGAAGAACCTAGCCAGAGTGTTTGTGTGGTGGCCAGGTATCGATGGAGACATCGAAGAAATGACCAAGAGCTGCCTAGGATGCCAGAAGGTCCAAAACGCCCCACCACAAGCCCCTCTACATCCATGGGAGTGGCCCTCATCTCCATGGCAAAGGGTACACATCGACTTTGCTGGTCCATTTATGGACTCAATGCTCTTAATCGCGGTGGATGCACACTCCAAGTGGCCGGAGGTAATAAAGATGTCCTCCACCACCACGGAAAAAACCATCACAGTATTAAGGACCATATTTGCCAGGAATGGGCTGCCTGAACAGATCTGTTCTGATAATGGACCGCAATTTGTGTCCGAAGAATTCAGGAAGTTCTTAAAAAACAATGGGGTTAAGCACTACACGTCCGCCCCATACCATCCCGCCACCAATGGATTGGCTGAAAGGTTTGTCCAGACCTTCATAAAGGCCATGGGTAATGAAGACATAAATCTACAGCATAAGCTAGATAACTTCTTGTTTGCATACAGGAATGCAACACATGTGGTTACAAACCAAACTCCCGCCATGATGTTCTTCAATAGAAGCCTAAGATGCCGGCTGGATTTGATCAAGCCAAACATCAGAAGGGACGTGGAGAACCGGCAATTTCAAGGCATGAATGAAAAGCCAACTAGAACCTTCCAGATAGGTCAACAAGTTTTGGCCCGGGACTACCGTACCGAGAAATGGCAGCCTGGAACTATTTGCACACGGCTAGGACCGCTGATGTATACCGTGGACATTGGAGAAAGCATAATAAGGCGCCATGCTGACCAGATCATAGAATCATCCGAAAAGGGACAACCTACACCACAACTCTATACGCCTAATGAGGAAGCAGAGATACCCATAGTATCTACCTCCGATCCGGTGATGCTGGAACCAGATGAACCTGACACTGGCATTCAAGCCGAATCGACCTTGCCAAAAGAACCTACTACACCACCAAAAACTACTACACCACCGAGGCGTTATCCGGACCGAGTCAGGAAGCCTCCAGAGAGACTGACTTATAATTGATTAACTGCAGCAAATGTGTAGATTATTGTTCTTGTAACATGTTAATTAATGATTACTTAAAATGTTATGTACTGGTTGTCTAAAAGGGGAGGAATTGTGGTGTATGTGCTTTTAAGAGCCCCCTGTGTACTGTAATGCCGGTAGTGGCCACTCGGGCTATATGGGCCTTTATAGTGTCTTGTATCTGTTAGTTCACCTCCAGACTTTGTTCAGTAAACACCTGTGAAACCAACTCCTGCATTCCGTGTCTCCATTAACACACGGATACAACAGACCCCTCCCCACATAATCATCTACACCCGTGATCACCAGCCTCCCGATCTCAGAACCCCCCCCACGTAATCATCTACCCCCTGATCACTAGCCTCCTGATCTCAGATGCCCCCCCCACGTAATCATCTACCCCTGTGAGCACCAGCCTCCCGATCTCAGACACCCCCCCACGTAATCATCTACCCCTGTGATCTCTGACTCTCCCTCCTTCCCCCCATCTCTCCCTCCGACCTTTCCCCGACCCCTCCCAATCTCTGCCTCCAACCTCTCTCTGACTGCCCCGCCTCCAATCTCCCCCAACCGTCCCCCCCCCCCAATCCCTGCCTCCGATCTCTCCTCGACCCCCCCGGGATCACCCTCGACCTTCTAAGCCTGCTGTACCCACCTCCCTCCCCCCGTGATCTGTACTCCCAACAGCACTAAACTGCTCCGGGCCTTCAGCCTCTTCTGCACCGTTCCCTGCCCGATAGATATCTAAGCCTGTCAATCAGGCTGGCTTCCCCGGGCGGAGAACCTGTTAAAAAAAAAACGCGGGCTGTGGAGTTAACACTCCATGGCAGTCAGGGAAACCCACATTCCTGAGTTTCCCGACCATACTCTCCACCACTCGGAAATCCCAGCCTGGAAAATATCGTGGCCCTTGTGTTGATGCAATATAAAGGATCATATTCTGACTTCACGATTTCAGCAGGGAGCACATATTGGAAATTTTAATTAACGACTGGATTTCCGATGTTTGCTCCTGGTGGGCAAGACACCTTGCTGAGGGCACAAAATCAGATAAATATCCCTATAAAAATATCCCTATAAAAATGTATCGGCACAATGGAGCAATAATAAATAAAATGACCTACTTTTCACATTTCTGGATTTTTGACAATTTAACTTAATAGGGTTTGGGGTAATTTATATTAAAGCATTACTATTAAGTTAAATTTAGCTCACAAGGGATTAATTCTACAAAGCAGCTGCATGCTGATGAATGTGCATTAGGTCTAGGCAAACTGGTTGGTGAAGTGTTGCTGCCCGCATTCCACTTCAGCTTGAAACAACGTGAGTCTTTTAGACATCCCTGTAAATATCCATGCCCATTATGTTAGGATGGCTCCATTCAGTCCAGCCAGTGGGGCTAGTTGCAGGGAATCTGCACTCTAGAAGGAGAGTAGCTGTTTTAATTGACAGCCCTACTTGCCAATCCCTGCACACAGGAAGCTGGGAGAGGGTCAGTGGTCAAGTACTTAGTTTCCTGTCCAGTTAGGAAACAAAGGAGATTAAAAAAAACACTGTCTGATTCAGTTTGAAAGATCTGATAACAGAGATAGATACATAAAGTGAGAGTGCCCTTAAGGTAGTACTGACCAGGTTTAGAGGGATTACAGGCCAGAAAAGTTAAATTGAGCCCAGTAACAGAGACAATGGGCTGGATTTTATCAATGGAGGCATGTAGGAGGCGGGACTACAACTTTTGGGGTTGTAGTCCCGCCTCCATCGAGTTATGGCCAACCCACTCAATTTTCACTTGATTAACCTTGTTGAGCCCGCCCAGCGGGCTCAGCAGGCCAATTAAGGGCCACCCGGCAACAGGTGACATCACAGATTGACATTTCATCTGTCAAGTGCTTTTGACAGATGAAATATCAGCATTTGACAGCTCTTTGAAGCTGTCAAATACTGACAATCTGTACTTTAAGTTAATTCCTTCCTCTCAGGCTCATTTAGAGATCTCTCCAGAACAGAAAGCAGAATGCTGCAGATTTTGACAGCTCGCGGCCATTCTGCTTTCTGTGCCGGTGAGATGAGGGACTCCTGAGACCTGAAGGAAGGAAGGCTGCATTAGTAAGAAAAGGTAAGTAAAACTTATTTAAACACTTTACACACACCAAACACACTTACCTCTGCACTCATGCACCCATCGCTCACCTGAACACCGGACATCTCGAACCCTCCAAGTCCTTCAGCCCGACAGTCCGCCTCGCGTGGTTTGGAGCCGTCGGGAAGCCCACACTTCAGGAATAAAAATAGGGATTAGGCTAAAAACTGCCTGTTAACTACCTATTAACAGGCAGTTAATTGGCACTGAACCCCTTCCCGCCTCGGGGAGGTGGCTCCCAGCACAGGTCGGCTACCCGCCTCCTGTGAAACGGGCACGGAGGCGGGTTGGGGGCGGGATGGGTACGTGCCCCCTGATTTTGCTATTTTAACCCCCCACATGCCTCCAATCCCGCCTCAACGGCCCGATGAAATTCAAGCCCAATATGTCATATTTTTGTTATTTTCCATGTTACAAGGAGCATTATGGAGTAAGCCGTAATTCATTATTCTCATTGCTCCACTTATTTTTTGTAAAATAAATCAGATTGTTAATTTATGTTTGTCCTCATCTCACCGAAATGTTAATCAATTCACCTTTTGGAAAATTTGAGAAGCACACATGTGGGATGACAGTATCCAGTTCATATACCAAGGGGTTTCATTAATAATCTCCCACTGATATACCTATCAATTCAGTTCATGAAAAGCGACGAGTTAAGCTAGTAACTATAGGTTTTTATTGGCTAAATAACAGAGCCCACCCTCGTGGGCGATCGGATCCAACAAGGAGGAATACCAGCCAGTCGACCACCTTTATACCTGGGCAAGCATGGGCGGAGTCAGCTGTGGTCAGCCCAGGTATAACAGCGTGACAAGAGGTAACCTTGTGTAGTGATACAACAGTGTAAACAGTGATAACCATAGTGTAACGACATAAACAGTGATAACCATAGTGTAACGATAGTGAACGATAAAAGTGGTTTACCACATTCACCCCTTGTTTAAATTTGAGTCCGGCGGGGTGAAGTGTACTACCAGTTCGGGTATGTCAGTCTATCCGGAGGCCTCGTAAGCCTTTCTGATCGGCGCAGCAGCGGCGGCGGAGGTGTAGTATTCGAAGTTAAGGCTGGTGTCTGCGTGGTCGGCGAAGGCTCATGGGGTTCCGGCATGCCGTCTACCGGGGCTGGATTTGGGGGAGTGGTGGGGGTAACGGTGGTGTCTCAGGGGTGCCGGAGGGTGCGAGGTCTCGTAAGGAGACTGTGTCCTCCTGCCCGCCTGGGTATGCCACATAGGCGTACTGGGGGTTGGCGTGCAGGAGGTCCACCCTCTCGACCAGGGGGTCCGTTTTATGGGCCCTCACGTGCTTCCGCAGCAAGACGGGCCCCGGAGAAGTCAGCCATGTTGGTAGCGAGGTTCCCGTAGTCGACTTCCTGGGGAAAACAAACATTCGTTCATGGGGGGTGGCGTTAATGGCAGTGCAAAGCAGTGACCGGATGGAATGCAGCGCTGCCGGGAGGACTTCCTGCCAGCGAGAGGTTGGGAGGCCCTTAGACTTTAAGGCTAAGAGAACGGCCTTCCAGACTGTCGCGTTCTCTCTTTCCACCTGGCCGTTCCCTCGGGGGTTGTAGCTGGTGGTCCTGCTTGCAGCAATACCTCTCGCTAGTAGGAACTGGCGAAGTTCCTCGCTCATGAAGGATGAGCCCCGGTCGCTATGTATATAGTTCGGGAACCCGAACAAGGTGAAGAGGTCGTTCAGGCATTTGATGACCGTGGTACTGGTCATGTCTGGGCAGGGGAAGGCAAAGGGGAAACGGGAGTACTCGTCAATAATGTTGAGGAAGTACACATTACGGTCAGAGGACGGGAGGGGCCCCTTAAAATCGATGCTCAAGCGCTCGAAGGGGCGGGTGGCCTTGATCAGGCTTGCTCTGTCCGGCCTATAGAAATGCGGTTTGCATTCGGCACAGGTTTGGCAGTTCCTGGTCATGGCCCTGACCTCCTCGATGGAGTAGGGCAGGTTGCGGACCTTAATGAAGTGGTAAAGTCTGGTGACCCCAGGGTGGCAGAGGTCGTTGTGGAGGGTCTGCAGTCTATCAATTTGCGCGTTGGCGCATGTACTTCGTGATAGAGCATCTGGGGGTTCGTTCAGTTTACCAGGCCGGTACAAGATATCGTAATCGTAGGTGGAGAGCTCAATTCTCCACCTCAAGATCTTGTCGTTCTTGATTTTGCCCCTCAGCTTGTTATTAAACATAAAAGCGACCGAACGCTGGTTGGTGAGGAGGGTAAATCGTTTGCCTGCCAGGTAATGCCTCCAGCGTCGTACTGCCTCCACGATCGCCTGGGCCTCCTTCTCGACAGAAGAGTGTCGGATCTCAGGGCCCTGGAGGGTCCTTGAGAAGAAGGCCACAGGTCTCTCCGCCTGGTTAAGGGTTGCAGCTAGGGCGAAGTCGGATGTATCGCTCTCCACTTGGAAAGGGATAGACTCATCCACCGCGTGCATTGTGGCCTTAGCAATGTCTCCCTTTATGAGGAAGAAGGCTGCGCATGCTTCTGCTGTCAGGGGGAAGGAGGTGGACTTCATGAGGGGTCTGGCTTTGTCTGCATAATTGGGCACCCATTGGGCATAGTAAGCGAAGAGCCCCAGGGTTCTCTTCAGCGCCTTTGGACAGTGGGGGAGGGGAAGCTCCATGAGGGGGCGCATTCTTTCGGGGTCGGGGCCGATGACTCCGTTCTCTACTATGCAGCCGAGGATGGCAAGGCGCGAGGTGTTAAACACACATTTCTCCTTATTGTAGGTGAGGTTCAGCCGTTGGGCCGTACGGAGGAATTTCTCCAGATTAACATCATGGTCCTGCCGGTCGCGGCCGCAGATGGTGACGTTATCTAGATAAGGGAACGTGGCATGCAGCCCATTCTGGTCAACCATCCGGTCCATCTCCCTTTGGAAGACCGAAACCCCGTTGGTGACGCCGAAGGGAACCCTAAAGAAGTGGTAGAGGCGGCCATTCGCCTCGAAGGCGGTATACTGGCGGTCCTCAGGGCAGATAGGGAGTTGGTGATAGGCCGACTTAAGGTCGATGGTAGAGAATACCCGGTACTGTGCAATCTGATTGACCATATCAGATATGCGGGGAAGGGGGTATGCGTCCAGCTGGGTGTACCGGTTTATGGTTTGGCTGTAGTCGATGACCAGACGCTGTTTATCGCCGGTCTTAACGACTACGACCTGGGCACGCCAGGGGCTGTTGCTTCCCTCGATGATGCCCTCCTTCAGGAGTCGCTGCACCTCGGAGCTAATAAAAGCTCTGTCCCCGGCGCTGTACCACCTGCTCTTGGTAGCGACGGGTTTACAGTCGCGGGTGAGGTTAGCGAACAGGGAGGGGGGCGAGACTTTGAGGGTGGATAGGCCGCAGGTGGTACGCGGTGGGCGGTTTAGGAATTGCTGGTTGATGTGCCTCAATAAATCCGAGACTCGATGTTAGCGAAACAAAACAAGGCTTTTATTGACTTAGAAGGTAACACACAGAGGAGAATGTATCTTCCATCCAGAGGTCTGCCGTACTGGATGTGCTGCAGGCTGGGCCAGCTTACATAGGAGCCAGGTATGGGCGGAGCCCTACACACAGTACAATACAATGGAAATGAAACTGAAACCAACCACAGTCACAGGCAGAGAAATACTGATGAATGGAATATTTCATCACATTCACCCCTTCTATAGATTTAGTCTGTTCGGGGGTTTGATAGTCCTCTGCGACCGACGTGGCTGTTGTGGTGCCGCGGGTGTCGGCTGGGTGTCCCCGGTGGCCTCCTGGGTCTCTGCCGGGGGTGCCGCCAGGGTTGTTGAAGGGGTAGTTGGTGGGGGTACCGTTGATCGATGTTCTTCCGGGGGTGATGAAAGAGTAGTGGGTGGGTAAGAGTTGCTGTGGTCGTTGTTGCTGCTGTTGTCGTGGTTGTTGTCGTTACCGGCTGGGGCGACGTCTTTTATGGACATGGTGTCCTCCCTTCCGTCGGCGTGCCGGACATACACGTATTGGGGGTTGGCGTGGAGTAGGTGCACTGACTCCACGAGAGGGTCCGTTTTGTGGCCCCTCACATGCCTTCGCATGAATACCGGACCTGGGGTGGAGAGCCATGACGGCATGGATACGCCTGAGGTGGATTTCCGGGGAAAGACAAACATTCGCTCATGAGGCATGGCATTAGTGGCAGTACACAATAGCGACCGTATCGAATGGAGCACATCTGGGAGGACTTCCTGCCAGCAGGAGATAGGGAGGCCTTTGGTCCTTAGAGCTAGAGTGACTGCTTTCCATACTGTCCCGTTCTCTCGCTCCACTTGACCGTTACCCCGGGGGTTGTAGCTGGTGGTACGGCTCGTGGCGATCCCCCTGGACAGCATGTACTGGCGTAGCTCTTCACTCATGAAGGATGCCCCCCTATCCGTATGGATGTAGCTCGGCATACCGAACAGGCAGAACAGGCTGTTGAGGCATTTAATGACCGTGGCGCTGGTCATGTCTGGGCAGGGGAAGGCGAATGGGAAACGAGAGTATTCGTCCACAATGTTCAGGAAGCAAACATTGCGGTCGACGGACGGGAGGGGGCCCTTGAAATCTAAGCTGAGCCGCTCAAAGGGCTGTGTAGCTTTGATTAAGTGGGCTCTATCTGGGTGGTAGAACCGAGGCTTGCACTCAGCGCAAGTGCGACAGTTCCTGGTCAGGGACCGAACTTCGTCAATCGAGTAGGGTAAGTTGCGGAACTTTATGAAGTGGAACAGCCGCGTGACCCCTGGGTGGCAGAGGTCATTGTGGAGGGTCTGTAGCCGATCCCCGGTGGCGCTGGCACACATCCCTCATGAGAGGGCGTCGGGGGATTCGTTAACGGCCCCTGGCCGGTAAATGATGTCATAATCGAAGGTGGAGAGCTCGATCCGCCACCTAAGAATCTTATCATTTTTAATCTTCCCCCTCTGTTTATTATTGAACATAAACGCTACCGACCGCTGGTCGGTAAGTAGGGTGAAGCGTTTGCCGGCTAGGTAGTGGCGCCAGTGGCGCACTGCCTCCACGATGGCTTGGGCCTCCTTTTCTCCGGAGGAGTGTCTGATCTCGGGCCCTTGGAGGGTCCTCGAGAAGAAAGCTACGGGCCGCCCCGCCTGGTTGAGGGTGGCCGCCAAGGCAAAGTCAGACGCATCACTTTCCACTTGAAAGGGAGTGTTCTCGTCCACTGCCTGTAGCGTGGCCCGCTCGATATCCTGCTTAATGCTTTTGAAGGCGGCATGGGCCTCAGCAGAGAGCGGAAAAGAGGATGCTTTCAAGAGGGGGCGGGCTTTGTCGGAGTAGTTGGGGACCCATTGGGAATAATAAGAAAATAACCCCAGGCACCTTTTCAGGGCTTTGGGAGTGTTGGGCAGGGGCAGCTCCCGTAGGGGGCGCAATCGGTCGGGGTCTGGTCCGATTTCCCCATTCTCCACCACGCTGCCTAGTATGCAGAGGCGCGTGGTGTTGTAAACGCACTTGTCCTCGTTGTAGGTGAGGTTGAGTTTTTGTGCGGTTTTCAGGAACCTCTCGAGGTTCGAGTCGTGATCCTGCTGGTTGTGACCGCAGATGGTGACGTTGTCGAGGTAGGGGAAGGTTGCCTGCAAGTGGTGGTCATCGACCATGCGGTCCATCTCCCTCTGGAAGACCGAGACCCCATTCATCACCCCAAAGGGGACTCTGAGGAATTGGTAGCGGCGTCCGTTCGCCTCGAAGGCGGTGTACGGGCGGTCCTCTGGTCTGATAGGGAGCTGGTGGTACGCTGACTTGAGGTCGATGGTGGAGAACACCCGGTATTGGGCGATTTGGTTCACCATTTCTGATATGCGGGGTAGCGGGTAGGCGTCTAGTTGGGTGTACCTGTTGATCGTTTGGCTATAGTCGATCACCATCCGTTTCTTCTCGCTACCCCTTACCACCACCACTTGGGCGCGCCACAGGCTATTGCTGCGTTCAATAATGCGCTCTTTCAGGAGCCTGCCTACCTCGGTCGCGATAAACCGCCTGTCCTCCCAGCTGTACCTCCTGCTTTTGGTCGCTATTGGCCGGCAGTTAGGGGTAAGGTTCGCGAATAGCGAAGGCGGCTTTACCTTCAGGGTAGCCAGACCGCACACTGTGAGGGGCGGCTGGGACCCACCGTAATTGAGCGTGATGCTTTGGCTGTAGCACTGGAAATCCAGGCCCAAGATCACGCTCGCACATAGATTCTTCATGATTAATACTTTAAAATTATCGTATACAGTTCCGTTAACGGACAATTGTACCGTGCAGTAACCCATAATGGTCGATGTCTGGGTTTTATCAGCCATGGAGATGGTACCCCGAGTAGGGACCACCTTTAGGGAGAGTTGTTGTACCAGTTCAGGGTGGATAAAACTCTCCGTGCTTCCACTGTCAATTAAACTTTTAACCCTGCACCCATTTACCTCGATGTCCACCATTGATTTGGATAGCGGATGCGGCCTGGTCTGGTCCACTATGACCGATGCCACTGTAGGGCCCTGATCGAGACAAGATGGCGTCCACGCTGTCTGCTCACAAGATGGCGGACCCCACGAGGTCGGGCAAGATGGCGTCCAAGATGGCCGCTCCCACGGCGCACACGCGGCGGTGGCGGGTTTTCCGGCGGGGTTCCCTCTACACACCTTCCCGAAGTGCCCCTTCTTACCGCACTTAAAGCATGTGGTGCCTTTCGCCGGGCACAGGTTTCTGGTGTGCTTCGGCTGCCCGCAGAAGTAGCAGTTGGGTCCCCGACGCGTCGCGGCTGTCGTAGGGCTTCTGGGGGGAGAGCGGGGCCCCGACGGTGTCGGGCTGCCGGGCGGGGAAGATGCCTTCCAAGATGGCAGCGCCCTTGGTGCACACGTGGCGGCGTGGACGGCGCGGGCTGAAGAGTAGGCGTCCGAGTTTCTCTGGGCCACATCCAGGGATCGTGCTGTGTCCGCAGCCTGTTTCAGGTCCAATCCCATTTTTTCCAGCAGTCTCTGCCGGATGTAAGTGGAGCTGAGGCCTGTGATAAAGGCATCGCGAACAAGCTCGTCAGTGTACACTGCGGCTTTTACATCTTGGCACTTGCAGTCTTTGCCAAGCGTTTTCAGGGTGCCTAGGAACTCCTCCACCGATTCCCCAGGTCGCTGTGCGCGAGTAGCGAGCAGATGCCTAGCATACACCTCATTCGTAGGCTGCTGGTAATGCGCCTTTAAGATGTCGCAGGCGGCCGGGTACGTGTCAGCGTCTTGGATGAGGGGGTAAACCCGGTGGCTTACCCAATTCCGCAGAATTCCGAGTTTCATACTCGCAGCGTCCGTAGCGTCTTTGACGGCTGCGGAATTGTCCAGGAAGAATTCCATACACATAAACCAGTGTCCGAAGCGTGCCGATGCGTCCGAAGCATGCTGGTCCAAATCCAAACGTTCAGGTTTCAAGAGTTGATCCATTGTGTTGAAAATTAAGTCAATCAAATTGATGTGCCTCAATAAATCCGAGACTCGATGTTAGCGAAACAAAACAAGGCTTTTATTGACTTACAAGGTAACACACAGAGGAGAATGTATCTTCCATCCAGAGGTCTGCCGTACTGGATGTGCTGCAGGCTGGGCCAGCTTACATAGGAGCCAGGTATGGGCGGAGCCCTACACACAGTACAATACAATGGAAATGAAACTGAAACCAACCACAGTCACAGGCAGAGAAATACTGATGAGTGATGAATGGAATATTTCATCACACTGGTTGTAGTCTGTGAGGGGGGGGAGGGATCCACCGTATGCCAAGGTGACACTTTGGAGGTGGCATTGGAAATCCAGCCCTAGTAGGACGGCAGCACAGAGCTGGGGCAGGACGAGAAGTTTAACATTTTTATACTCCGTGCCCCTAACCGACAGGGTCACAACACAGTAGCCGCTGATGTCTGTTGAATGGGACCTCGACGCCATCGAGATCCGGTTGCGCGTTGGCCGGACAGTGAGGGAGTAGCGGCTCACCGTGTCTGGATGGATGAAACTCTCCGTGCTTCCGCTGTCGAACAGGCAGGTCATGGCGTGGCCGTTTACTTTGATGTCCATCATGGACTTGGACAGGTGATGCGGGCGAGCTTGGTCAAGTGTGACGGAGGCTAGTGTATGGCTGAGCGAGCTGCTGTAGTCTGTGGGTGAGGCGGTGGTCGGGTCTGGAGACAAGGTGGCGGTCGAGTGTGGTGAACAAAATGGCGGCGCCCACGACGTTGAACAAAATGGCGGAGAAGATGGCCGCCCCCACAACTCACATGAGGCACTGCCGGCGTCGGTGGCCTTGATCAAAGATGGCCGCCCCCACGACTCACACGAGGTGATGCTGGCATCTGTGGCCTTGATGAAAGATGGCCGTCCCCACAACTCGCATGAGGCACTGCTGGTGTCTGTGGCTTTCCCCCTGCAGGCCTTCGCGAAGTGGCCTTTCTTGTGGCAGTCGGAGCAGGTCGCGTTTCTTGCAGGGCAGCGCGCCCTCGGGTGTTTCGCCTGGCCACAGAAGAAGCAGCCAGCGGCCCGATCGCGGGGCTCCGATGTCGCAGCCGGTACCGGGGGTGGCGGTCCCAATCGGTTCCGGGACACCGACGCTGTGGTAGGCCCCAGGGGCGGCGTTGCGAGGGGTATTGCGGCCGGAGTCGGGCCCGAGTCCCAGGGTCGCGCAGCACAGTACCTGGAGTACGCCTCGAGGTCCCGATGGGCCACTTCCAAGGAGCGAGCAAGGATAGCAGCTGTTTTCAGGTCGAGGTCCTTTGATTCCAGCAGTCTTTGCCGTGAGTAGTCTGACCGAAGGCCTTTCACGAAGGCATCGCGGATATTTCCATCTGTATGTTCTGCAGCTGTTACGGCTTTAAAGTCACAGTCCCTGCCGAGTATTTGCAGCGCCCGTAAGAAATCATCAACCGACTCTCCTGGCTGTTGCGAGCGGGATCTTAGGAGATGCCTGGCGTACATTGAGTTTACAGGGCTCCGGTACTGCTCTTTTAGCAGGTTGAGGGCGTCCTCGTATGTAGCAATGTCCCGGATGAGTGCAAATACTTTAGGGCTCACCTGGGCGGTCAGAACTCTTAGTTTGGATACCGGAGGCACGCCGGATTCTCCCAGGTAGGCTTCGAAGCAGCTCAGCCAGTGTTCGAAGTCGAGGGCTGACTTCGCAGCCTGTGGGTTTAGATCCAGGTATGTCGGTCGGAGGGCTCGCAGCCAGGCCGGCTGCTGGGGCTTTTGTAGCTGGCCGTTTGGCTGGGGCTGTACGTTTGGCTGGTCGTTTGGCTGCTCCGGTACAGACATTTCAAAATTTAGCCAATAAGATTGATATACCTATCAATTCAGTTCATGAAAAGCGACGAGTTAAGCTAGTAACTATAGGTTTTTATTGGCTAAATAACAGAGCCCACCCTCGTGGGTGATCGGATCCAACAAGGAGGAATACCAGCCAGTCGACCACCTTTATACCTGGGCAAGCAGGCGGAGCCATGGGCGGAGTCAGCTGTGGTCAGCCCAGGTATAACAGCGTGGCAAGAGGTAACCTTGTGTAGTGATACAACAGTGTAAACAGTGATAACCATAGTGTAACGATATAAACAGTGATAACCATAGTGTAATGATAGTGAACGATAAAAGTGGTTTACCACACCCACCCCCCACCCAGGTCAAGCTAGCATATGACTAGATATTGGACAGTAAAGGTAAGCACCTAATCATAAGGGTTATAGGAAACGTTCCCTTTAAACTGCGCAGCCACGCAGCACTCTGCAGCTCCTGCGCAACTGGCTCACCAGCTTTTAAAAAGGAAAAACTGCGATGCATGGTATTTTGAATGGGCCGGGGCCACGCACCCAAAAAAGATTAAAGGGATCATTGGTCATTTACAGGAGAAATTGGTGATATTGATCTTCAGAGAATAGCTACTACTGAATTTCTAACACAATTTTTGTTTCTTTGAACCTATAGCTGCTGTCTTCTGAGTTTTTTTACTGTAAAATCTAGCTAATATATAATTATACTTCTAATCTAGTGTTTAAATCACTACCTTGTGTTTAAAAGTTCTCTAAGGATATATTAAAATGCAACTAGTACTCTGGATTTTGTGATTGTCAGCTAACTTACATTCATGTAAGTCTGTTTAATTATTCTTCACTGCATTTACACTCACTTTGGACCCAGAAAGATTATTTCTTGAAGCTTTTTGACTGAATTTCTGATAATATAGCAAAGGTGCCCCAAACTGTCCATACAAATTAAGGCTATCAGCACCTCTCACCTCTTTGCCACCTTGTCCTTCCTTCAGCCTGCTCAGGATCAACTACCTTCTCATTTGACATCCTTTGGAGATGAAACAGCCATGGAAATGACTGCCTGCCCACCACAGAGACCTGCATCCTTATGGGAGGGTTTTTGCCTGTCAGCATGAACCATTTTCTAACAGAATTGTTGATCTAACCAACAAACCTCAACTGCACCCCCTTGTTGAACATTCTGTTGCCTCTAGGAGATCAACCGTTTCTCTTCTACCAGGAACATTATTGTTCCAAAAGTCTGACTGCTTCATTGAAGTGAATAGTTTCCACAGCCTTAAATCTAAACACTTCATTCACCTCAGTTATTTTGCTCTCGCTCTCTCTCTCTCTAATATATATATATATATATATTTAATTTATGAAATACAACAACAGCAAGAAAGATACTATTGCATTAGTAAAACCAATTGTGAGTACTTTATCTCAGATATTCGTATTTAACCGACTATTTTTAAAGATTCTACATTAAATTATTTGATAGAATTATAAGAACTGAGGAATGTAGTGAAATGATGTCTGAAAATGGTCCAGGTTACTTGAACCAAACTCGTATTAAAGCCAGAAGGGAAAGGAGCAAAACATCAGAAAATCCTGTGTGGTTTGTCATCTAACTAGAATACTCTTGATGCAGAGCGGTGTTGAGTAAGTGAAGTAAAGTGCCTTGACCTCAGTGATGCTGCTTGTATGTTTCTGTGAACAGCCTGAAAGAAATTTTGATTAATGTGACATTCTGTCAAATTGGACTCCAGTTCACCATTAAGTATATCATTATGTTATCTTTGAAAAATGTAGAGGATTTTAACTGACATATAATAGCTTTGTGTGCCAGCACAATGAAGTTTTAAAAAAGCGTGTAACGAACGACGTCAAATATATATCATAAATATGTGTTACATTTGACAAGTAGGTTATACAATACTTTACATGCAGATTAAAAGGGCCTCTGCTTTACAGTTTGCTGCAGATTTTTAAAACTCAATTTAGTTGGTCTGTCACTTATATTTCTTAGATGTGGGTTAAAGACATATTTAATAGCAGTTTTGAAATTGACAAGTCAAAAAGCCCAGTAGTCACTGGTGATGCTTTCATTGCTCAAATTAAGTTTTATTTTATTTTTAGTCCTCTATTGCTGCTGGTGATGGTTGTAGTGTGGGAAGGTTGGGGGATGTTTTCCTCATCTACAGACATTTCAGTGTGACTGCAATAACTTAAAAATATTCCACTAAGTTTGAAACTGTTTTCCCACCAAAATTTAAAGAAATGTCATGAGATGCCATCTCATCAGACACTAGACTTCTTTTGAAAATTTGCACCTTCAGAACTTTCTACACTTCATGCATAAAGAATAAAATGATTTATGTCTCAGCAGATTTTAACCAATTTTATAAGTTTTCTTTTACTGGATATGGAGTAGTTCTTGAAAAAGGATGGCATGCACAAGACCATACACATCTCCCATCTGTAAGAAGCAACCTGCCACCTCAATAACTTGCTAGTTTTCCCCGGAAATGCTTGTCAAATCTGGGGAAAACTACTAAGTTCTTTAGAATCCAGACATGCTTGGGATAGTAAATTTCTGTAAATAATCTGTACTCAAGCACGTTGATCTGTCATCTTGACAACCTGCATTTCAGTGAACTTTTAATTCTCTGCTCTGTTAAGTTTCTGGAAATCGTACCTGCTTAAGCTTAATCCCATAAACACTAACTTGCAAACACTGCAATTTAAAGAGTTTGTGGCCAATGTTCAGTGGCTCCGCCAGGCATAAATGGGGCACTAGCGGCCTAAAAATGGTGTCAGATCACTTACTGCCCCATTTCCGCTGGCGTTTCACCAACCGCTGAGTAGGGTCCTAAGATGGGCGGCCGGAGCACATGCCTGTTTCAGGCGGGTGGCCATTTGTGATGTGCAAATCGGGATCCTATGACCCCCAGTTGCAGTTTTCAGTTTCAGTTTTCTATCTCTATTTCACTTTTCTCTCCTCTTCTGTTGCTAGTTCTCTGTCCTTTCAGATTGGTGGAGAGGATTCAGCCAGGACCCTAGCCTGGTATTGGGGAGCAGGAGGGGATCTGGCCAAGGTTGCAGGCCAGCACTGAGGATCAGGAGAGGAGCACAGCCAGGGCCACAGACTAATATTGGGTAACATGAGGGCAGCAAGAGGCACTTGAAAAGCACAGGCAGTAGGAGGGGTCAGTCCAGCACAGTTGCCCGGCACATAGAGGTTTAGTAGCAGCTTCTTAATTTGAAAGAGTTGCAAAATAACTTTAAACAATATGTAGAAAATGTGGAAATGTAAAATAGTCTAGAAAATGTTCTGGGGGGAGCTGCAGGAGGCAAAAGCCCCCATTTCAGTAAGCATCATGCAGGTAGTGCTGTGGAGTATAACCCCAAAATGGCAGCTGCCTTGGAAATGCAAATAGGGAGCTTGGAGGGCTCAAAGGTAAGTATTTATGGACAAATATAATTTAAACATGATGGCAGGTGTGGCAGCCAGGCATTAGGAAAATAGTGTGCTGCGACAGTAAGTGTTACTTCCTGGAAGTACAGGATGGAAGAAAGTGCTACAAACAAGATTTTCAATATATTGAAAATTGGATGGATATTAGAGCTATTAACCATCGTTTACCATTTTCAACAATTTTACAGGTTTGCAGAGTTGTGCCCCTTTTCCTCTTCATTCACCAAGAAAGAAGCATGACAAACATATTCCGCAACCTAATGATTACTATATACCACAAAGTGTTGCTTATTTGAAGTGTTTGCGTCATGGTAACCTTTCCCTCCCAATGAATAGAAACAAAATTGAAAGAACAAAGTTGCAAGATTCACCTAACATTAATTATTGAATAATGGAAGTGCATAATTATTGTAGAAAAGCAAATCTGTGATTTGCATTGATTAAACAAATACTTTTCTGATGTTTGCTTTATAAATAAGATACAGATGGTTGCAATGTTGTTAAAAGCTATATGGAAGACATAAAAAGAATTATCCTGCGTTTCTGTGCACTGTCTCCTGTGGCAGTACAATACTCTCTAAATTAGTAAGTTATGAACCATTTTTCTTTGGAATTTGACATCGGCTTTCAGTGTTACCAGGCTACTAGTTCGGCCAGTTCAGGCATTTCAGGCAGCCTGTAATTATCTGCAAAGGTTATTAATGTACCTGACAAACCTCACTTCACTTCAAAAGAAGGGGGAAACAAGGGCACTATTTCCAGAATTTGATACAGTGCCAGAGGCTTTACTTATTTGAGTTTTCTCTCACTGGTTCCACAGGTTCTGAAAGCGGTATTACTTTTTCCAACAATTGAACGCATGGCCGAGTCACCACAAGGCAAGCTTATGACACCAGTACTATGCAAACTTCGCTTCCTGATGTATGTTCCAATCTACTTCCTTTCTTTTCTGCCAGAAAGCGTCAAGGCCTCGTTGGTGAGGTGGGCGCTGCAGGGCCTACATTCCCTGGATGAAGCTACTGTCTCTGCCTCTCTTAATCTCTTCAGTGTGGATTGTGCAGGTGAGCCTAACCACCCCCCACCCACCCACCCATCCGTTCTTATCTTTAATATAGAACTTCCCTAGTTTTAGAAATGTATATATTTTTAAGAAAACAGCTATATGATTAACTGCTCTCAAAGGCATCTTTTTCTATCTGTGATACATACACCATTTATCCATAGTTCATGTAATATAACGTACAAATTTTTAAAGCAGGCAAAGACAATTAATAGCATGTATTCAGTTTTCCCGTACATACAAATAAAATGACAACATTTTTATGTGTTTCATGACTGCTGTTACTAAGCATAGATCGGTGTACTTTTTTTGGACAACCCATCAAGGAGCTGCAGCAATCATTAATAAACAACTGCTGTAACATCCTTTCCTGTCTTGACAAGCCAAAGGCATCCTTTGAATGGACTGGCCAACTTCAGCATTTTTAAAAAATGCTAAATTGCCATGGCTT
This sequence comes from Somniosus microcephalus, assembly GCF_052327205.1. NCBI lineage: Eukaryota > Metazoa > Chordata > Chondrichthyes > Squaliformes > Somniosidae > Somniosus > Somniosus microcephalus. Next base: position 89,939,250 of record NC_140995.1, read on the forward strand.
TGAGTGTAAAACAATACAGCTCAAGACTATAAACACTTTAATATTACCAAGCGATGACTGAGTGTACTGTAATTCTGAAAAAGTCCATGTGAATTTCTGGTCCATTATAGACTGAGCTATAAAATGTGTAATAAAGCAAATTACATGGCTTTACATATATATAATAGTTGCCAGTCTGGTTTGGACTGGAAAGAAACTGTAGGATGGGTCATGGTGGATGGCCTCGTTTTCACCCATACTTAATGTCCAAAGCAGTCCCCTGAAAATCCACAGTATGTAGCAAAATAATGTTTTGACTACGTTAGACACCTCGTATTAATTTGTGGTAGAAATGTTCATCCTGTTATCTGATACACATGCTCTGTATCAATACCAAAATCTGATCCTGGACCCAATTATTTCTCTTGGGGAAGGGGTCATCTGTAATGAATCACCATATAATTAAAGTAAAACTGGTGTGTGCTTATACTGTAGGCCATAAAGCCTGACAATGTGAGGGAACTGGATTATCCTTAGAAGAGATACAGCCATAAACCCAGGCTGCTGATTCCACAAAGGAATGTACAGCAACCGAAGAGACCATTGTGCTTGATCTGGCCTGTCCTAAATACCATGTGTATCAATTCAACAGTGCTCAGTAACTCCAAACCAGTTTAACAGTTGTCATCATTCTATTAACAGAAATGTTCCACCAAAAAAAGCAACAAAATACAAAACGAATTATAAAATTAATGGTTCCTTGTAACTTATTTTCAAAAGGAGTGCTGATGGTAACACGTATTCATTAAGGCCATAGCTAGCTTCCCTGATGGCTTTTTGGGTAAATGTAGTACGTGGGCCGAGGCTTTCCACCCTGCCTTGCCTGGTGGCGTCCTGCACCTCCAGCAGGGCAGGACTCCACCTGTCCCAGAGATTCCCCACTGACCTGGCCATATTTCCAGCCCCAGAGTCAATTACATGCAGCATGTGGGCTTCCTGGCCTCCATTCTGGACTGCCACAAGTATGGGGGTGGAGATTTACACAGGTCCCTCTTAGATTTGGGCCTCAGCACCTCCACTGCTGACATCTGAATACTGGACACTAGGAACCAACTGGCAGCCTCTTTGTCCAGCATTCAAAGGGCACAAATGGTGGGAAACAGAGGGATAGGATACAGGCAACAGAGTTTTGGATGAGCTGATGGAGAATGGGAGGCCGGCCAGGGGAACATTAGAGTAGTCGAGTCTGGAGGTGACAAAGACATGGATGAGGGTTTTAGCAGCAGATGGGCTGAGGATTTGTTGAGATTGCGAACAAACAGATCTGAAACTACTGTTCTACTACACCAGTGTGACATTTTTCTGTTTCCAACACCAACCATCCTGGAACCTGTCTCAATGAGATTGCCAATTGGTGCTGTATATAGGGAAATTTTGTTCTGGGCTGCTTTTGAGCCCAGGTTTCAAAGCTGGAAGGCAGTGCACCACCTCAGCTATAAAAATAAGTTTTAAAAGGTATAAATATGTATGTTTATATATAAGAAAGAAAGAAAGACTTGCATTTATATAGCATTTTTCATGACTACCGGATGTCCCAAAGCACTTTACAGCCAATGAAGTATTTTTGAAGTGTAGCCACTGTTGTAATGTGGGAAACGCAGTGGCCAATTTGCACACAGCAGCTCCCACAAACAGCAATGTGATAATGACCAGATAATGGGCCAGAAATTTGGGTCCCCACAGGTGAGTACGCGCTGGGTACTCACGCGTAGGGCCAACGAAAATGCCAGTTTCATGCATGCATTGCGCATGCACGGGAAACCGGAACTGCCGTTCCCTTGAAGGAAGGGGTTCACAGGTCAAATGCGTGCACCGGAGAGGCAGCGCGTACGCCTGGAACTTCCGTTTTTTTTTTACAAGTTTCTCCAGGAGTCACAAGGCCTGCTTTTAACAAGGTAAGTGGTGAAGTAAGTTAAATTAAAACATTTTTTCCACAGGTTTATTATTTTTAAATACTTTAAATAAAGGTAAGTTTATTTTTAGCCCCGTTAAATACTGTAATTAATTTTTTCAAAAATTTAAATTATTGTTTAAAATAGTTATTTTATGTAATTTATAGTTATTTTAAAAATGTGATTTAAAAAAAAAAATGTATTTGAAGTTTTAGTTAGGTTTTGGGGCCGATCTCTATTCATAGATTTGACAGGCCTTCCTGTCAAATCTATGAATAGAGATTCCCTGTTCCGATTGGCTCTCCATGGCTCACGTGATCCCAGGGGACATTTCGAACTAACTGCGCCCCTGGGATACGCAAGCACTGCGCGCCGGCAGCTGGAGGAGGCCCAGGATCGGAATCCCACGCGGGCCCACAGCACAATGGCCAGCGCGCTAGGTAAGTGCAGGTCGGGGGCTTGCACCCGCGGTAAGCCTCCGACCCGAATTTCTGGCCCAATCTGTTTTAGTGATGTTGATTGAGGGATAAATATTGGCCAGGACACCAGGGATAACACCCCTGCTCTTCTTCAAAATAGTGCCATAGGATCTTTCACGTCCACCTGAGAGAGCAGACAGGGCCTCGGTTTAATGTCTCATCTGAAAGACGGCACCTCCAACAGTGCAGCGCTCCCTCAGCACTGCACTGGAGTGTCAGCCTAGATTTTTGTGTACAAGTCTCTGGAGTGGGACTTGAACCCACAACCTTCTGGCTCACAGGCGAGGGTGCTACCAACTGAGCCACGGCTGACGATATTTGTAATACTAGATATTGTGAAGTAAAACTAAAGTAATAAATACTGACCTTAGCACAATTCTCATGAATATTTATAATTAAACTGAAAAATGGTTCTTTATTGATCATTTCCTTGTAGAAATGGTACATCAGTCGTCAGTCAGCTAAGCAATTCACCTCCCCTGGTCTTGTCACTCCAGTACAATTTTCACTAAAAAGAAAACCCCTACAGATCCTAATCTCAAAATGAGGGTGACTGTTTAATCATGCTGTCGGCTGACATAATCAAAGGATGTTTGAAGAATAGCTTTAGTACACTCAAGTTGTCTTATCATTGAGGTTTTTAGCCTTTTCTATTTCAAGCAGTGTGCTTAATAGAGTACTCCATTAAGTTAATCTGTTAACTTGCTGGCCGAGCTTGGTAAAAAGATAAAGTGAAGATCACCACTTCAACTGCTTAGCCATTTCTGCTCAACCTGCACAAAAAGTTCCTCCTGGTACAAGAGGTCTTGCTTTTTCCTATAGTGTAGATATTATATAACCTCTTAACTCTTTATCTGCCTAAATAAAGGTGTTAATGTCAATGGGAAAAGGGTAATTAAAAAGTATTAAAATAGCTCCCTTAATGACTCAGTCAGTTAAAACAGTGAATAACTGACCCATGCAGGGCAGGCAGGTTTCATGTTGGACACCCTGAGTTAAGGCGTTTTATATTACTAGAGCGACAGCACTTCCAAATGTAAATGATCTGACCTCCACAAGTTAACGTGAGCAGAAATCTACTTTTTCATTCACTCAGTTTGCCACTGCAGCAACATCTTTCTCCTGTGGCCTTGAAAATATGCTGAGCTGGTTCAGTGCATGCATGTGCTTGTGTCATGATGCAAAATAGCATCATAACATAAATCTACTGATGTGCAGGACCTGCTCAAAATTATATTGCCTGACAAGTTTACTGGGTGCTCTTGGGTCATAACACTATGTTCCTAGGCCCCTCTGATCCAGTTCAGATGGGCTTACATGGTAGCAGAGTATAAGAATGGGAGAGCAGCACTTAAGGAAGCCCCTCTCCCAAGACTGGAATCCAAAAACAAAGTTAAGTAATTTTTGGTAAAAAAAAACTTGCATTTATATAGCACCTTTCATGCCCTCGGGATGTGTGTTTCACAGCTAATGAATTGCTTTTGAAGTATAATCACTGTTGCTTTTTAGACAAACCTGGCAGCCAATTTGCAAACAGCTAGGTCCCACAGATAGCAATCCAATAAATGACCAGTTGTTTTTGAAGGTCATAATTAAGGGATGGATGTTGGCCAGGACACCAAGAGAACTCCCCTGTTCTTCTTCAAATAGTATCTGAACGGTTTCAATTTAATGGTACAGAAATTCCGATCCCTACGAGTGTGTACACGCTGTGTACTCACCCGTAGGGACATTGGAAATGCTGGTTTCAGGTATGCACTGCGCATGCGCTGGAAACCAGCATTTCTGATCTGTCAAGAAAGCTCTTGACAGATCCTCCGGCTGCCCTGGTGCAGGGCCTCTGCGGGTGGAGAGTTCCGCTTTTTGGAGACCCTCCGCCCACAGAAAACACTTACAATTCTTGCGCCTGGTAAAAGCAGGCGCAAGGCCTGCTTTTACCAGGATGAGAGTTGAAAAAAGGTTTTTTTTTTAATTTCCACTGATTTATCATTTAAAAATACTTTAAAGAAAGGTAAGTTTATTTTTAGCCCCGTTAAAAACTTTAATTTTTTTTTCAAAAAGTAAAATTTATTGTAAATTAAAGTCATTTTAAAAACGTGATTTTTTAAAAAATTTATTTAAAGTTTTACTATGTTTTGGGGGTGATCTCTATTCATATATTTGACAGGTCTTCCTGTCATATGTATGAAGGGAGATTCCCTTCTCTGATTGGCTCCCCATGGCCCATGTGATCCCAGGGATGCTGTGAACCGCCTGCACTTCTGGGATACGTGGGCCCTGCACACCGGCAGTTTGGAGAGGCCCAGCAGCGGAACTCTGTGCCTCCCAGGAGCCCTCCGGTCTTGGCACAGATTTTTCCAGATCGCAGCCCTCCGCCCGCGGGGGGCCTGCGAACGGAATATCTGGGCCAATATCTTATCCAGAAACCAGTTCTTCTGACAGTGCAGAATTCTCTCAGTTCTGCACAATAGTGTCAGCCTAGATTATGCATTCAACTCCCTGGAGTATAGCTTGAACCCATGACCTTCTGACTCACAGGCAAGAGTGCTACCACTGGGCCAAATCGTAAGCTAATGAATGTTGCCATATATCTTCACAGTACAACATATACAGCAAATAGTGTAAATTCATTTTTTCCTGATCCCTGTTTTCTAGATTTTTGCCTGGTCTTGTCTGAAACCTACTGAATTCATTAAAAGAACAGCTTTGAGAGTTTCAGAACATAAATTTAGGATTCTGAGCAGCAGAGTATGAAGGAGAAATCCCAGCCCCCCAGAACACCACTTGAAGCTGTCAGCGCATCATCCGCTGAAACTGCAGAGTTTTGATAGCACTTTTCTCGTTAAAAGCTTTTTAGAGGCCAGATGACCTGGTGTCCTGACACAGACTTTAATATGCTTCCTCAGTGCAGGTGCAGTGATCACAAAACAGCAGAAGGAATGCTTGTCTGGGCTGTGGACCTTGCAATCGATCTCATTCCTTTGCGCTGGCTCTTTGATTCTTATCTCTCATCTGTGGCTAGTTAGTTGCATGGAATGCTATATAAGATACTGTGAATTATCTTGCCACACACCAATTTAGCTGTTTAGGGCTTGGTAGGAGTTTAAAAATTTAACAGCAAGCCCATTTTACCCAAGACTGCTCTACCTAAAACCTTTTGGGCATTGAAACACTTATTCCAGCTTTCAAAATACACATTTTTTCACATCTGTAAAGTGATTAAGTACCTTTCTGAATGTTATGAAACCGAGTTGGAGAAATGTACTAAAGCATAAACAATTCTTCATTCTTAAACCACCAATCTTTAAGCAAACAAAATGTAAGTTTCTTCCCCCTCCCCTCAGCTTTGGTTCTAAATGGAGGCATTAAATGGCTAAGCTGTATATATGAAAAAGCTTTATTGAAGCACAGAATTATAGATATTATTATTAAAGTGGCCTCACCTTCCTGAAAAAGTGATTGGCATAGCATTGAGGAAGGAGGAGATCCAGAGGAGCAAAGTAATTTTTTCATTATGACATCTATGGCAAAAATAAAGCATTTTTCTCTATAATGCAGCGGGTTATTGACCTCTTTTTGTATGGCACATTTGGGGCATGAATTTCCTTTGGACTTCTCCTGCTCTGCTGATATAACTTTGCTAGAAGTTACAGTGATGATGCAGGAGAAACCCAGAGGAAGTTCACCCTTCATGGGGTGAAAAACCAGGTTTGTTCAGACACTGAGTTTAGGGACTGTGCCACCAAGGAGTATGCTGCCAATGCCACTAGATTTCCCATGCACTAGACCTTCAAGGGTATTTTACACAGACTCCGGTAGATGATCTTGCTTGGACAGCAGTCTTTTATACTCAAGACCTGGCCATTGCAGCTGAGGCATGAGCTATTCTGGTCCTCTGGCTAATAGGTGCTTGCACCTCATCTGCTACCACCACTGTTCCTCCTCATTCGTGAACCATGAAACCCCAGTAATATCTCTGTAAGCTCACTGTCTACATCTCCACAATGTGCATAGCTGTGCTGGTGTTTGCCAAAAGAGTGACACAAGATGCTATGAGGTACTGGCTTGCTCAGTAACTCTGCTGGCGCTGGTAGTTTGATCTTCCAAGCCCTCAAAACAAAAGAGAAGCTTATCTCACAATACTGATTTAAAGGAGCCACATCAGCCAGTCCTCACATTGTAATATATTGTGTGTCGTGTTTTTGAGGTTGAGTGTTTACCTATGTGTCAGGGACAAGACCAGGATGGTAGGCGAAGGCTTCTGGATTCACCCTCCATCACTCCACTGATGCTATCGTACACAATCTGCATGCTGGCCAGGGTGGCCGCATCAAACAGGGTTAAAAGCTTGTAATGATTGGTTCTCCCCCCCCAGTCTTGCTTTGTTCTCTTTTCTTATGTACCAACGTGTTCTTCAAGCAGATGTATTGCTGACACATTGCAAGTTTAAGGAGTACAAACAGTAGCACACAGCTGCTCATCCTCCAGCATGTTCTAAATGAATGCAGGACTTCACAGGATAATCTTCTATTAATGTTTAAATGGTTCAGCATAAAATTATTTTACAAGTTATGAAGGTACACTTTGTGCCATGCATATTTAAGGTGATTACTTGGCATTGAAAACTATGGCCCTGAATTTGTGGTCGATATGACGACGTACTCTCAGAGTACGCCATCATACCGCCTTGGAAATTGACCACAAGTTCGCATGCGCTAAATCCCGAACTTGCGATCTGTCAAGTTCTGATTAGAAAGATGATCCGCTGCAACTTTCAAATCCTCATTGCTGGTGAAAAGTTGGGCTAATTTCCCACCAACTGCACATCAATTACGCTGGAAAATTTTATGGCTGGTGCAAACAGGCGCAGGAGTGTAATTAAAAAGGGACACGTAAAAGAACCTACCAGGCAGCTGTAGAGACTCGGTTTAAGGGATGAGATCATTTTAATTTTTTTTTTTGATCTTGCAGCGTCTTCCAGTAAATAACTGTACTTACTCCAAAGTATTCCCTGTGCTTTATAAAGCCAAGTACTGTACTTGTCAAATAAATATAATTAGTATCACACCATTTCATTTACAAGTTGCAACTACATAATAATACACGGGGCTTTCTATGTTTCCTGATTGGCTAGTGAAAGGAGCACCACCCCACATGATCCCAGGTACGCTTACGCACAATGGTGCGCCCCTGGGATCCGTGGGCCACTACACTGCACAACTCCACAGCGTTTCCAAGCAAGTTTTCGCTTGGGGCTTCACACGAGGTAAGTGCGGATTTAGTTCAGAGGCCAGCGGCGTACTCCTTATCTACACCGCCAACCACAATTTCAGGGCCTACATTCTGGCAGATTTTTGTCAGTCAGCTTCTTTCAAACCTGTATCCAAGTCCACTGAATCTAGCACACAGCAATTACTCTGCTCCCAAATATGCTGAACTAGTCATTTTTGAGGAGGTGCCTTTCTGTCCCACACACGACTGTCTTCCTTTCCCAAATTTTATGAATAAGCATCCTTAGTGCTTCATCATCGAATCTTGACAATATCGCTCTACCAGCCTCCGTTCTATAGGAAAATGGTTGAGAAAACCCCTGTCCTGTTCTGCCTTGCACAAATGCAGGGGTTTCAATGTCTGCTTACATCACTCTGTTGGAAAGCATGCTGTGCAGGTGGGAAATGGCACAGTTTACACATGCAGCTAAAAGCAGCAATATCAGGGCTTTATGGTCAGGTGAAAATTCACCCAAAAACCTTTCGTGACCCACAATTAACCCCCAAGTAGCTGATCAACAGGAATTTCTATGTTTCAGACAGTAAGCTCTCTCTCCATTGTGTTTCTTGTCTTTCTTTATTTTCTTGATACTATTATGATCAATGCTCCTCTCAGCTTTCCTCTCTTTCTTCATAAGCTGTCAGATGCTTTTCTATATGTGTTTACTCCTGTGTTAAAATCAAGACTCATTGCTCAGACTCTGATTAACTTGTTCTTTTGCGGTATCTCAGAACTATGGAACTCCTTATCTCCCTCAATCTTCCCCTCCTCCTGTAATCTTCAGCTCTTAAAATCAGAGCTTAGTATCACCTAATCAATTCTTCTTGATTCACCGTAATTCTCCTTTACTCTTTTCAACTTTGGTGGTGTTTTGCATTATTTGCTGCTTCAAAAAGGGTGGTAGAGAGAAAGTGGGGAATTACAGACCGGTAAGCCTGACAGCGGTAGTGGGGAAAATGCTAGAGTCCATTATAAAGGATGTAATAGCTGAGCACTTGGAAAACAGTGACAGGATCGGACAAAATCAACATGGATTTACAAAAGGTAAATCGTGCTTGACTAATCTGCTGGAATTTTTTGAGGATGTAACTGGGAAAATAGATAAGGGAGAACCAGTAGATGTGGTGTATTTGGACTTTCAAAAGGCTTTCGATAAGGTCCCGCATAAGAGAGTAGCGTGTAAAGTTAAGGCACATGGGATTGGGGGCAAGGTATTGACTTGGATAGAGAACTGGTTGGCGGACAGAAAGCAGAGAGCTGGAATAAACGGGTTTTTTTCCCGAGTGGCAGGCAGTGACTAGTGGGGTACCGCAGGGATCGGTCCTTGGACCCCAGCTATTCACAATATACATTAATGATCTAGATAAGGGAACTAGATGTAATATCTCCAAGTTTGCAGATGACACAAAGCTGGGTGGGCGTGTGTGCTGCGAGGAGGATACCGAGAAACTCCAGGATGATTTGGACAGGTTGGGTGATTGGGCAGAAGCATGGCAGATGCAATATAACGTGGATAAATGCGAGGTTATCCACTTTGGTGTCAAAAACAGAAAGGCAGACTATTATCTGAATGGCAATAGATTGGGAGAAGGGGAAGTGCAACAAGACCTGGGTGTCCTTGTGCACCAGTCGCTGAAGGTAAGCATGCAGGTGCAGCAGGCGGTGAAGAAGGCAAATGGTATGTTGGCCTTCATAGCGAAAGGGTTTGAGTACAGGAGTAAGGATGTCCTGCTGCAGTTGTACAGGGCCTTGGTGAGACCACACCTTGAGTACTGTGTGCAGTTTTGGTCGCCTTATCTGAGGAAGGATGTTCTTGCCATGGAAGGAGTTCAGCGAAGATTCACAAGGCTGATCCCTGGGATGGCAGGAATGACGTATGAGGAGAGATTGGGTCGATTGGGCTTATACTCGCTGGAGTTTAGAAGAATGAGAGGGGATCTCATCGAAACTTATAAAATTCTGACAGGTCTGGACAAACTAGATGCAGGTAGAATGTTCCCGATGGTCGGAGAGTCCAGAACCAGGGGTCATAGTCTAAGGATAAGGGGTAAGCCATTTAGGACAGAGATGAGGAAGAATTTCTTCACCCAGAGAGTGGTGAACCTGTGGAATTCTCTACCACAGAAGGTGGTTGAGGCCAAGTCTTTAAATATATTCAAGAAGGAGTTAGATATATTTCTTAGCTAAAGGTATCAAGGGATATGGGGAGAAGGCAGGTACGGGGTACTGAGTTTGGATGATCAGCCATGATCTCATCGAATGGCGGAGCAGGCTCGAGGGGCCGAATGGCCTACTCCTGCTCCTATCTTCTATGTTTCTAAAAAACAAGAAAAAAATAATCTGAGTTGCATCCATTTCATGTACAGAATATCCGTCTTAACATATGTTGTCATTGCTCTCATCTCTCCTAGGTGGAGTGCAAATTGTCTTCCAACAATACATTTCAACTGTCCCTGAGTTGTCTGGGATGACCCAGTTCCAACAGTTAAAAAGCCAATTGTCCATGACTGGTCTTTCCCACTTTTGCAGTTAGAATCTTTTTCTTTGTTTTGCTCTCCAGTGAGAGAAAGCCAGAAAATGCTTTAGAGGTGGGACTATCCCAACTTGCTGGCACCAGTGTTAAAACAGTGGGGGGTTATTAAATCCTTTAAAATAATTCCTTTTTTACATTTCAAATGATTTAATTTGTTTGTTTTGTTCTTCAAACCTGCTCATGTCCAATGCACATTTATTAATACAGAGATCTTTGCACAGAAATAGTCTGGTGACAGATAATAACCAGTGCTGCAATAATGGCACAAATCAGGGAAAAACAAAAATCACATTTGATCCCAAAATAAGCAACAAAAAGAAGTCAATTTATGTTGCCGGTGAGGCCTATATATGAGGTAATAATATGCATTCCTGGACTGGGGATTTGTGTTTAAGATGTTGCATATACGCAAGATAGCTTTCATGCACAACAATATGGTCGGTGCAACTGGCTCGTGTTTCCTCACTCCAGGGCTACCAGTGAGTCTAATTTTCGTCACTTCTGCAACTTTTTATTTTTCATTTACAAATGTAAGCTTGGCTCAGTTGGCAATACATGTGTCTTTTGAGTCAGAAGTTGTGGATTCAAACCTCACACCAGGATTTGAGCACTTAATCAAGGTTAACTTTTCATTGTATTGAGGGAGTGATGCATTGTTGGAGATGCAGTTTTTGCAATGTGATGTTACACTAAAGCCCTGTCTACCTGTTCAGGCAAACGTCAAATATCCCATGGCAACATCTGAAGAGCAGAGTATTCTCCAGTGTCCTAGCCAACATTCATCTTTTAGTCAATTCCAGCAAAAAATTACTAACTGGTCTCTCATCTTATGCACTGTTTATGGGACAAATTGGCTGCCATATTTGCCGACACAAGTGACTGCACTACAAAGTTAAGTAATTGGATGTGAAGTGCTTTGGGTTATTCAAGGGATGTGACATTGAGCTATATAATTGCTTGTTCTTTCTTTTTCATTGTTCTGCAAAAAAGATGTCTTAGCTTTTCTCATTTTCTTATCTTCCAGTTCCTGAACATTACAATCAGTTTCTATCTTTTGATTATCTCTGGCCCAGGACCCTTTATATTTAAAACAAATTCTACGTTGAAATGGTCAAATGATTAAAACAACATCAATTTACAACAAAAGTTCTGCTTTGTTTCAGTCATTAGATGGAATTGTGCAACATTACAGTTGTTTTTCTTCCGTCTTTACATTTTTGTTTTAATTCTTTCTATTTATCACTTATTTTACTTTATTTTCAAACTTTCTTTCCCTTATTTTCTGATTTTCTGCTCTTTATTTCTTTGCTTTTCTTGTCTCCCACTCATTTCTGTTGCCATTTTTTCTTTGTGTCTACTTTTCATAACTTTCTTAATTTCTCTTGATTATTTCATTTCTCTCTCTCTACAGATTCCCTTCTATTCATTATTAATTAATTAATTTTTTATTCTATTCACACTCTGTGGTTGTCCCTCACCATTCAGATTTATCAGTGCTGCTACTCGGAGCGGAGGTCAAGCAAATAATAAGGGTCAAATACAGCAAAATCACTTAAGTTTAAAATCATTTTCATTTTAGATTTGCCAATAGATATGAATATAGAGAACTGCCAGGATATTGATCTACTTTGTTCTCTGATAGTTACAACCATTACTTCATAGAAACACGTCACAGTTCATGACATGAATGTTTCACATCTGTAATATATAGTAATCATAGAATCGACTGCAAACCATAATTTTTTCAGCATGAACGTTACCGCACGTCAATGGTTATTTGCTTAGAAATATTTGCAGAACGGAATAAAACCATCTTTACTGTTGTGGCTTCTATCGTTATGTAAAGTCCTGAGTTTTGATTACTTCCAGTGATCACTTCCATGCATTCATCTTCCCGAACAGAAAGAGAAAATGCTGGGAATACTCAGCAGGTTAGGCAACTTCGGTGGACAGGACAGACGTGTTGACATTTCAGATGTAGGCCCTTCATCGGAAAGTCAGCCAAACTCTGAACTCTGAAACATAGTGAAGGCAATTTTTGTTTCCAGTGTATACCAGGTTGACGGGGCATCTACTCCACCCATCCAATGCAGTCAGCAGGAGGCCCGATCCATTTTTGTGGTCAGACCTCATTTACGTTGCATAGGCAAGCTGCCTGCCCTAATCACTATTTGTAGGCAGATCGTCAATTAGGAGGGCAGGAAATCTGATGGAGCAGTGTTACTTAACGGCAGCCTGCAGCCCTTTAAAATGGAGGTGTACTTTTAAATAGACCGTGGGTGTCGGCGGGAGGCGCGAGCAGGAAGCTTTAAAAAGCTTCAGAGACCCAGGTAAGGCCTCAGACCGCGGGTGTCGGCGGGAGGCGCGAGCGGGAAGCTTTAAAAAGCTTCAGAGACCCAGGTAAGGCCTCAGACCGCGGGTGTCAGCGGGAGGCGCGAGCGGGAAGCTTTAAAAAGCTTCAGAGACCCAGGTAAGGCCTCAGACCGCGGGTGTCAGCGGGAGGCGTGAGCGGGAAGCTTTAAAAAGCTTCAGAGACCCAGGTAAGGCGTACCAGTCTCCAGTCTCGGACCTCAGAGGGAAGGAGAGAGGTAAAAAGTAATCCAAGTGTGACGTCACCAGAAAGCGGGTAAGTGATTGGTTGGTGAGTATTTCTCTCTTTTGAGGCTTAAACTCTGTGGTTTCTAGAATCGGGGCAGAGGGTATTTAAGAATAATATTAATAAATTTAATTAATTACATAGAATGGGAGAACAGGTGATGTGTTGCTGCTGCAATATGTGGGAGCTGGTGGACACCATTGATGCTCACGGTGATCACATTTGCAGTAAGTGTTGGCTGCTCGAGGAATTCTGGCTCCGTGTTGAAGAGCTGGAGTCCGAGCTTCAAACACTGAGACACATCAGGGAGGGGGAGAGTTACCTGGACTCTGTGTATCAGGAGGTAGTCACACCAATTAGATTAATTAATTCAGATGTAGTCCGTGGCCAGGGTCAGGATGGTGTGACTAGAAGTGAGGCAGGTACGGGGATCCAGGAGGTAGTGTTGGAGGAGCCGCAGCCCTTGCTCTTGTCCAACAGATTTGAGGCTCTTACTCCCTGTGAGGATGGGAACTGGGACTGCGGGGAGGATGAGCAACCCGGCCACAGCACCGTGGAGCGGGGGGCCATTCAAGTGGGGGGAGATAAAAGAAATATTGTAGTGGTAGGGTATAGTATCATTAGGGGGATAGATAGAGTTCTTTGCAGCCGAGAGCGAGAGTCCCAAAGGCTGTGTTGCCTGCCCGGTGCCAGGGTTAAGGACATCTCCTCTGGGCTGGAGAGAAACTTGGAGTGGGAGGGGGCGGATCCAGTTGTCGTGGTCCATGGTGGTACCAACGACATAGATAGGACAAGGAAGGAGGTTCTGCTGAGGGAGTTTGAGCAGCTAGGGGTCAAATTAAAAAGCAGAACCACAAGGGTAATAATCTCTGGATTACTACCTGAGCCACGTGCAAATTTGGCTAGGGTAAATAAAATTAGAGAGTTAAATACGTGGCTCAAAGCCTGGTGAGGGAGAAATGGGTTTTGCTTCCTGGGACACTGGCATCAGTACTGGGACAGGAGAGAGCTGTTCCGTTGGGACGGACTTCACTTGGCCAGTGCTGGGACTAGAGTCCTGGCGAATCGAATAACTAGGGCTGTAGAGAGGGCTTTAAACTAATTAGTGGGGGGGGAGGTTTTAAGAGAGCGAAAAATAAAAATGACAGCGGAGAAGGCAATTGAGCAAGGTAGCAGTGGGGGAATTAAAAACCAGAGCGTGTCAGGAAGGGACAGAAAGTATAATGATAAAGGTAAAGTAGTAAAAGGGGTAAAAGCAGGAATAAATTGTCAGAAAACATATTTGAAAGTTCTTTATCTGAATGCACGGAGCATTCGTAACAAAATTGACGAGTTGACGGTACAAATAACTACACATGGGTATGATCTGGTGGCCATTACGGAAACATGGCTGCAAGATAATCATGACTGGGAACTAAACATACAAGGGTATTTGACAATTAGGAAGGACAGACAGGAAGGAAAGGGAGGTGGGGTTGCTATGTTAATCAAGGATGGAATCACTGCAATAGTCAGAAATGATATTGGGTCAAAGGATCAGGATAGTGAAATAGTTTGGGTGGGGATAAGGAATAAGAAGGGGAAAAAGTCACTTGTGGGCGTAGTCTATAAGCCTCCTAACAGTTGCAACTCTGTTGGTCGGAGTATAAATCAGGAAATAGTTGGGGCTTGTAATAAGGGAACAGCTATAATCATGGGGGATTTTAACTTTCATATTGACTGGACTAATCAAATTGGGCATGGCAGCCTTGAGGAAGAGTTCATAGAGTGTATTAGGGACGGGTTCCTTGAGCAGTATGTAACTGAACCAACCAGGGGGCAGGCAATCTTAGATCTGGTCCTGTGTAATGAAACAGGATTAATAAAAAATGTCCTAGTAAAGGATCCCCTTGGAATGAGTGACCATAATATGGTTGAATTCCAAATTCAGTTTGAGGGTGTGAGAGTTGGATCTCAAACCAGCATACTGAGCTTAAATAAAGGAGACTATGAAGGTATGAGAGTAGAATTGACTAATGTGGACTGGGAAAACAGATTAAAGTGTAAGACGGTACAAGAGCAGTGGTCTACATTCAAGGAGATATTTCACATCTTTCAAGATAAATATATTCCACTGAGGAAAAAGGGGAGTAAAAGAAAAGACAGCCATCCGTGGCTTAGTAAAGTAATAAAGGATAGTATCCGACTGAAAACAAGGGCATATAAAGTAGCCAAATCTAGTGGGAGGATAGAAGATTGGGAAGCATTTAAAAGCCAGCAAACAATAACTAAAAGATTAATTAAGAAAGGGAAGATAGATTATGAAAGTAAACTAGCAAAAAATATAAAAACAGATAGCAAGAGTTTCTACAGCTATATAAAAAGAAAAAGGGTGGCTAAAGTGAACGTTGGTCCCTTAGAGGATGGGACCGGGAGACTAGTGGTGGGGAACATGGAGATGGCAAAGACGCTGAACAAATATTTTGTATCAGTCTTTACAGTAGAGGACACTAAAAATATCCCAACACTGGACAAACAGGGGGCAATGGGGGGGGGGGGAGGAGCTAAACACGATTAAAATCACTAAGGAGATGGTACTCAGTAAAATAATGGGACTAAAGGCGGATAAATCCCCCGGACCTGATGGACTACATCCTAGGGTCTTGAGAGAAGTGGCGGTAGGGATTGTGGATGCATTGGTGATCATTTTCCAGAACTCCCTGGACTCAGGAAAGGTCCCGGCAGATTGGAAAACTGCTAATGTAACACCCTTATTTAAGAAGGGAAGTAGACAAAAAGCTGGAAACTATAGACCAGTTAGCCTAACATCTATGGTTGGCAAAATGTTGGAGTCCATTATTAAGGAAACAGTAACAGAGCATTTGGATAAACATAATTTAATAGGACAGAGTCAGCGTGGTTTTATGAAGGGGAAGTCATGTTTGACAAATTTGCTCGAATTCTTTGAGGATGTAATATACAGGGTGGATAAAGGGGAACCAGTGGATGTAGTGTATTTGGACTTCCAAAAGGCATTTGACAAGGTTCCACACAAAAGATTACTGATCAAGATAAGAAATCACGGGATTGGGGGTAATATACTGGCATGGGTGGAAGATTGGCTATCTAACAGAAAACAAAGAGTTGGGATAAATGGTTCATTCTCGGGCTGGCAATCAGTAACTAGTGGTGTTCCGCAGGGGTCAGTGCTGGGACCCCAACTCTTTACAATCTATATTAACGATTTGGAGGACGGGACCGAGTGCAACATATCCAAGTTTGCCGACGATACAAAGATGGGAGGGAAAGCAATGAGTGAGGAGGACATAAAAAACCTGCAAAATGACATAGACAGGCTAAGTGAGTGGGCAGAGGTTTGGCAGATGCAATATAATGTTGGGAAGTGTGAGGTTATGCACTTTGGCAGAAAAAATCAAAGAGCAAGTTATTATCTAAATGGAGAGAAACTGCAAAGTGCTACAGCACAAAGGGATCTGGGGGTCCTGGTGCATGAAACACAAAAGGTTAGTATGCAGGTGCAGCAGGTGATCATGAAGGCCAATGGAATCTTGTCTTTTATTGCAAGGGGGATGGAGTATAAAAACAGGGAAGTCTTGCTGCAGTTATACAGGGTATTGGTGAGGCCACACCTGGAATACTGCGTGCAGTTTTGGTTTCCATATTTAAGAAAAGATATACTTGCTCTCGAGGCGGTTCAGAGAAGGTTCACTCGGTTGATTCCGGAGATGAGGGGGTTGAAGTATGAGGAAAGGTTGAGTGGGTTGGGACTCTACTCATTGGAGTTCAGAAGAATGAGAGGCGATCTTATCGAAACATATAAGATTGTGAGGGGGCTTGATCGGGTGGATGCGGGGAGGATGTTTCCACTGATGGGTGAGACTAGAACTAGGGGGCATAATCTAAGAATAAGGGGCTGCGCTTTCAAAACTGAGATGAGGAGAAACTTCTTCACTCAGAGGGTATAAATCTATGGAATTTGCTACCCCAGAGAGCTGTGGAAGCTGCAACATTAAATAAATTTAAAATGGAGATAGACAGTTTCCTAGCAGATAAGGGAATTAGGGGTTATGGGGAGAGGGCAGGGAAGTGGACGTGAGTCTAGATTCGGATCAGCCATGATCCTATTGAATGGCGGAGCAGGCCCGAGGGGCCGTATGGCCTACTCCTGCTCCTACTTCTTATGTTCTTATGTAGAGGAGAGCGACTTATTGAAGCAGCAGGCAGCATGATATTGTGCAAGGCTAAGCTGCCTCACACGACTTAAAAACCCTTGAAAGGAGCACACGCTAACCCACTGCTACTCGTCTTGCACAAGAAGCTGGCACAGAACCAGAGGGAGATCTCAAGAACAAGAGCAGATCCCACCACTCCACAAACTCTAACATCAATAGTGGCTATCAGCAACATTGGCAGAGACAGGGCATGAAGCATTGGAGATGGCCAGGCTGGAGGCTATGCACAGCAGGGTGTTTGGGCACCTTCCCTTCCTTTTCTCTTCCCATGTACCTCTCTCGCACATATGCATTCGATATGACAACTTAGTGTTGCATTGCGCTGCCGCTCATCTGCTACTGTTAACCCTTGCAATTACATGGTAGCCCTGGTCCCTCTACCCTTTTTTAGGCCCTCCAGTTGGGTCAGGCCCTGCAGGATGCACTGCAGCAACTTGACAAGGCTTCTTTGGCAGCACCTCCGAAACCGGACCTCCACCACCCAGAAGGACAAGGGCAGCAGGTACATTGGAACACCATTATTTCCAAGATGCTCTCCAAGTCATACACCATCCTGACTTGAATATAAATTGCTATACCTTCATTATCACTCGATCAAAATCCTGTAACTCTCTATCTAACAGCATTGTGAGAGCACCTTCACCACACAAACTACAGCGGTTGAAGAAGAATGTCCACCACCACCTTCTCAGGGGCAAGTAGGGATGGGCAATAAATGCCGGCCTTGCCAGTGACCCTCATATCCCAAGAATGAACCAAAAAAATCCCTTATCCACCATGCTAGTGATCTCCTCAAAAGGCTTGTAAATTGGATAATAGAATGAATCTCTGTGTGTTATCCCAGAAGAGAAGGAACACCAGAGTTAATGCTCATTCTGTTTCTGTCATGACCATCCATGGGCAAGATCCAAAAGGTTTCCATCAAACCTATTTGGAATACAGCTGCCAGGAGTAAGTTTTTTGTTTCACCAAACACTTTTGTCTTGATCTGATAGCTGAAGATGATGAACACCTTGGTGCTACAGTGCTCCAAGCTGCACTGAGGATTTAAAAGTTCCAGACGTAATTTCTGCACTCCTGAAATAACCCACTTCCAAGTTGTATGTCCAGGTTGAATAAATTAGCAAGAATTATCTACCAGAGGTGTGGTCTTCCTCCTGTTTTGAAAGAAGTCATCTTCCTAAGTTCAAAGCTCCCTCCCAACCTAATTTTCTCAGACCAGGTCAGGTCTAAATTTTTCTGCATTAAATTGCACACATTGTCACTTGTGGTATGCTACACTTCCCCAGTTAAATAATTAATGGTGCATTTCAGAATGAACCACCATATGCCACTGAGTAGGGAAATATCACATGACTGAAATGACACTGCAAGGAGATTAATTTCTTAAAGGGAGCTGTCCTCGTGTGTCTTCCCCCATCCATGGATGACTACAAATCCAATCTACATAGATTTGAATTTCAAAGATTGAGGAGGATCCTAATTTCATTGTGAAATAGAATGAAAAACAATTGCTGATGTTCTTTTTCTGTGTAATCTCTAGTACTTATTACCTTATACAGGATTGTTCTTATAAACTAATATTTCTTATGTAATGAGAACTACAGAGTGTGGATTACCATCATTGTTCCCAGATGTATAATGTGGACAGGAGGATAATGAAGCAATGCCTAAACAGGAACATGCAGAACATTATCAGAAAATGCTGCTCTAGAGTTCTTGTACAATTTTTGCCAACAGATAAACCTTATGTAAACAAAACATCTTGCACAGATTGTTTGTTTTAGAAAGTTACCTGAATTGTTTCCTGGTGCATGCTTCTGATTTGACAGCTGCAACTGGAAGAATGTGAAGGCTTGAGCCGTAAAGTAGTTGCTACAATCCCCAGTGTGCAATAATTCTTCAAAGTGAGAATCAAAATTATTATTGTTATCAGTTGGTCAACTTTCAATTCAGCTCTTCAGGGCCAAGAGGCAGGAGTATTGCAGCTTTAAAGAGCTAGAAGCTTTCACTTTCCATTTGTTTATACTTAAATATATGCTGCAGCTTTAAACATACTAATCATGGGAGACCACATTTTAAAGGTAGATTGAAACACTTGCCTTGGCATTCTGAACATTTTGTTTTACATGTTTAGTCTGTATTTGTTCACAAGCATGAGCCAACGTGGTCTTTTCAGTGCATGCAACACAATACAGACAGACATTCAGAGCACACAAACTGCTTCGGCCACTAATGAAATGTTTCTGCTGTGAAACAGAAGCTAAGTGGTGTTTCAATAGTGTGACACCCGCTGCTCAAACATCACTAATGGATTCCATTAAAACACAAATATAAATCATCGAACTCTAGCAGGAGGAAATCACTAAGTTGCTTACTCCAAAATCAAGTGCAGGAATGGGTGCAGTTGGCAGTACCATATGTTTAAGGCATGCCATTGTTTAAGGTTTTTTTTTATTCTGGGTTTTTCTTTTTTGCAGATAAGTTTTTCTGAGTTCTAAACTGCAAAGGTCAGGTCAACTTTATGTACTCATTTGTATACAGCTCACATTTAATCTTGTTAATTGACATGGGAATAAATTTTTTAATGATTTTTCATACTCTGATCAATAATGTAAAACAAATGTTCAGCAGAGGAAACTTTTTATTGGCAAAATGCCATTTTATAAAACACTGTAGGGAAGCAAATTCTTTAAGAGTAAACTTCTGGTCAGACTAACACAACACAGATTCACGACAGGGCGACAACCCGTCTTACTGTAACCTACCCATCTCCTTTATCCAGAATTGGAGTTTATTGCAACACAAATTACTTTAAAAAAATCTTTAGGACAGTGTATTGTAGCAAGAGAAAGATTTTGTAACCTGCAGTCTAACCTTGAACTTAGGGGACTTAATGGCATGTTTATACCATGCAGTTTATCTTAAAATTTCAGCCTAAGAGTGCAGAATAATTTGGCCCATTTCGGAAGTGAACAAATTCCTCACTGGAATGAAAATGAAAATTGGGTGGTTTCTATAATAAGTAACTGATCTGCACTGCCAGTTTTATGCTGGGCAGCAAGTTGAAATCTACCCCATTGTGTCTCAGAGACCTTGGAAGCTGGAGTAAAATGGCTGATTAATGTCTGAGTAGTTTTGGTCCACGCTTGCATACTGAAAGTTTATCATACATCGAGGAATTCAAACTATTTACATCAAATGCAGCTTACTCTTTTAAAGGCTCAGTGCCTTTGAAAACTTTATCAGGTAAATTCCACTTAAGTATGCTTCCTTAGGATGCAGTATCTCCCTTTAAGAAATGTTCATTAACTTTGGCAAGCTGTTATACTGATTATTATTTTAATTGGTTCCCCCTTCAACTTACTGGGATGGTGATGGTTATTATTGCATTCATCACTGTACATTGCCATGCACACATGATCCAAAGAGTTTGCACTCTTGCCAATAATATTTGTTGAAAATTGTTTGAAATAATATGACTTAACTTGTACAAATTTGCCAATTTGTGTAGTATTTTTTTTAAACCTATATTTAGAAAAGTACAAAGGGACTCCTTTGGAAATTATTTTAGGGTTTCCCCTGAAGGCAAGTTCATCATCTCAGCTAAGTTATTGGGCAAATTGCCAAGTGGAGGCAAGGCATATTGCTGGTGGCAGGAGAAATGGAAAGGTTGATCTGCCCTTTGTTGCTGAAGCGCAAACTCTTGATGAAAGATCAAGAATGACCCAGAGGTACTTTCCCCTTTGAAGATGTGCGCAGGTCAACTCTCACCATGGATAAATGTATGATGGGTTGGAGGAACTTAAAAAAGAGAATAAATAAAAAAAAGAAAATCGGAGTCGACAGAACAGACGTGCTTAGCCACACAGACCAGAAGGTCCCAGGTTTGATTCCAGTTCTGTGCTGAGTTAGACGATCTGAGCCAAAAGCATCAGTTCAAGTGCTACAACATAATTTCTGCCTCCAGTACGAAGCATGGAAGTGAACTCCATAGTCTCATAAGTCTCTGTGTAAAGAAGTTTCTTTGGCTTTCTGTTCTAAAGCATGTACTCATTCTAGGCCCTCATTCTACTGGAAACTCTCTGCTTCTATCTAACTGCCCTATCCTTTCATGTTTTTAAACACTTCTATCATATCACCCTATAATATGCGTTCTAATGAAAAAAGCCCCACTTTAATTAACTGGGTGTCGCCTAACAAGTGTTTTAATGAAGACTACACTATTTTATCTATACTGACGTTTAGAATGAAATATTTTTGCTATTGCTTTTATTGTAAAAAGTTTTTTTTAAGTGTTCTGTTTAGTCTCATGACAACCTGCTTAACTGAGAATTCTTATTTCTTTTTAGCTAATGCCATGTATATGGGAAGCCAGGAAATGGTGCAGGTTGTGCAGAGGGATGATTCCACCATAAGACGGTGTTTGGACAAGGTATTCTAGTTTCAAATTTGTAGTCAAAATACTGATGACTTACTATTGGAAATCGTAGTTTCAAATCTGAGGGAGCTAACAGTGTTGTTCCAATTGGGTTTATCTCACTGAGGTTCAAGCTGCTCCACTGATCATCGTGGAGCTTCCACAGTGAACAAATGAAGATCTTGGAATAACGAGGTCACCATATCAGTTGATTAATTCTTCAACAGTTGAGATTATTCATAAAGCTGTATGCTATAAATCATTGAAGTGATGGTGTGTATGCCTTCTGAACGGCACTTTATATAGTGTATATCTTATTATTGTGTCTCTGAAATCATTTAATGGTAGATATGCACAGTATTAGATAGAAAGAATATCATCTAACATAACAGGTCAAGATACATCTGTTATTAGTTTATTAAGCACAAGGAATGTAGTAAACAAAGTATGATTAATGGATCACAGATTTTTTACAATAGTTGCAACCTAAACTAAATACAGGTCTATTTCGAACTTTTTGTAAAAACATAAAAGCACATTCCCTTTTGACAAGCTCCGGTCCCCCACTACCAATTAAATGCGGGCTGTATTTAATGCAGAGTGTGAGCTGCTGTTGATGGTAAAAGGAAGGTTCACATCAAAATCTTGCAATCTTTCTTAAAGTAATTCTGTCTACAATCATGTAATTTTGCCATGGTTACTGACCTTTGACTTTTAGTCATAACTTTTTTTGCATGTTTTTATTTGGAATTTTTTTGTTGCTCATCAAGGTGAGCGATTCAGTGCTGCCACTCAGTATCAGCAACAAGCACTCCTAGGTCAGGTATAGCACAGCCAGATGCAGTAAAAAGACCCAACTTCAGAAAAAGCTCCTCTACTGCACCCTACTGCTGGACCCTCCGTGGCCCGCCCCCACCCCCTTTAATGAGAAACTTCTGGCTCTGCTCCACAGAGGAGCTGCCAGATTGCCCACACCCCACCCCAGTCAGCAAGCTGTCTGTCAGTGCTGGCAGCCCGTCAATTTTATTAGAATGAGGCCTGACCACGATAATAGTTTGGCCCTTCCAGTGACATCATTGGGCGGGTAGAGCGGATGCCCCACCCAATACCGAAATCTACCCCAGAAAGTTCGAGGACAAGCAATTATCTTATGTTCATTCAGACCGTACTTTATAAAAAGCTTCAAATGAGTAAGCAGGTAAACCTGTGGATTTGGTATTAACCTCTCTAATAAATTTGACTTTGTTGAAGTGTTCTAATTACTGTATTATTAAACTTGAAAGGTTTATTTTCAAAGTTAATGGGGACTCCTTGAAAGTGCTGCTGTCCATACACAACATGTGACCATTTACATTGTAGGTTAAAATTGTGGGAACGACCTTTCCCCTGGGATTAAGCACATTTGGAATAGATTTCACTTGAAACGACACAATTATTCCATGAATTTATGGCTTAAAATCTAAAAACCACCCACTGGTGCTGATTAAATGTCAATTTAGGAACAGTTCACTTTAATTTCTGTGTTAGAAGGTAGCACACTCCCCTATTGATGAGCTGAAAGAAAGGTTATCCACCAGTATAAATAAAAATATTCCTGTTAATACAAACACAGGCAGCTAATAGATAGACACGTTCCTCATCACAATTAAACAATTCTGAAAGAATCTTAAGTCTCCCACTAAATACAGTGCTCACCAGTTAATGGACTCTGTCCTAATGGGACCATTTAGTTAAAGGCAACGTTTACTCAGTTACTGATATGTTTCTTTTAAAAATCATAGAAGTTTCAGCACAGAAAGCCATTCAGCAACTTATGACTGTGCCAGTGCTAGTTGCATGTCAAAATTGTCCACTTTAATCCAATTTCACTGCTCTTTCCCTATATGCTGCAGTTAAGATGCAGGTACCAATTTTGATAACAGTATCTACTGTGGGATCAGTGCGAGGGGACAGCATATATTCATAATGACCTGCTTGAACAGCTCTCTACTCAGTCAAAGTAGAGCTCTGCACACATGTACTTAAAGCTCATGCGGCGTACTCCACTCACTGGCATCCGAAAACCAGTGAAACTTTAATGTTAGGAAAAACTGGAATATCCTGCTGGCTGCTCAACAACATTAAAACATAAATACAGTGCAGCAGATTACCTAGTTAGTTGTTAAGCAAATTTTGATACTTTAAAATTGAAGTTTAATACGATTAGCTGAAACTAGTGTCGTATTGAAGACCATTTCTTCCTGTTATTATTATTATAGTGTATAAATTGATCCTGTGTAACTTCCTGCTAGTGATATGAATTACAGTATTTAATACCCAGCCTTGAGTTTAGTAACCCAATTTTACACGCCCCAGTGGGTGTGTGTACTTCTAGCAGGATTTGTTTATTAGGAAAACTTATAATTAAAAACGTTGCTTGTATGTTTCTATTGGCCCGAATTTTGCAGTCAGTGGCAAAAGAATGGTGCTTGCCGTTCATTACACAGACTTTTCGCGGGCTTTTGAACATAGACTTGCTGTCATCAGGCGCCTGATCCAGCATGGTGCCCTCTGCAGTGATCGGCGACGTCTGTGAGATGGGCAAGAAACAGCGTTGCTCTTCAAATTGAAGAATCCTAACTGAGACACAGTTGGATAAGGCCCGAAAACGGGCATGGGGATCGCGATGCGTGATCTGCCTGCGTCCAGCGCTGAACACTCTTGAGGGTTGGCTCAGCGCTCAACAGGAGGCCTAATATCATGGGAAGCCTGCACTTCTTAAGGGGAGTTGCTTTATGAGAGAAGTACCTAATTCTGACTGGATCTGGAAGTTAGCAATGTCTCAACAGGGCAGAGAAAGGGCACCTCAGTTCTCCGATGCAGCACTGGAGGCCTTGATGCAGGGGGTCTGTAGGAGGAGACAGTTCCTCTACCCACAGTTGGCCAGGAAGCCTTCCAGATACACTTTTAAAAGGCAGTGGGTGGAGGTCGCTGAAGTGGTCAGTGCCACCAGTCATGCCGCCAGGACATGGATCCAGTGCCGGAAGAAGTTTAATGACCTCACACAAGTGGCTATGGTCAGTGAATGCATTTTCAAACACCATATCCCACCAACTGCACCACTAGCCTCACCCACTGCTCAATGCACCACACCCCCATCACTCACCTACCAACAATCTAGAGCAATCACAACTCGTACCTCACAATCATAGCTTCACCTCACCCTCACACACTTACCACTGTTGCAAGCCTCACACCCACATCTCAAACATTGCACACAATGCCAGCTATTCAATCATGACTGGCACATCACCCAAACACATTGCACCACTCCCTTACACACTTTCTTTCTCTTGCAGGCCAAGGTGGCTCACAAACGGCGCAAGCAGGAGTAAACAGGTGGGGGGCAAGCACGTCTGCAGAACATAGAAACATAGAAAATAGGAGCAGGAGTAGGCCATTCGGCCCCTCGAGCCTGCTCCGTCATTAAATGAGATCATGGCTG
This sequence comes from Somniosus microcephalus, assembly GCF_052327205.1. Taxonomy (NCBI): domain Eukaryota; kingdom Metazoa; phylum Chordata; class Chondrichthyes; order Squaliformes; family Somniosidae; genus Somniosus; species Somniosus microcephalus. The sequence goes on from NC_140995.1 coordinate 89,964,196, forward strand.
ATCATCCAAATTCAGTACCTTGCCCCTGCTTTGTCCCCATAACCCTTGATCCCTTTAGCCTTAAGAAATATATCCAACTCCTTCTTGAATATATTTAATGAATTGGCCTCTACTGCCTTCTGTGGTAGAGAATTCCACAGGTTCGCCATTCTCTGGGTGAAGAAATTCCTCCTCATTTCTGTCCTAAATGGCTTACCCCTTATCCTTAGACTGTGACCCCTGGTTCTGAACTCCCCGACCATCAGGAACATCCTTCCTGCATCTAGTCTGTCCAGTCCTGTCATAATTTTATAAGTTTCAATGAGATTCCCTCTCATTCTTCTAAACTCCAGCGAGTATAAGCCCAATCGACCCAATCTCTCCTCATACGTCATTCCTGCCATCTCAGGTATCAGCCTGGTGAATCTTCGCTGAACTCCTTCCATGGCAAGAACATCCTTCCTCAGATAAGGCGACCAAAACTGCACACAATACTCAAGATGTGGTCTCACCAAGGCCCTGTACAACTGCAGCAAGACATCCTTGTTCCTGTACTCAAACCCTCTCGCTACGAAGGCCAACATACCATTTGCCTTCTTAACCGCTTGCTGCACCTGCATGCTTACCTTCAGCGACTGGTGCACAAGGACATCCAGGTCTCGTTGCACTTCCCCTTCTCCCAATCTATTGCCATTCAGATAATAATCTGCTTTCCTGTTTTTGCCACCAAAGTGGATAACCTCACATTTATCCACATTATATTGCATCTGCTATGCTTCTGCCCAATCACCCAACCTGTCCAAAGCATCCTGGAGTTTCTCGGCATCCTCCTCACAGCACACACGCCCACCCAGCTTTGTGTCATCTGCAAACTTGGAGATATTACATCTAGTTCCCTTGTCTAGATCATTAATATATATTGTGAATAGCTGGGGTCCAAGGACCAATCCCTGCGGTACCCCACTCGTCACTGCCTGCCACTCAGAAAAAGACCCGTTTATTCCAACTCTTTGCTTTCTGTCTGCCAACCAATTCTCTATCCAAGTCAATACCTTGCCCCCAATCCCATGTGCCTTAACTTTGCATGCTAATCTCTTATGCGGGACCTTATCGAAAGCTTTCTGAAAGTCCAAATACACCATGATGAAAGAAAAAGGAGTCTCACACATTAAGTAACTTTAAAGTAAGCTTTAAACAACTTATAATCACACTACATACAGGCGAGGTCTTCACCATGCCTCTGGTAGAAGCCCCTTACAATACTGAGTAGTTCAGTATTTATACCAGTCCAACAGGAAGTGATGTATGACAGGAAGTGATGTATGTACAAAGTTCACAGTTCATAGTTTCACAGCTCACAGTTCACAGGAAGTGACACATAACTTCCCGGAAGTTATTATTATCACATTCTTCCCTCCTGCAGGATTAGAAGGCTGTGGTCTTCCTTTTGTTCCGCAGCCGCCGAACGAGGAAGAGTCGCACCCGTTTGGGTTCCCGTCGTAGAGGGTCGCTGGTCCGCTTACATGCGGTTGGCCATTGGTCAGAGTCTGTGTGGCCTGGATTACCCTGTGAAGGGTCGGGGAGGTCATGGCTTCGCGTACGAGCCCCAATAGGTTCAAAGTCGGTCTGCCTCTGTTCAGAGGGAGGTGCAGAGCTGGTCTGTGGCGGATCAGTACTTTCGTGCGCGGTACTGGGAGGATCGCAACTTTGAGTACGTGGTTCTACCGGCACCAAGCTAGTTGGTGTCCGATCAGGATCCTGGAGAGGGGTACCCGATAGGTTCCAAGAGTTTCCTGGTGAAATACCATCACCCGATGTCCCACTAGGTCCTGGTGGGCAGGGAGCCAGATCCCGTAATGATACGGTAGATTCTCGGCCGTCGGGATATCGTATGTTTGCATAGGTGGGGTTGGCATCAGTTAGTTCTACCTCGTCTACGAGAGGGTCATTTTTAGACATCCGAACGTATCTTCAGAGTAGAACAGGTCCAGGAGTAGTTAGCCATGACGGGAGTGATGTCCCATGAGATGAGCGACGCTGGAAGCCAAAGAACCGCTCATGAGGTGTAGTATTTGTGGCTGTAGAAAGAAGGGACCGTATAGAGTGCAATGCATCCGGAAGCACTGCTTCCCATTGCTGGTCTGGTAGGCCCCGAGATCTTAAAGCAAGACGTACGGAATTCCACATGATACCGTTATACCTCTACCTGCCCATTTCCGATGGCATGGTATGGTGTTGTTTTGCTTGTAGCAACTCCCCGTTCTGAGAGGTAGTCCTTGAGTTCCTTTGACATAAAGGATGGACCCCGATCTGAGTGAATATAAGCCGGCATGCCACAGAGAGAAAATACCTGCTCAAGGCAGCAGATTACTGTGGACGCCAGCATATTGGAGCAGGGGAAGGCAAACGGAAAACGTGAATATTCATCAATCATGGTGAGCAAATATGTGTTCCGAGTGGAAGAGGGCACTGGGCCCTTAAAATCGATGCTAAGTCGTTGCATCGGTTGGGTTGCGTGTATGAGCATACCATCTGAGGGGCGGAAGAACTGAGGTTTTAATTCCGCACAAAGCCGGCATTCTGAGCATATTTTCTTTACATCTCCAGTAGAAAAAGGGAGATTCCGTGATCGTACGAAATGTAGCATGCGCGTAACGCCAGGATGACACAATCCATTATGGACATCTATGAGAGTAGAGGACGACATAGCGGAGCAGAATGCCCGTGTGAGGGTGTCCGAGGCCACATTCTCCTTGCCAGGTCGATAGTGAATGGTATAACCAAAAGAGGCCAGTTCCATCCTCCAAAGTTGTATTTTATTCTTAATTTTGGTTCGTTTTCGATTATCGAGCATGAAGGTGACTGATCGCTGGTCCGTGATTAATGTAAAGTGCTGGCGAGCTAGAAAATGGTTCCACTTCCGTACTGCCTCTATGATGGCTGTGGCTTCCTTCTCAACCAGAGGATAATGTAGCTCGGCACCTTGTAAGGTCCTGGACATAAATGCTACAGGACGACCTTCCTGATTCAGAGTAGCCGAGATCGCCACCTCCGAGGCATCACATTCAACTATGAAAGGGAAATTCTCATCGATGGAGTGAAGAGCCGCTTTCTCCAACTGTTGTTTGAGAAGGTTAAAGGCTGCAACAGCCGCTGTTCCCAATGGAAATGATCTAGCATGCAGCAAGGGTTGGATTTTGTCCGAAAAATGAGGAATCCATTTAGCGTAGTATGCAAACAGACCGAGAGCCCGACGTAAAGAAGCCGGATTCTTAGGTGACGGGAGCTCTTGGAGCGGGCGAAGTCTTTCTGGGTCTGGCTTAATGATACCATTGCCTACGCAGTAGCCAAGGATGTTGATGGTCGGTTGCGACTCAACAGACTTAGATTCATTCAAGGTTAAGTTACGGCGATGGAGGGCATCCCGAAATTTTTGGAGGTTGGCGTCGTGTTCCTGTTGATCGTGACCTGCAATCGTAATGTTATCAAGATAGGGAAAAGTGGCCCTTAGATTTTCCTGTTTAACCAGGCCATCCATTGCCCATTGGAAGACAGCCACTCCATTAGTAACCCCGAATGGGAGGCGACGAAATTGGTACAGCCGTCCATTAGCCTCAAAGGCCGTGTACTGCTTATGAGACCTTCAAGGGTACCTGATGATAGGCACTTTTTAAATCGTAAGTTGAGAACACTTTGTATTCGGCCAGTTTATTAACCATATCATCAATGCGTGGCAATGGGTAGGTGTCCAAGTCAGTATATTGATTGATGGTTTGCGAATAATCAATGCATAGTCGTTGTTTGTGAGGTTTTAGAGGGTTCTTGACAATGACGACTTGAGCCCGCCAGGGCGACGAACATGGTTCAATGATATACTCTGCTAGAAGTCGAGAGATTTCAGCCTCAATAAAAGATTGGTCTTCCTGATTAAAGCGCCGCGATTTCGTTATTATTGGTTTGCATCGAGGCGGAATACTGGCAAATAACGAGGGTTTGTCAAGTGAAGCTGCTGACAATGCACAAAACGGTAATTTAGACGGTATATTAGAAATAGTAAGTCCAGGTTTGGATCCGCCGAACTCAATGGTGAGTTTCTTATGCTGTTTTTGGAAATCCAGCCCTAAGAGGAGATCACTACATAAGTCCTTGAGCACCGAAAGTCGGGTGGAGGGATACAGGCGACCATTAAGTGTCATATCAACAACACAAAAGCCGGAGGTTCTGGTATTAAGTGATGACTGAGCCATCGCAATTGCCTGGTCCGATGGGAAGACATGTAGTTTCAATTTCGCAACAATCTGTTCTTTAATGAAACTATCAGTACTTCCTGAGTCAATTAAGGCATCTAAGGTATGCCCTTTAATGGAAACTTTTGTAGCTGCATGAAACAGGTTCTGTGGGCAAGCAGCTGTAATTGGTGTCGTTGCACAGAGAGTGGCTGAAACTCTCGGTGTGCTTCTTTGGGAGAGAGCTCGAGGGGAAGCTTGATAGGTCCTAGCTGGAGCATCTCGATAGGCCCTAATTGGGGCAGTTCGGTAGGCCTTAGCTGGATAGGCCCTCGTAGAGGCTTTTGATTGGCAAACTTTAGTAAAGTGTCCTTTTTTTTGCAATAACTGCAGATTGCATTGCGAGCAGGGCAGAATTTCCTAGGGTGAAAAGCATCTCCACAAAAGAAGCATTCCTTCCTAGATTGCCAAGAGGCTGCTAAAGTGGGGTCATCCTCCTCTTCTTCATCAGAATTATCAGAATTAGATTCCTCCATGATAGGGTTCACCTGAGACCACTTGAATTGTCTGTTGCAGTTACAGCAGCAGATCGAGATCTGGGCAGCTGATAGAGGTCTGCATTTTTCTTTGCCAAATCCAGAGAACAAGCTAGGTCAAAAGCTTTTTGTAGCTCAAGTGTTTTACTTTCTAGTAGACGCTGGCGTATAAATGGAGAGGCAATCCCGCAGATGAAAGCATCACGAATCATTTCTTCGCTGTACAGCTCAGCTGAGGCTGCCTGAAAGTTACAATCTATGCTGAGCCTGCGAAGTTCTTGAAGGAATTCGTTAATCGATTCCCCTGGCCCTTGTCGGGTTGTGGCCAGTAGATGTCTAGCATAGACCTCATTTGGAGTCTTGGCATACAGTTTCTTAAGTGCCCGAATCACCTCATCGTAATTATCCCATTCATCAACATATTCAAACACTGTTGGGGTCACATAGTTGATAAGCATCCTCAGTTTAGTAGGAGCAGTCGCTTTACATTCATCAAGGAAATTCTCAAAAGTACGGTACCAATGCTTCCATACCTTGCCAGCTGCTGGTGTGTTTGGGTCCAAGTCCAGACAAGTAGGTTTAAGGAGGTTTTCCATGATGGGTGGTTCCCTGGATCCTTAATTCCGAGTTTGTCCAAAGGTCTAGTATTTGTGAGTGTAAATACTAAGTTGTTTAAATTGATGTAAGAAAACGGAGTCTCACACATTAAGTAACTTTAAAGTAAGCTTTAAACAACTTATAATCACACTACATACAGGAGAGGTCTTCACCATGCCTCTGGTAGAAGCCCCTTACAATACTGAGTAGTTCAGTATTTATACCAGTCCAACAGGAAGTGATGTATGACAGGAAGTGATGTATGTACAAAGTTCACAGTTCATAGTTTCACAGTTCACAGTTCACAGGAAGTGACACATAACTTCCCGGAAGTTATCATTATTACCACACACCACATCCACTGGTGCTCCTTTATCTATTTTACCAGTTACATCCTCAAAAAATTCCAGATTAGTCAAGCACGATTTACCTTTTGTAAATCCATGTTGACTTTCTCCGATCCTGTCACTGTTTTCCAAGTGCTCTGCTATTACATCTTTTATAATGGACTCTAGCATTTTCCCCACTACCGATGTCAGGCTTACCAGTCTGTAATTCCCCGTTTTCTCTCTACCACCTTTTTTCAATAGTGGGGTAACATTAGCTACCCTCCAATCCATGGGTACTGTTCCAGATTCCATTGAATGTTGGAAGATGATCAGCAATGCATCTACTATTTCTAGGGCCACTTCCTTAAGTACCCTAGGATGTAGATTATCAGGCCCTTGGGATTTATCGGCCTTCAATCCCGTCAATTTCCCTAACACCATTTCCCTACAAATACTGATTTCAGTTCCTCCCTTTCATCAGACCCTATGTTCCCCGACATCTCAGGTTATTTGTGTCCTCCTTTGTGAAGACAGAACCAAAATATGTATTTAATTGGTCGGCCATTTCTTTGTTCCCCATTATAAGTTCCCCTGATTCTGACTGCATGGGACCTATGCTTGACTTCACCAATCTTTTTCTCTTCACATATCTATAAAAGCTTTTACAGTCAGTTTTTATGTTCCCTGCAAGCTTACTCTCATTCTATTTTCCCCTTCTTAATTGATCCCTTTGTCCTCCTTTGTTGAATCCTAGACTGCTCCCAATCCTCAGGTTTACTGCTTTTTCTGGCCAATTTATATGTCATCTCCTTCAATCTTATGCTACCCCTTATTTCCCTTGTTAGCCACGGTTGAATCACCTTTTTTGTTTTATTTTTATGCCAAACTGGGATGAACAAATTCTGTAGCTCATCCATGCGGTCTTTGAATGTTTGCCATTGCCTATCCACCGTCAACCCTTTGAGTGACATTCCCCAATCAATCCTACCCAACTCGCACCTCATACCATCGTAGTTTCCTTTATTTAAATTCAGGACCCTAGTCTCTGAGTCAACTACTTCATTCTCCATCTTAATGAAGAATTCTATCATATTATGATCGCTCCGACCCAAGGGGCCTCGTACAACAAGATTGCTAATTAATCCTTTCTCATTACATAATACCCAGTCTAAGATGGCCTGATCTCTGGTTGGTTCCTCGACATATTGGTCCAGGAAACCATCCCGTAAACACTCCAGGAATTCCTCCTCCACAGTATTGTTACTAATTTGGTTAGCCCAATCTATATGTAGATTAAAGTCACCCATGATGACTGCTGTGCTCTTATTGCATGCTCCTCTAATTTCCCTTTTAATGCCATCCCCAACCTCCGCATTACTGTTTGGAGGTCTATATACCACTCCCACTAACGTTTACTGCCCCTTGGTATTTCTCAGTTCTACTCATACAGATTCCACATCATCAGAGCTAATATCCTTCCTTATAATTGTGTTAATCCCTTCTTTAACCAGCAATGCTACCCCACCTCCCTTTCCTTTTTGCCTATCTTTCCTGAATATTGAATACCCCTGGATGTTGAGTTCCCAGCCTTGGCCACCCTGGAGCCATGTTTCCGTAATCCCAATCAAATCATATTCGTTTACCTCTATTTGCGCAGCTAATTCATCCACCTTATTACGAATGCTCCTCACATTAAGACACAAAGGCCTAGAAATTCAGTTAAGGCCCGCCAGCAGGCTAACGCCCAAAAGTTAGCGCTGCGCGCGGAGCCAGGTGCGCCCGTCAGATATTCGGCTTTTGCACCCCAAGTCGAAACCGGGCGCTATTCCAGGGTGTGCCCGCCCCCGCTTGGGGCGCTGAAACTGAATTTCGGCGCTGTAGGCCCCGCTGCGCCACTCGCTGCGGAGCGGCAGGCTGCGGTACTGCAGGCCTCCTCCTTCTCTTAAGGGGGAGGTGCCTGCAACAGCGAGATCGCCGCTGGATTGTGCCGGCAAATGAGCCCGGCACCACGGAGAAGTGCCGGGCTCGCGGAAAGCAGCCGGCAATGCCGCGGGGGGGGGTGGAGGAGGCCGGGGAAGGAGGTGCGGGCAGGCGGCCGCCGAAAAAGCGGCCGGCCGCACCTCCACCTTAAAGCGCCTCAGTAGCGCAGCAGTACGGCCCCGTTTTTCAATCGCTGTTTGCGGCCGCTGCAGAAGAGGCGGCCGCAACTAAATATGGGGTTTGGGCCGGAAGCGGGGCAGAACCGGGGCACTACGCACACCGATGACATCATCGGTGTCGGCGCAGCGCTACCGGCTACCGCCGCCATTACCGCAGCGCTGAATATCAGCGCACCCTCTTACACTGGCACAGAAACCCTATTTGGGCGGTAACTGGGCGCAAAGCCCACTGAATTTCTAGCCCAAAGCCTTCAGGCTTGTTTTTTTAACGCTCTTAGACCTATTAGAATTATTATTTACTGTGGCCATGTTTGATTTAAACCGTTGACTTCTCTGACTGCCACTTTTGTTTTTCTCCTTCCTATCTTTTGCTTTTCTCCTTGTTTCCCTTTCCTCTGTCTCCCTGCTCAGGTTCCCAGCCCTCTGCCATTTTAGTTTAAACCCTCCCCCAGAGCACTAGCAAACACTCCCCCTAGGACATCGGTCCCGGCCCTGCCCAGGTGCAAACCGTCCGGTTTGTACTGGTCCCACCTCCCCCAGAACCGGTTCCAATGTCCCAGGAATTTGAATCCCTCCCCCTTGCACCATTCCTCTAGCCACGTATTCATCTGAAATATCCTTCTATTTCTACTCTGACTAGCACGTGGCACTGGTAGCAATCCTGAGATTACTACCTTTGAGGCCCTATTTTTTAATTTACCTCCTAACTCCCTATATTCAGCTTTTAGGACTTCATCCTGTTTTTTACCTATATCGTTGGTACCTATATGCACCACGACAACTGGCTGTTCACCCTCCCCTTCCAAAATGTTCTGCAGCCGCTTTGAGACATCCTTGACCCTTGCACCAGGGAGGCAACATACCATCCTGGAGTCTCATTTGCAGCCGCAGAAACGCCTATCTATTCCCCTTACAATAGAATCCCCTATTACTATAGCTCTACCCCTCTTTTTCCTCCCGTGCTGTGCGGCAGCCCTGGTACCAGGAAGTTGGCTGCTGCTGCCTTCCTCTGATAAGCCATCCCCCTCAACAGTATTCAACAGTATAACTCAGAACCTAACCCAGTTGGAGAAGAAAGTTCTGGAGATAATTGGAGGTACCGTCACTGACGCTGAGGAGATCGGCAAGTCTAAAAATATTGATGATGACAGTATACTCATACCTAATCCTTCTCACATCCCACTTTCCAGCTCATCCCACAATCTCTTCTCACTTACAAGCTGCTGATGGTGTAAGCATGCACATCTTGCTTCCCCCCCTCCTCTCACCACAACCCAACCCTTGTGCTTTTCTCCTTTCAGATACCCCTTTCAAATACCCAAGAACTGCCACCAACCCAGGAAGAAGTAGAGGAAGGGAGTGATGGAGAATAAGAGACACTGTCACTCGATCTGACACTCCCAGGCACCAGCTCAGCAAATGACACTGCGCGAACCTTAGAGGGTAGTATAGAGGCAGGATCTGCATGTGGTGAGTGACCGGGCATGAGTGGGCTGCAGCCAGGCTAGGGGGAAAGGGTAGCACAGGTGCCAGCTCCCCGGAGGGCGAGGTCGCACATGAGTTCTGCTGCAGCACACTCAGATGAGGACGTCAGTGGTGGGGAGCCTTCAGAAGAAGGGTGATGGGCATGCACACAGAAATGCTTGGTGCAATCACAAGCCTACCAGAGAGCTTCTTGTCACTGTCAAGGAGCAGGGAGGAGTCCGGCTCTGACATTGCATGGGGCTTTCCACGGAGCTTGGAGCCCATGATTTCCAGCATGGAAGTGATGGGCAACTCCATTAGAGCACTTGTGGACCCAATCATGATGCTGGGTGTGACGGGCGATGTTGCAGCTTCCATTGCAGCACAAACAGAAACGACCCAGTGAGTGCTGCAGTGGAAGCTCAGACTTCTGTCATACAGACTCAGCTTGCTGCCACACAAGATCAGACTGCTGCCATCGTGGCTGGGTTTACGAGTGTGGAAAGGAGCTTGCAGGGTGTCACAGCAGTTCAGCACTCTGTCCTCCAACAGGTGGCTAGGAATGCTGAGGCACCGCTCCAGGGGCGTGGCAGTGGCTCCATGGAGCAAGAACTTGCTGTCCTCTCAGGATTACAGTATTCGTACTTCCACCACTGCCACTCCGTCAGTGCCATTGCAGTTGCCTGTCAGCCAGCCAGACCATACTGCTGCCGCCCATGTCAAGGTGGTTCAGTCTATAGCCGGGCTTTCTAGGCCCAGAGCTGCTCGAGGTTGTGCTGCAAGGCCATCTGCAGTGTCCCCCATGGAAAGTCAGCAGCCTTCTACCAGCCATGCTGCAGCCACTGGGGTAGCACTTCATAGGGGCATTAGAATAGGCAAAGGCACACAAAAGACAGACACTAAGGGAATGCACAAGGGTGATTAGTTGACTTTGTTATGTAATATTGGAATTCATCATTTATAAATTATGTGTTGAATGTTGGTTTTGTGGTGGCTTTCATTTCAGCATTGTGGCCAAGAGGACGCTGTGTTGTTCCATGACAGTGGGGATGGTAAGGGGTTTCATTCAGGGGAACCAGAGTCTAATGATGCGCTCACGGACAGCCCGTCCGGAATGGGGATTCGCAGGCTTCCTCCTCCCTTCCTCCTCTTCCTCTCCCTCTTCCTCCTTCTCCTGAGGTGGTCGTGGAACCCGTGGTAGCAAGAGCTGCGCCCTCATGCTGGCCAAATTGTGGAGGATGCAACAGACCACTACGAATTGGGACACGCGCTCCGGTGCGTACTGAAGAGCTCCTCCCGAGCAGTCAAGGCAGCGTAACCCTTGCTTGAGCATCCCGATGGTTTGCTCGATGAGGTTCTTCGTGGCAGCATGGCTGTCATTATATGATTGTTGGCCACATGTGGTGGGGTTGTGGAGGGGAGTCATCAGCCAGGTGTAGAGCGGATAGCCCTTGTCTCCGAGCAGCCACCCTCGGGTTCGACGTGGTGGCTGGAAGATTGCTGGCACACCAGACTAACGCAGGATGAATGCATCATGACTGGCATAGTGGTTGACATGGGCGGCAGCAGTATGGTCTGGCTGGCTGACAGGCAACTGCAATGGCACTGACGGAGTGGCAGCACGGTGGCATAGTGGTTAGCACTGTTGCCTCACAGCGCCAGGGACCCGGGTTCGAATCCGGCCTCGGGTGACTGTCTGTGTGGAGTTTGCACATTCTCCCCGTGTTTGCGTGGGTTTTCTCCGGGTGCTCCGGTTTCCTCCCACAGTCCAAAGATGTGCGGGTTAGGTTGATTGGCTATGATAAATTGACCCTTAGTGTTAGGGGGATTAAAATATGTGGGGTTACGGGGATCGGGTGGGATATGTGTCGGTGCAGGCTCGATGGGCCGAAATGGCCTCTATCTGCACTGTGGGGTTTCTGTGATTCTGTGATTCTGTGACTGCTGCCAGGATAGCAGGCATTCACCATCATGATGTGCTGGGCGTGGTTGCACATCAACTGTACGTTAAGTGAGTGGTAGCCTTTGTAATTATGGTACATCTCAGCATTGATATGTGGCTCCCTGCATCATGGGGAAGCCCGATATCGTGGCAAATCACATGCGCATTCCTACTGCTTCTCTCTGTTTAGAGAGAAGACAATGAAGTCCCTTCTCCTAGAGTACAGAGCCTCTGTGAACTCCCGGATGCAGCGATGGATGGCGAAATGCGAGATGTTTGCTATGTCGCCTGTTCCAGCCTGAAAAGATCTGCTGGCGAAAATATTCAGGGCCACTGGCAGAGGTGTCATCGCCTCACTCTGAGGCTGCATGTCTGGTTGCAAGAGGTGGCAGAGTTCTGTGACCGCCTCCTTAGTGAAGCGGAGCCGCCGAACACACTATTTCTGACTTAGGTCTAGGTAGGAGAAGTGCTCCCTGAAGACCCTAGGTGGTTAAGGCCTCCTGCTGAGAGCCCTCCTCCTCCTCCCTCTGTGAGCAGCTAGTCTTTGCTGCCACTACTCCTGCTCTCTGTTATGCTGCAGCCTAAGTGGGACTGCTGCAAGTAGAGCCCCCATGACTGGAAGCAACTGGTCTAGTCGGAGGCCTTCTAATAGCAGCCAAAGTTGCCAACGTCCAGCAGCACTCCCTGCAAAGTTTTACATTATAAATGTCTTCCAGCAAGCCAGTATTGATATAAAGTCTGCAAGAGCCAGTACAAGAGCAATAATTAGTTTACCTGCAAGTTGGGGGGGGTCCCTCGTGCAGCTGAACACATGTTCAGCTGTGTATGTTTAGGAGAGGGCGTTGTTTGGAATGGCGATGTCCAAAATGGCAGGTTGTGCATCAAATCAGGGTTACACGCTGACTGATGTCCCGAGCTACCTATTCTGCATTTTGCCAGTGCACGCACGTCCCACCTGCACTATTGCCCTTAACAAGATGGCGACCAGTGCGGGCCGCATGAGAAGTGGGCAGAAGTGAGATGGCCACCATTTTCTTCCCAAAACCGGCCTTAACTACCGGCGCAAAGGTGCCAAATTACATGGTGGAAGAGTCTAAACCAGGAAGTATAAGCCAGGAATTATAAATTAGATTTAAATCATGTACAGAAAGCGAAATAAAGATTGGGAAAGAAAGCTAGGATTAAAAGAGAGATATAAAAGGTTTTTTTTAAATCTCCAACACTAATAAAATTCTGAAGGAATGAGACTCCACACTTGTAAAATTACATTTTCAGGGCCAGAGAGGTTGTTTGGCAGTAAATATGACTGATCACATGGTAAAAATTCACTTACACCTGAATGCACCAGCCCTAACTTTTTCTGGTGTATTTGTGAAGGAATAAGCCATATTTTAGAAAAATACACCATCCTATGAACAGATTTCTGATATTATAAAAATATGACATACTGGGTTTAAAAATCTAAAGCCTCGGTGACACAGGCTGTGTCAATACAGGCTTCTGAGATAAGATGAAGTGTTAACACACAAGCTTTTGAAATGGGAATTGGTTAAAAATACTAAAACAATTACCCTATTGAAATAGCAGTTTGGCGCTTCCAGAAGGTCTGGAGTTTCAGAGAAACACAATGGAATGACCCAGGTAAAGTGTTAAAAACTAAGGCCTAGAAATTGGGTTGGGGCGCCAAAGTGGCGCAAAAGTCGCCTGAGCGCAGGATTTAGCGCAGCGTTCGAGGCTTTAGCGATCATCAGATATTCAGTTTCATTGCTGCTCGAGGGACACGGGGCGAGGCTCGAGGCACTCCGCGTCCCTCTTAGGGCGCTGAAACTGAATATCGCAGCGCAACGTGCCACAGCGCCACACGCTGCGGCACGGCACACTGCGGTACTGCAGGCCTTTCTCCCACTGTTAAGGGGGAGGTGCCTGCAACAGCGCGATCCCCGCTCGCGAGTGCCGGCAAATGAGCCCGGCACCAAGGAGAAGTGCCGGGCTCTTGGGAAACAGCCGGCAATGCCGCGGGGGGGTGGTTAGGAGGTCGGGGACGGAGGTGCTGGCAGGCGGCCGCCGAAAAGGCTGCCGCCCCGCACCTCCACCTTAACTTGCGCCGCTGCCGGCATAGTAAGGCCCCGTGAACCGGGCACGGGTAGCGAGCGGCGCAACTGCGGTGTTCGCTACCAAATATCGTGAACGGGGCACGAATGGGGCGCTGCGCACACCGATGACGTCATCGGTGGTGGCGCAGCGCAAATGCCTAACGCCACCATTAGCGCCCCTACTGAATATCGCGGGAGACGCAGCCAGTGGCGCTACAGCCACTGACTGCCTCTTTAGGCGCTAACAGTGGCGCTACTCACCCAATTTCTCCCCCTAACACTTTGAACAGGAACACAGAATATTAAAAAACCATGTGCCTTTGTAAAAGTAACATCAAATGAAACAGGAAACACGATATAATATGACCAACTAAGATGGCTAGGAAAACAAACACCCTAGTTGAAGTGTTTTCAGCTTACATGTTGTAAAAAGTACCTACAGAACACTTTGAAAATATTACATCAATAGATATACCAAGCAATCACATTGTGTTTGTGTTGAACTTGGAACACATAGGAGTCACAATGTCTGCTAATAACCAGTTAAGCCAATATTAAGAATTGAATTGAAGATCTTCGTGAGAATGGCATTAGAGATAAATCTGTAATAACCATTTTATGATAAGTTTCGAAACACCTATACAACAGACAGAAGTCTGCAAGCTAACAGTTGAATTGGCAGTAAGAATAGAAAAAAGTCAACACAGAGAATGAATAAAGATAATTAGCTTACATCAGCAGAAAACTTCAAAGGATAAACCACTAAAAAAGGTATAAAAATAGAACTTTTCAGATAGACAGTCAGAAGTCACTGGAAAGGGGCAAAGCGATTCTCTCAACTTCAGAGGCACGCTCTGTAAGTTTTTAACTCTTGAGTCTCGGGGATCAAGGTACTTTTAATTTGATTTTGGTGGATGTCCTGGATTAAGAATACTTAGAAATGTAACGAAGTTAGGATTTGAGAATAAGGATCTCTGAGAATAAGAAATGTAAGCTATTTGTATTTTGAACTGTTAAAGTTGCGATTGACATACCAGCTGTTAATTATATGTCGGTTCTTTAATAAATTTATATATTTTTAGAATTGTCTCACGTAGTATTTCTGTATTAAACTCGCAAACTCAATTTCTGTACACTCTTTTGTGAGGAGCTGCAGAATTCTGAGGGGTGATTTTCCAGACCCTCATAATATCCGGAAGGTTACAGTCTAGTTAAACTTATTAAAGTGCTATCCGGAGGACGGTAACATCTTCAGTCGTTCCTTTCCTTTAGGGAGAGATAGCCTGGACCTTTAGACCCAATTAAGCGTCTTATAGAATTCGGCTATCTCTAACTTTAGTTGAAGGTGAACGTCTGGGGTAGCCCAAAAAGGGCTAGGACTAGTAATTATCCCTTCATATTTAGTGAGTAACTAGTGGGTAAGTACTGCAACTTCACGCCCTTACATTGATTTCAATGTCGAGTCTATCGGCGAGGTACTGTTCTCGCGCAGCCTATGGTGGAGCAGGGTAACTTGAACCGCAACTTTCGTATTTCCGTGTTGAACTGCGCCTGTGCATACTTCGGAAGTTGCTGTCTGACTTGCTCCAGAATAACGGTGACGCTGTTACCCTCACCATTATTCTCAACGCAAAATTCGGGTCATTATGTGTCTTGTTTTGAACAGTGAATTTCATGAATTCTACGGAAACAAAATGGGTAGTTTCAACCTTTTCTAATCTCTTAAATCCTAGTGTCACATTGCTCTAGGCTGTGTCACATTGCTCTGGGCAGTATCACCTTGCGGTAGAAATAACTTTCTACAAAGTAGCAGAAATAGAGGCAGCTGGTTGGATATGGCATTACCCTAGGATTCCAAACTTGAGGAAGGAGGCAGTGAGTGCAATCCAGATGTTAAGCCACAGGGAGAGAGGGAGAGTCACACCAGGCTTCTGCCGTTGTAGAGTGATAGGACAGGGTCACTGTAATGGCTTCTTTACACACTGAGTTTCCCATTTTGACTGTCAAGGAGGGGAACTACAAATCAGAGGATTATTGGAAGAGAAGATCGGAGGGTCTTACCCAGGACACCCTCATGTCCCATCATCAAAGGTTCAGCATTCCACTCAGGGCAGTAACTATGACAGCTCAGTTAGTGCAACCCACACCCCATCTCACAGACTTAAGGCAGGTTGACAGAGAAATCTTTCTCTCTCTCCGACACAGAAGGTGAGCTGTGTCCTCACGACAGCAAAAGATGCGTATCTTTTTTTTAAAGTCTAGACCACCAGGCATCAGAAGCTTAGCTAGAGAAGTGAGCCAGTGTTCAAACGGATAGTAAGTTGCATCTTTATTGTTTTTCATAACGGAGGAGTATAAGGAAGTTAATTGTACTCACTGAAAACTGTACACTGTTTCCAATCATGCATCTTATGTAAATACACCAGTGGACAGTTTACGGTGGACGTATATCTGCTTTAATAGAAGTACTTTTCAGTCCACCTTCCATGAAGAGATGAGAATTCACATGGTGGTGCATATAATACATTTCAGTAACCATGATACAGAGCATGGGGTTCTCTGCTATACTCCCAGGCTCATGCTATCATCAAACTAGAAATTGAGAAGTAAAAGAAGCACTCTGGATCATAGGGGTCATAAGGTTCACTTACAGAAATGACGAATGACACTGAATCTGAGAGACAACAAAAATGGTGAGAACATTATTCAGTCATTCTTATTGCAGGATGTTAAACCTGCAATGTAAATCCACAGTTTGCAGCAGTGATGGCTTTAGAAATTAGCGAAGGGGGATGTGAGCCTTGCAAGTGTGAGATTTATATTCTAGGGAATCTATCACATGGCCATCCAGAAAGTTTTGATTGTTGCTGCTTTATTTGGTGCGTTTTCCAGTATTTTGGAGTCTACTGTAATTCTACCCTACAAGCCAAAATAACTTGGAAGGGCTGCAGATTTTGAAAATAAAAGTAATTGTAGAGATATTAATGCAACTTTAGAGAGCCCAGTTCCTTTCATTGACAATCAAACACCTGATGCATCAAGTTCATTTATAGACTGGAATTGTTTACAATACACATCTACAATAATCTAATGCTTCCTCCCTTCCCACTGTCCAGGGCCCTCAAACACTCCTTCCAGGTGAAACAGCGATTTACTTGTACTTCTTGCAATTTAGTATACTGTATTCGATGCTCACAATGCGGTCTCCTCTACATTGGGGACACCAAATGCAAATTGGGTGACCGCTTTGCGGAACACCTCCGTTCATTCCATGAGGGTGACCCTCTCGGTCCTCGGCTTCTTACACTGTTCCAACAAAGCTCAACGTAAGCTCGAGGAACAGCACCTCATCTTGCAATTAAGCACTTTACAGCCTTCTGGTCTCAACATCGAGTTAAACAATCTCAACCTTTGCCCCTATTTTTTCACATGGCAACTGTTGGTGATTGTGCCATTCCCATTTATACCTCTTCTAGACTTATCTTTTGTTTCTTTACTTGTCCCATCACCATCTGCTTTTGCTTTTCACAGAATCACAGAAACCCCACAGTGCAGATAGAGGCCATTTCGGCCCATCGAGCCTGCACCGACACATATCCCACCCTATCCCCGTAACCCCACGTATTTTAATCCCCCTAACACTAAGGGTCAATTTATCATAGCCAATCAACCTAACCCGCACATCTTTGGACTGTGGGAGGAAACCGGAGCACCCGGAGGAAACCCACGCAAACACAGGTACTATCATACCTTTTGTCATTTAATCTCTCCTGCCTTCCACCCTATCACAGACCTTCCTTTTTGTTCTTTCCTCCCCTCCCCCCTTTCCCGGCTTAAAATCTGTTACATCTCCCAACTTTTTCCAGTTCCGACAGAAGGTCCTCGACCTGAAACGCTAACTGTTTCTCTCTCCACAGATGCTGCCTGACCTGATGAGTATTTCCAGCATTTTCTGTTTTTATTTCTACAATAACCTAACTTGCAGTGCATTCTATATAAGGCAAAATTGTCCCTGTCCTGGACCTTTTGGCACCTGCTTGACTGATACTGGCAACCAATGAAAGAAGCTGATGTTTCTTATGAATTGCAAATAAGCAGACACGTTGGCTGAAACACCGATTGGCAACTCAAAAGGCTGTTTGCATTCAAACGTAGAAACATAGAAGATAGGAGCATGAATAGGCCATTCGGCCCCTCAAGCCTGTTCTGCCATTTAATGAGATCATGGCTGGTCATCCAAATTTAGTACCCTGTCCCTGCTTTCTCCCCATATCCCTTGATCCCTTTAGCCTTAAGAAATATATCTAACTCCTTCTTGAATGTATTTAATGAATTGGCCTCAGCTTCCTTCTGTGGTAGAGAATTCCACAGGTTCACCACTCTGGGTGAAGAAATTCCTCCTCATCTCAGTCCTAAATGGCTTACCGCTTATCCTTAGACTGTGACCCCTGGTTCTAGACACCCCCACCATCGGGAATATCCTTCCTGCATCTAGTTTGTCTAGTCCTGTTAGAATGTTATAAGTTTCAATGTGATCCCCTCTCATTCTTCTAAACTCTAGCGAATATAAGCCTAATCGACTCAATCTCTCCTCATACTTCATTCCTGCCATCCCAGGTATCAGTCTGGTGAATCTTTGCTGCACTCCCTCCATGGCAAGAACATCCTTCCTCAGATAAGGCAACCAAAACTGCACACAATACTCAAGGTGTGGTCTCACCAAGGCGCTGTACAACTGCAGCAAGACATCCTTGTTCCTGTACTCAAATCCTCTCGCTACGAAGGCCAACATACCATTTGCCTTCTTAACCGCCTGCTGCACCTGCATGCTTACCTTCAGCGACTGGTGCACAAGGACACCCAGGTCTCGTTGCACTTCCCCTTCTCCCAATCTATTGCCATTCAGATAATAATCTGCCTTCCTGTTTTTGCCACCAAAGTGGATAACCTCACATTTATCCACGTTATAGTGCATCTGCCATACTTCTGCCCAATCACCCAACCTGTCCAAATCATACTGGAGTTTCTCGGCATCCTCCTCACAGCACACACGCCCACCCAGCTTTGTGTCATCTGCAAATTTGGAGATATATCTAGTTTCCTTGTCTAGATCATTAATATATATTGTGAATAGCTGGGGTCCAAGGACTGATCCCTGCGGTACCCCACTCGTCACTGCCTGCCACTCGGAAAAATACCCGTTTATTCCAACTCTTTGCTTCCTGTCTGCCAACCAGTGCTCTATCCAAGTCAGTACCTTACCCCCAATCCTATGTGCTTTAACTTTGCAAGCTAATCTCTTATGCGGGACCTTATCGCTCCCTTATCTATTCTACCAGTTACATCCTCAAAAAATTCCAGTAGATTAGTCAAGCATGATTTACCTTTTGTAAATCCATGTTGACTTTGCCCGATCCTGTCACTGTTTTTCAAGTGCTCTGCTATTACATCTTTTATAATGGACTCTAGCATTTTCCCCACTACCGATGTCAGGCTTACCGGTCTATAATTCCCCGTTTTCTCTCTACCACCTTTTTTCAATAGTGGGGTTACATTAGCTACCCTCCAATCCATGGGAACTGTTCCAGATTCCATCGAATGTTAGAAGATGATCAGCAATGCATCTACTATTTCTAGGGCCACTTCCTTAAGTACCCTAGGATGTAGATTATCAGGCCCTGAGGATTTATCGGCCTTCAATCCCGTCAATTTCCCTAACACCATTTCCCTACAAATACTGATTTCATTCAATTCCTCCCTCTCATTAGACCCTATGTTCCCGACATCTCTGGGAGGTTACTTGTGTCCTCCTTTCTGAAGACAGAACCAATGTATGTATTTAATTGGTCTGCCATTTCTTTGTTCCCCATTATAAATTCCCCTGATTCTGACTGCAAGGGACTTATGCTTGACTTCACCAATCTTTTTCTCTTCACATACCTATAGAAGCTTTTACAGTCAGTTTTTATGTTCCCTGCAAGCTTACTCTCATATTCTATTTTCCCCCTCTTAATTAATCCCTTTGTCCTTCTTTGCTGAATCCTAAACTGTTCCCAATCCTCAGGTTTGCTGCTTTTTCTGGCCAATTTATATGTCCTCTCCTTGGATCTTATGCTATCCCTAATTTCCCTTGTTAGCCACGGTTGAGTCACCTTTTTTGTTTTATTTTTATGCCAAACAGGGATGAACAAATTCTGTAGTTCATCCATGCGATCTTTAAATGTTTGCCATTGCCTATCCACCATTAACCCTTTCCGACCCAGCCAACTCGCGCCTCATACCATCGTAGTTTCCTTTATTTAAATTCAGGACCCTAGTCTTTGAGTGAACTACTTCACTCTCCATCTTAATGAAGAATTCTATCATATTATGATCACTCCGACCCAAGGGGCCTCGCACAAGATTGCTAATTAATCCTTTCTCATGACATAATACCCAGCCTAAGATGACCTGATCTCTAGTTGGTTCCTCAACATATTGGTCCAGGAAACCATCCCGTATACACTCTAGGAATTCCTCCTCCACAGTATTGTTACTAATTTGGTTAGCCCAATCTATATGTAGATTAAATTCACCCATGATAACTGCTATGCCCTTATTGCACGCTTCTCTAATTTACCATTTAATGCCATCCCCAACCTCAACATTACTGTTTGGAGGTCTGTATACAACTCCCTCTAACGTTTTCTGCCCCTTGGTATTTCCCAGCTCTACCCATACAGATTCCACATCATCAGAGCGAATATCCTTTCTTACTTTTGTGTTAATCTCCTCAGTATTCATGCCTAGATTCATTTTAAGGACCAGAATCATCCCTTCTTTCAATATTAAAATATAAAAAACATTTAATTCTGCATATCTTTTCTCATAACTTAGAGCCCCAAGTCTCAGACTCATCCAGTTGCTTTTTCCTAACTTTTATCCAATGTATCAATATACTTTTGTTGGTGGGGTGCCAACAATTGCACACAGTGACCCCACGTGGTGAGTTGCACTTCTTTTACACAAATGGAAAATGCCTTGTGCCCATCGATGGTCTGGAGTGGTTTTTATACCAGAATTTTTGGGTGAGCTCCTTTGCATATCTACTGGGGTAGTGATTGGCGTAAAACCTTTGAAGTAATGTACTGGGATACATGGAAATTAGCGTGCAGCCTTTAAAAATCAGTTCTAGCTGAAGATTGCATCAGCAGTCTGGGGGAACGACACGTAAGTAAGCAACAGTGCTTGGCTGAGTGGGATGACTGTCAGCTAGCATGACTGGATGTCTCATGACTTGTTATGGCACTTTACAAGAATGTCTAGCACAGGAGAACCTGACAGAGGAAGAATGCAGCAGGGCATGACTTAGAGACAGAGAAGAAGACAGAGAAGAAGAAGAATTTTATTGAGTCCTAACATTCAAAAGCTGCTGGATGAAATAGAACACAAGAGAAAGAGAATGGCAGGTAATCTGCCAAAAAAAAGCGTTCGTGCCTGGAGAGATGTGGCACTGGCAGTGAGTGCCTACTCTTTCATTCCCAGGACTGCAGACAAGTTCCGCAAGAAGTTCAATAATCTGACCATGATAAACAAGGTAATACTTTGGCCACTCTCCCTTTGCTTCCTTGGGCGTCCTGGACACCAGCACACTCTTCACCATCTTAAAAAATAATCACTCTGCAGCTAACCATTCACACTGCATTCCTGTTAAAGGGAGCACTAACTCAGGACCTTATAGGACGGCTACCTATCTCCTCTAACAGCATTAACTTCCATGCGCAACCCTAAAACTACTCCCTCCATTTTAACTTTGGACTTTGTTGTATTAAATTAGAATGTGAACTTATGTTGTGCTTTGTTATTCATGGAGGTTAGAGTCATACAGGAAAGGGTATACTTATTTTGTGCTGAGTTATTCAGTCAGTTGATGATTATTGGCACGGCCGTGTAGGGACAAAGAGTAGTGATGTGCTTTAATGTTCTAGCATGAGTACTGGATTGATGGATTGTTCCTTTATTTGAAGGCGGGGGAGAAGGAAGTAAGACACTGGTATCAAAGATAGACTTTGGTAAACAGAAGAGAAGGCCTCAGTGACATTTATTGAGGAGTCCTCTGAGTGAAAGTAATCATGATGCTTCCCTCCATATATTTCTGCCTACAAAGCAGCTAAGACCACCTCCCCAGCAATGTTTAAGTCCAGGCCGAAGTTGTGCAAGGTGCAGCTGGCTACAACTATGCATGACATATGCACGGCAGCATACCGCAGAGCCGCTTCAGACTTATCTAGGCAGCAAAAACACCCCTTTAAGACACCTATGGTCCTCTTGTATTTGTAGATGTTTGTAGAGGCATGTGCCCCGGTATAGCTCTCCTCTGCTGATGTTCATATCACTTCTAATAGGGTCAATATCCATGGGAGCAGGAGGTAGGCTTTGTCACCCAACAAGCCATCCGTTTGCAAGACTTTCTTCCCTGAAGCAGGCCAGAGCAGGCCAAAGTTCAAAATATGAATGCAGTGTGACAACTTCCAGCATATCTTGCTTTGATGTGTAGGATCCTTTGCATGCTGTCACATACAAACTGTACATTCAGGGAGTGGAAGCCCTTCCTACTGAGGAAGGTGAGGAGGCTTTCTGTAGGAACTCACAAAACAACACCTAATGCACCCTGGGCCTTAGGAAAGCTAGCAACCCCATAAAACTGGATAGCCCTATCTTGTTGCTGCCTTGCTGTTATGAATTGTCCAACTCTTCTGTCAAGTGGATTAATCACCTGAAGAATGCAGATCTATTCTGCACTTTGGCTGATATTACGTAGATACCCCATGGCTGTCTGAATTTGCCAGTGCCATAAAAGTTGAGCATGGTAGTCACATTCAGAGCCACAAGAAAGCGGTGCAGGTAGATGGCCGTGGCTACAAGTTATCATGCAGTAGGTGGCAGTGCTGTCTTATTGCCTCAATTGGTGAAGTGCACATTTATATACATCATCTCACTAAGCACCTCATATGACCGGGTTTGACTGTATATTCTATGGGGGGTAATATCTGGTGAGGTTCGTCCTCCTTAAGTGCTGTCTGATTCTCCTTTGCTCCATTCTGTGCTGCTCCTGCTACTCCTCCATGATAATGGCATACTGGTACTCAAATAAGGAATACCATGCCTGCTACTGCAAAGGCTTTTTGTCCGTGGGGAAGGGTCACAGTCTCCCAATGGTCTCACACTCTCCAAGTGGTCTCACACTCATTGGGATGTGCAAGAGGTGATAGAAGAGTGGTGTGGGATTAGCGATACCAACCACGGCCACAATCCAACCAACACTTCATTGCACTTTTAAGTAGCTGCCCATTAGCATAGTTTTTTTTTAATTCGCTTATGGGATCTGGGCGTCGCTGGCAAGGCCAGCATTTATTGCCCATCCCTAATTGCCCTTGAGAAGGTGGTGGTGAGCCGCCTTCTTGAACCGCTGCAGTCTGTGTGGTGAAAGTGCTGTTAGGTAGGGAGTTGCAGGATTTTGACCCAGCGATGATGAAGGATCGGCGATATACTTCTAAGTCAGGATGGTGTGTGACTTCATAATCATAATCATAATCAACTTTATTGTCACTGTTAGTGCACAAGTGCAGTACAACGAAATGTAGGCTTGCGGCTCCCGAGAGTGTACATTTAGATTAAGACATTTAAACATTCAACATTCATTTGGCTTGTAATACATTAACATAAACATAACCATAATAAAGTGCATTGGCAGATGTGCAGGCTTTAGAGTTTATTTGTGGAGTTCAGTAGGATGACAGCCCTGGGAAAGAAGCTGTTCCTAAATCTGGTCGTACGGGTGCGAATGCATCTGTAGCGTCTCCCAGATGGCAGGAGGGCGAACAGACTGTGGCTGGGGTGGGTAGGGTCTTTGATGATGGTCCGTGACCTCCGTAAACAGCGTTTCTGGTATATGTGCTCTATGGTCGGTAGCCGGGTGCCGGTAATGCGTTGGGCAGTTTTGACTACCCGCTGCAGGGCTTTCCGGTCATAGTAGCTACAGCTGCCATACCATACTGTGATACAGTTCGTCAGGATGCTCTCTATTGTGCAGCGGTAAAAGTTAGAGAGGATCAGGGGTGACAGGTTACATCCCTTCAGCCTCCTTAGGAAATATAGGCGCTGCTGGGCCTTCTTCACCAGAGAGGAGGTATTGAGGGACCAGGAGAGGTCTTCCGTGATGTGGACTCCGAGGAACTTAAAGCTGTCCACCCTTTCCACCACAGCCCCATGGATGTGGATGGGGGTGTGACTTCCGCCTTTAGACTTCCTGAAGTCCACAATGATTTCTTTGGTTTTCTTGATGTTAAGGGCCAGGTTGTTATCGGCGCACCACTTCACGAGATGCTGGACCTCCTCCCTGTAGGCTGACTCATCGTTGTTGGTGATCTGGCCTACTACCGTGGTATCATCCGCAAACTTGGAGGGGAACTTGGAGGTGGTGGTGCTCCCATGCGCCTGCTGCCCTTGTCCTTCTAGAGGGAAGAGGTCGCGGGTTTGGGAGGTGCTGCCGAAGAAGCCTTGGCAAGTTGCTGCAGTGCATCTTGTAGATGGTACACACTGCAGCCACGGTACGCCGATGGTGAAGGGAGGGAGTGAATGTTTATAGTGGTGGATGGGTTGCCAATCAAGTGGGCTGCTTTGTCCTGTATGGTGTCGAGCTTCTTGAGTGTTGTTGGAGCTGCACTCATTGCATCACACTCCTTATTTGTGCCTTGTAGATGGTGGAAAGGCTCTAGGGAGTCAGGAGGTGAGATACTCGCCACAGAATACCTAGCATCTGACCTGCTCTTGTTGCCACAGTATTTATGTGGCTGGTCCAGTTAAGTTTCTGTTCAATGGTGACCCCCAGCATGTTGATGGTGGGTATTTCGGCGATAGTAATGCCGTTGAATGTCAAGGGGCGGTGGTTAGATGCTCGCTTTTTGGAGATAGTCATTGCCTGGCACGTCTTGGCATGAATGTTACCTACCACTTATCAGCCCATGCCTGAATGTCGTCCAGGTCTTGTTGCATGTGGGCATGGACTGCTTCATTATTTGAGGAGTTGTGAATGGCACTGAACACTGCAATCATCAGTGAACATCCCCATTTCTGACCTTATGTTGGAGGGAAGGTCATTGATGAAGCGGCTGAAGATGGTTGAGCCTAGGACATTTCCCTGAGATGTCCTGGGGCTGAGATGATTGACCTTCAACCAACACATCTTCCTTTGTGCTAGGTATGACTCCAGCCAGTGGAGAGTTTTCCCCCCGATTCCCATTGACTTCAGTTTTACTCGGGCTCCTTGATGCCACACTCGGTCACATGCTGCCTTGATGTCAAGGGCAGTCACTCTCACCTCACCTCTGGAATTCAGCTCCTTTGTCCATGTTTGGACCAAGGCTGTAATGAGGTCGGAAACCGAGTGGTCTTGGTAGAACCCAAACTGGGCATCTGTGGGAAAGTTATTGGTGAGTAAGTGCCACTTGATAGCACTGTCGATGACACCTTCCACCACTTGGCTGATGATTGGGAGTAGACTGATGGGGCGGTAATTGGCCGGATTGGATTTGTCCTACTTTTTGTGGACAGGACATACCGGGGCAGTTTTGCACATTGTCGGGTAGATGCCAGTGTTGTAGCTGTACTGGAACAGCTTGGCTAGAGGCGCGGATTGTGCTATGAGGAGTGATTGAGTAGACTTAGGCCTATATTCCCTAGAGTTTAGAAGAATGAGAGGTGATCTCATTGAAACGTATAAAATTCTTCAGGGTTTGACAGGGTAGATGCTGGGAGGATGTTTCCCCTGGCTGCGGAATCTAGAACCAGGGATCGCAGTCTCAGAATAAGGGGTCGGCCGTTTAGGATTGAGATGAGGAGAAATTTCTTCACTCAAACGGTTGTGAATCTTTGGAATTCTCTACTCCAGAGGGCTTTGGATGCTTAGTCGTTGAGTATATGCAAGACAGAGATCGTTAGATTTTTGGATACTAAGGGAATCAAGGGATATGGGGATAGTGCAGGAAAGTAGAGTTGAGGTAGAAGATCAGCTATGATCTTATTGAATGGGGGAGGAGGCTCAAAGGGCCAAATGGCCTATTCCTGCTCCTATTTCTTATTTTCTCAGACTTGCAGAAAGAGGGAGAATCGATAAGACAAAGAAGTGGAGATGAAAAGTGAGATATGAGGATAACATTGAGAAGTTGTTTGAAAGGCATACAGCGATAATGTGTGATAAACTAAAAGGAAAAACAGACTGGGAGACAGAAAGAATTATAGAGTGGGAGAGGAGCAGAGAGACAGTTACAGTAAGAGGAAGTCACAATTTTTCTTTTATTTTTGACCATAGGACATCAACTAAACTGTTAAAGTAAATTATATTTAAAAGGCCACAATGACACATAGCATAAAACAAGTTGGTTACAATGATGCTACCAATGTCTTGTGACCAGCTGTCTCTAGCAGTGTTTTTGCCAAAATGTGTGTCTGTAGTGAGATCTCAAGGCTGTACTTCATGATATTTAATGGGAAAAAATCAAATAAACACCATGGATTTTCTGTGATTTAGTGGTTGGATTTAAGCCAGATGGATAACAGCTGGAAGCATGCAGTAGTTCTAGAGGCACCTTAATCACTTTTAGTGATAGATGCAACTCATTGTATTCCCCAAGAGAGCTTTTCATTACTAATTGCAATTGGCTGCTTTCAAGCTTGTCTTTCATCTGGATAAGAAATGTTTATTAGCAATATTTCTGCACCTAAGTTGCTTGATTTCTTCAAAATAAACAGCTGTAATCACAATAATGAACTTCCTACTTCTTGTGAAAATTGTATTACAGTTGTATTTTTCCTTCTCAGTTAAAGTCTAATCTATCAAATGTGAGCCATGTCATTAAACATTTAGTTATAGGTTCCTTGATTAGGGATTTAATTGAATTTTTAACAGCTGTGCTTCAGAATCTATGAACCTAAAATTTATAAATAACCAGTATATAATAGAAATGAGATTTCTTTCTTGCAAGGAATTAAAATTCCAACTATTTTGTTTATTTTATTTTTCAAATTTTACATTCTGATTAAGTCAGAATTGACTTGCTAGTTCACCATATATGAATGACATAAAAGGATTCTGCACATAGGCTGCAGTGGCATTAATTGGCCTGGAGTTTCCTCCACATTTGCACTCAGATACACACGTAATCTGGATGCAAACAAATTACGTGGTTTAAAAGATCGTGGAATTTTGGGTGTAAATAAGTTGCACACGTAACTGCAATACGCCCTAGTCTCCATGATCTTTTACACCCGTCCATCAAACCTTCCCTCCGAGTGAATCTCTGCCCATAAAACTGGCCACGTTCCTGACTCTCAGATGCGACTATTCTCCAGTTGCGTTTGTTCGGTGGGGTCTCTCAACATTACGTCCAAATTTCAGGCGCAGCAGCAAAGTAATTTTCAGGTCTTTTAATTGCAATTTTTTGAGCGTTTTTAAAAAATGTATTCTCACTGAGACCTGCTCTGTATTATCTGTTTCTTTGAATGCATTTTTATGGCAAAGTAAAAGTCACGTTAAAATTTGAAAAGCTTCCCCAATTGTAGGTTCTTATAAAATGCTGTGCCTGAATGGAAACATTAAGGAGTAAAAATTGGGTAGTGCCCCCTTTGGGGTGCTAGCTTCCCGGGGTGCTAATTTTAGCGCTCCGAAAAAGTTAGCTCCCCCGTGGCCGGTTTTCCCAGGTAGCGCCCCGAGAGGGAGGAGAGGCGCTACTGGAAGCGCCCCGTGTCCCTGTTGGGGTGCTACGAGCCAATATCGCGGCGCTACGTGCCTCAGCGCCACATCGCACTGCGGTACTGCAGGCCTTCCCTTATTAAAGGGGAGGAGCCTGGCGCAGCGCGTCCCAGTGCCCAGCTGGGCCACTAGGGATCGGGAGTGCCGGCAAACGAGCCCAAGGATTGCCGGGCTCACGGAGAGCAGCCGGCACCCCACAAGGGGGCTTCACAGGGGTCGGGGACAGCAACAGGGGTCGGGGACAGCAACGGGGGCAGGTGCTGGCAGGCGGCCAGCAACAAAAATGGGCGCCTGCCACCTCCCCTTTAACTAGTGCCGCCCCGGCCGCAGGTAGGCCCCCCTGACCCCGGCGGACATATCGTCAAGCGGTAAGTCGGGGGGCGCCACCCGACATTACAGCTGGGGCGTGAGCGGGGCGCTGCGCACAGCGATGACGTCATCACCGGCGGTGCAGCACCGCGTGGCGCTAATGGTTAGCACCGGCGTTAACCTCCTGCCAAATTTCGTATTAGCGGCGCCGCGCCCAGGCGCTAACAGGAGGTGCAAATCAACTGAATTTAGCCTCCTAAAACTCTAAGAAGCAATATACTCTGGTTTGGGTTCGGTGTTTCCTTGAGCCCCGATTGTTTCTGCTGATTTATGCCAATTTACATCCATTTTGAGTTTGGGCGCATTCCAGTGAGATTGGGCGGATACTTGGGCATTTTTCAACATTGGCAAAATTGGCACAGCTTCAGCGCAATTTCGGGTGCAACTTCCGGGTTGCAGCGACGGAGGAAACTTCAAACTATATTAGATCCTATGCCTCTTATTTACTTTTGAAAATAAGTTATTTTCATGCTTTCTATAAATTTAGATAGTTGAAGTACAAAACTGTTTTCATGTCACAGCACAAAATTGGGCAATTGTAGAATTCAGCACTGATTGCCACATTAGAAGAAAAATATTTCCTCATGGTATAAATCGTTTCAAAAAAACTGAAATGTGTAAATTGCTGAAGAATGCCCTCAGCATTACTGCTCTTGTAAGGAGTGGGCGGCAGTTCCACTCCTTACAAGGCCAAGCGAGAACTCCTGGAGTCAGCGGGGACTCAATATAACCAGGTCCTTTTTCCGCCAGAGTTATGACAGAAGTCCAGCTGAACACTCTGGAATAAATTCATAGCCCATTTTTTTTTCTAAGAATGACATGAATAAATATTATTAGCAGCATTGGTTCAAAAAAATTCATACAATATGTGTTAGCTCTCCTGCATTATCAGGATATGTATAATCCAAGTGTGCTGAGAGATTGCTATTACAAAAAAATACCGCTTTCATTGGGAAATCTTTGCATAATTATATCTGTATCAGTATGGCTTCTGATAGTAGTTTCAAAGCCTTAAGCTACCACATTCAATTAAGTGCATATGTTCCATAGTAAAGACGACAGTATTTCCATTTTCACATTACTTTGGAGGCTATCTTCAATTCAGAATATTTCTTAGTAACATTCATCCAAGTCCGTTTCATTTCTGAACCAGCATTAATCTGATGGGACAGTCCAGCCTGGCACTGAACTTAGTTACTGGGCCAATTTCTAGACCCAAAGAGACCGCCTTGCTTTTCATGGAGCCCGTCAAGAAGAGCAATTAGGTCAAGGCCAGGAAACTGGGAAGCAACCAGCACTTAAGCATTCTGATTTCCATCTGCACATTGCTATTTATAGCCCATTCAGAAATACTAGTGATTAAGTAGTTAATTAATACCATGAGAAGTTTGAAAGGAGACGATTTTCCCTGGATATTTCAAGCGCTAAAGAGCCTCCGAGGTGGCCAAGATGGGGTCTTGAGCTGCAACGGCGGCTTAACCTGCATTTAGTGCAAGATGCCATCTTAGTAAAGGAGTTGAAGCTCATGCTTGGAACAGCCGCCCGGATGATTGTTAAGGGGCTGCATGCCAATTAACTTGCCTTCTAGTGCTCATTAATGAGGCTCCACGGCATTTTGGTGGCAAGCACTTGAACCAACGCCCTCTCCTACCAGCGACCAGCCGAACAGGAGTAAACAAGTTGTTGCTCAGGATTTTGAGCACTACTTAAAGGCATGCTCAGTTTTCCCTGTTCACCTGCTGGTGGAGGTTTGAAGAGGACTTTTGAAGCACATCGGGAGACTTTCTGGGACAGTTTGTCAAGATTTCACCAACACGTGAGCAACATTTATTCCGGAAATTCTCTGAGGACTTCACCTAAACAGAGTAAGTGCTGTGTTACTCTACCTTATAGGAGTCACCAGGAGAAAGGGAGTGCTTGGTCATGGGCATCTTGCTAGGGCTCCCCCTTGGTTTGGACAAGGAATGGGAGCAGGACATTAGGCCAGGCAGAGCAGCACCAGCTGCTGTAGAAGAGGGACAGGAGGGTGAGGTGGACTCCTTCCCCCCTTCGGGTACAGGACATCCCTCCTCCTCTGGACTTCCTCCACCAGGACCTGTGCGTCCCCTCCCTCGGTCCCTGAGCCATCCTGAAACCTGCCATTGTATGTCAGCCAGCCCACTCCACACCTTCAGTGAAGTGGGTGCATGGAGCCCGCATATACTAAGCCACGAAAATTGCTTCTAATCAGCGCTTGAGTACTAAACCTGCAGATGTCTGTTTTAGCGCTTCCAGGTAAGTTCAAATTATGGTAATCAGCAAATAAGCCCAAAATTGTGTGCTAAAACCAGACTTTTAAACAGGCGTGTCTTATTAGCACTGCACCCACTTAGCACCTGTTTTCACCCTTTGGCCAAAATAACCCCCAGTATGTCTATCCATGCACATACATGTTGATTGGCTGGTTTCTGTTAGGCGCGATTATCAAATTCATGAAGCATGAATCTAAGCAGAGGGAACCAAATTCCACTTACCAGTTTGATGTGTAGGTGGTATTCACAAACTGAAACGGGTGAACTATAACATTTATGAAGGTGCAAAGTATACCCACTGTGTTGTTTCAGTCATAACAGGGAAGAATTTTCACTGGGTTCTCCCGGTCTCCCACTAAAAATCCTGCAGAAATGGTGTTAACGGTTGTTTTTAGCTGTTTATACCAGTTCTCTGTGCATTTCACCAATCTCCCAGAGGAGAGCCCCTGCAGAAGTTCCAGAGGTTGTCTTTCTACCCTCTTTTCCCTTTTTGTTTGTACTTAGAAACTAGCATTTGACTTATTTTTACAGATCTTTCCATTCTTCACTTCTACATAATGAGGCGGGGACTGATAATGTAGTTTCAATGCTGTGGTGACAGGACCACTGGTATTTGGGAAGCTGTGTGTGCCTGCAGGACTTCTGACTGTCCTTGTACTATAATGTGAAGTCAGTTCGTTTGCACATGATGCGATGGAAACTCAGCAAGCAAGATCAAGGGGTGGGTTGCCCAGTGTCAACAGTTGTCAAAAGACAGCTGGCTGCCCTTAAAGCTATCCTGCCATAAAGTAGAAAGACGCCATTCCAGGATGCAGCTTTGGAGGGCCAGCTGTTGGTGGTCCTGCAGAAGAGGGTTCTCCTTTTTATAGGGCAGTGATATGTAACTGGTAGAATAGATAAGGGAGAATCAGTGGATATGGTGTATTTGGACTTTCAGAAGGCTTTTGATAAGGTCCCGCATAAGAGATTAGCGTGTAAAGTTAAGGCACATGGGATTGGGGCAAAGTACTGACTTGGATAGAGAACTGGTTGGCAGACAGGAAGCAAAGAGTTGGAATAAACGGGTCTTTTTCCGAGTGGCAGACAGTGACTAGTGCGGTACCGCAGGGATTGGTCCTAGGACCCCAGCTATTCATAATATATATTAATGATCTAGACGAGGGAGCTAGATGTAATATCTCCAAGTTTGCAGATGACACAAAGCTGGGTGGGCGTGTGTGCTGTGAGGAGGATGCTGAGAAACTCCAGTACGATTTGGACAGGTTGGGTGATTGGGCAGATGCATGGCAGATGCAGTATAATGTGGATAAATGCGAGGTTATCCACTTTGGTGGCAAAAACAGGAAGACAGATTATTATCTGAACGGCAATAGATTGGGAGAAGGGGAAGTGCAACGAGACCTGGGTGTCCTTGTGCACCAGCCGGTGAAGGTAAACATGCAGGTGCAGCAGGCGGTTAAGAAGGCAAATGGTATGTTGGCCTTCGTAGCGAGAGGGTTCGAGTACAGGAACAAGGATGTCTTGCTGCAGTTGTACAGGGCCTTGATGAGACCACACCTTGAGTATTGTGTGCAGTTTTGGTCGCCTTATCTGAGGAAGGATGTTCTTGCCATGGAGGGAGTGCAGCAAAGAATCACCAGACTGATACCTGGGATGGCAGGAATGACGTATGAGGAGAGATTGGGTCGATTGGGCTTATACTCACTGGAATTTAGAAGAATGAGTGGGGATCTCTTTGAAACTTATAAAATTCTAACAGGACTAGACAGACTAGATGCAGGAAGGATGTTCCCGATGGCGGGGGAGACCAGAACCAGGGGTCACAATCTAAGGATAAGGGGTAAGCCATTTAGGACAGAGATGAGGAGGAATTTCTTCACCCAGAGAGTGGTGAACCTGTGAAATTCTCTACCACACAAGGCCAATTCATTAAATATATTCAAGAAGGAGTTAGATATATTTCTTAAGGCTAAAGGGATCAAGGGATATGGCGAGAAGGCAGGGACAGGGTACTGAGTTTGGATGATCAGCCATGACCTCATTGAACGGCAGAGCAGGGTCGAGGGGCCAAATGGCCTACTCCTGCACCTATCTTCTATGTTTCTATGATATGCTCTGGTGAATAGCAGTGCCAGAGCAAACCTGGCTGAGGTTTACTGAAAGAGTGAATGCTGCTTCAACTGTGCACCAATCCAAGGAGCAGTTGAGGAAGAAATGTGCACCCTCCACAAGATTGCCATGGTGTTCATACTTTACCTAAATTTATAATCTTATAATGCATGTTTACAGCATTTCACTGTAAATTTGGTGGAGCATCACAGAGAGAGAATGCATCGCACTCTAGCAACTGCTCACTTACTTTCCAAATGCACAGGCATGCCCACGTTTTTACAGGGCACTCTATATTGCTGCCATGCCAATGTGTTTGGCCTGTGACTCCCTTTAAATGTGGAAAGCTACAAAACCAAGCACTCTGCATGCTGCATGTACAAATAACATAGCTGTTTGCTGGATCTGGATGACACACATATTATCACACATTCCTCATTCCAACATATGTCTCTTTTCTATCTGCCAGTAGAAGAGGGCCACACATAATAGATGGCAACACATGCAGACCGGAGGGAAGTCACCTACTCTGAAATCTTTGATGCTTTATGAGAAAAGAACACTTCAGATTCCAGATGTGGAGGCAATAAAAGGTGTAAAGGGTGGCGTGTGTGGTCAGCTTTGCCTCTGACTCCCTGAGCGGTTCGAATCGCTCCCACTCCCTTGGTTCTAGACCTGGACTTATTTGGGGGTTGTAATGAAATTGCAGCAAACAACTGAGTTGGTGAAAACAACTTGGATTTTATTTGAGACAAGAAAATATACACAACACAATAATCTTATTACTCTAAATGGGGGGAACAATTTGGAATATACATGGGAGAATAACAATAGACAGAATACCTCACCCCTCCCAATCCCACCTTACTAGTTAAGTTGGACTCTAAAGGATCAGGGATAATGCTCACCAAACGCAGGAATAGTTTGTAGAGTGGAAAAACTTGCAGAAAAAATAGCAGATCTTCGGTTTCTTCTGAGTTGGTTTCTTGTTGGTCGCGGTGGCCCAGTATTACCTGGTTGTTGGTAATATTGTTGGTTGTTTGTTTCTTGGGGCCCTTGGTTGCCGCGATTCCTTCCGTTCTCCTTCTGTTGTCCTTTCGTCGATTGATTGTCCCGAGGCTGATGGTGTCTTTCAAATGAGCTGTGCCTCTGTCTGTATGAACTGTACCGTCAAGTTCACACACCGTCCGAATAACCTTCACTGACTGTCCATATGACTCTCTGACTGTTTCTGTGTAAAAGCAGGCCTTAATTATACTGTTTTGAGGCCTTGCTTATCTGCCCGCCAAATCTTCTCTGGCTCATTGTTAATTTTGGTGGGCTCGTTAACTTTAATAGTTTTAAATTCTTTATCGAGTTTCGGGCTGGTCCCATCTGTACTGGTCTCGCTAGACGTGCTCCTATCTAGTTATCCAGCCAGCTAAACACTCATTCAAATAATTCCTCGAGAAGCGGGTTTGCTGTTTTGAAGCTTTACTTGAACAAATTTGTGAAACTGTAAACAAAGATAAAGTATGTTTTGTACATAGAACTGAGTACTATACATTAGATGTTACATAAGATATAAACATATTTATAACAATAGAATAGACTCATTGTATATCTAAATAGCACTTGAGCTAAACTTCTGTAGCTAACAACTAATAACTTCTTATAAATAAAGCATTGTCAAATACTACACTGACAAAGTTGCTATCATGTTAACAAACAAAGATACTCACAGACATTGCGTCCTGCCCAGCATATAAGATGAGATGACACAGGCTTGAGAATCCCTCATGGGAGATTCTCCATAACTCAGTAGGTTCTTTCTAGAATACTACTTCCGGGTTAAAACAGGAACAAGGTCAAATGACCTATTGCAGTATACTAACACTGCTATACACTAACTACCACTAGAGGGTGCTATCTACATGTAATAAGTCCAGAACACCATCTATCTTTAATTGACTTTTAACTAGTTTCGGGATTGCTTTGAAATCAGTTTAAGTGTGCAAAGTGGTTTTGGATGTCTCTCTGAGTGGTTTTAAACTGTTGTTCGATTGTCTTCTCCTGCTGGGGCCAGGGTCTCTTTTGTTGATTAGTGGCATGTATTGTATTATTCATGTTCTTGATGGCCCTGTAGGTTTTGGCGGGAACTGTCCTTCCGTAGGCCTATTGCCTTTATGTAGAATGACTGGGACGGTCCAGAACATTCCCAGACAATCTGGCCTTTGCCAATACTTAAACTGTTTGTCCTACAGTGCCCATCCGAATTCCTTTGTTGCAGCCTTCCACAGGCCTGGACATGCCTTTTAAAATAGCCAAAATCCTGGGGTTTTGATTTTATGCCCCTTTTGGCCCAATATTATTTTAAGCAGTCCAATATCTCTTCTTTTCTTGGTTTGGGGGAGTCTGTAGAATTTTGCGAGCCTTACAATGGAGGTTGAAGGACTCCCTCAAGCTCACAACTGGTATTATCCTTTACTCTTCCTTTGATCTTCTAAATGCCAATGAGGAGCTGGCAAAACCCTAAAACAAGCACCTACGAAGTTTGGAGCCATCTATGTGCAAGTCTACAACCTGCATATGTGCAGAGCTGCATGACCGTATAACTAACCTGCAGAACACCGTGTAGAGCATGGCCACTCCAGGGCCATCTGCAGTGGAGCTCCCTTTAAATGGAGGTCCTAACCTCAGGCATCTCCTCCATAATGAATACTCTGGCTTTGGCTTTGGCTCGAGATATGTTGGGCTCCAATTCACAGCAATGTCTCCTCTGGATTCATCATGCCAGAGAATTACATGGAGACAACCATAACGCAGGGTTTCAAGAACCTTGTTGCTGCCCACTAAGGCCATAGTAGCTTTGTGTGCATCACTATTATCTCTCTTTAGGTCTTGTTTCTGGGTGTCTCGAAGGGATCATGAGCTAGGGCTCTAATGGATAGCCTTAGTCCCGCAGCAGTCATTCATCCAGTCTTCTTTGTCCTTGAAATAATAATGGCACTTGATTGTCATAAAATAAAACAATCATGGCAGCCACAGGGGTAGCAGGTATTAGCATACATGATTCTGTGCCTTTGGCCACAGACAAGCTGCACATTCGTGGAATGGAATCCCTTTTTGTTCATGATGTGGGTAACATTGCGTTAGGAGCCCATATGGCCACATGCATGTCACCAGTAGTGCCCGTCACTTTGTGGAACCTAATAATAAAAAAACACAGAGCTCTTTCATCTTGGTCTGTCCTGGCAAAACAATGCATCTGTTACCTGTATGATTTACTCTTGGTGAGATTTGGCTGATAATTCCTTCTACTGCTTGGAAAGAACCAGCGACAAAATTCAAAGCAGTGGGCATCTTGACAGCTACTCAAAGACCTGTCTCTGTCATCAACGTGGTTTCAAGGTCTTAAATGGCTTCCCTCATGAATATTAATCTCCACATCCAGGTCTCTCAGGATATGTCCAAGTGGGATTGCCTTGTACTATACATACAGCTGGTGGGATAAGGGTGGCTCTGTCTTGAGCACCTATGGGTTTCCTATTCCTAGTGTAGATCTAAGTTTCGAGTGTCAATCACTGCATTATCAGCACTCCGATGTGAAGCAATATCAACAGAATGTGCTAAAACCTGGCAAGCTACCCTACAGTAGCCAGTTTGGCCTCTGAGTCAGAGGATGGTGGGTTCCAGCCCCACTCCAGGAGAGCTGAACACATAAACTAGGTTGGCATTCCAATGTGGAAGTGCTGTTTAGTCAAGGTGCAGTCCTTCAGATGTGATGTGAAATCGAGTTAATTGTCAGAAGACATTAATAACTACCATGAAAGTATTCACATATCAAGAAATTCAAGTCTCCCCTTCCAACTTTGACTGGCCCAAAATACAAGTTAAAATGGAATCGGACATACAAAATGACAAATGAAATCATATATATAAATTTATAAACACAGAGTGGGAGTAACCTTGGGCTATATTTGCCAGTTCTGGCATTAAACTCAAATTCTCACTGTTCTAAATTTATGGGATTTTACAGAGTTGGCCCCAATTAACTCTTCATGGCAAGCTCCACAGTTTTGGAATTAGGAGCTCGCCAAAGGATGGTTGGGAAATACGCATATCAGTAGCCCAAAAATTTAAGGGGGGTAACCTTAACAGGGACTGCATTGGCCAAAAAAACTGGCTGGCCAAGTAAATGTGGAGGCAGGAAATGGAGTCTATGAGCAAATGATGGAGCTGCACAGCACCCAAGGAACCTGTTTGGTGGCTGTTGAGGTACAGGTGCAAAGAAGTTTGCCCCATCTGATACTCCATAGAATAGTAGTGCAGAATCAACTCTGTGGACATAATCATATAACCTGGGAACAGATTCAGAAGAAGATGCCGCATCTTTAAGAGAGCTGCCAAGGTAAGATTACCCAACATTGCCATTTGCCAGGTAGATAGCGCAAAGTGTTGCCTATCCCCATTTGCTGTTCCCCACCAGCTTTCTCTGGCGAACCTGGCACTGGCCATGGGTCGCCCGCCTGCATATTAAAATCATGTTGGGGTCCTATTTACATCCTATTTACCTGCAGGGTGTGTCTCACATGCTGTTCAAAACCCACTAGTTAGACTGACAGTGGGCATGAGTACGGCGCCAACCCAGAAGGGAGGACGCTGCCTTTATTTCAACCTTCTGCATGCCCCATTCTCGTCGGGTGTGGGTGGTTTAAAATCGTCCCTTATTTATATAATAAAGTAACTCAGGATATGTAACAATGACATACAAACTGGATGCCACAAACTCTGGCATGTGGCTTCCACAATCTTTCAATAGGCAGAACTAATAAGCACTGTGGTAAGACGAGATCAATGACAAATCATTGCTGGTTTATTTTGCAGAATATACATGACTGAACAAATGTAGCAATTCCAGACTTTTTTCAACTTCTGCTACAATGCATTCCGTAACAACACAAAACAACAAAAGCACAATTCAATTCAATTCAATTCAAATCGCTTTATTGGCATGACAAGGTACATCTTATGTTGCCAAAGCATCAAAAAAACATTTATGGTTGAACACATAAATGCAGATCTATCCATACAGTGTATAAACAGATATATCCCTGAGTGTATAAATATACATTCATATAATTTGTATATACTCTTTTCTTAGATTTAATGGTTGTCCCTCTGTTTATGGCAAGCTGTAACATCGTGTGCCGCTAAGGTTACACAATTTCTCTGTTCCCCTAGTAGGTATGGGAGTTTTTGGTCGTCATTCAAATTTCTGAATTCAGGGCATATTTTTGTGAATTTTGGGTAGAAATTCTCCCTTATGCCCTGATATTTTCCACAAGCTGTGAGGGAGTGCGTCTCTGTCTCCACCACTCCCGGACTGCAGTGAGAGCATATCCTGTCCTCTCTTGTCAGCCTGGTCTGTCTGGGTCTGCCTTTTTCGATCGCCAGGCTATGTTCACTAAGTCTGTACATAGTCAAGGTTTTTCTCAATTTGCTATCTTTTACCGTGGTCAGGTATTCAGCCATGTTGTATTGTCTGTTTAGGGCCAAGTAGCAATTGAGTTTGTTTTGGGTTTTTGTTGTTTCTGCCCAATATGACAGATATTTTTCCTTTTGCTTAGTGACAATTGTGTTGGGTCGAATTCTCTGTGCTACGATGTCACTGTCCTGGGGCTGGTTATTGTTAGTAGTGTTAGTAGTTACTTCACTGAGTCCCAGGACTAGTTGACTGAGGGTATTCTTCTTTATGATCCTCTCTTGGCATTTCAGGGCTTCGTAATGATAGCAGTGGGGGTTGCTCATTTTTAGGTGTTTCCAAAATTTGGTGGCTCTTTTTTGGATAGTGATTATTAATGGATATTGGCCTAGTTCTGCCCTGCATGCATTGTTTACAGTTTTCCTTTGAGTCCGGAGGATACTTTTACAGAATTCTGCATGTAGGATCTCAATTGGGTGTTTGTCCCATTTTGCAAATTCTTGTTGTGTTAGCGGTCCCCACACCTCACTGCCATAGAGTGCAATTGGTTCAATTACTGATTTAAAAATTTTGAGCCAAATGCTAATTGGGATTTCTATTTGGATTGATTTTTTAATGGCATAGAAAGCCCTTCTTGCTTTCTCTTTCAGTTCATTCACAGCCAGATGAAAATTTCCCGTAGAACTGATTTTTAAGCCCAAGTATGTGTAGTTAGTGGTTTGTTCAATTTTAGTTGTTCCTAGTGTGAAATTTATTCTGGGTCCCTGATGGCTATCACGAATAGCAGACAGAATATTCTCATTTTGTTTTGTTTCCTTTCGGGACAGTTTCTAACTGGAAAAACCAACCTGCTATTTTTTTTAAATTCATTCACAGGATGTGGGCGTCACTGGCAAGGCCAGCATTTATTGCCATTCTTTAATTGCCCTTGAGAAGGTGGTGGTGAGCCACCTTCTTGAACCGCTGCAGTCCGTGTGGTGAAGGTACTGCCACAGTGCTGTTAGGGAGGGACTTCCAGGATTTTGACCCAGCGATGAAGGAATGGCGATATATTTCCAAGTCAGGATGGGGTGTGTGACTTGGAGGGGAACTTGGAGGTGATGGTGTTCCCATGCGCCTGCTGCCCTTGTCCTCCTAGGTGGTAGAGGTCACGAGTTTGGGAGGTGCTGTCGAAGAAGCCTTGGCGAGCTGCTGCACCGCATCTTGTAGATGGCACACACTGCAGCCACGGTGCGCCGGGAGTGAATGTTTACTGTAGTGGATGGGGTGCCAATCAAGCGGCTGCTTTGTCCTGGATGTTGTCGAGTTTCTTGAGTGTTGTTGGAGCTGCACTCACCCAGGTAAGTGGAGAGTATTCCATCAGACTCCTGACTTATGCCTTGTAGATGGTGGAAAGGCTTTGGGGAGTCAGGAGGTGAGACACTCGCCGCAGAATGCCCAGCCTCTGACCTGCTCTTGTTACCACAGTATTTATGTGGCTGGTCCAGTTAAGTTTCTGTGCTCAGGCCAAGACCTGCCTTCTTGCAGCCTTTGTTAGATCTCACTGGTCCTGAACATGTTCTTTTTTCTCTGCTTTAATTTTGACCCCCCATGAAGTGGAATCTCAGCACACTACCCTGGCAACTATCCCCGCTGAACTCAAATGAATCGAATCATCTCAACCACAATAGGTATGAACAATCACGGAAATGTCCAAAACAACTTTCATTCTCTGAAGCGCGCTGGTTCAGACACCCTGTCTGAACCCTATTCCACATCTCCCAGCCCTGCTGTGCTGTGAATTTAACCTCTTGGATGCTAAGCTTAATCCAATAGTAAAATTTTTAACATATAATACATCCATGGCCCACCACGGAAGCAAAGTCAGAAATCCCAAAATGTGACAATGCCTTCTTTCATCCATGAAATACTGTATTTGTGGTGCTTTAAAACCAACAAGCATTATTATTTTTTAATTGGACTTGACAAACACCACAGGACTCTTCATTTGTTGCTCCGTGAGCTCCTGTGAAAGTACGGGCTCCTCTTGTTTTCAGCTTTTTCTGTTCTGCTGAAATCTTACAAATGCTTCAGTTACAGTCAGCTGCCTAGTGAATTAGCAGACAATATTTGGCTAATTTAGATTCCATACAAACATTATGCACTGTTAGGAGAGAGTTTTTTTTTAATGAACATTTTTATTCATAAGAACACCAAAGGAATTAAGCCAATACTTTTTTTTAATTCATTAATGGGATGTGGGCGTCGCTGGCTAGGCCTACATTTAGTGCCCATCCCTAATTGCCCTTGAGAAGATGGTGGTGAGCCGCCTTCTTGAACCGCTGCAGTCCATATGGTGTAGGTACACCCACAATGCTGTTAGGAAGGGAGTTCCAGGATTTTGGCCCAGCGACAGTGAAGGAACGGCGATACAGGTCCAAGTCAGGATGGTGTGTGGCTTGGAGGGGAACTTGTAGGTGGTGATGTTCCCATGCGTCTGCTGCCCTTGTCCTTCTAAGTGGTAGAGGTCACGGGTTTGGAAGGTGCTGTTGAAGGAGCTTTGGCGAGTTGCTGCAGTGCATCTTGTAGATGGTACACACTGCAGCCACAGTGCGCCGGTGGTGGAGGGAGTGAATGTTGAAGGTGGTGGATGGAGTGCCAATCAAGCGGGCTGCTTTATCCTGAATGGTGTCGAGCTTCTTGAGTGTTGTTGGAGCTGCACTCATCCAGGCAAGTGGAGAGTATTCCATCACACTCCTGACTTGTGCCTTATAGATGGTGGAAAGGCTTTGGGGAATCAGGAGGTGAGACACTCGCCGCAGAATTCCCAGCCTCTGGCCTGCTCTTGTAGCCACAGTATTTATATGGCTGGTCCAGTTCAGTTTCTGATCAATGGTAACCCCCAGGATGTTGATAGTGGGGGATTCAGCGATGGTAATGCCATTGAATGTCAAGGGGAGATGGTTAGAGCCTCGCTTGTTGTTTAAAATTAGAAAATACTAAATGGTTAAAAAGCCTCGGACTCTTTAAGAGCTGCATCGTTCATGGAGCTTCCTGTAGGCTCACTCCACGTGGGCAAAGCCTATCCCATTCTAAGCAAATGGAAAATCTTTTTAGGCTTAATTTTAGTGCATTACTATATTCAAATACAGCTATGTTGCCTTTTCAGCAAGACCACTTTAGGCCAGATTAAAAGCCTGCTGGAAAATTGCACTTGGCACAAAAGTCTGGTAAATCTGGTTTTGCGGATCTGGGCCAAATTTTCTGGTCCCCCGGCTCCTGGGTTTCACACCTGGAAAATGTACCCTTTTGCCTGTCACTAGCTATTAACTTTTGCGCTCTGGTTTACGATAACGTTTGAACCTCCTAACTATAGTTTTTTAAACCAAACTTTTTGGGGAATTGTACTTACCAAATTTTAAAATATAGTATTTCATTAATATTTGGTCTCATTTAAACTAAAAATACAAATTTTATGCTGGATCCTGTAAATTTGTACTTTATTCTACCATGCTTCCCATAGCACCCAATACCACATTCTGTTTTATAGATTAAAAAGTAAGTTGCGGATCAGCTTATAGTCTTTTTAAATAGGCACACATTTTGGGTTCCAAGAATGTCCTAGATGTGTCCAAGAATAATATCAGTGTTGAGATGTAGTAATTCCAAGCCCTGCCCAGTGATGTATTCTGACAACATTCTCAGCCATTTCCTGGCCAGGTACCCAGTCATCTGGACGTACTGTGAGCTCTGAACTTTTGGCCACTTGTTTCTATAGCAACTGTAGTAAATAACATTTAACTAGTTTCCTGCTTACAGTTATAGTACATTATTTTTAATACTGTCAAAATAATTGGAAGCTTTGTCATTAAACAATTGGGCCTAGAAATTCAGTTGTTTGCGCCAGCCGCTAGCGCCTTAGGAGGCGGAGATGTGGGGCGCTAGGCGGCTAGCGGCCGG
The DNA here is from genome assembly GCF_052327205.1 of Somniosus microcephalus. NCBI lineage: Eukaryota > Metazoa > Chordata > Chondrichthyes > Squaliformes > Somniosidae > Somniosus > Somniosus microcephalus. The sequence continues at coordinate 90,005,482 of NC_140995.1, forward strand.
GCGCTGCGCGATCTGCGCCTCTCCCCAACTTCAGTAAAGATTTAGTGGCGGCGCAAAGCCTTTGCGCGCGCTCAGCTGCGCGCGCAGATCCTGACGTCATTTCATCGTGCAACGCCCTTTGTGCGCCCCAAACTGGAAATTCAGTGGCGCTGGCCTATTGCGCGCCTGGCGCCCCTAGCGACTGGTAGAGGGGAACGGTTCCCAGTCGCTGCGGGGCGCGGGGGGCGCTAATTAAAGGGCACTCCTCCTGCAGTAGAAATGGCAGCCATTTTGCAACACTCCTTCTTTGTGAGAGACGGATCTTTGCAGAGAGACAAAGGTAGAGAGCTTTCTGGTTTGGCTCAACACTCACACAGGTACTTGTGGCTTCAGGCCACAGCTTTGCACTTGTCTTTAACTTCAGAGCCATAGCATTGATTGGAAACATATAATGGGGGCTGCAATGGGTGCAAACGTTGGCCTTCTCCATTGCATTCAAAGGGCTCAGAGACGCCGTGAGAGAGTGGCAGTCATGGCCAGAGGGAGAAGGGGCAACAGGCGTCGGCTAAGGAGACCTTACCCACCCAGGGTATACCGCCAGCAGTTCTCATATCTGAACATGTCTGATGAGCAGTGTGTTTGGAGGCTGCGATTCCGAAGGGCGGTGGTCACTGAGATCTGCCACCTGCTTCGTGGAGATCTGCAGCCACAGCTGAGGAGCAGGACGTCTCTGTCGGTGGCAATGAAGGTGACGGTGTCTCTCAACTTCTATGCCACCGGCTCCTTCCAATCCGCTGCTGGGGACATTTCCAACATCTCCCAGTTTGCCGTACATTGCTGCATCCGCCAGGTGACCAATGCCCTTTTCAGAAGGAGACGTCAGTTCATCTCCTTCTCCATGGCCCTTGTCAAGCAGCAACAGCGTGCAATGGGCTTTGCAGCATTAGCGGGCTTCCCCATGGTGCAGGACGCCATTGACTGCACGCATGTGGCTTTGCGGGCACCTCTAAAGCATGCCGAGGATTACTGCAACCGGAAGGGCTACCATTCGCTCAACGTGCAGTTGGTGTGTGACCACAGGCAGGTCATCCTAGCTGTCAATGCCCGCTTTCCAGGCAGCAGCCACGATGCCTTCATCCTGCGCCAGACTTCTGTGGCAGACTTGTTCCAGGCCCAGCCTCACCCACGAGGATGGCTTCTCGGGGACAAAGGCTATCCTTTGTGCACCTGGCTGATGACCCCGCTCCATGCGCCCAGCACCCCTGCTGAAGAGGGATACAATGACAGCCATCAAGCAACCAGGAACCTCATTGAGCAAACAATCGGCGTCCTGAAGCAACGGTTCCGCTGTCTGGATCGTTCCGGAGGAGCCCTACAGTACTCTCCTGAGCGAGTCTCCCATTTCGTGGTCGTGTGCTGCGTGCTGCACAACCTGGCTATCCGCAGGACTCAGCCACTGCCACCAGACATTGGAGGATCACCGGAGGAGGAGGAGGAGGAGGAGGAGGACCAGCACAGGAGGGAGGCAGAAAGTGCAAGGGCCGCCCGTCGGCGGCTTATTGAACGTCGGTTCTAGGCCCCCTCTCAGGGAATGGCTTGTGCCAATGGCACAAGATGAATGTAGCCGCTCCACAAGCCCTCAGCCGAGCAGGGCAACCAGGACTTCCAAAAGAAAGCATGGACAGTGCGATTTAAGAACATTTATTACTTTGATACCTCTGTGCCCTTCCCACATAACAAACTAATGGAGAGAAGCCCCCCCACAAAAACACAAATCGAGCAGTCTCGGCCTTTTAAAAAACACAAATACACCAGTCTCGGCCTTTCAAAACAACAAATCCACCCTCCCCCTTTAAGAGCTCACCGGCGCCAGAGTGTCTGCCGTCAATCAGCAGCTCGCCGCACCTGCGCTGCGCCCGCCCTCGGGGGTTTCGCCCCGGGCCGCCGGCTTAGCGCCTAATGATAGTCGTGCATCGCCTGTTTTAGCGCAGCAGCAACCTCTTGGGGCGATGCCACTGAATATCGGCGAAGGTGGTGCGAAGTTGCGCCGGGCGCAAACTTTAGCGGCCGCCCGGCTGTCGTGCCCCAAACGTGGCTATACTGAATTTCTAGGCCTTGAAGTCTTAAGATACTTTGATTATTCTTTGTTGAAAACCCACATTCAGTTTTGTAAAACCAGCTGCAGCTTGCCCCATCACTGGAAACATGAACTTAATATGAAAAATAGGAATTTTCTCAAGTGTAGCTTGCTTAAACTCTTCATAATTACAGCTTTAAAATTGTACTTTTCTGTTGATTATAATCCCCTGAGTTCTCTAAAGAAGGGTCTCGGAAATATTCCACTAAGTTTTTTTTGTAGGAATCTTCAGACATTTTCCAATTGGAATTTCTTAAACCAATTGACTCGATGCTGCCTTCAGTGAACAGAACTTTCCTAGCTCAATTCAAACAGAGTATGCTGTAAATCATTCTTGTGAGCTTAATCTTCTCTACAATTATATATGTAAAGTTTCCAGCACCTTCATGTTTAATGAAGGTATTGAAAATACATTCACTACCTTTACTAAAGCCAACATAGTAAAATAATTTTGCAGATCACCAGTGTAAAATTGAAGAAAATGACGTGCCAAATGCAATGATATACAAGATGTGATGCTTTTTTGAAACTATACTTGGAAAGTTTAGTTTTCAAAATAGACAATAGTTTACTTGGTATCTTGTGATGCCAGCAGATTAAAAATCGCATAATCAGTTCCTGTATATCCTATTTTAGTGTTGGAAAATTTTGGCTTAAAATGGTTTCCAAGAATCTCTCAGTCCTATGTTAAATATTTCATGTAACAAATAGTTGCTAATAAAGTGAATTTGGTAAGAAAATCTTTCCTGATAGTCTGCAATTGTCTCTCCATTTTAGCTTATCTTTTACTATGGATGTAATGATCACTGGTGCCCAATCACGTATTATGAAGATATGAAGAGAAGCTTTCCTGAAGGGACCATTCTTCTCTGCCAAAAAGGAATTCGTCATGCCTTTGTTTTGGATGCCAGTGTAGAGATGGCTCAAATGCTTATTGACTGGTTACGTACAGATCTAGCAAAATTGTAATAGAGCCTTAGTTTGTGTATAATGTAAAATATAAATGCTTTTTTAAATGACAATATATGATGTATTACATACTCTTGGAATTCTAATGTGTTCTAGAATTGAACTATGGCTAGCTTATTTAAACAAAAATAAATTAAATTTTAGTCATATCTCCCAGGCTTGAAAAAGAATTTGCTAGAATGACTACTTGGTTACAACAGCTTTCAAAAGATATGTGATTGCTCTGTAATTTTTATATCTATGTACAGCCCCTGTGTAAGTAAATATGTTTTATATCAGGGTCATTTTTATGGGGTAATAATTGTTGGCATTCACTGTCTACTTGTAGTTCATTAGGTTAGTTTTAGTTTTCAATCAAAGGAATATTGTCGATTTGTTGAAAAGCATAGCTGCAACTTTTCCAGAGCCCTGCCAAACTCCAGCAAAGGAAACTATTACAATATGCTTTAATATCATCCTGCTGTATTTGTCAAAATCGCATTTACCAGATCTCACCTGACCAGAAACTTGTCAAGACCAAATTAGCCATTAAGATATTTCTAGAAGTAGGAAGCACTGTGTAATTGTGTCTGGAGTCTGTTATAGGCACTGATATTGGCCTAAAATAAAATGAAATGTTCCAGTAATGATATTGGTAAAGATTTATTTCCCCCTGGAGCAGCTATACTTCAATAATGCCCAGCAGAACTTAGCTATTGTCTTTGACTAGCTCTGAAGAAAAGTGTGTTTATTGAAGAGCAGCTATTAACTTTCATTAAAAGCACATCTACATGAGATATTAGCATAACAACTTTATTTGATTTATAAATCATTTTATACATTTTTTTTTTCATCTCTTCATTCCTTTGTGTTTTACTGGTCAAGGAGGCAGGCAGCGAGACTGCTTCGGGGCCTCTTCCAAAGTGTTTGCCACTAAAAGAGCAGATACCAGAAACATGTCCTCTCATTTTTCCTTCCTTTGCTGCAGGGAACCGACCAACCTTTACTGGCAGCACCTCCACCAATGTTCCTTCTATTTTTTGGGGGTCGCGGCTGCTTTAAGGGGCTGCGTGGCCCATTCGCAGTTTCTGCGCAAAATTTACCATTGGAAAAGCTAGTCCCGAGCTGCGCAGGACCGGCAGAGAGCTGCATGGCCACACAGCTTAGAGGGAACGTTGACCTCCACCATCATGACAGTACAAAGGAGAATGGGAACTCACTGGCCTAGATTTTCTGCCCCTCCAACGCCAATCTTTCAGCAGACCTCTGAGGGACACAGGCAGAAATGTACTTCTGGATGCACTTTGCAGCATCCCTGCCTCTCCCCCATCGCTCCTATTTCTTAGTTTGTTGACCTGGCAGCATACATTGCATGCGCCCGTATGTGGGCAGTTGCGTACACATTAAATTAAAATAAGGGATTATCAGTTTCCACCATATTTCCAGCTGTTTGCCTCAGTTGTATGCTGAGGCAACTTGTTATGCCCAGCATTATAAGGTCGGTGGAGGGGGCTTCAGGGGTTTCAATGAAGAGAGGCCTGTGAAAGTATTCTCAAAACGTGGCCATGCACTAGCCCAATCAGCATCAGTCAAGTGTTTTGGCAAACAGCAAAATAAGCTGCCTCTGACTTCAGCAGACCCCTGAGACCTTCTGGAGCAATTCTCCCCCCTGCACTTAATCGAGCACAACTTCCCAGCACAGGCCAAAGAGCCACCTCCCACATGCAAATGAGCCCAGGGACAGGAATAGGATTGTATTTAAATAGCAATACTGTAGGAATGTCTAGTTCCTATCCAAAAGACTGAGGTCCACTCAGGCGATCAAATAAACGAGGTTTAATGAAAACTAACAGAGTTTAACGTATAACTACAGGAGAACATCGAATATAGGTCTAGTCAGTTCGGAGGATCCACGAGGACTGCTTGGGCGGTCCCGTGCCTGACGTCATCACGTCATCACGTTTTTCCCGCCGGTGGGGGATCACGTGATGAACAGCATAACGTCACCGCGTTTACCCACGCTATTATTCTAACACATTTTTGGTCTCCACTTCCTTGCGTTATAAGCTAAGCTCTGCTCTACTGCAAATTATAAGAATATTGCTGTTATTCAGGGTCTCAATGTTGCCTCCTCCAGGCACAAAACTGACTTTTTTTATTCGTTCATGGGATGTGGGTGTCGCTGGCAAGGCCAGTATTTAGTGCCCATCCCTAGTTGCCCTTGAGAAGGTGGTGGTAACATAGAAACATAGAAGAAACATAGAAGATAGGAGCAGGAGTAGGCCATTCAGCCCCTCGAGCCTGCTCCGCCATTCAATGAGATCATGGTTGATCATCCAAATTCAGTACCCTGTCCCTGCTTTCTCCCCATATCCCTTGATCCCTTTAGCCTTAAGAAATATATCTAACTCCTTCTTGAATATATTTAATGAATTGGCCTTAACTGCCTTCTGTGGTAGAGAATTCCACAGGTTCACCACTCTCTGCGTGAAGAAATTCCTCCTCATCTCAGTCCTAAATGGCTTACCCTTATCCTTAGACTGTGACCCCTGGTTCTGGACTCCCCCGCCATCAGGAACATCCTTCCTGCATCTAGTCTGTCTAGTCCTGTTAGAATTTTATAAGTTTCAATGAGATCCCCTCTCATTCTTCTAAACTCCAACGAGTATAAGCCCAATCGACCCAATCTCTCCTCATACGTCATTCCTGCCATCCCAGGTATCAGTCTGGTGAATCTTCGCTGCACTCCCTCCATGGCAAGAACATCCTTCCTCAGATAAGGCGATAAAACTGCACACAATACTCAAGATCTGGTCTCACCAAGGCCCTGTACAACTGCAGCAAGATATCCTTGTCCCTGTACTCGAACCCTCTCGCTACGAAGGCCAACATACCATTTGCCTTCTTAATCGCCAGCTCCGCCTGCATGCTTACCTTCAGCGACTGGTGCACAAGGACACCCAGGTCTCGTTGCACTTCCCTTTCTCCCAATCCATTGCCGTTCAGATAATAATCTGCCTTCCTGTTTATGCCAACAAAGTGGATAACCTTGCAGTTATCCACATTATACTGCATCTGCCATGCATCTGCCCAATCACCCAACCTGTCCAAATCATACTGGAGTTTCTCGGCATCCCCCTCACAGCACACACGCCCACCCAGCTTTGTGTCGTCTGCAAACTTGGAGATATTACATCTAGTTCCCTCGTCTAGATCATTAATATATATTGTGAATAGCTGGGGTCCTAGGTCCGATCCCTGTGGCACCCCACTGGTCACTGCCTGCCACTCGGAAAAAGACCCGTTTATTCCAACTCTTTGTTTCCTGTCTCCCAACCAGTTCTCTATCCAAGTCAGTACCTTGCCCCCAATCCCATGTGCCTTAACTTTACACGCTAATCTCTTATGTGGGACCTAATCGAAAGCCTTCTGAAAGTCCAAATACACCACAACCACTGGTTCTCCCTTATCTATTCTACCAGTTACATCCTCAAAAAATTGCAGTAGATTCGTCAAGCACGATTTACCTTTTGTAAATCCATGTTGACTTTGTCCGATCCTGTCACTGTTTTCCAAGTGCTCTGCTATTACATCTTTTATAATGGACTCTAGCATTTCCCTCACTACCGATGTCAGGCTTACCAGTCTATAATTCCCCGTTTTCTCTCTACCACCTTTTTTGAACATAAGAACATAAGAAGTAGGAGCAGGAGTAGGCCATACAGCCCCTCGGGCCTGCTCCGCCATTCAATAGGATCATGGCTGATCCGAACCTAGACTCACGTCCACTTCCCTGCCCGCTCCCCGTAACCCCTAATTCCCTTATCAGCTAGGAAACTGTCTATCTCCGTTTTAAATTTATTTAATGTCGCAGCTTCCACAGCTCTCTGAGGTAGCAAATTCCATAGATTTACTACCCCCTGATTGAAGAAGTTTCTCCTCATCTCAGTTTTGAAATGGCAGCCCCTTATTCTAAGATTATGCCCCCTAGTTCTAGTCTCACCCATCAGTGGAAACATCCTCCCCGCATCCACCCGATCAAGCCCCCTCACAATCTTATATGTTTGATAAGATCGCCTCTCATTCTTCTGAATTCCAATGAGTAGAGGCCCAACCTACTCAACCTTTCCTCATAAGTCAACCCCCTCATCTCTGGAATCAACCGAGTGAACCTTCTCTGAACTGCCTCGAGAGCAAGTATATCTTTTCTTAAATATGGAAACCAAAACTGTACGCAATATTCCAGGTGTGGCCTCACCAGTACCCTGTATAACTGAAGCAAGACTTCCCTGCTTATATACTCCATCCCCTTTGCAATAAAAGCCAAGATTCCATTGGCCTTCCTGATCACCTGCTGTACCTGCATACTAACCTTCTGTGTTTCATGCACCAGGACCCCCAGATCCCTTTGTACTGTAGCACTTTGCAGTTTCTCTCCATTTAGATAATAACTTGCTCTTTGACTTTTTCTGCCAAAGTGCATAACCTCACACTTTCCAACATTATATTCCATCTGCCAAACTTCTGCCCACTCACCTAGCCTGTCTATGTCCTTTTGCAGGTTTTTTATGTCCTACTCACTCACTGCTTTCCCTCCCATCTTTGTATCGTCAGCAAACTTGGATACGTTGCACTTGGTCCCCTCCTCCAAATCGTTAATATAGATTGTAAAGAGTTGGGGTCCCAGCACTGACCTCTGCAGAACACCACTAGTCACTGATTGCCAACCCGAGAATGAACCATTTATCCCAACTCTCTGTTTTGAATAGTGAGGTAACATTAGCTACCCTCCAATCCATGGGAACTGTGGTGAGCCGCCTTCTTGAACCGCTGCAGTCTGCGTGGTGAAAGTACTCCCACAGTGCTATTAGGGAGTTTGTTCCAGGATTTTGACCCAGCGACGATGAAGGAACAGCGATATACTTCCAAGTCAAGATGGTGTGTGACTTGGAGGGGAAATTGGAAGTGGTGGTGATCCCATGCATCTGATGCCCTTGTCCTTCTAGGTGGTAGAGGTCGTGGGTTTGGGAGGTGCTGCCGAAGAAGCCTTGGCGTGTTGCTGCAGTGCATCTTGTAGATGGTACACACTGCAGCCACAGTGCACCGGTGGTGGAGGGAGTGAACGTTTAAGGTGTTGGATGGGGTGCCAATCAAGCAGGCTGGTTTGTCTTGGTTGGTATTGAGCTTCTTGACTGTTGTTGGAGTTGCACTCATCCAGGCAAATGGAGAGTATTCCATCATACTCCTTACTTGTGCCTTGTAGATGGTGGAGAGGCTTTGGGGAGTCTCAATGTCGCCCGTATTATGAGGCCTGAAGGTCTAAGGCCTCACCCACACCAAATGTGCCTACCACGCCATCATGCGACTGACTATGCACTTGGAGCTTGTGCACAAGGTTATTATAGTCTACAAATGTATTTCAATAAAATTAGGAGGCCTGTTCCCTTCAGTTGTACCTTTGTTGTTTAGGTACATTGTTATAGTTGTTAGGTACATTATAGTTGCTGTATCACTTAGCAACTGATTGTTTCTGCACTGTTTTGGTCATGTTGCACAAAGGAAGTTATTGAAACCTGTTGAAGCCTTCCCGATAGCTGCTTAAAGCTGTACTACAGATTTTGTTACTGACTGTTTGCGCAGCTGTAGTTGTTAAGAAAGCTCATTACCTTCCTGTTATGGGTATTCCTATGACCGTACCTTTTTTCGCAGGTTCAGGATGGTAATCAGAGAAGGCATGCCAGACCAATGACATTGCACCTCCATTCGGAGACATTACACTGATACCTGTGTATATAGGATGCAGGTCTCTTACCTGGACCCGTTGTAACAAACCTGCCAGCGCTGACTTTGATTCCTGTAAGTATCCATCAGCAAATTCTGCACACTCCTGCAGGAGAGCTCCATCACATCTCCCAACCTTCAGTCCACAATGCAACCAAGCAGCTAACCAGCGCATTGTTTGCCAAGGCTGGGTATTTCATTACATTTCCTGTCAAAAGCAATGGCAGCAAGAAAGAGTCCTTCACTTCTACCATGTGACAGGATTTCCACAAGTGCAGGCCATCACTGCCTATATGCATGTGGCCATGCACAACCCTAGCCTGAGTATAGCCCCTGTTAATGAATAGAAAGGGCTACCATTCCATCAATGTACAGATAATCTGCAACCACAGGAACAGAATCATGCATGTGAGATCACTATCCTTTGGCATCTCTCATGATTCATTCATCCTCTCACAATCAACAGTGTCAGCCTTATTTAAAGGACCAAGAAGATTCCAGGGATGGCTTTTCAGAAGAGACATCATGAAACCTTGCCTCATGACATCAGTGCAACAACTGAGGACAAGAGCGCAGGAGAGGTGCAATTAATACACGCATCCAGCAGGGTCATAGTGGAACAAATCTTCATCATCTTGGAATGACGATTCCATTGCTTAGATCAATCAGGGGGAGTTCCACAGCATAGTCCAATCAAGGCTTGTAAGATTATTGTTGCCAGCTGTGTCCACCACAATTTTGCCCTGCAAAGGATATAATGAACAAGCAGCCAAGAGAAGAAAGCAAAAAAGATGAAAAGATGATGAGGCTGAACACAAGGGATCAGAATTGCCCGCTGAATGAGTTTCTCCGACTACTGCAGTCGTCATATAAGATGTAATCACACAAACATTTAATTAATAGCCTATTCCTGCCAATGCATAATAGTCTCCAACCCCCCACACACACACCTTTCCCACATGTGCTCAATCCTCATGCCAAATAAAGCTTTCCCTCTATTGGGTCAGGCTGTACATTAGCACTCATGAATGCAACCCCATTTCACCCCAACAGTCTGTATCATCCTTGCACCAAAATAGCCTGCAGGGCAGTGCAGCTTTTAGTAATCCTTACTATATATGGTGCTGCAGTGTTCAGTGCATTTTTGCCCCTGTGCTTCCCCTCAAAGTGTTTGGTATGTGTGTTTTACTTCCTAATCCTGTGCTACTTCCGTGCGTTCCTCCAATGAGAAGAGGAAGTTACATGGAAGAGGATGGTTGGATGCTAGCTGCCAGTTCTTGCCTCCAGCGGAGTTCGTGACCCAGTTCCTACTCTGGTTCTGAAGATAGTCCTGCAAGTGAAGGCACCACAACTACTGATGAAGTTGCTGCCTGGGTCTGTGTGATCACTAACTCTACTGTAATCATTTGAGTGGTGTGGCATAGAGGTTGGAATGTTACATACCCTTAGAGACATGAGCATCAACCTTGCCAAATCTGCCATTCTACTGCTACTGAGCACTCCCCCACAGATCTGTATGAGAGCAAACTTCTAAGAAGCAATGAGGTAATTGAGCCTCTGTGTTAATGCTGTCTCAATCTTATTCCCCACCATAGTTAATCCAAAGGAGAAAGACTGCTGTACATTGGAGGTCAAAGTCTATATAGCATCAGTCAAAACATTTGTGAGGGAAGCTAAGCCCAAGCTTAGAACATTGGTCAAGGCGTGCTCAGCTTGGTATGACAGACACGCAGCATTGCACAGATGTGGGTTGGGCATTCCTCCATGGAGAGGCCTAAAGTGTACAAGCTGCATGGCACAGTTTTAAATGACCCCATGAAGTCCTGCTTTTGAACTAATAAAGAACCTTTGTAGGCAAATCCTGTGAAGTTCAAATCCCTTAGCACAGCAGTAGAAGCCCTTGAGCTTGCCCTTGGGCAAGCAGACTGCCTTTCTTGCAATTCCATCTGCACTTTTTCACCCTATGCTCTTTTGCATCCTCTTTCATGTTCAGTGTCTCACCAAATATTACCTCTTGCAACATGCCAACAGGCCCCCTTAAAGTGGATATATCTGTGCTGATGCTTGTCACTGTAGGGTTTTTTTTTAGATTGCATTTTTATTACCTGTATTCAACAAAATTATAAACTTTCATTTATTATCCATGCATTCTCCCTATGTTGAAAGGAAGATTCTTTGCGCTATCTCATACTCGTCCCAGAACCTTAAAACCATACGGTCATAAAACTAACAAACCCACGGCACCACCAGCATCCAGCTTTACAGCAGAATATTATTGCTTGTTTATTAATCAAGGAGTCAATTACTGCAGTAAGGAGGGATGATATCTTAGCAGGTTCCTCTAATGGGTAGAACTTAAAAACAAAAAGGGGGCAAGCACTTTGCTGGGAGTGTACGATAGGCCTCCAAACAGATAGATGAACAGATATGTAGGCAAATCTCAGAGAAGTGTAGAAATAATAAGGTAATTCAACTTCCCCAATATTAACTGGGATAGTCAGAGTGTGAAAGGCTTAGAGGGTGCAGAATTCTTAAAGTGCATCCAGGAGAGCTTTTTGAGCCAGCATGTAGAAAGTCTTAGAAGAGGGGGCGGTACTGGACCTAATTCTAGGGAATATAGCCAGGCAAGTGGTAGAAGTGTCAGTAGGAGAGCATTTTGGTGACAGTGACCATAATTCGGTGAGATTTCAGGTAGTCATGGAAAAGGACCAAGATGGACCGGAAATAAAGGTTCTAAATTGGGGGAAGGCCGATTTTAGTATGATAAGGCAGGATCTAGCCAAAGTGGACTGGGATCAGCTACTTGTAGGAAAATCCACATCAGAGCAGTGGGAGTCATTCAGAAAGGAAATAGAGAGAGTGCAGCGCCAATATGCTCCCATAAAGGTCAAGGGTGGGACTAGCAAGTCCAGGGAACCCTGGATGTCAAGGGATATACAAGAATGGATTAGGAAAAAAAGGGAGGCTTTTGGCAGATACAAAGGACTAAAAACAGTGGAAGCCCTGAAGGATTCGAAAATTTCATACATCTCCCCCCCCACTCCCCCCCCAAAGATTTATTTGGTTTTTAAAAGAAACCTGGTCAGACTGAGTTTTAAAATCCAGGGCACAACAAAATGGCTGCGGTCAGACCTCGTGACCGAAAGCCTGTCAGTTTCAATTCGGACCCTGGCAAGCTAACAGCTTGTGCATTTCAATGTCTGCAGCAAGGAGATCATGAAACCAGACAAGACTTTTGCATATGCATTGGGGACAAACCCAATTACAATCAGACCTACGCATAAAGGCCATCAAGGTGTTTGCTCAAACAATCAAAGTAATCAGCGGGGCCATCGAGACTGGGCTGGCCCCCATCAAAGAACCTGTTGGACAAAGGAGAGCAGTTGCAGAACCGGCAGGAACCGATTACCGGCCATCCAAGTCGATGGGCCAAGATCGATACCTTTTGTTTAATTCCAGCCCGCTCAAATCAGACAAAAGAATGAGCTGATTGAACGTAGAGATAAGGGCTACCGAGTGGGTATAACTAGCCTCTCGAGAAGCCATTCGCTCTCTCACCTCGCCTCCTGTGCCCAGCCTCACCATCAACCAAGGAAGAAGACCATCGAAGGAGAGCCCGTCCAGAGAGGTAGGATACCCTGTCAGAGACCTTTTAATTACTGGGGTATCTCTACCTGGACAGTGAAGTCTGTGCAACAGCGGGACCACGTGACATCGGCTGGCAACAGGGCAAAGGGGCAAGGCTTTTCTTTCAACATCTCAGACCGGTGAGCATTATACTCCTGACCCATCGCAAGATAATCTAGCTAGGTGTAGAGGGTGGGAGTTAAGGGGATTGTTGAATTGTCATTTTAGCCATTTTCCCTCGATGTGCCGTTTCTCCTCCCCTGTTAAGTGTAAGTGTACTGCATTCATATCATCCTTTTGTATAGCATTGTTATCTTATTTTCTCTGTTAATAAATTTTGGTTTTTCTTTGTACCAAACCACTGGTCTGCTCGTTTGTCTATATCGCTATCTGCCAATAAGTCCAGGGACCAGAACTAAGGGGAGAGCGATCTGAACTGCTCAGAGATAAGGCAGCCGGAGACATAACCGACTGGCCAAAGCAAGTAGCAAAACCCTGTGATAATAATAATAACTTCCGGGAAGTTATGTGCACATCACTTCCTGTGAACTGTGAACTCTGTGCATACATCACTTCCTGTGCATACGTCACTTCCTGTGTTTGGACTAGTATAAATACTGAACTGCTCAGTATTGTAAAAGGGCTTCACCTAGAGGCATGGTGAAGACCGCTCTTGTATATAGTTTAATTATAAGTTGCTTAAAGCTTACTTTAAAGTTCCTTGATGTGTGAGTCTTTTTATTACATCAAACCCCTTACAGAATGGCGACCGCGGCAGGACCCCGGCAGAAGTGTGCAATATAGCAGACAGTGGTGCAGACGAAGGAGCCGTAATGGAAGAGAGGTTGTCCGATTATGTGTTTAGAAAGGTGAATATCACCAAGAAGTGGATACTCACCCTATTACAGGCTGAGCGTCCCATAGATGCAGCCGCCCAGTGGACGGCCAGTAAACAACATAAGGGGTCAATAGAGAAAGCAGTGTGGCTTATGTGCTACAAGAAACAGGTCCTACTGTTGGACGGAGTTGTAGCAGCACAGGCTGCCAAGCTTAACAAATCGTCCCTAGAAATCCAGGACAAGGAGATAGAGATACAGGATTAGGCTTTAGCAGAGGAGAAATTGATAGTGGCGCTTCAGGCGCTAAACCAAGAAAGAGTGCAGACGGCAAAAGAACACCAGGCAAAAATAGAGCACCTGGAGAGCCAGGTGGCTGAAGTTAAGAATAATACAAGAGCAAAAATAGAGCACCTGGAATGCCAGACCGCCGAAGTCAAAGGTAGCGCAAGGTACAAGGTGGAGTGTTTGGAGTTCCAGGTCAGAGAGGCAAGAGGTAGTGAGATAAGGTTACAGGACACAATTGCCCACCTAACCCAAGAGATACGAGAACAGGAGGAGAAGGTTAAAGAAGTAAAGGCAGTATACAGGCTGGCTTGCAACCGAGGCTTTGAGGAAGCAGATCATGGCCCCTGTAGGGAAGAGATAGAAATCTTGAGTATGGCTTTAGCGAGGGCTAAGGATATGCCTTATCAGCCCAAAGGCAGGCCAGTGGGACTTTACCGGCAACCCAAGCAGAACGGTCCCACAGGCAGCACAAAGAGATGAGCCAGCAAGGGAACCAGAGGTTTCACGGCCACCACCCATAGCTCCGAGTTTTCAGGAGGTCTGGCAGCATAGGGGGGTGGAAGATGAAGTGGTAGGGGAGGTACAGCAGCCCCCGCTAGATAGGCCGGGGCCGGGACCGGTGTACCCCCTCCGACAACGGAGGTACGGCCCGCCCGGCGATGACGATGAACAAGAAGCCGTCCAAAACCAGTTTGTGGTACTGCATGGCACCCAGCAACTCAGGACCATGGTTAGTCACATCCCCAAGCTCTCCGAAAAGGGAGACTCCTTACTGCATTTTGGAGAGATAGAACAGGCAGCTTGCGTTAATGACTGCGATGACGCAGAGCAAGCCAAGATGCTGCTGTTTTCTCTGGAGGGTAAACTCCTCCAGACCCTATCAGATGAATGTAAGAAGGGGCAGAAGGGGTACGATGATTTAAGGGATGAGATATTGGAGGCCATGGGTATGAAGGACGGCAGCCCGTTCGCCCCTGTAGAAAGAATGGTACAGCTCCCAGGGGAGTCCCCGCAGGCGTTCGCAGACAGGCTGTGGCCAGTCTACTGGAGGGCGTGCCCGGGAACGCCGGCACGAACGTTGATGGACCAAGACCAATTGGCCCACTGGCTCCGTTCTCTAATGACAAACTGCCTGCCCCAAATCCGAGCCCAGGCTGCAGCCTGGTTTGACCCCCGTAGCCCCCAGACCACCGAGGAAACGGTGATCTGCCAGCTCACGATAGCATTTAAAAATATAAGGGGTATCAAGACGCCCCAACCCAAGGGGAAAGTCCATGAGGTTAAACCTGGGGGCCAGAATAAGAAAGAGTGGCACCAGGAGGGAAACCGTCCCTCCCAGGCTAAGCTGAACTGTTACGGATGCGGGAAGGACGGCCACTGGCGAAAGGATTGTAAGAATCCCTGGAAGGAGAATAACGGGAGGAATTCACCAGCCCCAGCCCAAAAGGCAGGGCCAGGTATCCCTCCTGCTGTGATCGAGCCACTCCTGGAGTTGATACAGTCCCTACGATCTCTCCTCCTGGCCAGCCAGGGGAAAATAGCAGCCACCACCGGTGCTTTGACCCCGTCTGTTAAATCCGTGAATTTTGATGTATGGTGTCCTTCAATAAATCGACAGAGACTTCAGAGGAACAATCAACAGGTGTATACTGGATGAGGGTTACTCTAAAACTAAAAGTACAGATCTCTACTCAGGGTTTATATACAGGTGTGGTCACTGCCGGTACTACAGTATACAGGAGCTGTAAAAAGTAGTTCTCCCCTTAAAGGTACATACACTACAATTCCTCCCCTTTTAGATTAACAGTACCATAACATTAATTTAACAGTTAACACTTTTAACATGCAACATTAACTGAAAATAGTCCATTTATAAATTCAGTCTTTGGGGCGGCTTCCTGATCCTTTCTGGATAGCGCCTTTCCTGAGTGTCTTGCTCTTGGTGCGGAGGCGATTCTGCCCCCCTGTCGTCGGTTGGTTCATCAGCTTCCGATGCTACTGTTTCTGGGGCAGATGCTACCTGTATGTCGGGTTCATCACCAGGTACGGGAGACATGGGGTTGACTCGTTCCTGTGACGCTAGGGTCTGCTCGACATGGCGTCTCACAATGTTCTCCCCAACATCCACTGTGTACATTAGTGGCCCCTGCCGTGTGCATATCGTCCCTGGACGGGTACTCAAGGAATGTGCTGATCAGCTGGCTGATGTCTTCACCGCCATCTTTAATCTGTCATTGGCCCAGGCAGTAGTCCCTACATGCTTCAAGACCGCTACCATTATTCCTGTGCCAAAACAAACGGCTGTGACGTGCCTGAACGACTATCGACCTGTCGCACTCACACCCATCATAATGAAGTGTTTCGAGAGACTGGTCCTGGCTCACATCAAAGCCAGTGTTCCTGCCTCTCTTGACCAACACCAGTTTGCCTATCGTGCAAACAGATCAACGGAGGATGCAATCACAACTGCTCTACACTCTGCACTGAATCACTTAGATGGTAAAGAGACCTACATCAGAATGCTGTTCATAGACTACAGCTCAGCATTCAACACTATCGTCCCCAACAAGCTGGCCACTAAACTCCAAACTCTTGGCCTGAACGCTTCCCTCTGCAACTGGACCCTGGACTTCCTAACAAACAGACCCCAGTCTGTCAAATTAGGTAACCACACCTCCCCCACCCCTGACCCTGAACACGGGGGCCCCACAAGGATGTGTGCTGAGCCCCCTCCTCTACTCCTTCTTCACCCATGACTGTGTGGCTGTTCATGGTTCCAACACCATCATCAAGTTTGCGGATGATACCACGGTAGTAGGCCAGATCACCAACAACGATGAGTCAGCCTACAGGGAGGCGGTCCAGCATCTCGTGAAGTGGTGCGCCGATAACAACCTGGCCCTTAACATCAAGAAAACCAAAGAAATCATTGTGGACTTCAGGAAGTCCAAAGGCGGAAGTCACACCCCCATCCACATCAATGGGGCTGTGGTGGAAAGGGTGGACAGCTTTAAGTTCCTCGGAGTCCACATCACGGAAGACCTCTCCTGGTTCCTCAATACCTCCTCTCTGGTGAAGAAGGCCCAGCAGCGCCTATATTTCCTAAGGAGGCTGAAGGGATGTAACCTGTCACCCCTGATCCTCTCTAACTTTTACCGCTGCACAATAGAGAGCATCCTGACGAACTGTATCACAGTATGGTATGGCAGCTGTAGCTACTATGACCGGAAAGCCCTGCAGCGGGTAGTCAAAACTGCCCAACGCATTACCGGCACCCGGCTACCGACCATAGAGCACATATACCAGAAACGCTGTTTACGGAGGTCACGGACCATCATCAAAGACCCTACCCACGCCAGCCCCAGTCTGTTCGCCCTCCTGCCATCTGGGAGACGCTACAGATGCATTCACACCCGTACGACCAGATTTAGGAACAGCTTCTTTCCCAGGGCTGTCATCCTACTGAACTCCACAAATAAACTCTAAAGCCTGCACATGTGCCAATGCACTTTACTATGGTTATGTTTATGTTAATGTATTACAAGCCAAATGTATGTTGAATGTTTAAAAGTCTTAATCTAAATGTACACTCTTGGGAGCCGCAAGCCTACATTTCGTTGTACTGCACTTGTGCACTAACAATGACAATAAAGTTGATTATTATGATTATTTCTCTGTTCGGTAGTCACGGGCCAAGACTTGTTGCGCTACATTGAAGCTCCTTGTCAGCTTCTCATTGATGTGCTGGAATTGCTTTTTCTCAACATTTCTTCGTACATTTGGTCTGAGCAAATCCAGACGAGATCTCAACCTTCGGTTAAAGAACATCATGGCCGGGGTCTGGTTGGTAACTGCATGTGTCGCATTTCTGTAGGCTAACAGGAAATTGTCCACCTTATGCTGCAGTGGAATGTCATCATCGCACATGGCCCTTACTGCCTTTTTAAAGGTTTGTACGAACCTCTCAGCCAATTCATTTGTCGCTGGATGATACGGGGCGGATGTGTAATGCCTTACCCCATTCCTTCTCATAAATTTCCGAAACTCTTCGGACACAAACTGTGGTCCGTTATCAGAGCAAATCTACTCTGGCAAGCCGTTCCTGGCAAATATGGTCCGTAGGACTGTAATCGTTTTCTCTGTGGTGGTGGAGGACATTTTGATCACCTCAGGCCATTTCGAGTGCGCATCCACGGCTATTAAGAACATTGAGTCCATGAATGGACCAGCAAAATCAATATGCACCTGTTGCCATGGAGAGGAGGGCCACTCCCATGGGTGTAGAGGGGCATGTGGTGGAGCATTTTGGACCTTCTGGCATCCTGAGCAGCTCTTTGTCAGGTCCTCGATTTGCTGATCGATCCCCGGCCACCACACATAAGCCCTAGCAAGGCTTTTCATTTTCACCCCTCCCAGATGGCCTTCGTGAAGCTCATTGAGCACTCTCCCTTAACTTGGGTGGAATTACCACTCGGGATCCACACATCAAGGTCCCCTGGCATACTGACAGCTGTTCTCTTCTGGATGAGAATGCTGGCAACAGTGAGTCACCATGTGTTGGCCATCCCTTCACCGTCAAATCATATACCCAAGACAGTGTCGGGTCATTTCGGGTCTCCTTCTCTATATCTGTGTTAGTTACTGGCAAGCGTTCAATTATAGTCGAATAAAATATTTCGACAGGGTCCACTGCTGGTGCTTCCTCCGCAGTAGGCAGTGGCAGGCGTGATAGCCCATCAGCGTGTCCATGCTGTTTCGTGCCCTTATACTCTATTTCATATTGGTTCGCCCCTAGAAAAAGGGACCATCTTTGTAGCCGTTGCGCAGTCATCACCGGAACGCCCTTCTTTGGATTAAAGATGGAGACAAGTGATTGGTGGTCAGTCAGCAAGGTGAACTTCTGCCCGTGCAGATAGTGGTTGAACTTTTTTACTCCCCACACTACGCTGAGGGCCTTCCTGTCAATCTGGGCGTAGTTACGCTCGGCTGAGGTTAGTGACCAAGACGCAAAGGCTACTGGCCTCTCCAAGCCGTCCGGGAATGTGTGCGACAGCACCGCACCAATACCATAGGGTGATGCATCACACGCCAACCGAATTGGTAGTGCTGGGTTGAAATGAGCCAACACCTCTTTTGATGTGATGAATTCTTTGCACTTCTGGAAAGCTTGTTTACATTCGTCATTCCACTTCCATGGTACCCCTGTTTGCAGTAGGGTGTTCAGTGGGTGTAGTACTGTAGACAAATTCGGCAAGAACTTATGGTAGTAGTTCACCAGCCCGAGGAACGACCTCAGTTGTGACACATTTTCCGATGCTGGAGCCTTGACTACTGCCTCAATCTTTTCAGGGGACTTATGTAACCCCTCTTCATCAATAACGTGGCCACAATACGAGATCTGCTTCTGGAAAAACTCGCATTTGTGGCGATTAGCTCGGAGCCCATATTCCTTCAATCTAGTGAGTACCTTCTCCAGGTTGGCGAGTTGATCACTGTCATTTTCGCCCGTGACCAGGATGTCGTCCAAATAACACTGGGTCCCTGGAATCCCTTGCAGGACCTGATCCATTGCCCTTTGCCAAATAGCCGGAGCTGATGCTACCCCGAACACCAGCCGGTTGTATTGGTAGAGACCTTTGTGAGTGTTGATCGTGAGGTACTGTTTCGAGGCTTCTTCTACCTCCATTTGCAGGTACGCCTGGGCCAGATCAATCTTAGTGAATCGTTTTCCTCCAGATAGCGAGGCGAAAATATCTTCAATCCGCGGAAGTGGATATTGTACCATGTGAAGGACTGGGTTCACTGTCACCTTAAAGTCCCCACAGATGCGAACCTTCTTTGGTTCCCCAGGCGTATTACTCAACGACCTCTTCATTACAGGAACGATGGGTGTAGCCCACTCGCTCCAGTCCACTTTGGACAGTACTCCAGAACGTTCCAACCCTTCCAGCTCTGCTTCGACGGCTGGGCGGATCGCATAAGGCACCGGTCTGGCCTTAAAAAACTTTGGGCTTGCATTTTCCTCTATTTTGATCATCGCTGTTATGCCTTTTAGTGTTCCGAGTCCCTCCTGGAACACTTCTTGTGCGTCAGTTAGCATTTTTGACAGTTGTCCAGGTGTGACGTCATCATCCTTTTTGGCATCTACCATCAGTGCTTGTATGGAATGCCAATCTAACTGTATCTTCCGGATCCATTCACGTCCTAGCAGTGGTGGTCCTCCATCTGGCAATACACATAGGTCCATTTTTGGTGTTTCCTTGCCGTTGTATATCACGTTCACCCTTATTTTTCCTTTGGGGTAGACTTTTTGCCCCGTGTACGTCTTCAAGACAATCTCTGTATCTCTCAAGGGTATATGTGAGAATAGCCGCTTGTAGTCCCTTCGGTTTATGACTGTTAGGGCTGATCCTGTGTCCAATTCCATTTTCACTTGGACTCCGTCTATCTTGAGTGTGACCCAGATAGTTTGGTGATCCTCCATTTTGTTACATTATGTAGTTTCAGAGTCCCATGTAGTCCCATGTTTCCGGAGTCTGTATCACTTTTCTGTTCATCTGAACTACTCTCCGTCACCTTATGTACCTTTTTGTACTTCTCCTGTGGAGATTTCTTGCTGCTGGTTTTCTTTCCCGACCTGCAGACTCTTGCTATGTGTCCTACTTTTCCACACTAACTGCACACTTGGTCCTTGAACCAACAATCCTTATGGTCGTGTTTTGTTCTGCCGCAGCAATAACACTTCACTGCTCCATATGACATTTCATTTGTGCCATATTCTTGCGGTCTCTGTTGTATCTCTGCAGCGCCCCGTGCTGCTGCTTCGTGTGATACTGCCATGCTTGTAGTGCATGTACCTTTAAGAGAGAACTACTTTTACAGCTCCTGTATACTGTAGTACCGGCAGTGACCACACCTGTATATAAGCCTTGAGCAGGCAGCTGTACTGTTAGTCTTTAGACTACCCTCCTCCAGTAAACACCTGTTGATTGTTAATCTGCAGCCTCCGTCTAGTTATTGAAGAACACCATACTTTAAGATTCACGGATTCAACAGTGGCGACGAGGTCGATTCGAATCTACCTGCAACTCTGCATTTCCTTCCAAGGATTCGCTCCGGGAGGACGGTGGAAGAAAGGCGAGGCCAGAAGCACGGGCGTCGACCACGAGCAACCGCCCAGTCATCCGGCAGAGAGTGAACATCGCAGGGGAGGCTGTTGAGAGCTGGGCTTGGTTCTCCAGCCACGACGATCCAGCAACAGACTGTCAACAGGTACAGTGCAGACCCTTCCCGGACAGCGGCGGCTGGAGCTGACCAACGGCACAGAAAAGGCCGAGCAGCGTCGACGGGGTAAGAGAGAGGGTAAAGCGCACAGGGCACAGCCGGGGGTTGAAGACTGAGTGGCGTCGACGGAAAACAAAGAGAGAGAGAGGGTAAAGCACAGCCGGGGTTCAGGACCGAGCGACGGCAACGAGAGAGGCGCACAGGAGAACGCGGAGAGCGCAGCCAGGGCTCAAGGGCTGAGCAGCGTCCGCGGGAAAAGAAAGGAAGTGCGGGAGACGCCATTTGAGCCACGGAGAAGAAGGGAGAGCGCGGGAGACGCCATTTTTGAAGCCGCAGCAGCGAAGAAGGGCGAGCGCGGGAAGAAAGGAAAGTGTGGGAGACGCCATTTTGAGCCAGTGGAGAAGAAGGGAGAGCGCGGGAGACGCCATTTTAGACAGTCTAACCACACCCAGGGATGCCGAAGACTGGCAGTGTCACTGCGTTCGACAATGAAGTCAAATATTGGGCGACATATGTGGAACGCATTGAGGTGCACTGCAAGGCGAATGAAGTGCCAGATGCCAGGAAAGCACTGGTTTTGTTGAATTCCATGGGTGCAAAAACGTATGGCTTACTGCGAAACCTAATAACTCCAGAGAAGCCAGTGGATAAGGATTTTGAAAGCATAGTGGAAATCCTACAGGACCACTTAAACCCCACACTGCTGCTGATAGCAGAAAGATTTAAGTTCCACAAAAGGAACCAGCATAAAGACGAAATTAATGCTGAGTATTCAACGGAACTGCGCAAGCTATCGAAACACTGCCAGATTGGAATGGGACTAGCAGATACGTTAAGGGACAAGTTTGTGTGTGGGCTTCAAAGTGAAGGAACCCAGAAACGGCTTCTATCAGAAAAGGATCTTACGCTGGACAAGGCTTTCAGCATGGCAGTATCACACGAAGCAGCCACACGGGGCGCTGCAGAGATACAACGGAGACCGCAAGAATATGGCACCAATGAAATGTCATATGGAGCAGGGAAGTGTTATCGCTGCGGCAGAACAACACACGACCAGAAGGATTGTTGGTTCAAGGACCAAGTGTGCAGACAGTGTGGAAAAGCAGGACACATAGCAAGAGTCTGCAGGTCAGGGAAGAAAACCAGCAGCAAGAAATCTCCACAGGAGAAGTACAAAAAGGTACATAAGGTGACGGTGAGTAGTTCAGACGAACAGAAAAGTGATACAGACTCCGGAAGCAAGGAGCTGGGTTGTCTGAAACTACATAATGTAATCAAAATGGAGGATCACCAGACTATCTGGGTCACGCTCAAGATAGACGGAGTCCAAGTGAAAATGGAATTGGACACAGGATCAGCCCTAACAGTCATAAACCGAAGGGACTACAAGCGGCTATTCTCACATATACCTTTGAAAGCTACAGAGATTGTCTTGAAGACGTACACGGGGCAAAAAGTCTGCCCCAAAGGAAAAATAAGGGTGAACATGATATACAAAGGCCAGGAAATACCAAAAATGGACCTATATGTATTGCCAGATGGAGGACCACCACTACTAGGACGTGAATGGATCCAGAAGATACAATTAGATTGGCATTCCATACAGGCACTGAAGGTTGAGGCCAAAAAGGATGACGACGTCACACCTGGACGACTGTCAAAAATGCTAACTGATGCACAAGAAGTGTTCCAGGAGGGACTCGGAACACTAAAAGGCATAACAGCGACGATTAAAATAGAGGAAAATGCTAGCCCAAAGTTTTTTAAGGCCTTATGCGATCTGACCAGCCGTCGAAACAGAGCTGGAAGGCTTGGAATGTTCAGGAGTACTGTCCAAAGTGGACTGGAGCGAGTGGGCTACACCCATCGTCCCTGTAATGAAGAGGTCATTGAGTAATACGCCTGGGGAACCAAAGAAGGTCCGCATCTGTGGGGATTTTAAGGTGACAGTGAATCCAGTCCTTCACACGGTACAATATCCGCTTCCACGGATTGAAGATATTTTCGCCTCGCTATCTGGAGGAAAACGCTTCACTAAGATTGATCTGGCCCAGGCGTACCTACAAATGGAGGTAGAAGAAGCCTCGAAACAATACCTCACGATCAACACTCATAAAGGTCTCTACTAATACAACCGGCTGGTGTTCGGGGTAGCATCGGCTCCGGCTATTTGGCAAAGGGCAATGGATCAGGTCCTGCAAGGGATTCCAGGGACCCAGTGTTATTTGGACGACATCCTGGTCATGGGCGAAAATGACAGTGATCACCTCACCAACCTGGAGAAGGGGCTCACTAGATTGAAGGAATATGGGCTACGAGCTAATCGCCACAAGTGCGAGTTTTTCCAGAAGCAGATCTCGTATTGTGGCCACGTTATTGATAAAGAGGGGTTACATAAGTCCCCTGAAAAGATTGAGGCAGTAGCCAAGGCTCCAGCACCGGAAAATGTGTCACAACTGAGGTCGTTCCTCGGGCTGGTGAACCACTACCATAAGTTCTTACCAAATTTGTCTACAGTATTACACCCACTGAACACCCTACTGCAAACGGGGGTACCATGGAAGTGGAATGAGGAATGTAAACGAGCTTTCCAGAAGTGCAAAGAATTGATCACATCAAAAGAGGTGTTGGCCCATTTCAACCCAGCACCACCAATTTGGTTGGCGTGTGATGCATCACCCTATGATATTGGAGCGGTGCTGTCGCACAAATTCGCAGACGGGTTGGAGAGGTCAGTAGCCTTTGCGTCTCGGTCACTAACCTCAGCCGAGCGTAACTACGCCCAGATTGACAGGGAGGCCCTCAGCCTAGTATGGGGAGTAAAAAAATTCAACATGGGCAGAAGTTCACCTTGTTGACTGACCACCAGCCACTTGTCTCTATCTTTAATCCAAAGAAGGGCGTTCCGGTGATGACCGCACAACGGCTACAAAGATGGTCCCTTTTTCTAGGGGCGAACCAATATGAAATAGAGTATAAGGGCACGAAACAGCATGGAAACGCTAATGGGCTATCACGCCTGCCACTGCCTACTGCGGAGGAAGCACCAGCAGTGGACCCTATCGAGATATTTTATTCGTCAATAATTGAACGCTTGCCAGTAACTAACGCGGATATAGAGAAGGAGACCCGAAATGATCCGACACTTTCTCGGCTATATGATTTGATGGTGAAGGGATGGCCAACACATGGCGACTCACTGTTGCCAGCATTCTCATCCAGAAGAGAACAGCTGTCAGTATGCCAGGGGACAGTGATGTGTGGATTCCGAGTGGTAATTCCACCCAAGTTAAGGGAGAGAGTGCTCAATGAGCTTCACGAAGGCCATCTGGGAGGGGTAAAAATGAAAAGCCTTGCTAGGGCTTATGTGTGGTGGCCGGGGATCGATCAACAAATTGAGGACCTAACAAAGAGCTGCTCAGGATGCCAGAAGGTCCAAAATGCTCCACCACATGCCCCTCTACACCCATGGGAGTGGCCCTCCTCTCCATGGCAACGGGTGCATATTGATTTTGCTGGTCCATTCATGGACTTAATGCTCTTAATAGCAGTGGATGCGCACTCGAAATGGCCTGAGGTGATCAAAATGTCCTCCACCACTACGGAGAAAGCAATTGCAGTCCTACGGACCATATTTGCCAGGAACGGCTTGCCAGAGCAGATTTGCTCTGATAACAGACCACAGTTTGTGTCCGAAGAGTTTCGGAAATTTATGAGAAGGAATGGGGTAAGGCATTACACATCCGCCCCATATCATCCAGCCACAAATGGATTGGCTGAGAGGTTCGTACAAACCTTTAAAAAGGCAGGAAAGGCCATGTGCGATGATAACATTCCACTACATCATAAGGTGGACAATTTCCTGTTAGCCTACAGAAATGCGACACATGCAGTTACCAACCAGACCCCGGCCATGATGTTCTTTAACCGAAGGTTGAGATCTCGTCTGGATTTGCTCAGAGCAAATGTGCGAAGAAATGTTGAGGATAAGCGATTCCAGCACATCAATGAGAAGCCGACAAGGAGCTTCAATGTAGGGCAACCAGTCTTGGCCCGCGACTACCGAACAGAGAAATGGCAACCCAGGACGATATGCACACGGCAGGGGCCACTAATGTACACAGTCGATGTCGGGGAGAACATTGTGAGACGCCATGTCGACCGGATCCTAGCGTCACAGGAACGAGTCAACCCCATGTCTCGCGTACCTGGGGATGAACCCGACATACCGGTAGCATCTACCCCAGAAACAGTAGCAGCGGAAACTGATGAACTAACCGATGACAGGGGGCCAGAATCGCCTCCGCACCAAGAACAAGACACTCAGGAAAGGCGCTATCCAGAAAGGATCAGGAAGCCGCCCCAAAGACTGAATCTATAAATGGACTATTTCAGTTAAATGTGCATGTTAAAGTGTTAACTGTTATTTGAATGTTATGGTACTGTTAATCTAAAAGGGGAGGAATTGTAGTGTATGTACCTTTAAGAGAGAACTACTTTTACAGCTCCTGTATACTGTAGTACCGGCAGTGACCACACCTGTATATAAGCCTTGAGCAGGCATCTGTACTGTTAGTCTTTAGACTACCCTCCTCCAGTAAACACCTGTTGATTGTTAATCTGCAGCCTCCGTCTAGTTATTGAAGAACACCATACTTTAAGATTCACGGATTCAACAATGCTGAAAGCCTTGTCCAGCGTAAGATCCTTTTCTGATAGAAGCCGTTTCTGGGTTCCTTCACTTTGAAGCCCACACACAAACTTGTCCCTTAAAGTATCTGCTAGTCCCGTTCCAAACTGGCAGTATTTCGATAGCTTGCGCAGTTCCGTTAAATACTCAGCATTACTTTTGTCTTTATGCTGGTTCCTTTTGTGAAACTTAAATCTTCCTGCTATCAGGAGCGGTGTGGGGTTTAAGTGGTCCTGTAGGATTGCCACTATGCTTTCAAAATCCTCTTCCACTGGCTTCTCTGGGGTTACTAGGTTTCACAGTAAGCCGTATGTTTTTGCACCCATGGAATTCAACAATACCAGTGCTTTCCTGGCATCTGGCACTTCATTCGCCTTGCAGTACACTTCTATGCGTTCTATATATGTCGCCCAATCTTTGACTTCATTGTCGAACGCTGTGACACTGCCACTCTTCGGCATCCCTGGGTGTGGTTAGACTGGCTAAAAATGGCATCTCCCGCGCTCTCCCTTCTTCTCCGCTGGCTCAAAAATGGCATCTCCCGCGCTTTCCTTTCTTCCCGCGCTCTCCCTTCTTCTCCACTGTGGCTCAAAATGGCGTCTCCCGCGCTCTCCCATCTTCTCCGCCTCGGCTCAAAAATGGCGTCTCCCGCGCTCTCCCTTCTTCTCCGCTGTGGCTCAAAAGGCATCTCCCGCATTTCCTTTCTTCCCCCGTGGATGCTGCTCAGCTCTTGAACACTGGCCGCGCTCTGCGCGTTTTCCTGCGCGCCTCTCTCATTGATGCTGCTCGGTCGTGAACCCCGGCTGCGCCCTGTGCACTTTACCCTCTCTCTCTTTTTTTTTCTGTCGACGCCGCTCGGTCTTCAACCCCGGCTGCGCTCTGTGCACTTTAACCTCTCTCTTTTTTTTCTGTCGACGCCACTCGGTCTTCAACCCCGGCTGCGCTTTGTGCACTTTA
Organism: Somniosus microcephalus; assembly: GCF_052327205.1. Lineage (NCBI taxonomy): Eukaryota > Metazoa > Chordata > Chondrichthyes > Squaliformes > Somniosidae > Somniosus > Somniosus microcephalus. The sequence continues at coordinate 90,032,009 of NC_140995.1, forward strand.
CCCTCTCTCGTTGACGCCGCTCGGTCTTCAACCCCGGCTGCGCCCTGTGCGCTTTACCCTCTCTCTTACCCCGTCGACGCTGCTCGGCCTTTTTCTGTGCCGTCGGTCGGCTCCAACCTCCGCCGTCCGGGAAGGGTCTGCGCTGTACCTGCTGCCAGCCCGCTGCGCTGGATCGTCGCGACTGGAGAACCAAGCCCAGCTCTCCACAGCCTCCTCTGCGATGCTCAAGACCTCTCTGGATGGTCGACGCCCGCACTGGTGGAATCGGCCTTCTTCTGCAGAGTTGCAGGTAGGTTCGAATCGACTCGTCGCCAATGTTAAATCCGTGAATTTTGATGTATGGTGTCCTTCAATAAATCGACAGAGACTGCAGAGGAACAATCAACAGGTGTTTACTGGATGAGGGTTACTCTAAAACTAAAAGTACAGATCCCTACTCAGGGTTTATATACAGGTGTGGTCACTGCCGGTACTACAGTATACAGGAGCTGTAAAAAGTAGTTCTCCCCTTACAGGTACATACACTACACCGTCTGCCCCATCCAACTCCCAGCAATGACTAGAACCAGCGCAGCCTGTCGACCTGTGTCCCCGTGAAAATGTTGAGGGGAGCAGGCCCTATGTTAGGATGGGGGTGAAGACAGTGCAGGGGAGATATTCGGTGGACACTGGAGCTTCCAGCACGGTGGTCCATTCAGAAGACCTGACCTATTCACCCCGGTCTAACAAGGTCCCATTTAGCTTAATGGGATCCACAGGGAACGAGCAGGCTGGGGAAAACCTTTGGCCATAGATTTAGGATCCCTCCATACCACGTGGGAGGGTAACCAAAAGACCGACGAGGTGGCCAAGCAGGGGGACAGGGAAGGAGAGTTCTGGGACCCCTGTAGAGCAGGCCCGGTAGCAGCAATCCGGGACAAGGGAGGCACACAGGGGGTAGCTTTGGCCCCGGACCAAAAGCAGGTCTACGAGCAGGCAGCAGGTAGCATGGGGAAGCAGCACCGGAATAACCGGTTGCTGCTCGAGCCTAACAAAAGTCACCAATGGGAGATAGGGGACCAGGTAATGGTTAGGAACTACGCCCGAGTGGGGAGTTTAGAGCCATTGTACATGGGACCCTATAGCATAGTAGATAAAGCCAGCCCCATGGTGTATGCAGTGAAATTGCCCTGGCGCACAAAATGGTTCCATATCAACCAGTGTAAGCTGTTTAAGCCGGAGGCGAAGAAGCAGGCAGCTGGGATCCAACCCGAGGTTAGAAATCCTCAGCCCGCAGCGGGCGCGCACACACAGGCTGCACTCGCAGGCGCAGTCGCGTGCGTCAAGGGAGGAGTCCCCCAGCACCTTGTTCAGACCACTCCCCCCCTCCTTTGGGATTCCGAGGAGGAGGAGCCCGAGCCAGATGGCCCCGCCCCCAACCTAGGTTTTGAACCTGGAGGTGGAGATCCTCAGCCACCGGCAGCCGGCAGCGGGAGATTACCGGTCCCCAGTTCAGGTTTGGGAGGGGAGGGAGGGACCCCAGGGAGGGAGGGACCCCAGGGAGGGAGGGACCCCAGGGAGAAGATCCCCAGCCAGCGAGGAATGCGGTATGAGTAAAAGGTCCGCTCACCAGGGTAGCCCCACCAGTAGCACTTCCTAGGAGGTCCCCTCGGACACCCCAGCCTAGGAAGGCATGGTCGCCGGCTCCCCAGTTTGAAAGGGCAACCTCCCGAGTTGAAGAGAAGTCGGAAGACAAAGGTCCCCAGCTAGCAGCTACAGACTGCAAGGGACCGGAAGTGCAGGTCAGTGCAGCCATGCCACAGGGAGCAGCCTGCAACAGCCCAGGCAGGAATTAGGCTGGCCGCTCGGAGACGGGCGGCAGATGTATATAGTTTTAGTAGTTTAAGTTTATAGTGGTAAGTTAGGCTATTTTAATTTAATTCTAAGTAAGGAACAGTTAGTTTTGATTTTAAGTAAGCCATCTCAGAGTATTGTCCATGTGAGTCGAGGTCGCGGGACCCGACCATACGTCACTCGAGCCAGTGAGTCTCTAGGGAACCTGGCTGTATGCTTCTATATCTGTTACAGGAAAATTTCGGAATGTACGGAGGCGTAATCCTGCTCGCCCTGCTCGGGCTGAGCATCGGTAGGAGAGGGGACGTCGAGGACCACCACACCTTCGGGTGCTCGGGGAACAGGGCGCCGGTGGCGGTCGACGGTAGCGGCGTACGGGAGGCGGAGGAGACAACCGCTTACTTCCACGAGGGGACGTGGCTGGGGTGGCTGGGATCCAATTTGTCCCAGTACTCCAGCCAGACCGGGTTCACCTATGGGGAGGCCTCCCTCCTGTGCCCCAGGATACGGATCGTCACTCCCAGGATTAGCGTCACCGTGGGCAAAAGGATATGTTTAACATGCAAGGGACACATTCCCCTGGATAGGTGGTGGTGGCTCAGGAAACTAAGTAAAGGCATGGGGGGAACCCCAGAGTTGAGTGGGAATGGTTGGGGAACAACACTCATCGGACCATCACAGGGACCCACGAGGGTTAAGTGTGTGCTGGGATAAATGGTGGGAACCGGATCAGGGGATCTATGTCTGTATGTGGGGATCAGAGAAGGCCTGCCCCACAGGCATTTCCATCATTTTCCGCAGCCAGTGGCAAGATAACGGGAGGGGGATGGACTGGGAGTCTCGCCTGGATGCATGCGCGATCCCATACTCCCCAATCTCAGTTAATGCCACTGAACTATTGACCCGCCCCCCAACAGCCCCTGCCCATGACCGCGATGTCACGGACAATAGTAGAGGGATGCCCCGCCACCACCAAGGGACCAGGGAATGGCTTAGTGCTAGTACCTACAGACCAGGTGCTGTATCAAGGGGTGCACTACACGATAGCCTCCGTGATTTTAAACCTCACCGAGGTATACCTACCCGCGTGGTGCCCCATGGAGACCGCGCAGTTGTATCAAGCCCTCTTAAAAGATATGTTCCGTAAATTCTATGAGTTTGATTTTTCAGTCGTTGACAGAACCAGACTATACACCCACAAGCTTTTGGACGGGATTGGGAGAAAAAGAAGGGGTGCTTTTAACTATGTTTTAAATGGTTTTAACACGGGGTCTTCTGTCATCAACAGCTTAGATGACATCGAGCTGCAGACCCAGATTAATGGTTTAAAAACGCAATTAAAGAAAATATTAATCGATGAGAATGAGGTGGTGGGTTCCGAGTTGCACGAGGACTGTGGTGTATGTAACCTGTTCCACCTGAAGAGAACTTAAGCCTTTTCCACCTTAAGAGATGTACTACTTTCTCTGGCTGCTGTATACGTAATACCGGTGGTGACCACCGGTATATAAGTACTGTGTAGTGATATTGCTGTTAGTATAGCCCTGAACTCCAACTAGTAAAGACCTGTTGAAACGTTATTCTTGTAGTCTGTGTCAGTAATTAATCTTAAATACAACTAGAACACACAGACTTAACAGTGGCGACGAGTCTGATTCTTACCCTGCGGCAGTTTATATCCACGGCGGCTTCGTCCACAGAACGGGCGTCGAAGAGAGGCATCCACCCTCATCACCCTGCTGGAAGACACGTCGCGCGGCAGGCATCGAGAACCCGGAGTGCAGAAGATATCCTGAACTCGAAGCCTCCATCAGCGGCAGTCAGCTATCTTCCTTCTACTTCGGTGGTGGGTAAGCCGGTCAGTGACGCGAGCAGAAAGTCGGCCGCGTTGGCTGTACAGACGGGGAGGGAAGACGGAGGAATAAGGGCGGTGAGATCGATCGCGACCGGAGATAAGGGCCGGGCCGCATTCGGGCCAAAAAGGCGCAGCGTCTGGGGCGACTGAAGGCGCAAGAGCCGCGGTGAAGGCGAACACAGCCGGTGCTAATAACCGGGCTGCAAGAAGGGCTGCGAGGCGCGACATCGGGGAAGCGCGAATGCCCGAGGGAGCCGCGGTGAAGCGGAGACAGCGTCGGGGGAATTACTAACCGCTGGGAAAGGGGAGCAGCAGCGGCACGCCAAACGCCATTGCAGCCAGCGGGTGAAGAAGGCGAGCGCGGGAAAGACCGCCAAGCGCGGGAAACCGCCATTTTGTAGGCGGAGGACGAAGACAAGAGCGGGAAGCCGCCATCTTGGAAAAAGGGAAATCACTAAAAAAAAAAAAAAAATTGCAACGATGCCTAAACATGGGAACATTAATACCTTTGATAGCGACATCGAAGATTGGGCCACGTATGTAGAACGCATACAAAATTATTGTAAAGCAAATAAAATCCCAGATGATGAGAAAGCACTAACTTTATTAAACTTAATGGGTGCGAAGACATACGGGCAATTGAAACACCTTTTATCACCAGATGAACCGACGGAGAAGACGTTCGAGGAGATTGTTACTGTCCTGAGAAATCATCTAAACCCCATGCCGCTGATGCTAGCGGAACGATTTAAATTTTACAGCAGAAAGCAGCTGAAAGATGAAAGCAATGCTGAATATTTAATGGAATTGCGTAAGCTAGCAAAGTACTGTCAGTTTGGAACGGGACTAACAGATGCGCTAAGAGATAAATTTGTGTGTGGATTATTAAAAGAAGATACACAAAAGCGACTGCTCGAGGAGAATGAGCTGACGCTTGAGAAAGCGGTCACTATGGCAGCATCACACGAAGCCACAGCGAGAGGCATGGCAGTAATGCAGCTACGGTCACCGGAACTCAGTACAAATCAATTGGTTTTGAGTACTGTAAAATGTTATCGTTGTGGAAAGACAACGCACGATCAGAACCAGTGTTGGTTTAAAAACCAAGAATGCAGAACGTGTGGCAGGCTTGGCCACATAGCTAAAGTATGCCGGTCAGGAAAGAAGACCAGCAACAAAAAGTCACCGCAAGGAAAATACATAAAGGTACACAAGGTGACAAAGAACAGTTCGAACGAACAGAAGTCAGATTCAGATTCAGACGCTAGCAGTAATGAACTGGGTAGCTTAAGAGTACACAACGTTGGTAAGGATGCAGATCTCCAGACAATTTGGGTCACTCTTCAGATAGCAGGAGTCCAAGTAAAGATGGAATTGGACACTGGATTGGCATTGACGGTCATGAATAAGAAAGATTACAAAAGGTTATTCCAACATATTCCCCTACGGGATACGGAGATTATATTGAAAACATACACGGGGCAAAGAGTGTACCCCATCGGAAAGATAGAGGTAAAAGTGGTCCACAAGGACAAAGAAAGCCAAGTAATGGACTTATATGTGCTACCTGAAGGAGGTCCACCACTACTGGGACGGGAGTGGATTAGGAAAATGAATATGGACTGGCACTCCTTAAAGGCACTAACGGTAGATTCCGGGGAAACAGATGTCAAACCTAAACGATTGCCCAGAATATTGGATGATGCTAAAGAGGTGTTCCAGCAGGGACTGGGAACACTGAGAGGAATTACGGCAAACATCAAGATTGATGAACATGCACAACCAAAATTTTTCAAAGCCAGACCTGTACCCTATGCAATACGACCTGCTGTAGAAGCGGAACTGGAAGCGCTAGAACGTTCAGGTGTACTGTCTAAGGTAGATTGGAGTGAGTGGGCTACGCCCATTGTTCCCGTTATGAAACGTCCTTCGAGCAACAAGCCAGGAGAACCAGGGAAGGTTCGCATCTGTGGAGACTTCAAGATCACCGTTAATCCGGTGCTTCACACGGTGCAGTATCCGCTTCCGCGGATTGAGGATATTTTTGCTTTGTTGTCTGGCGGGAAACACTTCACCAAGATAGACCTGGCGCAGGCGTACTTGCAGATGGAGGTTGAAGAAGAGTCACGCCAGTACCTCACGATCAACACGCATAGAGGTTTGTACCGGTATAATAGGCTGGTTTTTGGAGTGGCATCGGCTCCAGCAATTTGGCAGAGGGCCATGGAGCAGGTATTACAGGGAATTCCAGGCACACAATGTTACCTGGACGATATTCTGATTACAGGAGATGGTGATGAAGAACACCTCGCAAACTTGGAACTGGTGCTCAACAGACTGAAAGAGTATGGACTTCGAGTTAATCGGCAGAAATGTGAGTTCTTTCAGAAGCGGATCTCGTACTGTGGTCATGTCATTGACCGGGAGGGGCTTCATAAGTCTCCTGACAAGATAGAGGCAGTTGTAAAGGCTCCCGCTCCGGATAATGTCTCTCAGTTGAGGTCGTTTCTAGGATTGATTAACTATTACCATAAGTTTCTACCGAATCTATCCACAGTACTGCACCCGCTGAACGCTCTTTTACAGAAGGGGGTACCATGGGAATGGAGCGAAAACTGTAAGAAGGCATTTCGCAAAAGCAAAGAATTGATCACCTCAGAGGAAGTGTTGGCTCACTTCAACCCGACACTGCCTATTCGGTTGGCTTGTGATGCTTCTCCATATGGTATTGGGGCAGTACTCTCACACAAGTTGCCAAATGGCACGGAAAGGCCAGTCGCGTTTGCATCCAGATCATTGACCTCCGCTGAGCGCAACTATGCGCAGATCGATAGGGAGGCTCTCAGCCTTGTATGGGGAGTGAAGAAGTTTAATCATTACCTGCAGGGCCAAAAATTCACACTTCTGACAGACCATCAGCCGTTGGTATCCATTTTTAACCCTAAGAAGGGTGTTTCGGTGATGACAGCACAGAGACTCCAGAGATGGTCCCTTTTCCTAGGGGCACATCAATATCAAATAGAATTCAAAGGTACAAAGCAGCATGGCAATGCTGATGGGCTGTTGCGCCTGCCACTACCTGAAGAAGAAGAGACGACGAAAGTTGACCCTGTTGAGTTATTTCATTCGACCATCATCGAGTGTTTACCAGTCACCAATGCAAGTATTGAAAGAGAAACCAGGAACGACCCGACACTGTCCCGAGTCTACGAGGTGACAGTGAAGGGATGGCCAACACATGGTGATCCTTTGTTACCGGCATTCTCGGCAAGGCGAGACTAGCTGTCCGTCTGCCATGGTACTTTGATGTATGGGACAAGAGTGATTATTCCTCCCAAGTTAAGGGAAAGAGTTCTAAATGAACTGCATGAAGGTCATCTGGGGGGAGTTAAGATGAAAAGTCTTGCTAGGGCTTATGTATGGTGGCCGGGTATTGACCAACAGATAGAGGAGTTGACGAAAAGCTGCGCTGGGTGCCAAAAAGTGCAAAATGCACCTCCGATCGCACCGCTACACCCATGGGAATGGCCTTCAGCCCCATGGCAACGCGTACATATTGACTTTGCTGGTCCATTCATGGACTCCATGTTTCTAATTGCGGTGGACGCACATTCCAAATGGCCAGAAGTGATCAAGATGAATACCACTACTTCAGAAAAGACAATTGCGGTGTTAAGAACAATATTCGCAAGGAATGGATTGCCAGAACAGATATGTTCGGACAACGGACCACAGTTCGTGTCGGAAGAATTCCAAAAATTCTTAAGGAAGAATGGGGTGAAACATTATACCTCTGCCCCATATCATCCGGCGACAAACGGGTTGGCCGAGAGATTTGTCCAAACATTCAAAAAGGCAATAAAGGCCATGAACGATGATCAGATTCCGCTACAACACAAGGTGGACAATTTCCTAATGGCATATCGAAACGCCGCTCATGCAGTAACTAACCAAAGTCCTGCCATGATGTTTTATAACAGGAGGTTGCGGTCCAGGTTGGACTTGTTAAAACCAAATGTGCGGAGGGAAGTGGAAAACAAACAGTTCCGGCATATTAATAACAAGACCACTCGAAGTTTCGACATAGGACAACCAGTATTGGCAAGGGACTATGGAAACGAAAAATGGCAGTCCGGAACAATTCGGGCCAGACAAGGACCTCTGATGTACACAGTAGATATTGGTAACAATGTGATAAGGCGTCATGCGGATCAACTGGTAGAATCGAGAGCAAGGGTCGAACCCATGGTTGCGACAGAGACAACTGTGGAAGACGTTAATGAACCTGAAGCATCTACCTCGGCAGGGAATGTACCTGATGATGACGTCCAATACATAGGAAACCAACTAGAGGAGTCACGTCAGCAACAAGAATCAGAGACCACTGAAAGGCGTTATCCAACCCGAATCAGAAGGCCTCCTGAGAGACTGAACCTTTGAACTGTTTATACCTGAAGTTATATATGTATATATGTTATTATGTTATGTTAAATGGGGATATGACTGTTAAGCTAAAAAGGGAGGATTGTGGTGTATGTAACCTGTTCCACCTTAAGAGAACTTAAGCCTGTTCCACCTTAAGAGATGTACTACTTTCTCTGGCTGCTGTATACGTAATACCGGTGGTGACCACCGGTATATAAGTACTGTGTAGTGATATTGCTGTTCGTATAGCCCTGACCTCCAACTAGTAAAGACCTGTTGAAACGTTATTCTTGTAGCCTGTGTCAGTAATTAATCTTAAATACAACTAGAACACACAGACTTAACAAGGACCAGGCCATGACACTCCACTTAAAGGAGATCATAGCGGAGCTGGAGGAACATGCCAAAACGGTTAATGCTCTCATTAGGGAGGACAGAAACGTTTCTGACCAAGCTGCACAGAAGGAAGTGTGCGTGCTGTATGGGGCATGGTTGCTGGATGAGGGCCGCAGCAATCTGGTCAGACTGAGTTTTAAAATCCAGGGCACAACAAAATGGCTGCGGTCAGACCTCGTGACCGAAAGCCTGTCAGTTTCAATTTGGACCCTGGCAAGCTAACAGCTTGTGCATTTCAATGTCTGCAGCAAGGAGATCACGAAACCAGACAAGACTTTTGCATATGCATTGGGGACAAACCCAATTACAATCAGACCTACGCATAAAGGCCATCAAGGTGTTTGCTCAAACAATCAAAGTAATCAGCGGGGCCATCGAGACTGGGCTGGTCTCCATCAAAGAACCTGTTGGACAAAGGAGAGCAGTTGCAGAACCGGCAGGAACCGATTACCGGCCATCCAAGTCGATGGGCCAAGATCGATACCTTTTGTTTAATTCCAGCCCGCTCAAATCAGACAAAAGAATGAGCTGATTGAACGTAGCGATAAGGGCTACCGAGGGGGGTATAACTAGCCTCTCGAGAAGCCATTCGCTCTCTCTCACCTCGCCTCCTGGGCCCTGCCTTGCCATCAACCAAGGAAGAAGACCATCGAAGGAGCGCCCGTCCAGAGAGGTAGGATACCCTGTCAGAGACCTTTTAATTACTGGGGTATCTCTACCTGGACAGTGAAGTCAGTGCAACAGCGGGACCACGTGACATCGGCAGGCAACAGGGCAAGGGGCAAGGTTTTCTATCAACATCTCAGACCGGTGAGCATTATACTTCTGACCCATCGCAAGATAATCTAGCTAGGTGTAGAGTGTGGGAGTTAAGGGGTTTGCTGAATTGTCATTTTAGCCATTTTCCCTCGATGTGCCGTTTCTCCTCCTCTGTTAAGTGTAAGTGTACTGCATTCATATCATCCTTTTGTATAGTATTGTTATCTTATTTTCTCTGTTAATAAATTTTGGTTTTTCTTTGTACCAAACCACTGGTCTGCTCGTTTGTCTATATCGCTATCTGCCAATAAGTCTGGGGACCAGAACTAAGGGGTGAGCGATCTGAACCGCTCAGAGATAAGGCAGCCGGAGACATAACCGACTGGCCAAAGCAAGTAGCAAAACCCCTTACAGCCCTAGAGGAGTATAGAAAGTGCAGGGGGCTACTTAAAAAAGAAATTAGGAGAGCAAAGAGGGGCCATGAAAAAACACTGGCCGGCAAAATAAAGGAAAATCCCAAGGTGTTTTATAAGTATATTGAGGGCAAGAGAATAACCAGGGAAAGAGTAGGGCCCATTCGGGACCAAAGTGGCAATCTGTGTGTAGAGCCGGAAGATGTAGGTGAGGATTTAAATGAATATTTTGCATCTGTGTTCACTATGGAGAAGGACGATGTAGGCATAGAAATCAGGCAGGGGGATTGTGATATACTTGAACAAATTAGTATTGAGAGGGAGGAGGTACTAGTGGTTTTAGCGGGCTTAAAAGTGGATAAATCCTCAGGCCCAGACGAGATGTATCCCAGGCTGCTGTGTGAGGCAAGGGAGGAGATTGCAGGGGCTCTGACGCAAACTTTCAGAACCTCTCTGGCCACAGGGGAGGTGCCAGAGGACTGGAGAACAGCTAACATAGGACCATTATTCAAGAAGGGTAGTAGGGATAAACCAGGGAATTACAGGCCAGTGAGCCTAACATCAGTGATAGGGAAATTATTGGAAAAACTTCTGAGGGACAGAATTAGTCTCCACTTGGAGAGGCAAGGATTAATCAAGGATAGTCAGCGTGGCTTTGTCAGGGGGCAATAATGTCTAACCAATTTGATTGAATTTTTCGAGGGGTTAACTAGGTGTATGGATGAGGGTGGTGCAGTTGATGTAGTCCACATGGACTTCAGTAAGGCTTTTGACAAAGTCCCGCATGGGAGACTGGTCAAGAAGGTAAGAGCCCATGGGATCCAGAGCAATTTTGCACATTGGATCCAAAATTGGCTTAGTGGCAGGAGGCAAAGGGTAATGGTCGAAGGTTGTTTTTGTGACTGGAAGCCTCTGTCCAGTGGTGTACCGTAGGGATCGATGCTGGGTCCCTTGCTGCTTGTACTGTACATTAATGATTTAGATATGATCAGTAAGTTCGCAGATGACACGAAAATTGGTGGAGTGGGAAATAGCGAGGAGGGAAGCCTCAGGCTACAGGACAATATAGACAGGTTGGTCAGATGGGCAGAACAGTGGCAAATGGAATTTAACCCTGAAAAGTATGAGGTGATGCATTTTGGGAGGACTAACAAGGCAAGGGAATACACACTGAATGGTAGGACCCTAGGAAGGACAGAGGATCAGAGAGACCTTGGTGTGCATGTACATAGATCCTTGAAGGCAGCAGGACAGGTAGATAAGGTGGTTAAGAAGGCATATGGGATACTTGCCTTCATTAGCCGAGGCATAGAATATAAGAGCAGGGAGGTTATGATGGAGCTGTACAAAATGCCATTTAGGCCACAGCTGGAATACTGTGTGCAGTTCTGGTCGCCACACTATAGGAAGGATGTGATTGCATTAGAGAGGGTGCAGAGGCAATTCAACAGGATGTTACCTGGGCTGGAGCGTTTCAGCTATGAAGAGAGACTGGACAGGTTGGGGTTGCTTTCCTTAGAGCAGAGAAGGCTGAGGGGGGACCTGATTGAGGTGTACAAAATGATGAGGGGCATAGATAGGGTAGATAGAAAGGAACTTTTTCCCCTTAGTAGAGGAGTCAATAACCAAGGGGCATAGTTTCAAGGTAAGGGGCAGAAGGTTTAGAGGGGATTTGAGGAAAAACTTTTTCACCCAGAGGGTGGTTGGAATCTGGAACTCACTGCCTGAAAGGATGGTAGGGGCAGGAGCCCTCAGAACATTCAAGAAGCATTTAGATGAGCACTTGAAACACCATAGCATACAAGGCTACGGACCAAGTGCTGGAAAATGGGATTAAAATAGATAGGGCTTGATGGCCAGCGCAGACACGATGGGCCAAAGGGCCTCTTTCTGTGCTGTATAACACTATGGGGGAAAAATTTGGTATCGCCCCATATGGGGCGCCATTACTGGCGGTGCGCAAAGTTTAGCACCTGGCACTAATTATCGCCTCCATCAGCAAACTTAGCTTTTATCGCCCCTGGAGGTGATTGGAGCACTAAATCAGGCGTTACACACCAGGCCAAGGAGCGAGACGTTACCTCAGAGGGTGGGCGCAGCGCAGGTGCTGCCAGTTAGCGATTGAACACAGACACACTGGCGCCGGTCAGTTCTTAAAGGGGCGGGTCGATCTTGCTCTGCAGCCACACCCTGCTCACTGGAGCCTTGAATCTCGGCCTGGGCAGACCTGTGACTAAATTTAGCAGCCAGACACTACGCCAGGGAGCGAGCACAGTGCTTCTGCGAGCGGGCTTTGGAGGCTCTGGTTCACGGGTTGGAGCGCAGAAGATCCATTCTGTACCCAGAGAGTGGCAAGAGGCCTTTGCCATGCGAGTACAGAAGAGTGTGGAGGGAGGTGGCTCAGAGAGTGTCCTCAAGCAGCATGGTGCCTAGGACCCATGTCCAATGTAGGAAAAAGTTCAACGACCTCACTCAGGTCGTCAGGGTGAGTGCCTTTTTTTCAAAACCTCTTCATCCCTCCATCTCAACCTCACTTTATGGCCAGAGGGTCTTGAAAGTCCCAGTGCCCAACACCCATCCAACACCTATGGCCCTTTCATCAAACACACACGCACATTCCACACTTTGCATACAGTAAGGGCTATTCAACCATGGGAGGCATTTCAGGCAAGATCATGGCTGCATACTGTAAGGGCTATTCAACCATGGGAGGCATTTCAGGCAAGATCATTGCTGCATATTTACTCAGGCGCTGTCCTTTTTCTTGCAGGCCAAGCTGTCTCATAATAGGAGACAGCAGCAACGGACCGGTGGAGGGCGGCCTCACCTTCAAGCCCTCAGCGATCTTGAGAAGTGCGTCCACAGGATTGTGGCAAGCCGGGTGATTGGTCCCGTCGCCACTGGAGACGCCGACCCTGTTCTGGACAGCAATGGTAAGGTCATCACCTTTTTGTCCTCTCTCCTTCCACTTGTTCCTCACAACAGTAGCCTTTGACAATTTCAATCCAAATCACTAAATCGCTGCACTCATGCCTCCCTTGCTGCCACCCTGTCCTCACGCTAAAGCCACTCTTGTACCTCCCTGCTTTCAGATGGTGATTCACCAGGTGAGGAGAAGGGCCCTCAAGCTGCCAGTGAGAGTGAAGCTGAAGGCGAGGAGGAAGAGGAAGCTGGACCATCAGTGCCACCCTCTACCGAGGCAGCCCATGCCCATACTGGGGACACGCCTTCCCTGGAGGGGAGCAGGGGGGGAATGGTCTGATGAGCGTGAAGCTCCAGGACCCAGCGGGCTGCAGCAATGCGAGGGGGGTAGGGAAGCCCGGGGGCCTTCTCCCCGGAGGGAGAGTATGGCCTCATGTCCTGCTGCACTGGATGCAGACGAGGAGCGGGTACTCGCTGAAATGAGCGCCCAGGCGGAGCAAAGGCACACTGAGCTCATGGCTGCAGTGGCAAGGATGCCCGAATTAATTGAATCACTGGCAAGGAGTGTGGAGCGCTTCGCTGTAGCACAGGCGGCTGCCACGCAAATGCTAAGTGCTGCAATGCAGTCAGTGGCTGGTCTCATGCAGACGCAGATTGAGGCCACACGAGCACTGACTGCTGCCACCCTCGCTGGATCGGGCAGATTTCCCCGGGGCTCTCACCGCACCGCAGCAGGCCAGCAATCTGTGCTCCATCAGATTGCTCCGGATGCTGAAGTGCTGCCCCGTGGGAGTGCCAGTGTGTCGGTCGAGCAGGGAGTTGCTGTCCTCTCTCAAGATGACAGCATTCCTGCGGCCACCACTGGCACCTCTCCACTGCAGTTGCCACCACCTGTAGGACAGACTGCTGCTGCCCATGCAGAGTTGGTGCAGTCAGCAGCCGGGCCCTCTAGGCCCAGAGCTGGTCCAGGCCGTCCCTCAAGGGCATCTGCAGTCTCAGTTTCTGACACTCAGCAGCCTTCCCCCAGCCTTGCTCCAGCCACTGGGGTCCCATTACGGAGGAGCTGCAGGGTGGGAAGGGGGGAATTTCGCAAGGGAAGCAGATCACCCTCGAAGGGCAAAAAGTAGGAGGTGTGACAGAAAGTTTTTCATTGTTTTATTGAAGGCCGAGGTTCATGGTCAAATTTTTGTTACTGTTTTGGACATTGTTTCCAGGTTGTGAGAGCCAGTTATGTGAATGACTGCTTTTTTTTGTGTTTCTTTCTATTACTTTGTCATGCGGAAATGAGACACACAGAGTTTGTGAAATAACGAAGTGCCTGTATTCAAAATGTACATGTTTGGTCTTTGCACTCATTGTTGCCTTGACCGGCTTAGGGGTTGCGGGATGGTTTCATTCAGGTTGTTTGAATGGCAGAAGCCATTCCCTCAGAGGGGGCCTAGAAGCGACTTGCTATGAGCCTTTGACGGATGGCCCTTCCACTTTGTGCCTCCCTCCCACCTTGGTGCTGCTGATGATCATCCTCCTCATCTTCCTCCTCCTCCTCCTCCTCCTCCTCCTCTGCTGGTGCTCCAATGCCTGGTAGCATTGGCTGGGTCCTGAGGATTGCCAGGTTATGCAGCATGCAGCACACAACAACGAAGTGGGAGACTCGCTCAGGCGAGTACTGCAGGGCTCCTCCAGAATGGTCCAGACAGCGGAACTGTTGCTTGAGCACGCCGATTGTGTGCTCAACGATGTTCCTGGTAGCTTGATGGCTCTCGTTGTATCGTAGCTCAGCAGGGGTGCTGGGCGAACGGAGCGGTGTCATCAGCCAGGTGCACAGAGGATATCCCTTGTCCCTGAGAAGCCAACCTCCTGGGTGATGCGGTGCCTGGAAAAGGTCTGCCACAGAGGTCTGGCACAGGGTGAAGGCATCGTGGCTGCTGCCTGGAAAGTGGGCATTGACAGCGAGTATCAGCTGTCTGTGGTCACAGACCAACTGGACGTTTAAGGAATGGAAGCCCTTTCGGTTGCGGAAATCCTCTGCATTCTCTTGCGGCGCCCGCAAAGCCACATGCGTGCAGTCAATGGCGCCCTGCACCATAGGGAAGCCCGCTATCATCGCAAAGCCCATTGCGCGTTCTTGCTGCTTGTCCGGGGTCATGGGGAAAGAGATGTACTCTCGTCTCCTTTTAAAGCAGGCATTTGTTACCTGACGGATGCAGCAATGCACCGCGAACTGGGAGATATTGGCGATGTCCCCAGTAGCTGATTGAAATGAGCCGGTGGCAGAAAAGTTGAGAGCCACTGTTATCTTCACTGCCACTGACAGAGACGGCCCTGCTCCTCAGTTGAGGCTGCAGATCTGGCTGAAGCAGGTGGCAGAGCTCAGTGACCACCTCCTTGCTGAATCGCAGCCTTCGCAAACACTGCTCCTCAGACATATTAATGTAGGAGGATAGCAAAATACTGCAGATGCTGGAAATCCAAAATAACAACAGAAAATGCTGGAAAAACTCAGCAGGCCAGGCAACATCCATGGAGAGAAATTAGAGTCAATGTTTTGGGTCAAAACCCTTTATCAATGTAGGAGAACTGTTGGCGAAAAACCCTGGGAGGGTAAGGTCTCCTGTAACGAGGCTTGTTGGCCCTCCTCCGTCTGGCCATGATTGCCACTCTCTCTCTGCGTCTCTGTGCCCTCTGAATGTGATGGAGAAGGACGATGTTCCCATTCATTGCAGCCCCCATAGTATCTGGGCAATCAAAGTTATGAAGGTCAAAAAGCAAAGTACCTGCAAAGTTATGGTCAGAAGCCAAAACTACCTCAGACAGCATTGACTCAATGCAGAAGTCTCTCTTTCTCTCTTTGTCTCTCTCCAAATCTCTCTCTCTCTCTCAGAACGAGTGGTGCAAAAATGGCTACCACACAAAGGCCAGGAAGAGGCCCCCTTTAATTAGCGCCCCCCAGCCCCACAGCGACTGGGAAGCGTTCCAGTCAACCTGTCGTTGGTAGCGCCAGGCGGAAAGGAGGGGGGCGCCACTGAATTTCCAGTCCGGGGCACCCCAAGGGCGTTGGACTCGCAAATGACGTCAAGATCTGCCTGCGCAGGAGATCGTGCGCTATTGTTTAGCGCCGCCGCAAAATGTCCAGTCATTTTCGCAAGAGGCGCAGATATCGCCACGCCCGGGTGCTAGTTGGTTTGCGCCCCACTTAGCGCCCTCTTAAGGTGCTAACGGGTGGCGCTACCAACTGAATTTTTCCCCCTATGACTCTATGACTAAATTTAAACGTTCGTCATTGCTTTCCCCTACAGGGTCAATTGCTTGTTGCAACCACAACACTGAAAAACTCAATCACATCATATTTTAAACTAATTTGGATATTTAGATTGCATTTCCAGTTGTTGATTGAAGGACAAATTATAAATCAGTTCCCTTGTTACATCTGCTCTTAGTGTACAGTAAGGGAGAAAGATGTTATAGATGATGAAAGCAAACTTCCATAAGTCTAATTAAGAGGGCTGTGTTACAGATGGATGGACAAAGAATTACAAAGAAGGTACAGTACAATTAACAGTGTGACACTTGTAAAGACAAGAATGAGCTGGATCAGGATGTGTGCGAGCTTAATGCAATGACAGTCCAGCAGATGAGATTTATTGCACTGTAAATTAAACAAAGCTTCCAACATATGGGTCTGTAAATATTTCCTCTGTGTGCTGTTTCAGTTCCAAACCTAAGGAAGCAGATTAGACCACTAAAGAAGAATTGTGGAACCAGTCACACCTTTTTATAATAACTTTTGGGATATCTTCCAGTTGTACTGTTCAATTGATTTTATTATTGCAGGTGGCATCTATTGATTATTTGCAGTGAAACTTTCTCATTTTGAAACATTTTCTGCATGTGCACAATTTTCTAGTCACATTTTAAACCGAAAGGCTAGACAATTAATTCTAAATTAATAGAATATAAGGCTCACAATCAGCTCACATGAACAGTGTATACACTGTTTGGTATATGTGTTTTACTTCCTAATCCTGTGCTACTTCCGTACGTTCCTCCAATGAGAAGAGGAAGTGTCGTGGAAGAGGATGGTTGGATGCTAGCTGCCAGTTCTTGCCTCCAGCGGAGTTCGTGACCCAGTTCCTAATCTGGTTCTGAAGATAGTCCTGCAAGTGAAGGCACCACATCTGCTGAGGAAGTGACTGCCTGGGTCTGTGTGATCACTAACTCTACTGTAATCATTTGAATGGAGTTACTTACTGAAAAAACTCTTTTCTGACTTTCTTCTTCACGGCTATATGCTGAGGAACTACAACGTGTGAACCACAGAAGATTCAGACACATCAGGCTGGATTTTCCACTGCTATCCCACCCAAAATAGGCCATGATAGTGGCGGCAAAGGGGGCTAAATTGGGTGGTAAGGTCTACCACCATGTTCCTGCCCTGAGCTCCATTTCCCTGCCCCAGCCCCATTAGGACTGCTGCCAGTAGCCTCTTCCCCACCCACCACACATAAATGTTAGCTGCGGGCAGGGACAGCTTTTAAGCCAAATTTGCTGCAATCTGCTTTTGTTACCACCATTCCCTGGAACATCTGAAGAAAGGTATAATTAGGGCTAGGATAGCTGTGATAAGGTCCCAATATTCTTTTAATGGAGGGTCAGGACTTCCTCTCTTTCCGAAATTTTCAACGTACTTTCGACCAAGGCCTAAAAAAAATTTGGAACCCTCTTTCGAACTCTTCCACCCCCTTAAATCTCTGACTGCCTCTTCTGCAGTGTTGATTCCGCTGCAGCTTCACCAGGATTTTGCTCCTTCACGGTGGTGTGTCTCTCTCTTGATGGCAGGAATCCCACCGAGAGTCTTCACTGCATGGGAAATGACCCCAAACTTAGAAAATGGGTCTTGTTTGCAGTGATCTCAAGGTGACAGGCAGAAGTCCCACCCAATTGCAATAAAGCTGTGAAGAGGAGAATCCTGCCCATCGAGTTATCACTGCTAGGGATTTCAAACATGTGGTTGAACATTGAGCCAGAGTGGCAGTAGCTCATTAACAGCTTAGGTTACATATGAGAGAGTCTGCTTCCAAAAATGAGCGTTGAAAGTAGGCAATGTCAGCAGTTCTTCAGAATGTAGCAGCTGACTAAAGAAATGCCTGCATCAAATACCTGTAGTCAGAATTAATAAATCGTGAGCCTGAGCTGAAACAAGAGTAACTAAAACAAAATCAGGGACAAGAAAGACCATTGGTCCAATCCAAGCTCCTCTTTCTAGCACTTGAATTCTCCCATCATAGCATTTTGGACAGGCTGAATGTTCTTTCTTTTACTGTCTCACCTGGCATATTGCTCTTTCAGTATAGAGGCTTCTCCTGGTATCTGTTGCAAATTTACTTTTCACTAATTTCCATTTATATCATCTGGCCCTATTTTTTCCAGCTTACTTTAATACTTTATATTTCATCTCAAAGATCGCCTGCTTCCACTTCTGTAAAATTGTCCACCTCCGCCTCAGCCCATCTGCAGCTGAATCTTTCATACATTATTTTGTCACCTCCAGATCGACTACTCCAGCACTCTCCTGGCCAGCTTCCCATCCTCCACGCTCTGTAAACTCCTGCTCATCCAAAAATCTGCTGGCTGTATGCTATCCCGCACTGAGTCCCACTAACCCATCATCCCTGGCCTCACTGGCATACATTGGCTTTCAATTCGCCAACGCCTCCAATTTAAAATTATTATCCTCATGTTTAAATCCATCCATGGCCTTGCCCCATCTTATCTCTGTGATATCCTTCAGCCCTACAACCCCGCCAGAACTCTCCATTCCCCCAACTCTAGCCTCTTGTGCATCACTTCTTCCCTTCACTACCATTGGCAGCTATGTCTTTAGCTGTCTAGGTCCCATACTGTGGAATTTTCTCCCTAAATCCCTCCTTCTTTCCACCTCACTCTCCTCCTTTAAGACCCTCCTTAAAAGTCTGATCGCACCTCTGTGAAGCATTTTTTCTGTGATAATGGTGCTATATAAATGTTTCAACAAAGTCATCACTTAAAAATAAGATTTGATCGCTGGTCTGTGCTGAGTTAGTTGATCTCAGCTGATGTGGCAGTAAGGGTTCTATTACTGGCCTCTGTGGTCCTAGGCTAGGGTGTGGAAACATTGGGCAGGGTTCCCACTACTGATTGCTATCCAGTGACTCCTACTGTGAAATCCAAGCATATGTATGTTGGTTAGGAACAGGATGGGGCTTGGCTGTGATGCCCCTGGTAAAATAGCTTGATGACATTCACTGTCCAAATTCACACATAAAGAACGGTCACTTTGACTGAGGTACCAGACAGTGGCCAATGCCAATAGAACCGTAATTCAGCCTGAGTCAGTGACAGTGGGCGAGGAAAGGAGAAAAGAGGATAAGAAACCAATCAGAGAGGAGTCAAAAATATATTTGGTTGTGTTATAGACTATAAAGCTGCAATTGATTAGTTCACAGGCATCCAGTTTTTTCAGATTGTGAACATTTGTGGCCTATTAAAAGGTTGTGAACATTATTCAGGATGTGTATGAAGTGCAGATGTGCAAACTTCCTAATGTTTGCTTCAAATTGTGGTTTGCCAAACCCACAAAATAATTACAAACTTTTGGAAAAGCTAGGGCATGGCAGAAATTTTATGACATTACTTGTAGTACATATACAGTCACTTTTTTGGCATGGATGTATTTTGGATTATGAAACTTTCTACTACCACTGTACTTCACTGCCCACTGAAGATCTCCAGTCCAGATCCTTACAGTGTTTGTCTTCAATATCTGGCTACCATATCATTTAGAATTAAACGGTTTAGTTCGACATTTACTGAGGTTCTTTTATTTTTCCTGCTCTCAGTGGTAATCAGATAACATGCCAAATTACTTAGCCAAGAAAAATGTCCTGCCTTGTTGTGCCTTTGTATTCAACAGGTAACAAGAGTCAGAAACAAATCTTTCAAATGAACCAACTCCCAGTGGTGAAGTCATTTTTTACATTGGGCCAGAAATTCGGGTCCCCACGGGTGAGTACGTGCTGGGTACTCATGCGTAGGGCCAACGAAAGTGCCGGTTTCATGCATGCACTGCGCATGTGCGGGAAACCGGAACTTCCATTCCCTTCAAGGAAGGGGTTCACAGGTCGAACGCGTGCGCCAGGGAGGCAGCGTGTACGCCTGGAACTTTCGTTTTGCAAGTTGCAAGGCCTGCTTTTAACAAGGTAAGTGGTGAATTAAGTAAAATTAAAACATTTTTTCCACAGGTTTATTATTTTAAATACTTTAAAGAAAGGTACGTTTATTTTTAGCCCCGTTAAAAATTGTAATTAATTTTTTCAAAAATTTAAATTATTGTTTAAAATAGTTATTTAATGTAATTTATAGTTTATTTAAAAAGTGTGATTTAAAATAAAAATTATTTGAAGGTTTACTGCTATTTTGGGCCCGTAGTATTTATAAGTTTTGACAGGTCTACCTGTCAATCTTATGAATGGGCTTTTCCCTCCTCCGATTGGCTGCCCATGGCTCACGTGATCCCAGGGGACGCATCACACTAACTACGCCCCTGGGATATGCAAGCACAGCGTGCCAGCAGCTGGGCCAGGCTCCGGAGCGGAATTCTACGGGGCCCTACAGCTCAACGGCCAGCGCGCAAGGTAAGTGCAGGTCGGGGGCTTACACCTGCGGGAAGCCTCTGACCCGAATTTCTGAGCCATTATTTCTCTGGTCAGAGTGCTCTGCAATTACTTACTTAAAGCATCAAGGATGCCATAGCAATTTTTTCTCCTAAGAACTATTAGTGAATCATGCAATCCAGAGCTCATGGGCCATTTCTAAAGCCCACCTCTTTCCCATCATCCTTAACTGAGAATGATGTCACAGGGTGGGCTTTACACTGGAGTGATGGTCTTTTGTACTAAGAGGAGCTTTACAGCTTAAAATAATGCTAGCTACTGCTATAGCAGTGTTATACAATTGACATGTTCCTGACCTGTCCATAGTAAAGGAAACTAAAGGGTGAAGACTGGGTGGCACTGCAGGGTATTTTGCTCATTCACCTCTGAGACTCAGGCCAAATCCAGCCCAGGCTGAAGGGATAAGTCTTGTTTCTTTTTTACCTGTAAAGAGTCCATGTGAATTCAGTTTGGGTAGTCGCAACCTACTTCTTAGGGGAATGCAGACCCACAGCATATTTAGAATTGATTGCAATCTCATTTAAAGAGGCTAAATGGATTTGAGAAACAGAAACACTCACACTAGTGCAGCAAGGGTACATTACTAAAGTTGTGGTCAGAATACAGAGAGCTGGCAATGTGTGCTGCTGGCTCTGAATGCCTGAAATGGAAAAAAAGTTCCATTCCCCAGTATTGGCATCCCTCCCTTTTTCAACATGAATATTCATAAAAAAATAAAATCACAAAATGTGGTTTATCCCTTATTAAGTGATTGTGATTTTTAAAATCAGATTTTACATGGATCTTTTTACATTATGATTATATTATGACTACCAAGAAATATCTATGATATGAAAACACAATTGCCCATAATTTACAGTCAGCAATGAAGCAAAGGTGCTCATTGCTGGCCCCAAAGATAGCTTCCCACAGAGATCTCGCGATCTCTGTAGCGAGAAGTTTGCCTTTTTCAACATTCAATTCATTACCGCGCTGTGAATAGGGGATTCCCAGTGAAGAGCTGCAGTGACATCAAGAAGCTGTTTAAGCAGCCAATCACATTAAAGAATTGTCACAGATGGCAAACCAGGAAATAAAAAGCTGCTTTTATCCAGACTTTTAAAAAATGTTACAGACAGCAAAATAAAGATTGGGGGGGGAGAAATTTGGCGTCGCCCCGTTGGGGGCGCAATTATCGGCCAGGCACAAAGTTAAGTGCCTGGCGCTAATTATCACCTCCAATTGCAAACTTGACTTCTATCGCCCCTGGAGGTGACTGGAGCGCTAAATCAGGTGCTACACACCTCTCTTAAGGCACTTATGCCAAGGAGCGAGGCGCTACCTCAGAGTGCTGGCGAAGCTCATGTGAGGTCAGTAAGCAATGGAACACAGACACACTGGCGCCGGCCAGTTCTTAAAGGGGAGGGTCGAGCTTGCTCTCCATCCACACCCTGCTCATTGCAGCCTTGAATCTCGGCCTGGAGAGACCTGTACATCAAATCTGCTGGAAAGAACAATGGAGAGGCCCAGGGAAAGAGCTCAGAGTGCAGCCCCCACAGTCTCTTCTAAATCAATACAAGGAAGGTCAAATCAAAATGAACCTGCAAAGTGCTGCTCAGTACCCAAAACACCTTCACACAGCATTGAATCTCTCCAGAAGTCTCTCACTCTCTCTCAGAATGCATGGTGCAAAAATGTTGCCGACTAAAAATGGCAGGAAGCGGTCACCTTTAAATAGCGCTCCCCCAATCCCGTCCCGACTGCAAAACGCTCCCCTCAACATGTCGTTGCTAGCGGCAGGCAGTAAGGCAGGGGGCGCCACTCAATATCCGATCTGGGGCGTTACCGGGGCGTTGCATGCTCGACTGACGTCACGATCTGCGGGCGCAGGAGATCGTGGCGGTAGTGTTTAGCGCCGCCGCAAAATGTCTGGTCAATTTCGCGAGTGGCACAAACATCGCCGCGCCCGGATGCTAGTTGCTTTGCGCCCCATTAGCGCCCTCTTAGGGCAACAACGGGAGACACAAAACAACCGAATTTTTCCCCCTGGGACTTTCATAGAGTTCTGATGAAGGGTCATTGACCTGAAATGTTAAATCTGTTTCTCTTTCCACAGATGCTGCCTGACCTGCTGAGTATTTCCAGCATTTTCTGTTCTTGTTATTGTCTCAAAGCCTGTCCTGTAATTGTGGATGTTTGTCCATTCAACTATACTGCATTCTGAGAAGTTAAAAATGCTCTACATAACATAGGAACATAGGAACCATTTAGCCCCTCGAGCCTGTTCCACCATTTAATGAGATCATGGCTGATCTGTGACCTAACTCCATATACTCGTCTTTGCACCATATCCCTTAATACCTTTGGTTAACAGAAATTTATCAATCTCAAACTTAAAATTAACAATTGATCCAGTATCAACTGCCATTTGCGGAAGAGAGTTCCAAACTTCTACCATCCTTTGCATATAGAAGTGTTTCCTAGCTTCACTCCTGAAAGGCCTGGCTCTAATTTTTAGATTATGCCCCCTATTCCTAGATTCCCCAACCAGCAGAAATAGTTTCTCTCTATCTACCCTATCAGTTTCCCTTAATATCTTGAAAATTACAATTAAATCACCTCTTAATCTTCTAAATTCCAGGGAATACAACTCTAGTTTGTGTGATCTCACCTCGTAAGTTAACCCTTGCAGTCCAGGTATCATTCCAGTAAATCTACGCTGCACTCCCTCCACAGCCAATATATAATTCCGAAGATGTAGTGCCCAGAACTGCTCACAGTACTCCAGGTGTGGTCTAACCAGGGCTTTGTATCGCTGCAGCATAACTTCTACCCCCTTGTATTCTAGTCCTCTAGATATAAAGGCCAGCAGGCCATTAGCCTTTTTGATTATTTTTTGTACCTGTCTATGAAATGTTAATGATCTATCTACATGGACCCTTAAGTCTCTTTGGACCTCCACTGCTTCTAGCTTTTCACCATTTAGAAAGTACCCTATTCTATCCTTTTTAGGTTCACACTTGCCTATATTGAAATCCATTTGCTACAGTTTTGCCCATTCGCTTAATCTATTAATATTTCTTTGCAATTGTATGCTTCCATCTACACTGCTTACAATGCTGCCTGTCTTTGTGTCATTGGCAAACTTGGAAACGTGGCTCTCTGTCCCATCATCTAAGTCGTTAATAAATACAGTGAATAGTTGAGGCCCCAACACAAATCGCTGGTCACATCCTGCCAATTAGAGCACCTACCCATTATCCCTACTCTCTGTCTCCTGCCGCTCAGCCAATCTCCTAACCAGATCAATAATTTGCCCTCAATTCCATGAGCTTCAACTTTTTCATAGAATCATAGGATAGTACAGCACAGAAGGAGGCCATTCGGCCCATTGAGTCTGCACCGGCTCTTTCAAAGAGCAATCCAGTTAGTCCCACAGCTGCAGGAGTGAAGCTAGGAAATACTTCTACACACAAAGGGTGGTAGAAACTTTAGCTAACAGTCTCTTATGAGGGACTTTATCGAATGCCTTCTGGAAGTCCATATAAATAACATCCATAGACAATCCCCTCTCTCTTACTATAGTCAGTCAAATACTTTCATTTCTTTATGCTGAATTATAATCTCTTTAATAAGTGATGATGAAAAGATCTACTTTAATTTTTTTATTAATACATAATTGGAGAAGTTGATCTATTCCACATTAATCAGTCTAGTTGAGAAAAGACAAGTCAAAAAGATATGCCATAGTACCCTGAGAGGAAAACAGGACTGGAGCATCTTGAGTGCCCGAAAGGCAAAGTGGACCTAATTCTTTACATAAGTGGATAGTTACAATTTTAATGAAAATTATGTTCATTTTAGCTTTACTTTTAAAATAATTATTTTCTTTCAGAGGCACAAGTTTGTGGAAAGCTAAACACCAAAACCAGGCTTCATGCAGTCATGACTTCACAACGATGCATTGGATAAAGGAAAACCAATGGTGGCACCTCCCCTATCCCCCCCCCCCCTGCCCCCCCCCACCGAGTACAATGATATAAACTTGATTTCTGCATGTCACAGATTATGATTCAGGACACTTGTCAGAATACTAGGTTCAGAAATCCATGGGCCCAACACCCCAACATAAGTTCCAGGATGTGCCTGCCTTTGGTCCTGACCCCACCAAAGTTTGTGGAGTCAGGGGGAGGTCACGTAATTTTGGTATTATGGGAAGGCACCCATGCCACTAGGGGTGCATTTCAGCCATCACCACAGGGGAAGGCCGAGAATCCTAGTGAAGTGTATCTGATCTGGGGCGGGGGGGGGGGGCGGGGGGTGGGAGGGGGGAGGGGGGAGGGGGGAGGGCACCTCCCCCAGAAAATGTCCGAGGTTTGCTCAACGGCCCCCAATAAAGCCCCACAGAAACTATTGGGGTAGGTTGGGACCTGGTATATTCAGGTCCCAACTTAAGTCATTGCCCCTCCATCACACTCTCACCAGAATTAGATTGAGAGTGCATCAAAAATACTGTGAATTATTGGCCCCATTGTGTTTGTGAGTAAAGTATAATATGTATAATCTTTTAAACAAAGTTCAGGTCTCCTTAAGCAAACTGCTACTGATTACATGACTCTGTCTATGCCCTAGCAATAAATCTGAAATGTGCAGTGAGATATTCTGATTATATAAAAGATAATCTACTACAGTACATCATTTAGGTTTAAGCCATTTCATCTCTTATTGTAAGAAATCTCACAACACCAGGTTATAGTCCAACAGCTTTATTTGAAATCACAAGCTTTCGGAGCGCTGCTCCTTCGTCAGGTGAAGTGGAGAGATGCATAAAAACACAGCTTATATAGTCAGAGAATAATGTCACCCCAGTCCAACACCGGCATCTCCACACCATGGCACCCCAGTCCAACACCGGCATCTCCACACCATGGCACCCCAGCCCAACACCGGCATCTCCACACCATGGCACCCCAGTCCAACACCGGCATCTCCACACCATCTATTACTGTGCAATCTGTGTAAGCAAGCTTCTGTGTGTACATATGGAAATTTCTGTCCATTTGAGTAGGTCAGACTGTTGAATCAGCCCAAAAGTTCTGCTTCAATAATTGAACTTCTAGTAACTTGCTTTATACTAACTTCATCTCAAATTGATTTTTTTTTTAACATGGAGAGTTTGAGTCTGTGCCAAAGAGAGCTATTTTTTTCCTTCACTAAATGGTCAATGTTTGCCCTTTCAGGCAGATTCTGTTACAACATTTTTTCGGTTTGTCTTAATTTTTATTTTTCACATGCTTATTCACAAAAACGTTTACACCAGCAACTACAAAATGTTTTGTTTCTTCTGAAGAATTTGGCCGTGCTCAGGTTTCAGGTCCGTTTATATTTGCTAATGCAATGATCCTGCCAGCGAGTAAGTGCACTAATATATTTCTGGGTTGTATAGGCATAAAGTTCAGAAAGTATTTGAAAAACCATGCTACAAAACTGCATGTCTTTCTTTTGCTATTGCATGTCTGAGGAAGCAATTTTACACAGCGACAAATTGTGTCTTTCATGAGTTTATCCCCAAACTTGAATATTAGCGCGAGGCCTTTGATTTATAGTTTTCATGGAAAAATGGACCCCCAAAGTAAAGGTAAAATTCCAGAATCCCATATAATAAAAACAAAATTCAGCTTCTTCAGCCACTATAAATCAGTGATCCTACTCATGCACCATTTAGTTCACATTGGTATGGCTAATCTTTGGCATTGCACCAGTGCAAAACATGCAATACAGCAATGCTGACTTAATAGAAATCAGAAGTTTTGCACCAGCAACGAGATTACCTGATAAAGCAAAACTACTTCTAGCTTTGCACATTAGCTGCAGCTTCCTAAATTTCAAGAAGAAGCTCGGGTGGTCCACTGTATTGCCATTCAAATTTCTAATGATTGGAAAGTGTTGGCTATCTCAGCAGCCTTTTTCAATCAGTGATTTCATCAGCAATTGATGGACAATAATCATAGAAACTTAGCAATGTACAGGCCCATAAAAGACTATTGGCAACCCACTCCAATTGTTTACCATCCTTTGTGTAAAGTAGTTAAATCTAAAATTGCCAATTTTCCTATTGGGACCCCTGCAAGGCACAACATATTGCGCCTGCAATTTTCCTGGCCTAGACTATTTGCATGGTCCTGGCACACTCCTGGCAAGGCCTGGCCCAGCCCTGCCCTGGGATCGGAGGGTGGCAACAGAAGTGTACTTGCAGGCCTGGCAGGGTGGGAAGAGAATACATCAAAAAATGTTAATACCTGCTGTTCTTTTATCTTCGGGCTTCTCATAGGAACCCTGCAGGCACCTTTGTCTACTGAGGGTCCCAGCATAAGCTCCATCACCAGGTGTCTTCAGGTACCCCTCTTCTTAAGAGTACCACGGGTTGATGAAGAAAGCTGGGAACTCTCCCTCCCACCTCATTAACATTCTTACACTAGGTGTGTGCCTGTTCCAGGTGCATATCCAGTATCATCCATCTGGGGAGGCCCCAGATGTCTTGACACAACGCAGGGGAAAATCTCCCCTAGACCATTTTTTTATCTTCCCTTTTCTAAAGTTAAGGCCATGCACTCTTGCTGTAGAATCTCTTTCTTCATCTTGTCTGTACATTTTAGGATCTTGAATGCTTTTATAAGGTCACCGCTAAGCTTTTTCTTCTCCAGTGAAAACATTCCCAACTTCTGCAGCTCTCCTTATAATGCAGATTGCTAATCCCAGCTAACATGTATTTGATTTTGTAGCACTATCTCTTACTACACTCAGCCATTGTGGGAAAAAAGCATGTGGGGTAAATCAAAACTACTTGTTTCTATACACACATAAATCTTTGTACTCTGTCCTGAGGTCCCTTTATTAGCAATGTCCTATTTCAACACTGCTAAAATGCTGAGACTTGGCAGGGTGATTTTCACTGAATACTTTAGGCGCTAAAGAGGTGGCCAAGATAGGGTCTTAAGCTGAAATGATTGTTTAGCCCGTGTTTAGCGCAAGTTGCCATCTTGGTAAAGAAGTTGAAGCCAGCACTAGGAACGGCCAGACTAGAGGCTGATTAAACAGCTGATTGCCACTTAAAATGTCTGCTAGCACTCCTTAAAGAGGCTGCATGGCATTTTGATGGCTAGCGCTTCAACTAACACCCTCTGTTTGTAAAACTGGGGGTTACCCGTGCCTGCTTGTGGGAGCTGCCTGTCTTCTACCAGGAACTGCTATGGGTCTGGAACAAGGTCGCCTGCAGACAGAGTTCTCCCCCGTCAGGAGTGGCGGCTGTCCTTTGGGAGCCGCTGTTCAGGAATCTGCACCTCCACGACCACGGGTTCATGTGGCTGGCGGAGGGCAGGGCTGTGTCTGGCAAAGTGACCAGAGTCGGGGACCTGCTCGATGACGGAGGAGCGGGCTGGATGGTGCCGGAGGAGCTGGTGCAGTGCCTGTCTTGGGCCAATGTCTGGCTCATGGCCAAAGCCATCGAGTCGCTGAAAGTGGCACTGGGCCCTGACTCCACTAGGTGTACCGAGGAGGCTCAGGCACATGGGGCGATCCCATCCGAACTGACCCCCATTCGGCCGGAATTCCTCATTGGCGTCTGGCCCTGAGACCCCTCACGGGAGCCGACACCTCACAACTTGAGCCATCTTGGGGAAATCCCCTCCATGCCTTTTCATTCTGCGCGGAGGGGTTTCCTGTACAGACTGCTCTTGCACACCCTCCATTTTGCCATCCTCGTCTGCCATCCGGACACACCTTGGTGTACCATCTTGCCGTCCAAAGGAGGCGGGTTCCCCAAAGGAGGGCTCTCTATGCGGGAGTCCTCCCTTTATCTATTGGGGACTTGGCCTGGAGGGTGTTGCACGGAGCAGTCCCGTGCAATAAATTTTTAAGTCGGGTCACGGACTCTGAGGCTGCCTGCCTTTTCTGCGGCTTGGAGGAGTCCGTGTTCCACGTTTACATGGAGTGTGAGAGGTTGCAGCCCCTCTTCCATTATTTGAAGGGGCTGCTCCTTGGTTTTTGGCTGCACTTCAGTCCCACGCTCCTGATCTTTGGTCACCCGGTGCGGAGGGGAGTGGGCAGGTCAGGGGACCTCCTCGTAGGACTGCTCCTGGGCCTGGTCAAAGTGGCCATCAACTGGTCCAGGCAGCGGGCAGTCAAGGGGGTCATTCGGCCCGACTGCCTGCCTCTCTTCCACGGTCACGTTCGCGCCTGGGTGGCCCTGGAGATGGAGCACGTGGTGTCCACTGGCTTCCTTGAGGCCTTCCATCACTGGTGGGCACCGCAGGGACTGGAGTGCATTATCACCCCCAGAAACCAAATTTTAACTTAATTTGTTTAGTTTCATTTGATGTATTTTTGTTAAGTTACAGTTTTTGTTGATCGCACCAAAAACAGCTCAAATAACACCGTCCCCTAACTGTAACCAATTGTCTAGGAGTAAACATGGCATTGATGTCGATTTCAAGTGCTGCTTAAATGGATACTCAACATTTAAAAGGATACTCACCATTTCATAATCATTGCTGCTGGATCTCTGAAGAGGACCTCTGAAACACATTGGTAGACTTTCTGGGACACTTGTCAAGACTTCACCCAACACCCGAACAACATTTATTTCAGCAATTCCCTGAGGACTTCACCTAAAAACATAAGTGCTGTGCTACTCCCTCTTATAGGAGTCACCAGGAGAAAGACAGTGCTTGGTCATGGGCATCTTGCTAGGGCTCCCCTTGGTCTGGACAAGAAATGGGAGGAAGACATGAGACCACCTGCTGCAGGAGAGAGGGTCAGAAGGGCGAGGTGGCATCCTTCACCCCTGCGAGTCAGGACATCCCTCCTCCTCTGGAATAAAAATTGAAAATGCTGGAAATAATCAGCAGGTCAGGCAGCATCTGTGGAGAGAGAAATAGAGTTAACATTTCAGGTCAATGACCTTTCATCCTTCCTCCTCTGGATCTCCTCCAAGGGAACCTCCAGTGCTACATCCGAGAACCTGTGCGCCCTCTCTTTCGGACCCTGAGCCAACCTGAAACCTGCTGCTGTGTGCCAGCCAGAGCACTCTACACCTTCAGAGGAAGTGGATGTGAGGAGCCCACATCTACTGCGCCACAAAAATTCCATCTAATCAGCACTTGAGTGCTAAACCTGAACGTTTCTGGTTAGTGCCTACAGGCACATTCAAATCCTGATAATCATCAATTAGCAAAAAATTATGTGCTAAATCCAAACTTTTAATCAGGCATTTTTGATTAGCATTGCACCCATTTAGAGCCTGTTTTCACCAAAATAATCCCCTTGATCTCATTTAGTCAAAAGGCTTTTAATTAATTCAGTGTCATAATCTGAAACAGTCTGTGACTTGTAAGCATTAATGAACTTTGAATTGGGTAATATTGCCCTAGATCTCCTGACTTGATTTTGCTTACCCAGGCATCTTCAGCTAGGTATGTTGGTCTTTGATCTGTAAACATTAATCACTGTATTTATATTGTTTTCATGTTGTTATTGCCTATGTAACTCGTTTTTAGTATCATTATGTTGTGCTAGCTAACCAGGATACCTGTGTAAAGAAATCAGACATACATTGTTATCTTAACAAAATATCTTAAAGTGGCATGAGATCACCTCTGTTACATTTTACCTGGAATTCAAGTCTAGACTTTTAAGAGCATTCTCATCTGATCAACAGGCCATTTTTCAAATAAATATTTTGACACCATAAGTGCCATTTTGAGTTGTCAGGTGTGTTAGTAGACAGACTTCAATTTGAAGGTTTGTGGGTTGTCATTGCAAGTACTGTAATATACCAGATCATTTTTAATGATTCTGTAACTTGAACAATTTGAACTAAGAATTCTGAAATGTGAAATCTGGTCACCTAATTGAAATCACAATATAAAATAATCATTTTACATGTCAACCTGGTGGAACAATTGGGGCCTTTATGCCGTATGACTTATTTGAATATAGTGTATATACAGTAAATACTTTGAAATCACGCTGTTTGGCGTATGTTTCAATGTAATAATATTGCTGCTTAAAACCGAACAGGCATGTGATCTTAGAATAGAATGATACAGCACAGAAGGAGGTAATTTGGCCCATCGTGCCTGTGCCAGCTCTTTGAAATAGTTATTCAATTAGTCCCACTCCCCTCTGCTCTTTCCCCATAACTTGCAAAATGTTCCTTTTCAAGTATTTATCTAATTCCCGTTTGAAAGTTATTGTTGTAACTGCTTCCACCACCCTTTCGGGCAATGCATTTTAGATCACAACAACTTGCTGCGTAAAATTAATTCTCCTCATTATACCTCTGGCTCTTGTCACTTTCTCGCATTCCAGACACCTTGAAAGGACTTGGAGTGTATTCCCCCTCACCCTCATGTACTGTTTTGGAAGTGATTTTCTTTCCTAAAATACATTAAATTGAAGTATTTCCAGCGTATAGATC
This sequence comes from Somniosus microcephalus, assembly GCF_052327205.1. NCBI lineage: Eukaryota > Metazoa > Chordata > Chondrichthyes > Squaliformes > Somniosidae > Somniosus > Somniosus microcephalus. Next base: position 90,062,777 of record NC_140995.1, read on the forward strand.
CCTGTGCCTGTGGTGATCATGTTTTCAACAGATGCACCTACTCCGATTAGACTGTAATATTCCCTTCATTCTCTTCCTCCTCCCTGGGTTCCTGATGAATCTGCCTGCCCTTCACATTCCGTGCTGAATTCTACCATTACAGGCTGCCCTATTTAAACCCCAAGGTGTGCAGTTACAAGCACCTTCTGATTCGCATCCGTATCACAAATGAGCAATTAGAGAGCTTCCCAATGTTTTAAGACTGATGTAGCAATTACAATTGCACCGCCCTCTAAAATGTTTTTCCTTGCTAGTGATTAGCTGTGTGTAAAAAAAAACAGCGATTTAACTAAAAGGTGCCGAACATCCTGAACAGGCAACAATTATGTTAAGTCGTGAAAGTGGAAATAGCATCATTATTCCATGATGCCATTTCCTCCAAACTTGTTGATTTCTCGGAAAGATGTTACAATTATCTGCTCGGCCCAGTCATGCAAATGGTGTTTGTTGCAGAAGCGACTGGAAAATATCTGCGTGTGCCCTTGGTGGAAATTCCTCATCCTCCTGTTCTAGTAACAGTGGCCGAGAGTTGCCAACAGGACGATGTAGCAGAGTGTGCCGACAGGTCCAGCGACCCACTCTCTCCTCCAGTCACTGAAGAAGACAGATACTTCGTGTAAATGTTTACTTTAGCTAGTCCTAGACAGAAGCCAACCCGAGTGAAGAGAGAGCTTGTGTGTGTGCGCTTATGTGTATCGGGGAAATGGGGGGGGGGTGGGGGGAGGAGAGTAAAACCATTAACCAAAAATGCATGAAAAATGTTTTGTTCTCCACTTAACTGTGCCGAATAAAACCACACACACTAACAATTTTCAAACGGCTCAGACAGCTCGTGGAAGTTAGACTTCAAATTATATTTCGGATCTTTTTAGCGATTCAGTGGAGCAGCCGCATTGTCGCCCTATAGCCAGACAGGTTGGTACCTGATGATCAGAATTTTGGGTGAGCCCAGAAGAATAACGAGGATTGACTAATGTTCGTCCAGTTAGTATTGTATTTTCAAAGCCGCCTTTGCATCTACTGCCACCAACTAACAAGGAGAAGGAGACACCAATACGAGTACCTTCCGCAACCTAAGCTCATAACTTGAGTCAGCGCCTTTTTTGTCCTCATTTCGTAGGCTACAGTAATACTGTAGTTACTGAGTTCAGATTGGTACCTACAGTATCGATTTATAGCCAACAGTATCGATTTATATTGCCTGCCCGTACACCATCAGGAGAGAGGTCTGCCCGTGCGTACTCGCCGGCTGGTACATTTTGAAATGTATTGGGAGAGCAGGTGGAAGCCTCCCTATTGCCATAATATTCAACTAAGGTGAGCTCCAATGTATAAAGTGACCAGGAGGGCCAGCGGAAACCACTTATAGTAATGCAAAAGTAGCAAGGAATCGCGCCCTGTTTATTCACCCTCTCAAAGTTTTTTTCCTAACTAGATCAGGTTTGCCTAAATGAAGAGAGAGCTTGTAGTTATAACAATAATCATTTAATACAAGCATTTCATCCTTTATAAAAATGAATGATTCTGCCCTGAACCCCTCTATCGGTGTGTTAGTATTTGGGTCTCGACTGGCACTTCTAACTTAAAGGTGATTCGCCTGTTGTTTCCAAGTATCAAAGTGCAAGACTGTCGTGGCTTGTTCTGTTACTTTTCTTGATTTCTGGTTGTTTTTGAAACGTTTTACTTTTATCTGCCTTCTTATTTACGTCACCCCTCTTCGTTCTGCTTCTCCTTGCTCTCCGGATGAAAGAGAATCCATTGTGCCACGGGAGACGACCCTCTACTTATGGGAACCGATGACAATTCTCTACTGGTTATTGAGTCATTTCACCAGTGCTAATGAGCATGAGAAGTCTCTGCCTCCCACGGAGGAACTCTTAGTTCCGCTTTGTCCGGGGAGTGAGCAGGATCAAAAAGAGAATGCAAAAAACAATGAGTGCTCAAGATAGGAAACAGAATCAAGAAAAACTGAGACAAGCTGGGAAGGAAAACTAGTGACAATGTGGCCAGATAATCGTTGCCAGTTGTGCAGAGGTTTTCTGGGAACATGTTTGAGTTCCATACAAACACATTTGGTTTGATAATCAGTAAAAAAAAATGTTTTACGGACTCCTTTTCTGCAATTGATTACTGGTCGTGGTAGGGGAAACGTTTTATTTTCACATGCAAAACTTCAAACCAAAAATGCAACAGCCAAAACTGTGAACGGTACCCCTAAACTGTACTCAATATAATTGAAATCACAGAGAACTGTGATATCACAGTAAATCTCATCGCACAATGGGTTATCTTTCATTGGAGAAGTAGAAGTAGAAAAAGGATAGCTGAAAGTAAAAATGCAAGAGGAATAGAAAAGTGGCAGAAAGTAACACAAAATCAAGAAAGGCGACAGAAACGGGTTCCAGTGATGAGGTTAGGTTGCGAAAGGTACTCGTGCTGGTGTTTCCTCCTCATCGTTGGTCGGTAGCGGTAGATGCAAAGACGGCTTTTTACATACAACTATATTCAGTCCCTTAGCTCCTTTGCTCTTTGTCTATTGAGCAATCTTGCTAATCATTAATCTGCCTATTTGAGTCTTTGCCCTCAACATGTTGGCCTTTACTATTAATGTTGGTATTTGCATGGATTTAACATTAGTGGTCAATGTAGGTGGCACAATCATTGCCGTTTCCACTCTGTGGTAATGGCCCACGGTTATGCTTTTATCACCAGTCATTAAAAGCCCATTAATCTTCTAATGAGGGGGGCATTCTTGAGGGTTGCCACTCAGTGCAATTTTCAGTGATAAATTCCGGCATTAAATGCTCATGGCTTTATTTCAAAGTTAATTCGGCCCTCAAAGTACTAGAACACTGTGAAAGTATTCTTCGAAACGTATTCAAAGCACAAGCGTGGGCTCGCCTCAAAGGCCAAGAAAAGAATGAAAGCAATCTTCCAGTTCCCATGTTACCTCTAACCGGAATCATTTTAAATTGGAGATCGGACACTATCCTTGGTTTTAGGGTGCTGTTTTTTTTTAGGTAGAATTTTTCTTTATATTTCCCGAGCAGCATGAGAGCAAGTCCCCGATGTCAGGTCGAGAATATTCAGTAAGCAGTATTCCTACGGTAGGCAATTAATTGCAAACATTTACAACTTCAAAGCAATGGTCCAGAAAGAGATGGGACGGTATGATGGGGGTGAGATGATCTCGCCGTTTCCCACAGCTTCCCACTGAGGCTAGTGCTATTTTTCAATTAAGGATTGTCTCATGTCTGGGTGGTCAGCCTGAAACTTGAATTTGATTAAACCACTAAAACTGCGCCTCCAGTACTTACAGCTCATAGCAGAAGACGGAAATGCGACCAGCCAATTTACCGCCAGGCATTGAAATCCAGGTGATACTAGATGGAAGTTACATTTAAAAGTGATGCTGATTATGATGGTTCAGCGGATAAATACGGTGTTTTATGTTGTACCGAGTCACACAAACCAGAGAAGGCTGAATGTTTGATTCCTGGTTGTGATTTTATATACTTGCGTTACCAGAGGGAAACCAGCCAGTGTTCCAAATCACTATCTGGTAATTCCGCTGGAAAACGCAGGCTTATGGACATCAGGCGAGGCAGGGATTGGACTAGGTTGTGATGGTTCACGTTGTTAAATAGCCCACCAGCACTCATTAGGGTTGATTCTGCGGCCGGGTGCTAGCCGAGAACGCTGGCCAGGAAATCGTAAGCCACGGGGGATGGGTTTTCCACTGGAATCGGACCTGTTGTTTGCGCTCAAACGCGCGAACAATGGCCAATTGGGTGAATTACAAGAGGGCGGAGGATGCTCCGGGACATCACCTTCAGAGTGGAGAAATAAAATAATCGTTCCTTCTAAATAGGTATTGATCTAACACGTAGGACGGAAAGTCCCCTTTAATCCCCTTCCAGTCTGACCGGAGCTCTGCGTGTAGCGTTTTCTAAGCTAGAGGAGACGAACATCAGTCAAATGCTGCAACAGCGAATGAAAACTGGTGTTACAGTGCTCAACTCTGAGTCCAGCTTTCATACCAGCAAGTCGCACTAAGATACCCTTTTATTTCTGCATTAATTTATACTTCACTTGTTTTGAAACTAAGAAAAGTGCCCCTGGCTGAGAGCTGCTGAGATCTGGAGCAAGCTCCCGGAAAGCGTTTCCTTGGTCCAAGCCATCCCACAAACCCAATCCAGATGCCAAGTGATTCCAGCGACAATTCATTGAGATAATAATGAATCTGCGCGTTGTTTGAAGGTGCTCTCTTTAATTATTAATAAAAATATTTAATAAAACTTATAGTCTGTACAAAACAATTTTAAAAAGAGTATTAGAAGAGATACAAAGAGTGCTTACTTTCAATATATACTACTATATAATATTTCCAGGAAAATAGATTGCCGTTTACATTTAATTTACAGTTCAATATATACAGTCAATATAAAGCATAGAATACATATAAACAGTCCATGAATATCTGCTGCAGAGTTGTGGCACCAGTCTGTGCAGAGACTGCGAGCTGTGACAGTGAGGCTGCTGCCTTCTCAGCTCTGGTGTATTGCAGTTTCATTCTCAAAACGAGAAGTGAGTTATCTCACGCGTGGGTCACGCTGGCGGCTCGAAAGTTATTTTACCAGCAGAGTGGATTATTGGCAGTGTAAATAATATTTCTATCCGATCTATACAACCCAGGATGCGGGGGTGGGCGTCGCGTCCAGTTCCCGACAGCACAACCATAGAACCCACTGTGCACTTTACACGCAAAACTGTTCATGTTACAATTGTCTTCAACGGAGAGATGTTAACGAAACGACATACTTTATGCATAACTGAAATGTGAAACTATCCAAGCAAATATATACCGTTTCCCGAAAGGCCCCCAACCTTCGGTTGCATGGGACATTTTAGACAGAACCGGGGTGAAGAGTGGAGCTGTGGAACTGTAACCATATTTGACTAATTTATGTTTAAAGCACAAAGCACTTCAGCCGTTAACTGAGTAGAGAAGAACATTGTTTAGATTTGATTTGAATCCAGCCTAACCAGGCCCGCAAAAGCCATACAAGTCTCTTCGCATTGTAAAAAGCTTGTAGATTGTATAGTGCAGTTGAATTCCGATTAAAGCGTGTTGGTTTTTTCAGTTTGATCATGGTGATGCACCAATCAGGTCTTCGACGTACTGAGATTGGATGTGAATGGCACATTGGGATTCTCGAAGCGCTCTGCGTTTATCCAGAACTCAGTGCATAAAGAGTATTGTGCCAGGATAAAGAGATCCTCCCAACTGGAGACAAGCTTCTTCTTTGTGATAAAAAGTCTCCATTACTATTCCTGACAGTTTATACCCTGTGCATCCACTGGAACACGAAAATGCGCAAACTTAACTTAAAGACCAGGTAGAGTCAATTCAGCAAAATGTTTTTAATTTGCTGCTGTCGGGAGCATTTTGGACTAGCATAAGGTTTACAGTGTGTGTAATAGAACACAGATGGTTCCTTTAAGATGAAGATTCGGATAAATGTTAAGGTCAGGATACGGGCTGGTTTCATACTTGGATTTAGACTGATATGTCAATTGCTTTTATGGATGTCTCTAAATACACATATATATGGGAAGGAGTTAGAGCTGTAAAAACACAAATGAGAGCGCCATGTGGTGTTATCAGTTTGATAGTCTACACTTCGCCTATACTGAAGGCAAATGAAGATGTAAAAAAAAGCGAACGTGTGATGGGGGTGGGGGACTATAAAGAACAGAGCCAGTTTAGGGCATCCGCTAAGAACCCTCAGCTCACCATTCTTGCTGGTTTCCTCAATTTCCAGTGGCACGAACAGGGTCGAGGTCCGTGTGATTGATGCACGGGGCCAGATTCCAGGTTAGCGCCGGTGCACTCGCCGCCGATCAGCCGGGGCAAAAATCAGTTCAATCAACAATCGGCTACTGATGCGAACGCACGTGGCTATGGTTAACAAACGAAATGATCTTAGAAATGGCACATTGTAACAATGACATTTTTTAAACTGAACAGTTTACCTAGTCATCGTTTTTTTGTAATAAGGGTCTCGCTCGCCTTTACAGCAAGGCACAAACCGCACTCGGGTTTCCTAGTTTGTGAACCGTTGTCATGAATGGCCTATTTTAGGGGGGGAAAGGGTTTCCTTTTATTCCCTTGGTTTTCTCAGAAATATATTTCTCGAAGTTAATGCATTGCATATTCAGCATTTCTATGCCAGTAATCTTGGATAATTACAGGCAGCCATTAGATCGCGGGTGACTGTTGCCGCATTCAGGAAATTATAAGTAGACTGCAGATATTGAAAACAGGACTTTATAAAACATAATTCTTTAAAGATGCAGTATCCTTTCTTTCTGCGCCTGCATGGGAAGGATGTAAAACCGTGTATAAAATAAAATCTATTTTAAGTCCTCGTTTACAAATGTTACATTTTTAACATCGCGTCTGTAATGAGAATGCACAGCCGTCGTTTGATTTGACCACACAAAGCAATAGCTGAAAGCTTGATTTATCTCTGGCACTGGGAATTCCAAAAGCAGTGGACGCTTTTATGGAAGGTGTGCTGTGGCATACCTTGAAACCAATTGTAAAAGAATGCCTTCAACTTTAAATACTAATCTCCTTACTGAGTTTATGATCCAGGCATCTGTTGTCATTTTAGGCGAAGTTTCAGCGCTACATTGAATACACTTCATCTGCGCTCATGACCTTGGGCCACGTAGGAAAGTCTATCGACCAATTAACTAGCAAAAGAGGTCATGGGCAATAGGGGGGTCCTTAGAACACGGAGTTGGTGACGTTCATAACAGTGAACACACAGATTTATGTGTAATTGGTCTCTCGTCAATATGCAAAGTCTGAATTGAGCACATAAAGTGCCATCATTTTATAGTAATAGGTTTGTTTTTGTTTCAGACCGTCCTTCCAGCCAGAAGCATTGCATATTGCTCACTTCCAGCGTTTGGATCAGGCGCCTCTTTGGCTCTACTGGTATGATGGAAGAGCGCACGTCAACCCAAGCACCCCACCCACCCGCCCCTTCAACCACCATCTGCCCCACCTGTGACAGAGACTGTAGGTCCCGCATTGGGCTAATCAGTCACCTGTGAACTCATTTTTAATGTGGAAGCAAGTCATCCTCGGTTCCGAGGGACTGCCTAAGAAGAAGAAGACTGGTAGCTTTTTTTCTTTAATAATGTAGATATATGTCCCAGTGTCACAGAGGTGCGGCACCGAGGCTTCATATATTTGCAGCTAGATGCCCGAGTCTTGGTGAACACAGGCCAACTAGCTGAAGGCATGTAGGCGCGGGGAGGAGGATGTTCCCTGCTACGCCTCCCTCCACGTTCAGGTGCACACAGCCTCTCGGTGTTACCGTTTGATAGACTTTAATTCGCCCAATATCTCAGCTGGAGGTGGAAATAACACGGCCAGCAATTTATAAGTGCACTGGGGTTAAAGGGAGACTGGCACAATGAGTTGATTGGCCATGATAAAAATTGACCCTTAGTGTTAGGGGGGATTAAATACGTGGGGTTACGGGGTTATGGGGATAGGGCTTGGGTGGGATGGCTGTCGGTGTAGGGACCGGGTGCTAGGGTTTGGATGATCAGCCATGATCGCATTGAATGGCGGAGCAGGCTGGAAGGGCTGAATGGCCTACTCCTGCTCCTATCTTCTATGTTTCTATGTTTCTATGAGACGCCGAATTTCCTGTATAGTCGAGCCGTAGATATAGTTAAATTTCAAGGATTTCTAGGGATCAGGGGTATCCACTGCTCTTTAGAATTATTACTGTAGGGTTTTTGTCATCAGAAGGCCAGAGAATGACGCTTCATTTCAACACATCACCCAAATGGCAGGGCTCAATGAGTGAAATAACCTTTAGCTTCACTGCTCCCTGGCTGAAACCCTAAGTCTTCTAATCTGGAACTAAACAGTCACTTATAACTGAGTAAATCGCAACAATGAACCGAGTTTCTCCTTATGCCAAGATTGTCCAAAGCCATAATAAAGGCACAATTTCCTGATTACTTTTATTTCATCCTATTTAACACTAAATGATCGAGATCGTTTAATTTCCGACCCTATGCCAATTCTTCTGCCATCTGACGTAAGTGTTATTGTACAGTACGAAACAAGAAATTAGGGGGGAATACATTAAGTAAATTTGAACAAAAGAATCAGCCTCTGATTCACACACTTCACACGTTTGTGCGAAGTGTTGTATTTATATTTAATTCGTGAGGTATAAAATCTATGGATTCGGTTAATTCTACAGGAGCTTTGCCATCTTTGAACTGCTTTTTTCGTGTGCCTCTGGTGTATAAATACAGAGCTGCAAAATCAGTTTAAAGCTGCACTTTTCTGGGTTCTTTCTGTTGAAAAATAAAATAAAATTAACACTATGGCCGTTTACATTTCTGAGTTTATTTCATTCTCAGCAGAGCAAGGAATTCTCCAAGTTTGCTGGGCAACACGCCTCCTGCAAGCAGCAGCACCCAAAACAGATTCCTGGCCATTCATCTCATTGCTGCTTGTGGCAGGTTGGTGCGAGTAGAATGGCTGCCGCTTTTGTCTACATAAGTGACCGCACTTCAGAAGTAATTCATTGGATGGGAAGGCTTTGGAACACAACGAGAGACTGATAAGGCGGTATGCAAATCTAAGTTCTTCAATATTTTACTTGCATTTATTATAATGGTGGGCAAAATCAGACCGACCACTTATTAGTTTGCTGACTCTTTTTAATTACTCCAAATGTTTAGTGGAAATTCGTTCCGACCTATTTAAAGAAGCAGCCTCCCTTTAGGATTATGACAATTTCGTGTCCATTTCATATGCCTTAATCAATGACGTTGAATGGTCAGTAATACTTCACTAAAATAAATTAGAAAAGGGCTTTAAAAAGTATAAAAATGGGGGCAAGATTAACGTTTCCAGTAGTTGCTTTTGTTTGTTTCTATTCGAGTCTGAGCTCAATGGACATGTTACAGCTGAAACGGCGGCAGCATCCATAAATACTTGGTACAAATAAAAAGCTTTAGAGCAGGGGGAATGTTTTAAATAGTTCGAATCTAACACTGGTGCCAGTTTACTGTGAAGTTGATATTGAACGTCCTAATCAGACTTTCCCAATGGTTTAACTGATTTAGAATTGTAATGGAGTAATATTCTACCTAATCAATTTTTAAAAAGTCACTGTATTTGGTTTCCTCTAAATACAATTGTACTTCTGTGCTATTTCAACAGTCGAATTTTTCAGATTCACGAGGGGAGGGGTGGTATAATGCCCAAACAAGTTTGCGTTTCAGTCCTCGAAGGGTTAATTTGTGATATGTAAATATGTGATCTTCGCAAGGAGAGAGCTGGGCTTTCTTTTCAATGAATGCAGTCTAGGCCTTCCGCTTACAGCTGACTCACATTTGTTAGCACATGTTAATAATGATGAAAACCAGATCGGCCGCTCCTCCGCTACAGCAGGGATGCCCCCGCTAGGGCAAGTCAGTGATCAGATTGCAAATAATGACTGAATGTGGGCGCTAAGTCACGCTACAGAAATAGCAGATGGAATGGATTTTACGTTTAAGTGAACTTCCCAACCTGTCAGCACCCGTCCCTGGAGGGTTTAAAAAAAAAATCTGTAAGCATCAATTGGCACATTGGGGTCAGTCTTTCCATCTCATTTCAAATTAAGAATATCTGTGTGTTTGTGTGTGGCTCGTAATCCAATTCACAAAATGTTGAGACGCAAGACTGTTGAGTCTTTCGCTGATTTGGTGCAAGGTCCCTCAAACCCAGAAAATCGCCATTCCCTTTGACCAAAGGTGAGCATCCCTTCCGGCGGGACCTCGGTGAGATGCACTTTCGAGCAATTTGGCGCCTTAGCATTCATCAACTCGCTGCAGTATTTAGCTTCACGTAAAATCCGATTGTGGAACCACTGGCCTCTCGTCGACCAATCGCAGGGCGCTACCTGCATCCACACGATTCCACCACCATGTCTTCGTACTGTTTATAAACCACATTGTTGCCCGAGTCTATGTACAAAATGCTAATGGGGCTGAGTTTGGATGGGATACAGCAGCTGGGCGGCGTGGACTCCGGGTCCATGGAGTTCATCAACGTTTGTATGATGGCATGGTTAGTGGGTTCAAGGTGGGATCTGAGCGGGAAATCGCAGATCCCTTCACAATGGTACGCCTCGTAATCTAGAGGAGCAATGATCCAGTCGTCCCAGCCCAGCTCCTTGAAGTTGACATGAAGAGGTTTCCGGCTACATCTCGATCTGGCTTTTTTCCCGCTTCCTCTGCTGGGTCTGCTTGAAAACGCAGTTCTCCTGTTCCTACGGCGCTTGACACTGGGTTCCTGACTGGCGTGTAGTGAATCCGACCCACCCAGCGATTTGATCTTATCTCTGATCTCCCGGAAGAGGTTTTCCCTTTTCCTCGTGTTGCTGAACGCCACCAGAAGGGCTTTTTCCTGAGGCTGGAGATCAGAGCGATTAAATCCCAAAAGTCTGGGATCTAAAGCCTCCTGGGAGTAATCGGAAATAATTTCCACATCTAAACACAGTAGGCTTGCAGTGATGTGGCCTTTCATTAATTCCCACACGTCAAACACTTGCCATTTGGATGAATCGGCGTCCAGGATGTCAACTGTCCGCGAATCGAGTCGTTTTGGTGGGTGATTTCCCAGCTCTTTACAGGAATAAAGTAAAACCCGATACATGCTGCCTCCCCGGGACAGCGTCGCGTGCAGGTTTTCCGGGAACTTTCTGAAAATCCTCAGCTCGGCTCCCACAAGCTCGTCAGTGTTTGGCAGGTTGGAGATATCAAACAGGTATCTCTGCTTCTTCTCAAAGGAGGCTCCGTCTGAAAAAAGCGAGTGATTCAACTCAGCAGAGGTCACGTATGAAGCAATGGGAGAATAGTGAAGGAAGGAAGGAAAATGCGTGCAGACAGGAAACAAAGAAAGATAAAATAAAACCAACACTGAAATAAGATAAATAGATCGTGAAAAAGGACTTGCAAGTTAAAGATAGTTGTACACATTTGTAATAGTTGTGCACACTTTGATAATTTTCTAATTGGTCGCTATTTAATGCAAAATACTGCGGATGCTGGAAATCTGAAATAAAAACAAAATGCTGGAAATACTCAGCAGGTCAGGCAGCATCTGTGGAGAGAGAAACAGAGTTAACGTTTCAGGTCGATGACCTTTCCTCAGAAAATATATATTGGCCCCAAAATTGCGGTGGGCGGTGGAGCTCTGGAGTACGCATCGGACCTGTGAAAAGAATAGGCAGCTCCTTGACGGGGGCCCTCCTGTGTCCACTTGCTCTCTGACGCTGCGTGCTGCAGGGCGGCTCCTGGATCCCCGCGGCGCAGCCTGTGTGGAATCATACCTAGGATCACGCGGGCCTGGTCCTCCAATCAGGAAATAGAATTAGATTTTACATCATTTCAGAAAGGAATCCCGTAATCAGATTTAATTACATTACAGGATTGGAATTTAATTCCTAATTAGCTTCACCAACTGCTCTACATCTTAATTCTGTTAGTGAAAATTTAATTTTGCTTATAATTATCTACATCTTTAAAACTCTAATCTTCGCAGAAACAAGAAAACCTCGTGATACAATTAATCTATCCAATTTCTGAGATGAATATGGTTAAAACATGCCTGAGGTATCCTCTTACGCTGATGCAAACAGGCCCTGCCTCTGTTTGCATCACCCATAAAATTTCATACGCAATTGCTGGGCAGTTGGTGGGCAAATAGCCCAACTGCGCAAGCAAATGGTTTTTTTTGGCCGTGCGGATGATCTGTCAACGTGTATGTTGACAGATCGCAAGTTCAGGATCTCGCACATGCAAAATCCCAAACTTGCGGGCCATTTGAAAGGCAGTATGATGGTGTACTCTGCGCCGTCATACCCATTGCAAATTCTGGCCCATCGTTACACTGGGACACAGCTAATTGGTCGCATTTTATTATTTTATTTTTATTTGGGGTCTGCTCTGCAACGTTAACCTGTCTTTTCTCTTTTCAAATGCTGACCTACCTGCTGCATATTTCAACCATTTTTTAAACATTTTGGATATTTTATTCAACATTTAGGTTAGGGGCACTGCCCAATCACTAACCTAAAGGAGAATAACGGCCTTTCATTGAGGCAGCAGACTCTGGTGCGGTTTTTACTCTTCCCACCTGTTTGAAAGATTCAACATTTCTGTGAGAATGTACCTTTAGATCCTTACTCATCCTATTCACGTTGTAGCAAAACAAAACAAAAATAAAGTTGTGGTTATGCTCTAAAACAGTTTCCACTGCATACAATGCCACAATCAGGCCTGGTGTGGCTGTAGAGACCATGTACGAGATGTCAAACTTGCTTTGTAAACCTACCCCAAGTTAATTTAAATGTCTGGAAAATGCACGCACTGCAACCAGTACTCTTAAACATTTAAATTTTAATTGTTGGACAGGAGGATTCCAGATAATGGCAGAATAGCAGTTCCAGTTAAGCAGTATCAAAAACACAAGAGCTGAATGCCAGGGAGATTGAGAGCACCTGCCCTAACTGTCACTGGCATCACCATTGCCGGGTCCCCCACCATAAATATCTTTGGAGTCACCATTAACCAAAACCTTAATGGGACCAGCCATATTAACACCATGGCTATGAGAGCAGGGCAGATGCTGGGGATTCTGCAATGAGTTGCTCACCTCTTGACCCCTCAACGCCTCCCCACAATCTACAAGGCTCGTCAGGAGTGTTATGGCATGCTCATCACTCGCCTGGTTGTGTGCTGCCAAAACAACACTCAAGTAGCTTGAAACCATCCAGGACAGTGCAATTGGCTTGATTAGCACCCCTGTCATTGAACTCAGCATTCACCTCCTCCATCATCAGTGCACTGTGTCTATATCATGTGCGGTCTACAGGATGCACTGCAGCAAGTCACCAAGGTTACTTTGACAGCACCTCCCTCACCTGCCACATCTACCATCGAGATGGATGGTAAAGCAGTACTAATGGAACACCATCATCCCCAAGTTCCCCTTCAAGTCACACACCACACTTGCCATTCCTTCTTCGTCAGTAGGTCAATATCCTGGAATTCACTACCTAACACCTTTTGGGAGCCCCATCAGCACAAGAACTGTAGAGGTTCAAAGAAAAGCTCCATCACCATCTTCTCAAAGCAACTAAGGATGGGCGATAGGTAGAACCGTGCCAGCATCACCCATGCTCCAAGAAGGAATATTAAAAAAGTGGTATTGCCTGTCTAGAACAATAAATGCACCAAAACTCTGCCAACAGACAACATGAGTGCCCATAGTTGTAAACCTCTACATTCTGCATTAAATATTTCATTATTACAGTAGCCTGGTGTTCCATAACCAGTAAAGTGCATTCTCTAATAAATCAAACAGAAATGCCCATGTATCTAACGTTATTTTTGTTTTTATTTTTCTTACCAATTTTCTACTTTCCCCTCTTCTGAAGACATATCGTACTTCCTGGGTGCAGATACACAGATCACTCATCATTACCTCACCCAAGCGGCTATTATTGATGCATGAGCCTTGTCCGTGACAGTCTATTGGTTCACGGGGTGGGGGGCATCACAAAGCTTCCCTTTCCTGTCGTTGTCCAGTGTCCACACACACAACTTCCAGCACGGATCACTGGAGTGATATGGAGTGGAAACCCTGCATGATTTCTCCTCCGTAACACCAGAGTGCTGAAGCCAATTTTAACCCCGTCAAAGATCAGCGAACCCAGCACAAACCGGGGATGGACACTGGAATCCTTTTGGTCTCTATGATTCAGCTACTCACCGAGTCATTAATGAGCGTTGTGCTTCGTAATTAACATTTTCTAAATTATGACAAAATATGAGGAGCACACAAGCAAATAAAAAAATACATTCCAAAACTAATGCTGGGACTAAGATGTATTTTTGTTAAAAATCTGTGTCAGTAAAACCGCCGAGTCATTACGTTGGTTTCCTTTGCTTGAGAAAGTACTAAATAAAAGGAACTAAATTCAACCGTGCGCCCTTTATTCTGTGTTTCAGCGCACACAAGACACAATACGGGCTGTTATGGACAAGAAAGATTGTTTAATGAATATTTCCATTATCTCCCAAACGAATTGATTGTCGCGTTGTATAATTATATTACGCTTTATTGACTCGTCTCTGTGTTCAATTTACTCTGCAGTTATTTTACACAGAAGTCTGATGCACCTGTAAGTGAAACAACAATCGCTGCATTTTGGTACAAATATCCCATGGCTTGGAACTCAGGAAACTGGGGCAATGCACTGTAACAGCAATGATAAACCCGGTCCCACAACAGCGAGCATTCCTATTTATTTTGGTAACTGCTGTATATTCCAATGACGAATTTAAGGATTCGGGAAAAGGAAGGTTGTTGCCAAAGGAAAGTGAGGAAGGGCCAATCGCCGATTAAAGATATTTTTCCGCCCCAGTGCACAGACCAATTCGTCTGTTTACTACCGTCCAAAGCCCAAAAGACTTGGTTTGACCTGCTTCACCGCGAGTCGCTGTCAATCTGTTCTCTGTTGTGATCTTACAAGCTGATAACAGCTGAGGTTAGACGTTGTTACACTGCTCTGCAGTTTATATTGAGTGGAAACGCATCTGCATTTGCCAACGCATGTTCCTGAGCCCGTGATACACTGCTCATAAAATGCTCAATTATAGATCCCAGCACAGTGGAACCTCATTATTATAATAAATTCCGATTGTGCAATTATATTATTGATCGGGTTTCAGCCCAGGGCCACAGGCAGCAAAGCAGACCAGAGTTATACTGCCATAGGTGTCTCCGTGGACAGCACTGTGCTCAGCGACAATGGAACTTGAACGCATGCACAGCCCTCCATTGCCCTGGTGACTCGTTTTTTAAATGTTCGGGTTGGAAGCGCAGCAGCGTCCATTTTCTGATATTAAAGACTGTGGGCCAGAACATCCACTTTCTTCCAAGATTAGAAAGTACAGACATGAGTGTTGCTTTCTTCTAACACTAGAGAGTGCAGGAAGAAGTGCGCGCGTTTTTTCTTCCTAACGCTGGAACATCCATTTTCGCCTCACGTGAAAGAATGCTGGAGGGGGCACGCACTCGCTTCCAGTAAAGGCTGCGGAAAGGATTGTCAGCTTTCATAGTCTTACAACATTCAAAACAGTGAGATATATACCTCTAACATTCCCGGAGCTCCAGTGGACTATCTGGCCATTTCTAAAGTCTCAGTTTGCACTGGGACAGAAATCAGACTGCAATAAAAACAGGAACGCTGGAAAAGCACCTCAGATCCGTCAGCGTCTGCAGAGAGAAAATATAGGTTTCAGACGGTAAAGGGCCACACACTGGAAACATCATAACCTGTATTTTCTCTTTACACACACTGAATGATCTGCTGGGAACTTTCAGTTTTCTATGTTTTTATTTTAGATTTCCAGCGTTTAGGTTTTTCATTGTTATTTTATTGAAGTTATACTGCACCTGGTGCCAAGTCAAACAGTGTGAGATAACATCTTTGGAGTTTCAGTATATTTGGGAGGCCGGTCGCGACTTTATTTCCGAGTTTAGCTGGGGATCTTTTAATATTTTGGGGAAGCCAAACTGGCTGTCGAACTCACCAAGTCACAAAAGGCGAGAAGCCAAGAATGATTGGGAATTGGCTGTGCATTCATCATAATGTAACCAGGCAATACAAATCTCTTCCTGTCACTAACTTGCTTCTTTCTCGTTCTGGGAAAAATATCGTTTAGTAACCCCCTTGACTTATTAACAGAGAAGACTAGCATATCTGAATCTGAGATAAAAGCCTTGGTCCCCGTCGCATTCCCTCACTGAACTGCATGGCAGTTCTCGGGGGAAATCTTTAGTATGCGGTAGTTTGATTCCAGGGCGCGCACTGGGTGAACGCGTTATTCGCGATGTAATCGAACCAGTGCTGATGAATACAACATTTCTCGCAGCTAAACACAGCGCTGAAATGCTAATTGCACATTAACCTCTTGCCTTCTGGTGAGCCGCATTTTAAACACATTTCTTTCTGATAATTTACTTAGATACAAACCAGATAAGGTTACCTGTGCACCTTTGCCCGCGGCTATCAGTCATTCGGCTTTTGTGTAAACTGTGAATAATAAATTATGGAGAGAGAAAAAACCGCGTTTAAACAAATCAATGACCGGGTCAGGTCCCGACTCCCCAGTAATATCGACTTTCTCATGTCATAGTCTGGTATTTAAATGCAATTCCATCAATGCTAGGGTCACCTCGGGATTTTCCTCTCGTAAATTCATCTCAGCAGTGCTTGACTGGGGAAGTAAAATGAAGTAATTTTGCTAATTCGTGTAATACAGGAGCATGGTGCTGGATTGTAGAGTTTGCTGGATCTTTAGTTAAGGCCTATTTTGGTTTTAAAAACGCATGAGTCTAATTGAATTCTTGCAGCTATTTAAAAGCCCGAACGCGTACACTCTCTGTTGGGTTAATGTGGGTCAGAGTAATAACTGGATGTTTAAAGCGGCTCCGTCGTCTGCAGGTATCAGATATTTGCACGCAATGGCTTGGAAACTAGCTCCAGGATGGCAACCCCCGCCACCTCCCCCCTTCCCCTAACAGCAGCTGCGGCCTGAGTAATGACACTGAACAACGACATGTTATGGATCCGTATCAGGAGCATCGAATCCAAGCTTTCAAGTTTGTATTTACGAAATACAAACGCAAAAACGTGGATGTGCCGCCTGTGTGTGTGAAATAGGTTGAGTTACTTTCACTAACAGCTTCATAATCAATCAAATGGCCGTTCAATGCGCCCGCGGCCCTTACACCGAGTAACGATGCAGACTGAGGTTGCTCTCATGTGCCAGGGACCAATGCTTTAACCTGGGGCTAAATACTGCACTCAAACGCTTTTTATGTGGAATATGAACAGTCCCATTTACTTCATTTTTTCCCCTCTCTGCGGTTTTAAACTATGTAGAATGTCAAAACGATAATGTGATGTCACCAGTAATCTGATATGAAAATAAAGCACAACAGATTCATTGCCTATTTTTAAAAGTCTATCTCCTACAGGTTATTGTCGGGTGCCAGCATATGATTGAAATATGAATGCACAAATTGTCCTTTATTTGGATTCTAATCATCAGCGAGGTCACCAAACATTAAACAGCGCCACATTAAAAAAAAATCGTAAATAAACTGCCGGTGTTTTGTGTGGATAAATACAGCCACTTAACACAATGTAGCCGTACAGTACTTTTAGAGTTATCATGAGAGCGAGTAATTGCCCCGTCCAGTTTCTCAAGACATGCTCAAGTATGCTTTGCATGTGACGTGAAAATCAGATGGTTTATGAATGGACGGCACCTGTCCATATCACTATTAATGGCGCGTTAGTGCCCTGGCTCTGCAATACTGCTGGAGAAGTCGGCTTTGTGTCTCACTGTGCGCTGCAACAGGTATTTACTGAATGTCGCACTTCCTGATAACCTTTCGGCTGGAATGACATCATCCACGAGTACTGTCTGGATTTAACAAATCTCAGATATGCAGTCTGTTTAGGAAATACTTCGGTGCTTTAAAAAAAGGCGGATCACCTTACGAGAACACAAGTGACACAGAGTTATCTGGAGAAGCTCTCATCACTTGTTACGAGTGCAGCCCAAACCAATTTAGCTGTACTGCTTGTATTGCCACATTCCCTGGTAGTACTGCATTGAAACATGAGGGTATCTCGCCAGAACATTTCATTCAGAGCTGGTGTGTGGTTATTGTTTATCGGCTGTTACATCTTTAAAATGTCACTCAGGCTGTATTCATTTTAACTATCTAATTATCATAATATACGCTGTTTGGATTAATTTTTACATTACAACAGTAACTACACTTATAAAATAGTACTTAATTGTCTGTAAAGCGTCTTGGGACGTCCTGAGGTCGTGAAAGGCTCGATATAAATGCAAGTCTTTCTTTTTAGTATTTTAATACAGTCCTACTAAGGTGAGTGCTGGTAGCCAATGGTATAAGCTAGGTAGGAAATAATTTTAGCATCTGGGCAAATTCGCAAAGGAGTGGATCCACGGTACAGGGTAAAACACAAACATATGCATAGAACCCCGGTCTAAGCGTGATGGAATGGAAAGGACACATAACAAGAACAACATTGTGGGTCTCTGACGCGAATTGTTAATTGTTCGACGCCTTTGTGCCTTGGCTGCTAAAACTGTAATAATAATTAGTGGGGGGAACTGCAGCAAATGTCTGAAAATCTAAAATCTATCTAGACGTTATAGGGAGACTTCCCGTTTAATAGTTTTACAAAGTGTATGCGAGATATACCCAGACATGCAGAAACCGCAACTTGGATTTACTGCCGAGCTTCCGAATGCTGCGTTCATTCGCATCGGAAATGTCAGATGCTGGAAACGTGCAGCAGCCGCCAAATTACTGAAAACTCCATTTCACTTTAGGCTGAACGTTTGCCAAAACACCTCCTTTTAATGAAACACGGTTTAAGCACTTTCGAAATGGTTTAACATTGATGTCATGCTTGATTTACGGATTTCTTCCTGGCGAAGTTTCTTAATGTTGCCGCATTGGAATAAGACCCACTATTAAATGTGGCTGGCCCCGTTTAGAACGCCTTGTGAAAAGCTTGGTGTTAAAGTCGACAATTTTCAAAACTGACACGCAAATTAACAGTTGGATAAGAGCGTCCTGTCTGAACAAACCACGTGTATTTTTTAATACATTTTTAAGCATTCTTTCATTTGTTTTTATTTCTTGGACTGACTTAGGCTGTTTCAGCAACTAGGTTTAGGACAGACATCAGCGACGCTGCAGCAACAGGCAATTTATCAAACGGCAATATCTATGCGTCCAGCCTTCAATTTACCTGGGATTCTTTCCTACTTTATTCCCAATAACGAATTTAACGGTACTGGCGCGTTGCTTGTATTGCCACATTTATAGGCACTGCTGCATTGAAACATTAGGGTAGCTCACCCAGAACATTAGAGTTTGTGTGTGGTTAATGGTTACAGGCTGTTTACCTCTTCAAATGCGATATTTCAATAAGCGACGTTATGTGTGTATAAGGCAGTTGTAATATGGTGATGTTTTCTCCTCTCAAAGACAATGGCGTGGATGATCTTGACAAACATCGTCCCTGTCAGTCAGTCGCAGAAATCGTTCATGTGTTCCCCCCCCCCCCCGGAGAAAACCCTTTAACACAGGACATACACGTTGTCTTGGGCTTCGGAACTGCCATGTAACTGTGGTAAGAAACAGTTAAAAAAAGAAATATTGATTTTGGCTGACTTTCAAACTACATCCAAACATCACTCACCTACTTTTTTTTAAAAGGCCGTGTTTATAAATGAAATATTAATTACCCTTTCGAAGGGATGTGCACGAACCTGCCACACAAACCCCAAATAGCATTGTATCAATCGTGTTCTATCACATTTTATTGGCGACATTGAGTATGATTTAAGATGGTGCTGCAGCGGGGGGGGGGGGGGGGGGCGGTGATATTGATCGTGGGCTACCTTGGACAATAACAGTGGTTTTGTTTCCTTATACGTCGATTATTTAGCCGTTAAGAACTGGAAAAGCGTTTCCACAGAGAGATACATTAACTCAGTATTTCCGCCTGAATTTAGTCCATTTCATTGCTGATGCTCTAATGGTGGAGATTAATAAAACCCAGATGGTACCCAGTTAAACTTCATTTAAATTGGCAATGCAGCAGCCTGGCAACATTTAACCAGCCGCCTAAAAGAGACGACACAAAGATACATAATAGAATGGCAAGTGCTGAAGATACACAACACGACATCAGCATCTGAACGAACGATGCCCGGAACGTTAACCGTCCCTTTTCAGTTCCTGGCGGACCTGTCGTGTATTTCCAAAATGTTCTGCTTTCATTCACTACAAGGAAAGTCGGCGCAGTGACCTGAGATATAACGGGGGAGGGGGGGGGGGGGCTCCTTAATCTTGACAAGATGACATCCTTCTGATCTCGACGTTATCGCGTGTCCCAACTCTACTGTTTTATTGGCTTCATTGGAGAAAGGATCACTTTCTTCTGAAAATGAACCCCCCACCCCCGGCCCTCACCCACACATTTTTTTTGCAAATTTGGGTTGAAAGGCTTTGGACAGTGATCTAACCCGAATTGAGCTGATTGCGTGGGGTTTATGTGGTTTCGAATATTAAACGGGAACCATGTGTTGTGTTTGTCTCACTGTATCATTAAATGTTCCAAGTGGTCCACCTTTCAAAGGACATTGTGATCTACATTTAAACCGCGTGTCAATTTCTCGCTCACATACCCAGACTGCAGATACTATACAGGTCACATCCCGCATCTAACAGCTTATCTGATTGCTTAATATGCGATCGTCACCCCACTAGCTTTAAGTGCTGTGCGGCCCCTCATATACCCAGAAATTAAAATGTATACAACTGAAATGCACGGTCCAGAACAGGTACAGGATTGACCTCGGGTCTCTGGAGCTTTACTCTACCCTTGGCCATGTTTCTTGGATAGATGCTGTCGCTATTTCGACCCTCTCTATTTGTCGAGAACATCAATGGTGGGCCAGCGAATCAACATCTATAAAACGAATCCATTACGAGAATACCCAGGATTTCCCGTGCAATTTAAATTGCAACGCGCCACAAACAGTAGGTTTTAGCAAATGTTTATTACGTCAAACGATTGGTTCAGTCGATAGCTCTGTGAGTTTAACTGCAGAAATGCTTCTGGCGAGTATATTTTAAGAATTCTTACAGTAATTTTGGATCAACTTCTCTTCCTCAGGACATATCCCAGCTGCAGACTGAGCATGCAGTCTGCGTGAGATCAGGTCAATGAGTTGATGGTTCTCTCTGTCCCTATCTATACGCCTACATCTAAATATATAGATATGTCGTTAATCCGTGCCTCTGTCTGTTTATTCAAGAGAATTGATTAGAATTGGAATGAGAGAAATGACTGCTGGGAGATGAAAACAATAAATACTTGTATTTCGCGCCGCTGAGCTATTTCCAGGCTACTGTTAAAAACGCATTTCCAGCTAAAACGGCGAGCTTTCTGCTCTTTAACGGAATCCCCTTTATTACCCACCATTTCCTTGGTCCACGAAGCTGGTGACAGTGTTGGCACGGGTTCGGGCTCGGAGCAGACTGCTGTTCAACCCTTTCCTTTCACTCTCCGACAAGGCCCTGTAAAGGGACATCATGTACTCATGCGGCACCACCGTGCCGGTGCGAGTGTGATGGCGCTTGAAGGTCCGATCGTGCTTTCTGTCCAGAGATGATGAGGAGCCAGGACCATCCTGAGAAGAGGAATCCTGCAGAGATCCCAGCGTAGCAGCTTCGAGGACATAAAGAAAATCCCAACAACAGCAAAGCGCACACCACACAAGGGCTGCAGCCTTCGGTATATCCATTCTGGAAGAGCTTGTGTCCGAGATCTGAGGACTTTAAGCCGGTGGCTGAACGCGTGTTCAGATGGCTTTCGATGGAGTTTGCACATTCACCTTCCCCCCGGATGGCTGACTTGGTTACATTAGAGAGAGCGCCGCTCAAACTCCAGCACACACAGCCATCCGCGGAGCAGGGCGCCCCCACTGCGCTTCTGATTGGCTCAAACTTTATCCCAGCAAAACTTTTTTTTAAATATATAACTTTTTTAACAATTTGGGTTCAGAAAGCACGAGATATAACTCCTGGGATAGCATTACTCCGCAAATGAATTCTGAATAAGGGTGCAATTTTAATCAATGATTTGCACTGCAAAAAATAAAGAGAATCTCCGTCTTGCTCCGTTGTAAATCTCCTTTGCTCCCTTATCCTCAATGTGTGGGTTGGGGGAAAAATGCTAGCGTTTTAGTTTTTGATACACGATTCACGCTGCTGTGTAACTTTTGCAACGACTAGATTGCAGGTGCCGTCGAACGTGCAGTGTCCCTCAAAGCATGCAGCAATACTCGGATGATGCCACTGTCTGATGGTGCTGGGTTACTGCGCTTTAACCGCCCGTGTGCGAGTGTTTTTTTTGGGTGTCATAGCACATAATTATTTATTGATTTATTTCTCAGTTCTCCTGCGGAAGTAAACAGATTTGCTTGGGGTGGGGTGAGATCATTATTCCCCCAATTGTTTTAAATCTCACGATCATCCAACCCCTGCAATGATCTGACGGCGTGAGACATAAGCGAGAGTAACCCTGAACTGTCCTGAAACACACTCGGTGTCTCCTTACACTATCACATGACTGCGCTGCTGTTCCGCACCAATCTTATATACATATATATATATAAATAAATATATATGGGCGAGGGAAATACGCGGGCCGGTGCGGGGCAGACCACAAGTGCAATGCGATCCCGCTACCCGTGAAATAGTCCTTCTGTTTCTCATGCAGACTTCTTGTATGAAACACTTCCGCCCACCGGCACTGTTAAATCGGGGCCAGGGTATCGTGTATGGCCAAGAGGGGGGGGGGGGGATTTCTGGAAATATGATTTTAGAATATTTTTCGAGTCTCAAAGAGGTGTTTAACATTGTGAAAATTGAGAACCCGTGACCTCACGTAAGGACAAGTGGTTGAGATATCGGAAGTCGCTGTTCCTATAAGTAATTGGTTTTATTTGGCAATAATAATGGGGAGGAGGTCCTGGTATCTGTAGTACATCTAACCCCCCCCCCCCCTCTCTCTCTCTCGTCAGCTCAGTTCTGCAGTACTCAGCATTTACTTCCCAGCAGGTTCTGACCTTTTTTTAAGGGGGCGATTTCCCTGTAAAGATCGGAGATAGCCAAGAGCGAGGTACAAAACAACAGCACGTTTTAACATCAATGCAGAATCTAGTCAACGTTACAATGCAGTCTTTACTACTGTAAGAAACTTGAAATATCCAGACCAATTCTAATCAGGTAAGACGCGTTTTGGAACACGGCTAGGCAGACATATAACTCATTCGCCTTACTAATTCGCTATGTATATGTTTATTATGGAGAACACATAAGACGGCTGCCTATAATTTTGGAAAATAAAATGTAATGAGGTCTATGGAAACTATGCTTATTTGGGGTTTACCGCAGTTTTCTCTCGAGAACTCCCGTGTGAGCATATTAAAACAGTTGGACAATATTACTCCTTCCAGGGAAACACTGAACCACAAAAGCCTTGCACCTGAGAGGTCAAGAGCGACATTCCTCAGAAACAAACAACACAATCAGCACAAAGGGAGTGATTAGAAAATGCAGTAAGTGGGATTGATGCAGCTGCAGGTCGCCAGCCTCAACTCCTTCAGTACCAATGTGCAGTACATTGAAATGATGTCAGGATAAAAGGTGGAAAGTGAAAGAAGCAAGCAGATAAACGCTTTCAGCTGTCGGGGTGAAACACGCCCGCCCACAGACGCACACCTTTCGATTCGTGCCGCGGTTCACGTTCCCTTTCATGTTTGCTTCAGTACTCATGCTGCCTCGCACATCAAGTGGCTGCAAACCAATCTAGCGCTTTTCAACTAGCAAGACACAAATGGATATTACAGTAATATATTGGGCCATAATACTGTCATCGAACGGCGCATTTAGTAAATTTACTGCTTGCCGGTGTAATGTACTCAACACACATCAGACGCAGAGGCTTGCGTCTGTTCACAGCAAGCGGGTCTATGGGGAAACTGTTGGGAAGGAAAGCCCAGGGGGCACTGCATAGTTTCTGGTTCTATCGGGTAGCACCACAAGAACACTGGGGCAATTAATAGTGGGGACGGGGAATCGATCCGGCCACTTGATGAGATCAAGTGCATTAAATAATCCAACTCCTTTCTTCAGCAACGATTTAAAAGGTCCATTCTCTGAATTGCCTTTAAAAAAATCAAGTATCTAAAACGAAAATTGTCGACGGAAGCACCGGGCATAAGAGCATTGACCACAGTGAGAATGAATTGCCAATGGTTTATATATTTCCCTTCTGTAATACTCTATATGCAATTCATTTAAATATTCGCGTTTATACCTTCTGGGTTTATGGTTCATTTAGCTGATGTTTGATCTATCATTCAGTCTGATGCGGTTCCCTCAAGGGAAGCTGAACTTTCCATGATTTGCAAATTTAAGACAAATTGAACCAATCCCCACCCACAATGACACTGCAACTTATTGATTACATAACGAGCGAAGTTCAAAGCAAATACACACTTAAAACGTTACTTAATTGGAATCATTCTCTACGGGCATCCCCAACTGTAACTCTTAGGGAAAACTCAATTACTGCCACCATGTACAATGAGACCTCGGGCAAATACATTCAAATGATTTCATTATAATATTTAAATGTGTTGATGTTATAGGTCTTCATTCTTTATAATTACAACGTTGAACGACAGATATGGGGTGTTCCTTTTATCCTCTGAATCTGAAATTTGAACAATTTCTAGAGTTCATTGCCTTCAGTTCCAATTCAGTGTCCATCGCGTTATTCAACTGTATGTGAAGAGCGACATCTTCTGTTCCAGTTTAATATTACAATGACACCTTGCACCAACTTCCACATGCACACTTTTGTTGCTTTTACATCCTATGCATGGATACAGTCCAGGGTATTTTGCCTGTGGTATTCAAAAAAGATGGTAGAGACAAAGCGGGGAATTATAGACTGGTAAGCCTGACATCGGTAGTGGGGAAAATGCTAGAGTCCATTATAAAAGATGTAATAGCAGAGCACTTGGAAAGCAGTGACAGGATCGGACAAAGTCAACATGGATTTACAAAAGGTAAATCATGCTTGACTAATCTACTGGAATGTTTTGAGGATGTAACTGGTAAAATAGATAAGGGAGAACTGGTGGATGTGGTGTATTTGGACTTTCAGAAGGCTTTCGATAAGGTCCCGCATAAGAGATTAGCATGCAAAATTAAGGCACATGGGATTGGGGGCAAGGTATTGACTTGGATAGAGAACTGGTTGGTGGATAGAAAGCAAAGAGTTGGAATAAACGGGTCGTATTCCGAGTGGCAGGCAGTGACTAGTAGGGTACCGCAAGGATCGGTCCTAGGACCCCAGCTATTCACAATATATATTAATGATCTGGACGAGGGAATTGGATGTAATATCTCCAAATTTGCAGACGGCACAAAGCTGGGTGGGAGGGTATGCTGTGAGGAGGATGTCGTGAAACTCCAGTACGATTTGGACAGGTTGGGTGATTGGGCAGAAACATGGCAAATGCACTATAATGTGGATAAATGTGAGGTTATCCACTTTGGTGGCAAAAACAGGAAGGCAGACTATTATTTGAATGGCAATAGATTGGGACAAGGGGAAGTGCAAAGAGACCTGGGTGTTCTTGTGCACCAGTCGCTGAAGGTAAGCATGCAGGTGCAGCAGGCGGTTAAGAAGGCAAATGGTATGTTGGCCTTCGTAGCAAGAAGGTTCGAGTACAGGAACAAGGATGTCTTGCTGCAGTTGTACAGGGCCTTGGTGAGACCACATCTTGAGTATTGTGTGCAATTTTGGTCGCCTTACCTGAGGAAGGATGTTCTTGCCATGGAAGGAGTGCAGCGAAAATTCACCAGGCTGATACCTGGGATGGCAGGAATGACGTATGAGGAGAGATTGTGTCAATTGGGCTTATATTCACTGGAGTTTAGAAGATTGAGAGGGGATCTCATCGAAACCTATAAAATTCTGTTAGGCCTGGACAGACTAGATGCAGGAAGGATGTTTCTGATGGCCGGGGAGTCCAGAACCAGGGGTCATAGTCTAAGGATAAGGGGTAAGCCATTTAGGACTGAAATGAGGAGGAATTTCTTCACCCAGAGAGTGGTGAACCTGTGGAATTCTCTGCCACAGAGGGCGGTGGAGGCCAATTCATTAAATATATTCAAGAAGGAGTTGGATATATTTCTTAAGGCTAAAGGGATCAAGGGATATGGGGAGAAGGCAGGGACAGGGTACTGAATTTGGATGATCAGCCCTGATCTCATTGAATGGCGGAGCAGGCTCGAGGGGCCGAATGGCCTACTCCTGCTCCTATCTTCTATGTTTCTATGTTTCTGTGTTTCTATGTATTGGATTATCTGGACTCAGATTAAAGTGCAGGTCAATAATTATTTTCTGTACCATGAAACCAAATTGGTACAGACTTTGCACTCACTCCTATCTTGTTTCTGCTCAGATTCAAATTCCAGATCTAAGCACTGCGATTCACCACCTCTTGTTTGTGGAAAACTTCCAATTTATACTTTGAGGCAGTTCCATGAATTGGGGGAGGGGTAGGGGGAACATAGCTGCCATCAACCCAACTGCAATATGTGCCTTCCTGCACTGCTCTGCTCTCTGGCTCAATGGTTTATATTGCACGTAATTTCAGTCACATTCTTTCAACCTGTTTATAATAAAGTCAGAGACAAAAATGACGTGGATTTTAAAAGGGGAAGAGGATAGAATCATAAAATGCTACAATGCAGAAAAGGCCATTCAATTAAGTCTATGCATATGTTTTCTCCACATGAGCCACAGTCCAATCCCATTCTCTGACATGTTCACAGTAGTCTTTAATATTCCACTTTCAAGCAACTGTCTCAATCCCTTTTAAAATAATTTATAGACTGTGCTTCATTATGGTGTGTAGCAGGGAATTCCAGTCTAAACCCCCCATGTAAAGATTTTTTCCTAACCTCCCTTTTAATTGCTTTAGTGATTATTTGAAATATTCTATGACTATTTACCCTTCCTTATCTTGGAGACCCCTATCAGGTCACCAGTTAACTTACCCAGCTCTAGCGAAAGAGAACACTGACATCTTATTTCTCTCTTTATCATAATAATCAATTATCTATAGAAACACCTTAGTGAATCTATTCTGCACCTTTCCCATTGTTTACACATCCTTCCTATAATGGGGTGCCCAAAACTGTAAGCAGTATTCCAACTAATATATTGCACAAGTTTAACATTATCTCCTTCCTTTTGTCTTCTATAGGGATAATTGATGTGCCTCAATAAATCCGAGACTCGATGTTAGCGAAACAAAACAAGGCTTTTATTGACTTAGAAGGTAACACACAGAGGAGAATGTATCTTCCATCCAGAGGTCTGCCGTACTGGATGTGCTGCAGGCTGGGCCAGCTTACATAGGAGCCAGGTATGGGCGGAGCCCTACACACAGTACAATACAATGGAAATGAAACTGAAACCAACCACAGTCATAGGCAGAGAAATACTGATGAGTGATGAATGGAATATTTCATCACAATAATATTGTGAGTTTGTACTCGCATTACAGAGCCTTGCCCTTTGGGAACAATCTGGGCACATGCTGCCTTCAATTTTCCACCTATTAAAATTCCTGAATTCTTGATATACGCTGCCAGTGGGTGAGGCAGTACCAGGAACTCATACAATTATCCCTGTGCCTCTGGATACAACACCAAGGATTCTCTTTGCCTTTTTATGGTCTTACCTGCTTGTGCTGTCACATTTAATGATCTGTACCCCAAGGCTCCTCTGATCCTCAACTCCATTTAAAATCTTACCATTTTGAGGTGCATTTCCTTTCCTTATTCTTACTTCCAAAATGTATTACTTCACATTGAACTGTATCTGCCATCTATTGGCCTATCCTGCTAGTCAATTTCTTCCTGCAGTTTTTCACAATCCTTTTCACAGTTTGCCATATTACTCCACCCCAAAGTTTGGTCTCATCAGCAAATTGTAGAATTGTTTCCTCAATTGCAGGGTGGTGTATGTTACTGGATTTAGTGGATCTGGATTAAATAATGTACATCTGTGCACCCAGAGAATGTGAGATCAAATCCCACCATGGCAGCTTGAAACATAGAAGATAGGAGCAGGAGTAGGCCATTTGGCCCCTCTAGCCTGCCCCACCATTCAATGCGATCATGGCTGACCATCCAAGTTCAGTACCCGGTCCCTGCTTTCTCCCCATACCCCTTGATCCCTTTAGCCTTAAGAACTATATCCAACTCCTTCTTGAATATATTTAATGAATTGGCCTCTACTGCCTTCTGTGGTAGAGAATTCCACAGGTTCACCACTCTCTGGGTGAAGAAATTCCTCCTCATTTCTGTCCTAAAAGGCCTACCCCTTATCCCTAGACTGTGACCCCTGGTTCTGGATTCCCTGACCATCGGGAACATCCTCCCTGCATCTAGTCTGTCCAGTCCTGCCAGAATTTTATAAGTTTCAATGAGATCCCCTCTCATTCTTCTAAACTCCAGCGAGTATAAGCCCAATCGACCCAATCTCTCCTCATACGTCATTCCTGCCATCTCAGGTATCAGCCTGTTGAATCTTCGCTGAACTCTTTCCATGGCAAGAATATCCTTCCCCAGACAAGGTGTCGAAAACTGCACACAATACTCAAGATGTGGTCTCACCAAGGCCCTGTACAACTGCAGCAAGACACCCTTGTTCTTGTACTCAAACCCTCTCGCTATGAAGGCCAACATACCATTTGCCTTCTTAACCGCCTGCTGCACCTGCATGCTTACCTTCAGCGACTGGTGCACAAGGACACCCAGGTCTCATTGCACTTCCCCTTCTCCCAATCTATTGCCATTCAGATAATAATCTGCCTTCCTGTTTTTGACACCAAAGTGGATAACCTCACATTTATCCATGTTATATTGCATCTGCCATGCTTCTGCCCAATCACCCAACCTGTCCATATCATCCTGTAGTTTCTCGGCATCCTCCTCACAGCACACACACCCACCCAGCTTTGTGTCGTCTGCAAATTTGGAGATATTACATCTAGTTCCCTTGTCTAGATCATTAATATTGTGAATAGCTGGGGTCCAAGGACCGATCCCTGTGGTACCCCACTCATCACTGCCTGCCACTCAGAAAAAGACCCATTTATTCCAACTCTTTGCTTTCTATCTGCCAATCAGCTCTCTATCCAAGTCAATACCTTGCCCACAATCCCATGTGCCTTAATTTTACATGCTAATCTCTTATGTGGGACCTTATCGAAAGCCTTCTGAAAGTCCAAATACACCACATCCAATGGTTCTCCTTTATCTATTTTACTAGTTACATCCTCAAAAAATTCCAGTAGATTAGTCAAGCATGATTTACCTTTTGTAAATCCATGTTGGCTTTGTCCAATCCTGTCACTGTTTTCCAAGTGCTCTGCTATTACATCTTTTATAATTGACTCTAGCACTTTCCCCACTACCGATGTCAGGCTTACCGGTCTATAATTCCCTGTTTTCTCTCTACCACCTTTTTTGAATAGTGGGGTAACATTAGCTACCCTCCAATCCATGGGTACTGTTCCAGATTGCATCGAATGTTGGAAGATGATCAGCAATGCATCTACTATTTCTAGGGCCACTTCCTTAAGTACCCTGGGATGTAGATTATCAGGCCCTGGGGATTTATCGGCCTTCAATCCCATCAATTTCCCTAACACCATTTCCCTACAAATACTGATTTCTTTCAGTTCCTCCCCTTCATCAGACCCTATGTTCCTCGACATTTCTGGGAGGTTATTTGTGTCCTCCTTTGTGAAGAGAGAACCAAAATATATATTTAATTGGTCGGCCATTTCTTTGTTCCCCATTATAAATTCCCCTGATTCTGACTGCAAGGGACCTACGCTTGACTTCACCAATCTTTTTCTCTTCACATATGTATAAAAGGAATTTAAATTCAGTTTTAAAATATCTGGAAATAAAAAGCTGGTTCACTAATGTCCTTTAGGGAAAGAAAGCTGCCATCCTTACTCAGTTTGATCTATATTTGACTCCTGTCTCACACTAACATGGTTAACTATTAACTGTCCTCTGAAGTGGCCTAGCAAGCCACTCAGTTGTATCAACTGGCTCACTACCACCTTCTCAGAGTAACTAGGAATGGGCAATAAATGCTGGTCTTGATAGAGATGCCCACATTCCAAGAATGATTTTAAAAAATCTAAAATGGTGATCATTTATGAAAACAGTCAATGAGAGCAGCCTCATCCCTATGGAACACCACTCCCCAGACCTTTTCAGCCTCCAACATTTCCTTTTGCCCCTTCCTTTGCTTTCTGCAAAGAAAGCTTTTCTTTGTAAAATGGTTTGAAATAAGGCATTTAACAAGTACCGAAGTTTCCATTTACCTGGGAAAATTGTTCAAAAAAATCTTTAATCCTGCTCTGCTGTGAAGAAAATTCAGTGGAAATGACCCAGTGAAGATTTTGTGAATCTGTAACCCAATTCAACTTCCAAGATCAGAGCTCTCCGCTTGAACCAACTCTGAATATCAGCCCCCTTCACCTTTTCCAAATCCCAATGGCAGCTTAACACTTAATGGAATGATTTTACGTCTGACAAATGCACCATTCTTAATATGGGGAAATTTGGCTTATGTGGGAGATAAAGTTACGTGTCAGCATTAGTTTTAGATATGAATGAAATTGATAAAATTGTGGTTGATTTGTTTCTGCAGTGTTGCTGACTCACATCACTGGAGTTGGCAGCCTGTTTCACCTCTCTCCCGATTTCTATTTCTGTTGAAGTCAAGGTCTACTACTGTCTTCAGTGAATTCCCACTCATGGTTAACTTCCTCAGGTGGATTCCTGACAACCTTTCTGAAATAAAAAGAATACAATACTTTCACTGTATTAAATTGAATAAAAGTAGTAATCATGAGACACATCCAAGGTTATTGGTGATATTCATAAAATGAGATTGAAGTCAGACTCACATTTCATGAGACTGAACTTCTTAATGCGTAACAGCCTTAGAACACAATCCTAATTATCTGTTATCCTATAAATATGTAGCGTGCTGAATCTCTTGATTGGTAGTAGAACCTGCCCATGTTCCTAATGCTTAGTATGTTCCAACATCAGAGAAAACATTGCAGCCTAGAAATCCAAAAGCAAGCACACAGGTGGCATGCTGAACATACCCATTTACGTGGTCCCAGGGACCATGTGAAATTGGTGCTGGAACCTCATTGCAATGTTTCACACATGCAGCCAGCTCTACCTGTGCTAATCATTGGCTGCACACCTGTTTAGGGGATTGTTTCTAAACACCTCACAAGACTGTCCCGACCACACTTCCTTCTTTCTTGCAGGAGAAGGTCGCGCACCACCTCCACCAGGAGGCTGCAAGTGGAGGAGGCCAAGCCTACCTGCAGATCCTCTCCCCCATGAAGAAAGCATGTTGGCCCTCATGGGCAGGGCTAGGCTCATGGCCATGGTGAGTGGCAACATAGAAACATAGAAGATAGGAGCAGGAGTAGGCCATTCGGCCCTTCGAGCCTGCTCCGCCATTCAACGAGATCATGGCTGATCATCCAAACCCTAGCACCCGGTCCCTACACCGACAGCCATCCCACCCAAGCCCTATCCCCGTAACCCTGTAACCCCACGTATTTAATCCCCCCTAACACTAAGGGCCAATTTTTTTATCATGGCCAATCAACCTAACCCGCACATCTTTGGAGGAAATGTTGTGCAGGGTTTCTTCACACCCTTATCCTCTTTTCCCTTCTAATATTTATATCACCCAATACACTCTGCATGACAAACTTCAGCTGGTTTCACCATCCACTTCTTCCCCTGCTTTTCCTTCTCACTAAAAGTTAACCCTTGTCCCACTCTTTTATTTCAGGTGCTCAAAATGTGGAGACAACTCTGTGTGATGAAATATGCCATTCATCACTCATCTGTATTCTCTGTGTGATTGTGCCTGTGACTGTGGTTTAGTTTCAGTTTCATTTCCCTTACCTCAGTTCCGTTTCCTCACCTTGTATTGTATTGTGTGTAGGGCTCCGCCCATACCTGGCCCCTATGTAAGCAGGCTCAGCGTGCCTCACATCCAGTACTGCAGACCTCTGGATGGAAGACACCTCTCCACTGTGTGTTACCTTCTAAGTTAATAAAAGCCTTGTTTTGTTCCGCTAACATTGAGTCTCGGATTTATTGAGGCACATCAATTTTATTAACTTACTTTTCAACACAATGGATCAAATCTTGAAACCCGAACGTTTGGATTTGGACCAGCATGCTTTGGACGCATCGGCACGCTTCGGACACTGGTTTATGTGTATGGAATTCTTCCTGGACAATTCTGCAGCCGTCACAGGCGCTACGGACGCTGAAAGTATGAAACTCGGAATCCTGCGGAATTGGGTAAGCCACAGGGTTTACCCCCTCATCCAAGACGCCGACACGTACCCGGCCGCCTGCGACATCTTAAAGGTGCATTACCAGCAGCCTACGAATGAGGTGTATGCTAGGCATCTGCTCGCTACTCGCGCACAGCGACCTGGGGAATCGCTGGATGAGTTCCTAGTCACCTGAAAACGCTTGGCAAAGACTGCAAGTGCCAAGATGTAAAAGCCGCAGTGTACACTGACGAGCTTGTTCACGATGCCTTCATCACAGGCCTCAGCTCCACTTACATCCGGCAGAGACTGCTGGAAAAAACGGGATTGGACCTGAACCTGGATGTGGCCCA
Organism: Somniosus microcephalus; assembly: GCF_052327205.1. Lineage (NCBI taxonomy): Eukaryota > Metazoa > Chordata > Chondrichthyes > Squaliformes > Somniosidae > Somniosus > Somniosus microcephalus. The sequence goes on from NC_140995.1 coordinate 90,095,398, forward strand.
GAAAAACTCGGACGCCTACTCTTCAGCCCGCGCCGCCCACGCCGCCACGTGTGCACCAAGGGTGCCGCCATCTTGGAAGGCATCTTCCCCGCCCGGCAGCCCGACACCGTCGGGGCCCCGCTCTCCCCCCAGAAGCCCTACGACAGCCGCGACGCGTCGGGGACCCAACTGCTACTCCTGCGGGCAGTCGAAGCACACCAGAAACCTGTGCCCGGCGAAAGGCACCACCTGCTTTAAGTGCGGTAAGAAGGGGCACTTCGGGAAGGTGTGCAGAGGGAACCCCGCCGGAAAACCCGCCACCGCCGCGTGTGTGCCGTGGGAGCAGCCATCTTGGACGCCATCTTGCCCGACCTCGTGGGGTCCGCCATCTTGTGAGCAGACAGCGTGGACGCCATCTTGTCTCGATCAGGGCCCTACAGTGGCATCGGTCACAGTGGACCAGACCAGGCCGCACCCACTATCCAAATCAATGGTGGACATCGAGGTAAACGGGTGCGGGGTTAAATGATTAATTGACAGTGGAAGCACAGAGAGTTTTATCCACCCTGAACTAGCACAACAACTCTCCCTAAAGGTGGTCCCTACTCGGGGTACCATCTCTATGGCTGATAAAACCCAAACATCGACCATTATGGGTTACTGCACGGTACAATTGTCCGTTAACGGAACTGTATACGATAATTTTAAAGTACTAATCATGAAGAATCTATGTGCGAGCGTGATCTTGGGCCTGGATTTCCAGTGCCACCACCAAAGCATCACGCTCAATTACGGTGGGTCCCAGCCGCCCCTCACAGTGTGCGGTCTGTCTACCCTGAAGGTAAAGCCACCTTCGCTATTCGCGAACCTTACCCCTAACTGCCGGCCAATAGCGACCAAAAGCAGGAGGTACAGCTGGGAGGACAGGCGGTTTATCGCGACCGAGGTAGACAGGCTCCTGAAGGAGCGCATTATTGAACGCAGCAACAGCCCGTGGCGCGCCCAAGTGGTGGTGGTAAAGGGTAGCGAGAAGAAACGGATGGTGATCGACTATAGCCAAACGATCAACAGGTATACCCAACTAGATGCCTACCCGCTACCCCGCATATCAGAAATGATGAACCAAATCGCCCAATACCGGGTGTTCTCCACCATCGACCTCAAGTCAGCGTACCACCAGCTCCCCATCAGACTAGAGGGCCACCCGTACACCGCCTTCGAGGCGAACGGACGCCTCTACCAATTCCTCAGAGTCCCCTTTGGGGTGACGAATGGGGTCTCGGTCTTCCAGAGGGAGATGGACCGCATGGTCGATGACCACCACTTGCAGGCAACCTTCCCCTACCTCGACAACGTCACCATCTGCGGTCACAACCAGCAGGATCACGACTTGAACCTCGAGAGGTTCCTGAAAACCGCACAAAAACTCAACCTCACTTACAACGAGGACAAGTGCATTTACAACACCACGCGCCTCTGCATACTAGGCAGCGTGGTGGAGAATGGGGAAATCGGACTAGACCCCGACCGATTGAGCCCCCTACGGGAGCTGCCCCTGCCCAACACTCCCAAAGCCCTGAAAAGGTGCCTGGGGTTATTTTCTTATTATTCCCAATGGGTCTCCAACTACTCCGACAAAGCCCGCCCCCTCTTGAAAGCATCCTCTTTTCCGCTCTCTGCTGAGGCCCACGCCGCCTTCAAAAGCATTAAGCGGGATATTGAGCGGGCCACGCTACAGGCAGTGGACGAGAACACTCCCTTTCAAGTGGAAAGTGATGCGTCTGACCTTGCCTTGGCGGCCACCCTCACCCAGGCGGGGCGGCCCGTAGCTTTCTTCTCGAGGACCCTCCAAGGGCCCGAGATCAGACACTCCTCCGTGGAAAAGGAGGCCCAAGCCATCGTGGAGGCAGTGCGCCACTGGCGCCACTACCTAGCCGGCAAACGCTTCACCCTACTTACCGACCAGCGGTCAGTAGCGTTTATGTTCAATAATAAACAGAGGGGGAAGATTAAAAATGATAAGATTCTTAGGTGGCGGATCGAGCTCTCCACCTTCGATTATGACATCATTTACTGGCCAGGGGCCCTTAACGAATCCCCCGACGCCCTCTCACGAGGGATGTGTGCCAGCGCCACCGGGGATCGGCTACAGACCCTCCACAACGACCTCTGCCACCCAGGGGTCACGCGGCTGTTCCACTTCATAAAGTCCCGTAACTTACCCTACTCGATTGAGGAAGTTCGGTCTCTGACCAGGAACTGCCGCACTTGCGCTGAGTGCAAGCCTCGGTTCTACCGCCCAGATAGAGCCCACTTAATCAAAGCTACATGGCCCTTTGAGCGGCTCAGCTTAGACTTCAAGGGCCCCCTCCCGTCCGTCGACCGCAATGTTTACTTCCTGAACATTGTGGACAAATACTCCCGTTTCCCATTCGCCTTCCCCTGCCCAGACATGACCAGCGCCACGGTCATTAAATGCCTCAACAGCCTGTTCTGCCTGTTCGGTATGCCGAGCTACATCCATACGGATAGGGGGGCGTCCTTCATGAGTGAAGAGCTACGCCAGTACATGCTGTCCAGGGGGATCGCCACGAGCCGTACCATCAGCTACAACCCCCGGGGTAACGGTCAAGTGGAGCGAGAGAACGGGATAGTATGGAAAGCAGTCACTCTAGCTCTAAGGACCAAGGGCCTCCCTATCTCCCGCTGGCAGGAAGTCCTCTCAGATGTGCTCCATTGGATACGGTCGCTATTGTGTACTGCCACTAATGCCACGCCTCATGAACGAATGTTTGTCTTTCCCCGGAAATCCACCTCAGGCGTATCCATGCCGTCATGGCTCTCCACCCCAGGTCCGGTATTCGTGCGAAGGCATGTGAGGGGCCACAAGACGGACCCTCTCGTGGAGTCAGTGCACCTACTCCACGCCAACCCCCAATACGCGTATGTCCGGCACGCCGATGGAAGGGAGGACACCGTGTCCATAAAAGACGTCGCCCCAGCCGGTAACGACAACAACCACGACAACAGCAGCAACAACGATCACAGCAACTCTTACCCACCCACTACTCTTTCATCACCCCCGGAAGAACATCGACCAACGGTACCCCCACCAACTACCCCTTCAACAACCCTGGTGGCGCCCCCGGCAGAGACCCAGGAGGCCACCGGGGACACCCAGCCGACACCCGCGGCACCACAACAGCCACGTCGGTCACAGAGGACTATCAAACCCCCGAACAGACTAAATCTATAGAAGGGGTGAATGTGATGAAATATGCCATTCATCACTCATCTGTATTCTCTGTGTGATTGTGCCTGTGACTGTGGTTTCGTTTCAGTTTCATTTCCCTTACCTTAGTTCTGTTTCCTCACCTTGTATTGTATTGTGTGTAGGGCTCCGCCCATACCTGGCCCCTATGTAAGCAGGCTCAGCGTGCCTCACATCCAGTACCGCAGACCTCTGGATGGAAGACACCTCTCCACTGTGTGTTACCTTCTAAGTTAATAAAAGCCTTGTTTTGTTCCGCTAACATTGAGTCTCGGATTTATTGAGGCACATCACTCTGTCTCTTCAGGAAGAGGTGGCCAGTCTTCAGTTTTGGGCAGTGAACCTCAGGGAAGATACATTGGCCTTGGATGAGATACAACACAGATTCATCAGAATTATACCAAGGCTGAAAGGGCTAAATTATGAGGACAAGTTGCATAAACTTGGCTTGTATTCTTTGGAGTTTAGAAGGTTGAACAGTGATCTACTCCAGGTATTTTAAATGATTAAGGTATTCGAAAGGTTATTTCCTCTGGTGGGGAAATCCAGAAGAAGAGGGCATTGTAGTGTATGTAACTGTTCTACCTTTAAGAGAACTATTGTATGTAACCGTCCACCTTTAAGAGAACTATTTTAGGTGTGGCACTACTTTATCCTGGCTGCTGTATACTGTAATACCGACGGTGACCACACCGGTATATAAGTGCTGTGGCAGAATTTATTGGGCAGATTCGCCCTGACCTTCGAATAGTAAAGTCCTGTTTAAGTTACTCTTGTAGTCTGTGTATTACTTCGCTATACAACCCACAGACTTTACAGGCATAATCTTAAAATTAGAGCTAGGCCATTTAAGAATGAAATCAGGAAGCATTTTTTCTCACAAAGGGTAGTGGAAATCTGGAACTCACTCCCCCAGAAGCCTGTGGCTGCTGGGTCAACTGAAATTTTCAACACAGAAACTGATAGATTTTTGTTACGCAAGGGTATAAATGGATGGTAAATGGAGTTGAGGTACAGAACAGCCATAATCTAATTGAATGGCGGATCAGGCTTGAGGGGCTGAATGGCTTGCTCCTGTACCTATACTAGCTCTGCTGCGGAGGACTCAGATGCTGCTTTCGAGAGCCCAGATTACTGATGAAGGCTGATGGGCATACAGCAAGAAATGGTAAGTGCACTCTGCAGCCTGCCAGCTCTAACAGGTGTCACGGCTTTGCACAGAGCACGGCGACCATCTGTCCAACATGGACCAAGTAGCCAGGTCCATGAGCACAAAAGTAGTGCCCACCATGATGGAGCCTCTGCTGACAGCTCTTGCAGCTTCCCTGGCAGCTTACACTGCTGCTTTGGAAGCTCAGATGGATGCTATCTTGGCTCTGGGGGCCCGTGTTGACAGGCGTTTCCAGAGCGTTACATCATTTCTGCACTCTGTTCTCGTGCAAAGCCATAGGAGCACTGAGGCACAGTTCCAGGAGAGTGTCTTTGGCTCCATGGGAGGTGCAACTGCTGTCGTCTCTCAGGATAATAGCATGCCAGCTCCGCCACCACCCGCTCCACCAGTGCCCTTGTTAGTGCCACACAGCCAGCTGGACCAGACGGCCCAGCCTATGTCGAGATACAGCAGCCTGTAGCTGGGCCCTCAATGACCTAAGCTGGTTGAGGTCGCCCATCTGAAGTGGCTTCAATGGAAGTTCAGCAACCTTCCAGCTCCCATGCTGTAGTCACTGGGGAAACACTTTGGGCTGGATTTTCCGATTGGAGGCTTCCTGCGGGCGGATGCCTCCGATCGGAAAAAATTTACGCACTTACCTGCTGGCTCTGTAGGTCCCGAAACGTGCGATCCTGGGCCTCTGCTCTACGAAATGCGCAGAGGCCCAGGTATCGCAGGGGTGCAGGCGGGTTGCAAGCGCCCCTGGGATCAAGTGGGCCATGGGGATCCAATCAAAGAAGGGAATCCCTCTTCACACTTTTGACAGGTCTTTACGCATAGGTCTGTCAAAAGTATGCATGGGAATCACTTAAAAAACACACTAAAACATTAAATAAATTTTTTTTTAAAAACATCATGGGGGAAAAATTCAGTTGTTTGTGCCTCCTGTTAGCACCTTAAGATGGCGCTAAGGGGGCGCAAAGTAACTAGCGCCCGGGCGCAGCGATGTTTGCGTCGCTCGCAAAATTAACTAGACATTTTGCGGCGGCGCTAAACACTACCGGCACGATCTCCTGCGCCGGCAGATTGTGACGTCAGTCGAGTGCGCAATGCCTGGTTAGCGCCCCGGACCGGAAATTGAGTGGCGCCCCCTGCCTTACCACCTGCCGCTAGCAACGACAGGTTGAGGGGAGTGTTATGCTGTCAGAAAGGGACTAGGGGAGCGCTATTTAAAGGCGACCGCTTCCTGCCTTTTTTTGTCGGTGACATTTTTGCACCACGCATTCTGAGAGAGAGAGAGAGAGAGACTTCTGGAGAGATTCAACGCTGTGTGAAGGAGTTTTGGGTACTGAGCAACACTTTGCAGGTTGATTTTGATTTGCCCTTCCTTGTATCGATCTAGAAGAGACGATGGGGTCTGCACTCTGAGCTCTTTCCCTGGTTCTCTCCATTGTTCTTTCCAGCAGATTTGATGTACAGGTCTCTCCAGGCCGAGATTCAGGCCGAGATTCAAGGCTGCAATGAGCAGGATGTGGATGGAATGCAAAATCAACCCTCCCCTTTAAGGTAAAAACAGAAAAATGCTGGAGAAACTCAACAGGTCAAGAAGCATCTGAGAAGAGAGGAACAGAGTTAGCGTTTCAGGTCGATGACCTTTCGTCAGAACTCCCCTTTAAGAACTGGCTGGCGCCAGTGTGTCGGTGTTCCATTGCTGACTGACATCACAAGAGCTTCGCCAGCGCTCTGAGGTAGCGCCTCATTCCTCGGCCTTTGCGCCTTAAGAGAGGTGTGTAATGCCTGCTTTAGCGCTCCAATCACCTCCAGGGGTGAGAAAAGCCAAGTTTGCAGTCAGAGGCGATAATTAGCGCCAGGTGCTAATCTTTGCGCTCGGCCGATAATTGCGCCCCAAATGGGGCGATACTGAATTTCTCCCCCATGTATTTAAAATGGCTTAAAATTACATTAAGTTAAATATTTTAAACAAAAATTAAATTTTTTGAAAAAACGAATTGATGTTTTTTACGGGGTTAAAAATAAACTTACCTTTTTTAAAAGTATTTTTAATTATAAATGAGTGAAAACATTTTTTTCAAAACTCTTATGCTGGTAAAAGCAGGTCTTACGCCTGCTTTTACCAGGCGTAAGATTTTCAAAGGTTTTCAGTGGGCAGAGGTTGTGCAGAAAGCAGAAACATAGAAGATAGGAGCAGGAGTAGGCCATTCGGCCCCTCGAGTCTGCTCCGCCATTCAATGCGATCATGGCTGATCATCCAAATTCAGTACCCTGTCCCTGCTTTCTCCCCATATCCCTTGATCCCTTTAGCCTTAAGAAATATATCGAACTCCTTCTTGAATATATTTAATGAATTGGCCTCAACTGCCTTCTTTGGCAGAGAATTCCACAGGTTCACCACTCTCTGGGTGAAGAAATTCCTCCTCATCTCAGTCCTAAATGGCTTACCCCTTATCCTTAGACTGTGACCTCTGGTTCTGGACTCCCCCGCCATGTGGAACATCCTTCCTGCATCTGTCTAGTCCTGTTAGAATTTTATCAGTTTCAATGAGATCTCCTCTCATTCTTCTAAACTCTAGCGACTAATCGACCCAATCTCTCTTCATATGTCATTCCTGCCATCCCAGGGGTCAGTCTGGTGAATCTTCGCTGCACTCCCTCATGGCAAGAACATCCTTCCTCAGATAAGGTGACCAAAACTGCACACAATACTCAAGGTGTGGTCTCACCAAGGCCCTGTACAACTGCAGCAAGACATCCTTGCTCCTGTACTCGAATCCTCTCGCTATGAAGGCCAACATACCATTTGCCTTCTTAACCGCCTGCTGCACCTGCATGCTTACCTTCAGCGACTGGTGCACAAGGACACCCAGGTCTCGTTGCACTTCCCCTTTTCCCAATTTATTGCCGTTCAGATAATAATCTGTCTTCCTGTTTTTGCCACCAAAGTGGATAACCTCACATCCACATTATACTGCATCTGCGATGCATCTGCCCAATCACCCAGCCTGCCAAATCATACTAGAGTTTCTCTGCATCCTCCTCACAGTACACACGCCCACCCAGCTTTGTGTTGTCTGCAAACTTGGAGATATTACACCTAGTTCCCTCGTCTAGATCATTAATATATATTGTGAATAGCTGGGGTCATAGCACCGATCCCTGCGGTGCCCCACTAGTCACTGCCTGCTACTCGGAAAAAGACCCGTTTATTCCAACTCTTTGCTTCCTGTCTGCCAACCAGTTCTCTATCCAAGTCAGTACCAGACCCCCAATCCCATGTGCTTTAACTTTACACGCCAATCTCTTATGCGGGACCTTATTGAAAGCCTTCTGAAAGTCCAGATACACCACATCCACTGGTTCTCCCTTATCTACTCTACCAGTTACATCCTCAAAAAATTCCAGTAGATTAGTCAAGCATGATTTACCTTTTGTAAATCCATGTTGACTTTGTCCGATCCGGTCATTGTTTTCTAAGTGCTTTGCTATTACATCTTTTATAATGGGCTCTAGCATTTTCCCCACTACCAATGTCAGGCTTACCGGTCTATAATTCCCTGTTTTCTCTCTACAACCTTTTTTAAATAGTGGGATTACATTAGCTGCCCTCCAATCCATGGGAACTGTTCCAGAGTCCATAGGATTTTGGAAGATGACCAGCAATGCATCTACTATTTCTAGGGCCACTTCCTTAAGTACCCTAGGATGTAGATTATCAGGCCCTGGGGATTTATCGGCCTTCAATCCCGTCAATTTCCCTAACACCATTTCCCTACAAATACTGATTTCATTCAATTCCTCCCTCTCATTAGACCATATGTTCCCCAATATCTCTGGGAGGTTATTTGTGTCCTCCTTTGTGAAGACAGAACCAAAGTATGTATTTTATTGGTCTGCCATTTCTTTATTCTCCATTATAAATTCCCCTGATTCTGACTGTAATGGACCTACACTTGACTTCACCAATCTTTTTCTCTTTACATATCTATAGAAGCTTTAACAGTCAGTTTTTATGTTCCCTGAAAGCTTACTCTCAAATTTTATTTTCCCCCTCTTTATTAATCCCTTTGTCCTCCTTTGCTGAATCCTAAACTGCTCCCAATACTCAGGTTTGCTGCTTTTTCTGGCCAATTTATATGCCCTCTCCTTGGATCTTATGCTATCCCTAATTTCCCTTGTTAGCCACGGTTGAGTCACCTTTTTTGTTTTATTTTTATGCCAAACAGGGATGAACAAATTCTGTAGTTCATCTATGCGATCTTTAAATGTTTGCCATTGCCTATCCACCGTCAACCCTTTAAGTAACGCTCCCCAATCCACCCTAGCCAACTCGCACCTCATACCATCATAGTTTCCTTTATTTAAATTCAGGACCCTAGTCTCTGAGTCAACTACTTCACTCTCCATCTTAATGAAGAATTCTATCATATTATGATCGCACCTCCCCAAGGGGCCTCGCACAACAAGGTTGCTAATTAATCCTTTCTCATTACATAATACCCAGTCTAAGATGGCCTGATTTCTATTTGGTTCCTCGACATATTGGTCCAGGAAACAATCCCGTAAACACTCTAGGAATTCCTCCTCCACAGTATTGTTACTAACTTGGTTAGCTCAATCTATATGTAGATTGAAGTCACCCATGATAACTGCTGTGCCCTAACTGGGAGCAGTTTAGGATTCAGCAAAGGAGGACTGAATTTGGATGATCAGCCATTATCTCATTAAATGGCGGAGCAGGCTCGAGGGGCCGAATGGCCTACTCCTGCTCCTATCTTCTATGTTTCTATTGCACGCATCTCTAATTTCCCGTTTAATGCCATCCCCAACCTCAGCATTACTGTTTGAGTGTCTGTATACAACTCCCACTAACGTTTTCTGCCCCTTGGTATTTTTTAGCTCTACCCATACAGATTCCACATCATCAGAGCTAATATCCTTCCTTATGGGCAGGTGGATGATCTGTCAGATCGCAAGTGCCGGGTGACGTAATAAAACTCACTATGCACTTGGTTTGACCATAAAGCAAGGCTTTAATCAACTTGTTTCAGAACATGGAAGTCTAGTTGTATTCCACTAGCTCCTTGTCTTACAACATGTCCCTGGCAAGCTGGGGCCAACGTCTGAGTATTTATACTCCTTGGACGGCGCCACCAGCTGGCTGTCCAGCGTTATTTCATAAGTAGTTTCTTGATGATGAGATTTATAACCTTCTTCCTGCCTAAAAGATTTGGAAGTCTGACGACTTCCTCTTAACAGACCAGGAATAGCCGCAGTCTTTTAGATTTTTGTTTATGGCCCGAAGGCACGTGTCTTGGTCCCTGGGCTGCTTGATCCGTGCCGGTGGATCGACAGGGCCCGTGTTGCTCTGATCAACCCGAAGGAGGCTGGGGAGACCGTGACTCTGGGTGCGGGTCCCCACAGGCGCAGAACTGGCTTCGTCCCGTTGGTTAGCTGGAGATTGACCAGCATCCTGGCCCAGGGTGGCCATCCCACGGGGAGCGCTTGGCTCCCCGAGCGGATCCGGCAGGGCAGCGGGCAGATCCCTCGATGTCCCAGGTAGGGCGCCATCCTCGGGGGAGCGCAGAATGTCGGCCTCATCCCCGCAGGTCCCTCCATCAGTCGGGTCCGCGGAACCGGCCGGACAGGGAGCCAGGTCCCGGAGCGAAATGGTGGACACCCGGCCATCCAGGTACCGCAAGTGGGCATACGTGGGGTTGACGTCCGTAAGTTCTACCTCATCGACTAGAGGATCGGTTTTCGACGATCGGACTTCGACGATCGGATGAATCTTCGGAGCAGCACGGGGCCAGGAGCTGCCAACCATGACGGTAGAGACGTCCCATGGGTGGAGCGACGCTGGAAGCTGAAGAATCGCTCGTGAGGTGTGACATTGGTAGATGTAGAAAGGAGAGACCTGATGGAGTGCAACACGCCAGGGAGCATAGTTTCCCACTGCTGGTCTGGTAGATTGCGTGACCTCAGCGCAAGACGAACAGCGTTCCAAATGATAGCGTTGTATCTCTCAACCTGTCCGTTACCAATGGGATGGTACGGTGTCGTTTTACTTGTGGCGATTCCCTGTTGGGAGAGATAACTTTTGAGTTCGCTTGACATGAAGGAGGAACCCCGATCAGAGTGGATGAAATTGGCCGTACCGCAAAGGGAAAAGACTTGATCAAGGCATTTCATCACTGTGGAAGTAAGCATATTGGGACAGGGGAAAGCAAAGGGAAAGCATGCATATTCGTCCACCATAGTCAGTAAGTAGGAGTTCTGCGTTGAGGAAGGCAATGGCCCTTTAAAGTTGATGCTGAGTCGCTGCATAGGCTGCATAGCGTGTATGAGCGAGCCATCCAATGGACGGAAGAATTGCGGTTTTAACTCCGCACAAATTTTACAGGAGGAGCACGTTCTTTTCACATCTTCCGTAGAAAATGGGAGATTTTTAGATCACACAAAGTGCAACATACGGGTAACACCAGGATGGCATAAGTCAGTATGAAGATCCGCCAGAGTCGAAGTTGACATAGAAGAGCAGAATGCCTGCGTGAGGGTATCCGGGGCCACATTCTCTTTGCCGGGTCGATAATGTATGGTGTATCCAAAGGCAGCCAATTCCATCCTCCAGAGTTGTATTTTGTTATTCTTGATCTTAGTGCATTTCCAGTTATCCAGCATAAAGGCCACGGAGCGCTGATCGGTTATAAGTGTGAAATGGCGACGAGCGAGAAAATGACTCCATTTACGTACCGCTTCGATGATGGCCGTAGCCTCCTTCTCAACAGGAGGATAATGGAGCTTGCTACCCTGCAAAGTTCTGGACAGAAATGCAACGGGTCGACCACCTTGATTCAAGGTAGCCGAGATTGCCACATCCGATGCATCGCACTCGACCACGAAAGGAAGATTTTCATCAATGGAACAAAGCGTGGCTTTTTCCAGTTGTCGCTTGAGGAGGTTGAAAGCTGAAATAGCCGTTGCCTCCAATGGAAATGACTTTGCGTGCAGCAGGGGCTGGTTCTTGCCGGAGAAGTGGGGTCTCCATTTCGCATAATAGCCGACGAAGAGAGCCGAGATTCGTAGGGGGAGGGAGCTCCTGAAGCGGATGAAGTCGCTCCGGATCCGGTTTGATGACACCGTTGCCCACCCAATAGCCAAGGATGTTGACTGATGGTACTGATTTTACAGATTTGGACTCATTTAAGGTTATGTTGCGATGACGGAGAACGTCAAAAAATTTCTGGAGGTTGGCATCATGCTCCTTCTGGTCATGACCAGCAATGGTGATATTATCCAGATATGGAAAAGTGTCCGTTAAGTTCTCCTGTTTGACTAGGCTATCCATTGCCCGTTGAAAGACGGCCACCCCATTGGTGACCCCAAATGGAAGGCGACAAAACTGATAAAGCCGACCATTGGCCTCAAAGGCCATATACTTTTTGTCAGCGTCCTTTAACGGTACTTGATGATATGTGCTCTTTAAATCAAAAGTTGAAAATACCTTGTAGTTGGCAAGGTTATTGACCATGTCATCGATGCGTGGTAGTGAGTAGGCATCCAGGTCGGTATACTGGTTAATAGTTTGCGAGTAATCGATGCAAAGACGTTCCTTGTGTTGCTTCAGAGGATTTTTAACAATGACGACTTGAGCCCACCAGGAAGATGAACATGGCTCAATGATACCGTCAGCTAGAAGGCGAGAGATTTCTGCCTCGATAAAGGCTCGATCATCTTGGCTGAAACATCGTGATTTAGTGACTATGGGCTTACATCGGGGGGAAAACAAGGAGGGCTCGTCGAGCGAAGCCACCAAAAGCGCACAAAACGGTACTTTGGAAATAGTAAGCTCCGGCTTTGACCCTCCAAACTCGAAAGTGAGTCTTTTGTGTTGTTTCTGGAAATCCTGTCCAAGGAGCACATCACTGCATAGGTTCTTGAGCACCCCGAGCCGGGTGGAGAAATAAGTGCGGCCATTGAGAATAAGGTCGACAAGACAAAAGCCGGAAGAATTGGTGGTCAGTGTCGTCAGAGCCATTGCAATTTCCCTGTCCGAGGGGTAAATACGCAGTTTTAACTTACTGACAGCCTGCTCACTAATGAAACTGTCAGAGCTGCATGAGTCGATTAGTGCACTCAAAATGTGTCCATTTACCGAAACCTTCGTGGCTACATGGGACAAACTTTGGGGAAAAACAGCTGTGATGGGTGGAGGGGCAGTTTTACCCTTGACAGCTGTAACCTTAGTAGTGGTTCTTGGGGGAGGAGCAGTTTTATAGATTGCAGCTGTAACCTTAGTAGTGGCTCTTGGGGGAGGAGCAGTTTTATAGATAGTAGCTGCAAAACTAACCGGAGCTCTCGACCGGTATGCCTTAGAAAAGTGGCCTTTCTTACTAACAGCGGCTCTTGACTGGCATACCTTAGAAAAGTGACCTTTCTTGCTGCAGTGATTGCAGGTCGCGTTACGAGCAGGACAAAATTTCCTATAATGGAACGCTCCTCCACAGAAGAAACACTTCCTTCCAGATTGCCAAGATGCCGCTAGGGTGGGGTCATCATCAGTGTAGGTTTCTAGGGTAGGGTTGTCATCCGTCGGGTTGGGGTCATCATCCGTGAGGGCTTCCACCCGAGGCCTATTGAAAGAGTCACTAAAAGAGATAGCAGCAGCCCGTGCACGTGGTGAAAGATAGGTGTCTGCATTCCTCTTTACTAAGTCCAGAGAACATGCCTGGTCATAGGCAGCCTGTAACTTGAGGGTTTTATTCTCCAACAGACGCTGACGTATGAAGGGAGACGCAATCCCATTAATAAAGGAATCACGAATTAACTCCTCCTGGTACTGCTCATCTGTAACAGCTTTAAGATTACAATCCTTGCTGAGCCTGCGAAGTTTCTGAAGGAATTCGTCAAGTGATTCCCCGGGTTGTTGTCAAGTTGTGGCCAGTAGATGCCGAGCAAAAATTTCATTTGGGAACTTGACATATAGCAGCTGTAGTATTTGGATAGCGGCGTCATAGTCTACACAGTCTTCGATATAATCAAACACATGAGGGGATATATAATTAGCAAGTATCTCTAATTTATCAGGAACATTCTCACCACACACCCTGAGGAAGTTGCTGAAAGTACAATACCAGTGTTTCCATATCTTAGCAGCTGTAAGTGAATTCGGGTCCAGGTCGAGACGGGCGGGGCTGAGTAGTTTCTCCACGATGGATCGATTACTTGTCTGAGTTCCCTTCTACGGTTCGCGTCGTAGCTGGCTGTTCCCAAAATCACCCAAAGTGTGGAGTCGATATCAAGTTGATTAAATTGACGTAACAAAACTCACTACGCACTTGGTTTGAGCATAAAGCAAGGCTTTAATCAACTTGTTTCAGAACATGGAGGTCTAGTTGTACTTCACTAGTTCCTTGTCTTACAACATGTCCCTGGAAAGCTGGGGCCCACGCCCGAGTATTTATACTCCTTGGACGGCGCCACCAGCTGGCCGTCCAGCATTATTTCATAAGTCGTTTCTTGATGATGAGATTTATAACTCCCGGTTTTAGCGCATATAGTACACACCTCGTACGCACCCGTGGGGGGTCAGAAAATCCATCCCAGTGTAGGAGCACAATGATAGGTAAACGAGCAAAGAAGACAGGCACTAAGGGGTTGCACAATAGTGATTCTTAATTATTTCTGTGAACTATTAGACAGATGGAATTGGGCTGCTGGATCAATTTGTTTTTCATTCTGAATATGGTGTTGGTGTTTATATTTGTAGTGAAGTTGGTTTGACTGAAGGAAGGCAATCGAAAAGGTGGTAATAGGGATGGTGGTGAAAAGGATTGTGGGACCATTGGTGTGGTGAGGATGGTATGGCTGGTTCATGTGAAGCAATCTTGGATGAGCTGGTCTCTGAGAGCTTTGACAACTGGGGCACTGGTGGGCAATGCTGCTCCTGCTCTTCCTCCTTCTCGTGCTGCTCCTCCTGCTGGACTTCTTGCTGCCCAAGCATAGGATCCTTATTTAAATATTTTATTCATCATTTTACAACATTCCGGCGTGCTCCCCTGGACGCCTATGGAGCAACTTGATCCAATATGGCAGGTGCCGCACGTCTAGTGCAGCATGAGTCTGAGCGTGAGTCTGAGCGTGAGACTGAGCATGAGTCTGAGCGTCCAAAGCTATATTGAACGCTTAGGCGCCAGTTTTGCGCCTGAAAAATGTGTGTGGCGCCAATGAATTTCTAGACTTGCGTTCCTATAATTTTGCAACTCTGACATTGCAGGCAATATATCCATTACATTTGTGTCATGACAGATTTTTTTGCAATGGAACTCAATGAATGCATTCAACCTTTTCTTCAACTCCTCTCCCCCTCCATTCCCACTGACACATATTTCTGGTGCACCTTAAAGAATGCTCATTAATGATGTGCTCAGACACTGCCAATATAATTGTGTTCATTTTATGCGAGCATATCTGTTGTGAGCACTAGATTAACCAATACTTTACAGAAGAGTTGAATATTAGCATAGGAATAAAAGCCACTAAAAGAGAAACAATACATAAAAGATAAAATAAGATGAGATCCAAAGAAGAAGAAAACACATCAGAAGCAGTATATTTTGCTGAGGTAAATTACCACACAGTAACAATTGCTATGGCAACCTTAACCCTGACATGTAATGGTGATCAAAGCATTGTGTCTTCATTAGGAATTTTAAGGTGAGAGACTATCATGGAAGATGGGACTGTACAACAGGTAATCAAGGGATTGAGAGGGAGACAATATTGTCTGGCCTGACCAGAGTCAACTATTAATTTCTAGCTGTATACAATTTTTGGGGAATTATTTTAGTTTCTTGTATGGCTGTCAATAATGCTTTGAATGATGAAGCTGTAGTGGTTGCGAAGACACAGCAGGCCTGGAATGCTCCCTCCCAGTCCATGTGGTGTTACCCATTCTTAATGGGAATAAGTTTCCACAGAAATCTATTTATACCATGTGCAATAGATTTACATATATAGCAAATAGAAAAAGGTTCCTGTAACAACCACATGCCATCAATGAACAAAGCCAAGCAATTAAATGCTACACAATAGCAAAATACTGCGGATGCAGGAAATCTGAAATAAGAACAGAAAATGCTGGAAACACTCAGCAGGTCAGGCAGCATTGAGGAGAAACAGAGTCAATGTTTCGGGTCGAACCCTTCGTTAGAACTGGAAAAGGTTAGGGAAGAGAGATTTTTAAGCAGGGGCAGGGAGGAGGGGAGGGAAGAACAAGGGGAAGGTCTGTGATAGGATGGAAGGCAGGAGAGATTGAATGACAAAAGGGATGATAGTGCAAGGCAAAAGGAGAGGTAATGGGACAAGTTAAGAAACAAAAGATGACTCAGGATGATGTGTGAATGATGATGGCAGCAACATTAACAGCTACCATGTGAGGAAACAAGAGAGAAAAAAATATAAAGAAATACAGGGGCTGATTTATAGTCTGAAATTGTTGAACTCAAACTCCAGAGGGCTTAAATGCTACATACAGCCACAGCTATGCCAGCAATGGCAGAGCTACAAATTCTTTTTTGATGGTTTGAAAAAGCATCTCCTCTGATGTAATCACATCATAAGAACATAAGAAATAGGGCAGGAAAATGGAGTTGAGGAGAAATTCAGCCATGATCTTATTGAATGGTGGAACAGTCTCAAGGGGCCATATGGCCTGCTCCTGCTCCTATTTCTTATGTTCTTAAACAACTTTGACATTCTTGCATGTGTTGCGAACCTTGCATTTGGTGTGTTGCTCTTAGTTGGTTGTTCTTCCAAAGGGACTTAAATTAGGGGAATCAAAATAGATCCCGAAGTACCTGAAATAAATATCTAGGGGGAAAATTGGGTGGTGCCCCTTTTGGGGTGCTAACGTCACCGGGGCGCCGGAAATTCAGTAGTAGCACCCCAAGCAGGAGGTGGAGTGCTACTGGTGCTACTGGAAGCGCTCCACCTCCTTCTTGGGGCGCTACAACTGAAGATTGCGGCACGTAGCGCCGCGTCATTTCAGGCTTCCTCCCCTGATTAAAGGGGAGGGGCCTAGCACTGTGTGTACCGGGGCCCTGCTAGACCACCGGGGAGCGGGGTGCTGTGAAAACAGCCCAGCACTCAAGTGGAGTGCCAGGCACCCCGAGGAAAAAAGGGGAAGGGGGCAGGTGCTGGCAGTCGGACAAAAAAAATGGCCGCCTGAAACCTTTTTTTAAATTTGTTTTTATGGGATATGGACGTCGCTGACAAGGCCAGCATTTATTGCCCATCCCTAATTGCCCTTGAGAAGGTGGTGGTGAGCCACCTTCTTGAACTGCTGCAATCCGTGTGGTGATGGTACTCCCACAGTGCTGTTAGGTAGGGAGTTCCAGGATTTTGACCCAGCGACGATGAAGGATCGGCGATACACTTCTAAGTCAGGATGGTGTGTGACTTGGAGGGGAACTTGGAGGTGGTGGTGCTCCCATGCACCTGTTCCCCTTGTCCTTCTAGGTGGAAGAGGTCGTGGGTTTGGGAGGTGCTGCTGAAGAAGCCTTGACGAGTTGCTGCAGTGCATCTTGTAGATGGTACAAACTGCAGCCACGGTACGCCAATGGTGGAAGGAGTGAATGTTTAAGGTGGTGGATGGGGTGCCAATCAAGCGGGCTGCTTTGTCCTGTATGGTGTTGAGCTTCTTAAGTGTTGTTGGAGCTGCCTCATCCAGGCAAGTGGAGAGTATTCCATCACACTCCTTACTTGTACCTTGTAGATGGTAGAAAGGCTTTGGGGAGTCAGGAGGTGAGACACTCACCGCAGAATACCTAGCCTCTGACCTGCTCTTGTTGCCACAGTATTTATATGGCTGGTCCAGTTAAGTTTCTGTTCAATGGTGACCCCCAGGATGTTGATAGTGGAGGATTCAGTGATGGTAATGCCATTGAATGTCAAGGGGTGGTGGTTAGACTCTCGCTTGTTGGAGATAGTCATTGCCTGGCACTTCTGTGGCGCAAATGTTACCTGCCAAATATCAGCCCAAGCCTGAACGTCGTCCAGGTCTTGTTGCATGCGGGTATAGACTGCTTCATTATCTGAGGAGTTGTGAATGGCACTGAACACTGTGCAGTCATCAGCGAACATCCCAATTTCTGACCTTATGTTGGAGGGAAGGCCTTTGATGAAGCAGCTGAAGTTGGTTGGGCCTAGGACACAGACCTGAGGAGCTCCTGCAGCAATGTCCTGGGGCTGTGATGATTGACCTTCAATCACCACAACCATCTTCCTTTGTGCTAGGTATGACTCCAGCCAGTGGAGCATTTTCCCCCTGATTCCCATTGACTTCAGTTTTACTAGGGCTTCTTGATGCCACACTCGGTCAAATGCTGCCTTGATGTCAAGGGCAGTCACTCTCACCTCACCTCTGGAATTCAGCTCCTTTGTCCATGTTTGGACCAAGGCTGTAATGAGGTCTGGAGCCGAGTGGTCTTGGAGGAACCCAAACTGGGCATCAGTGAGCAGGTTATTGGTGAGTGCCGCTTGATAGCACTGTCGATGACACCTTCCATCACTTTGCTGATGATTGAGAGTAGACTGATGGGGCAGTAATTGGCCAGTTTCGATTTGTCCTGCTTTTTGTGGACAGGACATACCTGGGCAGTTTTCCACATTTTCGGATAGATGCCAGTGTTGTAGCTGTACTGGAACAGCTTGGCTAGAGGCGCGGCTAGTTCTGGAGCACAAGTCTTCAGCACGATAGCCAGGATATTGTCAGGGCCCATAGCCTTTGCTGTATCCAGTACGCTCAGCCATTTCTTGATATCACGTGGAATGAATCAAACTGGCTGAAGACTGGCTTCTGTGATGGTGGGGACCTCAGGAGGAGGCCGATATGGATCATTTACTCGGCATTTCTGGCTGAAGATGGTTGCAAACGCTTCAGCCTTGTCTTTTGCACTCACGTGCTGGGCTCCACCATCATTAAGGATGGGAATATTCATGGAGCCTCCTCCCATTAGTTGTTTAATGGTCCACCACCATTCACGACTGGATATGGCAGGACTGCAGAACTTTGATCTGACCATTGTTTGTGGGATCGCTTAGCCCTGTCTATATCATGCTGCTTCTGCTTTTTAGCATGCATGTAGTCCTGTGTTGCAGCTTCCCCAGGTTGGCACCTCATTTTAAGGTACGCCTGGTGCTGCTCCTGGCATGCTCTTCTACACTCCTTATTGAACCAGGGTTGGTCCACTGGCTTGATTGTAATGGTAGAATGAGGGATATGCCGCTCCATGAGGTTACAGATTGTGGTGGAATACAATTCTGTTGCTGCTGATGGCCCACAGCGCCTCATGGATGCCCAGTTTTGAGCTGCTAGATCTGTTCTGAATCTATCCGTGGTTTCAAACCCCACCCAGCGGCTGACACTCCAGTAAGCAGTGATGTATTGTCAGGTGCCATGCACCCGATGAGCCATCTGTCTGTTTTGGTGGTTGAACTGGACATTAAGGCCGCGATTTTGCCGGCACTCAGAGGGCGGGTTTGGAGGCAGGTCAGGAGTGAAAATCTAAATGATGACGGCGGGTTGCGATCAGACCCGACACCAAGCGGCGGGAGAGGCATGTGATGAAATATTTCCATTCATCACTGCCTGTGACTGAGATCGGTTTCAGTGTCATTTCCCTTCCCCCAGACCTCATTGTATTGTGTACTGGAATGTGCTGTATTGTATACTGGAATGTGCTGTGTGTAGGGCTCCGCCCATACCTGGCCCCGTTTGTAAGCTAGCTTCAGTCTAGCCCCATTCTCCAGAAGGACGACATCTCTCTCGCTTACGTGTTTCGTTCTAAGTTAATAAAAGCCTTGTTTTGTTCTGCTACCTTCGAGTCTCGGAATTATTGAGGCACATCAATTTTATTAACTTATTTTCAACACTATGGATCAACTCCTGAAACCCGAACGTTTGGATTTGGATCAACATGCTCCGGACGCATCAGCACGCTTCGGACACTGGTTTGAGTGTATGGAATTCTTCCTGGACAATTCCGCAGCCGTCAAAGATGCTACGGACACTGCAAGGATGAGACTCGGAATTCTGCGGAATTGGGTAAGCCACCGGGTTTACCCCCTCATCCAAGACGCCGAGACGTACCTGGCCGCCTGCGACATCTTAAAGGTGCATTACCAGCAGCCTACGAATGAGGTGTATGCTAGGCACCTGCTCGCCACCCGCGCACAGCGACCTGGGGAATCGGTGGAGGAGTTCCTAAGCACCCTGAAAATGCTTGGCAAAGACTGCAAGTGCCGAGATGTAAAAGCCGCAGTGTACACTGACGAGCTTGTTCGCGATGCCTTCATCACAGGCCTCAGCTCCACTTACATCCGGCAAAGACTGCTGGAAAAAACGGGGTTGGACCTGAAACAGGCTGCGGACACCGCGCGATCCCTGGATGTGGCCCAGAGAAACTCGGACGCCTACTCTTCAGCCCGCGCCGTCCACGCCGCCACGTGTGCACCGAGGGCGCCGCCATCTTGGAAGGCATCTTCCCCGCCCGACAGCCCGACACCGGCTGGGCCCCGCTCTCCCCCCAGAAGCCCTACGACAGCCGCGACGCGTCAGGGACCCAACTGCTACTTCTGCGGGCAGCCAAAGCACACCAGAAACCTGTGCCCGGCGAAAGGCACCACCTGCTTTAAGTGCGGTAAGAAGGGGCACTTCGGGAAGGTGTGCAGAGGGAACCCCGCCGGAAAACCAACCGCCGGAAAACCCGCCACCGCCGCGTGTGCGCCGTGGGAGCGGCCATCTTGGACGCCATCTTGCCCGACCTCGTGGGGTCCGCCATCTTGTGAGCAGACAGCGTGGACGCCATCTTGTATCGATCAGGGCCCTACAGTGGCATCGGTCACAGTGGACCAGACCAGGCCGCACCCGCTATCCAGATCAATGGTGGACATCGAGGTAAACAGGTGCCGGGTTAAATGCTTAATTGACAGTGGAAGCACGGAGAGCTTTATCCACCCAGAACTGGCACAACAACTCTCCCTAAAGGTGGTCCCTACTCAGGGTACCATCTCTATGGCTGATAAAACCCAGACATCGACCATTCTGGGTTACTGCACGGTTCAATTGTGCGTTAACGGAACTGTATATGATAATTTTAAAGTATTAATCATGAAGAACCTATGTGCGAGCGTGATCTTGGGCCTGGATTTCCAGTGCAACCACCAAAGCATCACGCTCAAGTACGGTGGGTCCCAGCCGCCCCTCACAGTGTGCGGTCTGGCTACCCTGAAGGTAAAGCCGCCTTCGCTATTCGCGAACCTTACCCCTAACTGCCGGCCAATAGCGACCAAAAGCAGGAGGTACAGCTGGGAGGACAGGCGGTTTATCGCGACCGAGGTAGACAGGCTCCTGAAAGAGCGCATTATTGAACGCAGCAACAGCCCGTGGCGCGCCCAAGTGGTAGTGGTAAGGGGTAGCGAGAAGAAACAGATGGTGATCGACTATAGTCAAACGATCAACAGGTACACCCTACTAGACGCCTACCCGCTACCCCGCATATCAGAAATGGTGAACCAAATCGCCCAATACCGGGTGTTCTCCACCATCGACCTCAAGTCAGCGTACCACCAGCTCCCTATCAGACCAGAGGACCGCCCGTACACCGCCTTCGAGGCGAACGGACGCCTCTACCAATTCCTCAGAGTTCCCTTTGGGGTGACGAATGGGGTCTCGGTCTTTCAGAGGGAGATGGACCGCATGGTCGATGACCACCACTTGCAGGCAACCTTCCCCTACCTCGACAACGTCACCATCTGCGGCCACAATCAGCAGGATCACGACTCGAACCTCGAGAGGTTCCTGGAAACCGCACAAAAACTAAACCTCACCTACAACGAGGACAAGTGCGTTTACAACACCACGTGCCTCTGCATACTAGGCAGCGTGGTGGAGAATGGGGAAATCGTGCCAGACCCCGACCGATTGCGCCCCCTACGGGAGCTGCCCCTGCCCAACACTCCCAAAGCCCTGAAAAGGTGCCTGGGGTTATTTTCTTATTATTCCCAATGGGTCCCCAACTACTCCGACAAAGCCCGCCCCCTCTTGAAAGCATCCTCTTTTCCGCTCTCTGCTGAGGCCCACGCCGCCTTCAAAAGCATTAAGCAGGATATTGAGCGGGCCACGCTAAAGATCCAGTACTGTCTAGAGTTCGAGAATATAGAAACATAGAAACATAGAGATAGGAACAGGAGTAGGCCATTCGGCCCTTCGAGCCTGCTCCGCCATTCAATGAGATCATGGCTGATCTTCGTCTGAGATCATAGCTGATCTTACCAGTTCAGTACCCCGTCCCCGCCTTTTCTCCGTAACCCTTAATCCCCTTAGCCTTCAGAAATATAT
The DNA here is from genome assembly GCF_052327205.1 of Somniosus microcephalus. Classification (NCBI taxonomy): domain Eukaryota; kingdom Metazoa; phylum Chordata; class Chondrichthyes; order Squaliformes; family Somniosidae; genus Somniosus; species Somniosus microcephalus. The sequence continues at coordinate 90,117,214 of NC_140995.1, forward strand.
CCAATTCTCTCTTGAAAATATTTATTGAATTAGCCTTCACAGCCCTCTGTGGCAGGGAATTCCACAGGCTCACCACTCTTTGAGTGAAGAAATTCTCCCTCATCTCTGTTTTAAATGATTTGCCCGCTATTTTTAGACTGTGGCCCCTGGTTCTGTGCTCCCCGGCCATTGGAAACATTCTCTCTGAATTCAGCCTGTCCAGGCCTGCCATAATTTTATATGTTTCGATGAGATCCCCTCTCAATCTTCTAAACTCCAGTGAGTACAAGCCCAAACTATTTAATCTCTCTTCGTAGGTCATTCCCGCCATTCCAGGTATCAGCCTGGTGAATCGCCGTTGCACTCTTTCCATGGCAAGAACATCCTTCCGCAGATGGGGCGACCAAAACTGTACACAATACTCCAGATGCGGTCTCACCAGCACCTTGTACAGCTGTAGTAAGGTATCCCTATTCCTATACTCGAACCCCCTTGATATGAAGGCCAACATACCATTTGCCTTCTTAATCGCCTGTTGCACCTGCATGCTCTCCTTCAGTGACTGGTGCACAAGAACACCCAGGTCCCTCTGCACTTCCCCATCTCCCAATCTATTGCCATTTAGATAATAATCTACCCTCCTGTTTTTACCCCCAAAGTGGATAACCTCGCATTTATCCACATTATAGTGCATCTGCCACGTATCCGCCCATTCCCCCAACCTGTCCAAATCGCACTGTAGCCTCCTGACATCCTCATCAGAGCCCACCCCTCCTCCTAGTTTAGTGTCGTCAGCGAATTTGGAAATATTGCATCCAATTCCCTGATCCAGATCATTTATATATATTGTGAACAGCTGGGGTCCCAGGACAGATCCTTGCGGCACCCCGCTGGTCACTGCCTGCCACTCCGAAAACGAGCCGTTTATTCCAACTCTCTGTTTTCTATCCGCCAGCCAGTTCTCTATCCACGTTAATACTTTGCCCCCAATCCCATGAGCCTTAATTTTGCATGATAATCTTTTGTGTGGAACCTTATCGAAGGCTTTCTGGAAGTCAAGGTACACCACATCCACTGGCTCTCCCCCATCTATTTTACCAGTTACTTCCTCAAAAAATTCCAGCAGATTAGTCAAACACGATTTACCCTTTGTAAATCCATGTTGACTCTGTCCGATCCTTTCCCCATTTGTCAAGTGCTCCGCTATTTTATCCTTAATAATGGACTCTAGCATTTTGCCCACAACCGATGTAAGGCTTACTGGTCTATAATTCCCTGCTTTCTCTCTACCCCCCTTTTTAAATATTGGGGTAACATTAGCTACCCTCCAATCCACGGGTACTGTTCCCGAGTCAATGGAGTTCCGGAAGATGATCCTTAGAGCATCTGCTATCTCCAGGGCCACCTCCTTAAGTACCCTAGGATGTAGTTTATCAGGCCCCGGGGATTTGTCGGCCTTCAGTCCCCTCAACTTACCCAACACCATATCCCTAGAGATACTAATTTCTGTCAGCTCCTCCCTCTCATTAGTCCCTATGTTTGCCGATATTCCTGGGAGGTTATTTGTGTCCTCCTTTGTGAATACAGAACCAAAGTATGAGTTTAATTGGTCTGCCATTTCCTTATTCTCCATTATATATTCTCCCGAATCGGACTGCAAGGGACCGACTTGGGATTTTACCAGTCTTTTCCTCCTGATATACCGATAAAAGCTTTTGCAGTCTGTCTTTATGTTTGCTGCAAGTTTACTTTCGTATTCTATTTTCCCCTTCCTGATTAATCCCTTTGTCCTCTTTTGCTGTATCCTGTACTGCCCCCAATCTTCCGGTCTGGTGCTTTTTTTTGCCAGTTGATATGCCCTTTTTTTTGATTTTATGCTGTCCCTAATTTCCCTCGTTATCCACGGTTGAGTCACCTTTTTAGGTTTATTTTTATGCCAAACCGGTATAAACATGTTCTGGAATTCTTCCATTCTATCTTTGAATGCTTGCCATTGTCTATCCACTGTCAATCCCCCCAGAAACACCACCCAATCAATCTTACCCAATTCCCGTCTCATACCCTCGTAATTCCCTTTATTTAAGTTCTGGACCTTAGTCTCTGATTCAATTTCCTCACTCTCCATCTCGACTGAGAGCTCGATCATATTATGATCGCTCTGACCCAAGGGGCCTCGTACAAGAAGATTGCTGATAAGTCCCTTCTCATTGCACAATACCCAGTCTAAAATGGCCTGTGATGAGGGGATGGCCACAGCATCTGGAAGGGGCTGACTTCACACCCTACAGTGTCAGGAAAACAGAGCTGAGTGTGCAGGATGGTTGCATGTTGTGGGGAGCACAAGTGATTATTCCACAGCCAGCACGACAGTCTATCCTAGAGCAGCTGCATCAGTGTCATCCTGGGGTCTCGCGTATGAAAGCCTTGGCTAGGAGTTACTTGTGGTGGCCAAAGCTAGATGAGGAGATAGAAAATCTAGTCAAGACATGCAGCACTTGTCAGGAACACCGGAAGGCACCAGCAGCGGCTCCTCTCCACCCCTGGGAGTGGCTGGATAAACCATGGAGAAGATTGCACTTAGATTATGCGGGTCCATTCATGGGGAAGATGTTCCTCATAATCATTGATGCACATTCCAAATGGATGGATGTTTATCCTGTAAATTCTGCTTCCGCCACTACTACTATAGACTGCCTGCATCGGAGCTTCAGTAATCAAGGGCTACCAGAGATCGTGGTGAGTGACAATGGCACTTGTTTTGTGAGTACAGAGACAAAAGAGTTCTTGAGAAAAAATGGCATAGTGCAGGTGACCTCGGCTCCATATCATCCGTCCTCGAATGGACTTGCGGAGAGAGCTGTACAAACATTTAAGGAGATGATGAAAAAAAGTGCAGAAGGGAGTTTAGCAGCCAAAGTGTCACGGGTTCTGTTCAGCTACAGAATAACACCTCAATCCACCACAGGACTCTCTCCTGCTGAGATGTTATTAGGTCGTAGATTACGCTCCACTCTTGACCTTGTCCATCCAGACCTAAAAAGGAAAATGGAAAACAGACAAAACAAACAAAAAGAGAACCATGACAAAAGAACAAAGAGCCGAAGTTTTGGAGAAGGAGATGCGGTCCTTACCAAGAATTTCAGTTATGGACCAAAGTGGATTCCTGGCTTCATAGACTCAATGACAGGTCCAGTATCATACAAGGTCATGTTGGGAGATGGTAGGGTAATACGCAGACATGTAGATCAGATACTTCCCAGACGGTGCGCACGGACGCAGCGGCTTTGTCTCTCCCGAGACTGAGCATTTTCACCCTCCTTCTGAGTCTCTTCTGGACTCTGCTGATTCGGGAATTAAAGGCTGACCTACCGTACAGCCGGCAGATGCTCCTAGACATCGGGGCCGACTGCGTGCGGCTTACACTCGGTGACATCGATCTGCCTCCCGACATCGCCCGACCCCCAGGACCAGCGTGGCGTCCTTCCCCAGCTGGAAGTCAGCGCAGACCACGCAGAGAATGCAAGCAGAAGCGGGGTAAGAGGGCTGGTATCCAAAACAGGCTGAAGAGGGCCCCACACAAACCCTCCCTCCCAAGTATTTTCCTGGCCAACGTCAGGTCACTGGAGAACAAAATGGATGAGATCAAACTGGATCTCTCCACACAGAAAAGGACAAAGGAATGCCGCGCCATGATCTTCACAGAGACCTGGCTGAACAACGGCATCCCTGACACCACCATCCAACTAGAAGGACGCACGGTCTTCCGCGCCGACAGAACTGCAGACTCCGGTAAGAGCAAGGGAGGCAGTTTGTGCATTTACACTAACAATGCCTGGTGCACTAACACGGACATAATTGATAGATCCTGCTCGGCTGATTTGGAATTCCTCATGGTAAGGTGCAGACCCTTCTACCTGCCTCGGGAATTCACGGCTGTTATCATCACTGCAGTCTACATCCCACCACACGCTAATGCCAAACTAGCACTGAAGGATCTCTACAGGGCCATCAGCGAACAACAAACTGCGCACCCAGATGGAGCTTTTATCGTCGCGGGGGACTTCAATCACATAAACCTAAAAACTGTACTACCGAAATTCCACCAGAATGTCTCCTGCCCCACAAGAGGGGAGAACACACTGGATCAAGTCTACACGAGCATTGTAGACGCTTATAAGGCCATTCCCTGCCCCCACCTTGGGAAGTCTGACCACCTCTCCCTGTTTCTAGCCCCGGCATACAAACCGCTCATCAAAAGAGGGAGAACATCAGTGAGAGCAGTGAAAGTATGGCCAGAGGGGGCAGTATCGGAGCTTCAGGATTGCTACGAACGCACTGATTGGGGCATGTTTGCCCATAATGACATCGAGGAATACGCATCCACAGTGCTATTCTACATCAACAGCTGCGTCGAGGTCGTCACGACCCATAAAAATATCAGGACATACCCCAACCAGAAACCCTGGATGAACGGAGAGGTCTGCTCACTCTTGAAAGCACGCGACGCAGCATTTAAATCTGGCGACGCGGCGGCTTACAGTGCAGCTCGGACCAACCTAAAAAAGGGTATCAGGACTGCCAAAAGGAAACAGACACTGCGGATAGAGGATCACTTCCGCAACAACTCGGACCCCCGGCGCATGTGGCAAGGCATCCAGTCCATCGCTGACTACAAGGGCAAAAACACCAGCCCCCCGGTTAGCGATGCCTCCCTTCCGGAGGAGCTTAACAACTTCTACGCTCGCTTCAACAGGGACAACAGGGAGCCGGCTACCAAGGCCTTGCCACCCCCGGAAGACCAGGTGCTCACTCTGTCGACCTCCGACGTAAGGGGTGTTCTACACGGAGTGAACACACGAAAGGCTGCTGGACCGGATAGCATCCCTGGATGGGTACTCAAGGAATGTGCTGATCAGCTGGCTGATGTCTTCACCGCCATCTTCAATCTGTCATTGGCGCAGGCAGTAGTCCCTACATGCTTCAAGACCGCTACCATTATTCCTGTGCCAAAACAAACGTCTGTGACGTACCTGAACGACTATCGACCTGTCGCACTCACACCCATCATAATGAAGTGTTTCGAGAGACTGGTCTTAGCCCACATCAAAGCCAGTGTTCCTGCCTCTCTTGACCAACACCAGTTTGCCTATTGTGCAAACAGATCAACGGAGGATGCAATCACAACTGCTCTACACTCGGCACTGAATCACCTAGATGGTAAGGAGACCTACATCAGAATGCTGTTCATAGACCACAGCTCAGCATTCAACACTATCGTCCCCAACAAGCTGGCCACCAAACTCCAAACTCTTGGCCTGAACACTTCCCTCTGCAACTGGACCCTGGACTTCCTAACAAACAGACCCCAGTCTGTCAAATTAGGTAACCACACCTCCCCCACCCCTGACCCTGAACACGGGGGCCCCACAAGGATGTGTGCTGAGCCCCCTCCTCTACACCCTCTTCACCCACGACTGTGTGGCTGTTAATGGTTCCAACACCATCATCAAGTTTGCGGATGACACCACGGTTGTAGGCCAAATCACCAACAACGATGAGTCAGCCTACAGGGAGGAGGTCCAGCATCTCGTGAAGTGGTGCGCCGGTAACAACCTGGCCCTTAACATCAAGAAAACCAAAGAAATCATTGTGGACTTCAGGAAGTCCAAAGGCGGAAGTCACACCCCCATCCACATCAATGGGGCTGTGGTGGAAAGGGTGGACAGCTTTAAGTTCCTCGGAGTCCACATCACGGAAGACCTCTCCTGGTCCCTCAACACCTCCTCTCTGGTGAAGAAGGCCCAGCAGCGCCTATATTTCCTAAGGAGGCTGAAGGGATGTAACCTGTCACCCCTGATCCTCTCTAACTTTTACCGCTGCACTATAGAGAGCATCCTGACAAACTGTATCACAGTATGGTATGGCAGCTGTAGCTACTATGACCGGAAAGCCCTGCAGCGGGTAGTCAAAACTGCCCAACGCATTACCGGCACCCGGCTACCGACCATAGAGCACATATACCAGAAACGCTGTCTACGGAGGTCACGGTCCATCATCAAAGACCCTACCCACCCCAGCCACAGTCTGTTCACCCTCCTGCCATCTGGGAGACGCTACAGATGCATTCGCACCCGTACGACCAGATTTAGGAACAGCTTCTTTCCCAGGGCTGTCATCCTACTGAACTCCACAAACAAACTCTAAAGCCTGCACATCTGCCAATGCACTTTATTATGGTTATGTTATGTTAATATACTACAAGTCAAATGTATGTTGAATGTTTAAATGTCTTAATCCAAATGTACACTCTCGGGAGCCGCAAGCCTACATTTCGTTGTACTGCACTTGTGCACTAACAATGACAATAAAAGTTGATTTGATTTGATTTGATTTGACAAGGGGAAATTGAAATGAAGGTTCCAGATGCAATGACTGAAGACAGGGTTGCCCCCAGTTATCCCCGTGCATCTGTGGTGCCACCACCAGGGACAGAGCCAATTCCACAGGAACCTATTTGTCAAGAGGAAACCATTGTTGCAGAGTCAGATACTCTGAGCACTGCTCAGGAGCAGCTGGTGGCTTCACCACAAACAAGCAGGGACTTTACTGTTAAACGTTCACAAAGGACTCGCAAGCCACCAGAGAGATTGATACTGAACTGTTAAATTCGTCAAGTATGGAACATGATGAATGGAGACTCCTTATGTGACCCTCAGGAATGATTGTTTGTTAAGAAATTCATACTGAAATCTTAAGGGGGGAGGGATATAGTAATCTGGGATGTTATGATTAAGATTATCCACCAGGTGGTGCTGTAGCCAATGCTGCTGCTAAGGTCAGGGGTTTGCTTCTTGTTAAGGTCAGCACAAGGTGGAATGCCAGGATGCTGATGCAGGCTGTCTGTAAATGTGTTTCCCAGTTGTTAATAAAGCACTAGTGTTAATTGTAACATCTAGCGTCTTTGAGTTCCTGGTTCCACTATCTGGATTTATCACAGGTCGCTTCTAAATTATTCTAACCATCGATCCCCTGCAGTTGCACAACAGCTCTAAGAATGACCATCAGCCTTTCAAGAGCTGCTGGCAATGAACAATGACCCATTCCCAGCATGCCATAAACTGTGTGCTGAGTGCATTGATTATTTATTATAATGAAAGGACTTTGCATTGTGGTGCAAGGATAGCAGGGAATATCACAGCTGTGTGCAGCACCTGAATATCATCTGTCCTGGAGCTACTGTGGGGGAAAGCTGTTCAGATGGGCAGGCTTGGTAGCAATGTTCTTGAAGAGAGGTAAATAGTAGTGGGAGTTGATTTAAGATAGTAAGGCAGGGAGGAGGGATAAACAAAACAGAACAAAGAGAAAGGAAGTTAATGAAATAAGTTGCAGAAAGATCAGAAAAGTAATGTTTTGAAAGGCAGGCTTAAATGTTTTTATAGCTGCACAAGAAGCATCTGGAATAAAATACTGGAGTTAGAGGTATGTTCACCTAGCAAGATATTAATACTTTTGGCATCATATTATGGGTTCACAGCATATGGTGCGGAAGAGATGGAGCTGAGAAGGTACAACATGTTTCATAAGATTAGACCTACAGAAAGAAATAGCTAAACAAAGGGTGGATATAGCAGCAGAAGGAGAATGCAAGTATATTGAAACAATGTGAACAGAAATGAATAAATATATTATTAGTTAGCAACCTCTATAGATCAGCAGCAGAAAATGAGTTGGCAGAGACCAGCTGTTTGGACTGATAAGGTTGGTTGGGATCATTGTAATCGTGGAGGATTTCAACATCTCAGAGGTTGAATGGTCGGATCAGCACAACCAGCAGTAAAGGGGTGAAAATACAAACAAATTCTCAGATATAATCAGGAATTGTTTCTCCATACACATTGGGGAGGCTACTACAACAGAGGTTGCATTGGAATTAGTACTTACCAATCCACTAGAGTTAATTATTAACCTGGAACCCTTGGAATATAGAAATTATTACATAGAATTACATGGAATTATATCTCAACAAAAAATATATTCCAGTGAGAAAGAAAGATGTTAAGAGAAGGGAGCACCATCCGTGGCTAACTAAAGAAGTAAACGATGGTATCAAATTGAAAATGAAGGCATACAATGTTGCCAAGATTGGTGGGACACCAGAGGATTGGGAAATTTTTTTAAACCAGCAAAGGATGAGTAAAAAAATAATAAAGAGAGAGAAGATGAATTATGAGAGTAAGCTGGCAAGAAACATTAAAACAGATAGTAAGAGCTTCTACAGGTATATAAAAAGGAAGAGGGTAGCTAAAGTAAACGTTGGTCCCTTAGAGGATGAGACTGGGGAATTAATAATGGGGAACGGGGAAATGGCAGAGACTCTGAACAAATATTTTGTATCTGTCTTCACGGTAGAAGATACTAACAACATTCCAATAATGGATAATCAAGGGGCCACAGGGAGTAGGGAACTAAAGATAATCACTATCACTAAGGAAATAGTACTCGGTAAAATAATGGGACTAAAAGACGACAAGTCCCCTGAACCAGATGGCCTGCATCCCAGGGTCTTAAAAGAAGTGGCTGCAGAGATAGTGGATGCATTGGTTGCAATATACCAAAATTCCCTGGACTCTGGAGAGGTCCCGACGGATTGGAAAACCGCTAACGTAACACCCCTATTTAAGAAAGGAGGGAGACAGAAAGCAGGAAATTATAGACCAGTTAGCCTAACCCCTGTCATTGGGTAAATGCTGGAGTCCTTCATTAAGGAAGCAATAGCAGGGCATTTAGAAAAACATACTGCAGTCAAACAGAGTCAGCATGGTTTTAGGAAAGGGAAATCATGTTTAACAAATTTGTTGGAGTTCTTTGAGGATGTAACAAGCAGGGTGGACAAGGGTGAGCCAGTGGATGTGGTGCATTTGGATTTCCAGAAAGCATTCGATAAGGTGCCACATAAAAGGTTACTGCATAAGATAAGAGGTCACGGAGTTGGGGTTAATATATTAGCATGGATAGAGAATTGACTAACTAACAGAAAGCAGAGAGTCGGGATAAATGGGTCATTTTCTGGTTGGCAAACGGTAACTAGTGGGGTGCCACAAGGATCGGTGCTGGGGCCCCAACTATTTACAATCTACATTAATGACTTGGATGAAGGGATCGAGTGTAATGCAGCCAAGTTTGCACATGATACAAAGGTGGGTGGGAAAGCAAGCTGTGCAGAGGACTCAAAGAATCTACAAAGGGATATAGACAGGCTAGGTGAGTGGGCAAACAGATGGAGTATAATGTGGGAAAGTGCGAGGTTATCCACTTTGGCAGGAAAAATAAAAAAGCAAACTATTATTTAAATGGAGATTACAAAATGCTACAGTTCAAAGGTCCCTGGGGGTCCTTGAGCATGAAACACAAAAAGTTAGCATGCAGGTACAGCAAGTATTCAAAAAGGCAAATGGAATGTTGGCCTTTATTTCAAGGGGGTTGGAGTATAAAAGCAGGGAAGTCCTGCTACAACTGTACAAGGTATTGGTGAGACCACACCTTGAGTATTGTGTACAGTTTTGGTCTCCTTATTTAAGGAAGGATATACTTGCATTGGAGGCAGTTCAGAGACAATTCACTAGGTTAATTCCAGAGATGAGGGGTTTGACTTATGAGGAAAGGTTGAGTAGGCTGGGCCTATACTCATTGGAATTTAGAAGAATGAGAGGTGATCTTATCGAAACATATAAGATACTGAGGGGGCTCGACAAGGTAGATGCAGAGAGGATGTTTCCCCTCGTGGGGAAATCTAGAACTCGAGGGCATAGTTTTAGAATAAAGGGTCGCCCTTTTAGAACTGAGATGAGGAGGAATTTCTTCTCCCAGAGGGTCGTAAATTTGTGGAATTCTCTGCCCCAGAGAGCTGTGGATGCTGGGTCATTAAATACATTTAAAGTGGAGAGAGACAAATTTTTGCAAGATAAGGGAGTGAAGGGTTATGGGGAGTGGGCTGGAAAGTGGCTTTGAGCCCTAGATCAGCCATGATCTTATTGAATGGCGGAGCCGGCTTAAGGGGCCAAGCGGCCTATTCCTGCACCTATTTCTTATATTCTCTTATGTTATCTTATCTTATATTTATGGCCCCAAGTTTTGGACTCCCCCTATTGTATTGTTAGATTTGATAATTTTGACAAAGCCATGCCAAAAACAGCAACATTATGGTACAGGACTTGAGAGTGATTTTAACCCTACCGGCAGTAACCCGGGGTTACTTACGAACATATGAGCAATGATGGACAAGTAAAGACCCTCTTGTCCATCCAGCCTGTCCCACTCAATTACGATACCTTGTGTATCACAATATATATGTTCCATCCCACCCAAAGCCATGTGATCTCCTGGGAGAGGCGTAAAACCAGATAAAAACCCAAGCCAATTTGGGGAAAACAATCTGGGAAATTCCTCTCCGACCTACCTAGGTGATCGAAACTAGTCCAGGAGATCACTCTGGCCCTAAATTCCCTGAAGTACCTACCTTCTGTAAGAGGTGATGTCTACCCCAACCAGAAACAGGTCCAGCTCTTGATTGAAGGAATTCAGTGAGTTGGTGTCCACTACACAATGTGTAGGGTTCCAGCTCTTTTAGCCTATCTTGATAACTAAGATAGTTTATACTGGGAACTAGTCTAGTGATCCTCCTCTGCACCCTTTCCAAAATCTCAATATCACCCACCATGTGAGGAGACCAAAACTGGACACAATATTCCCCAAGTGAGACCTGACCAAGGTCTTGTACAAGGACAAAATAGAATACCTCATCTTATACTCAATTGCCCTATGAATGCACCCCACCACCCTATTTGCTCTAGCTAGCACTTCATGGCATTGCTTATGAACCTTTAGAGATGTATGCACTAGAATGCCCAGATCTTTTTCTTTCTCCACCTTCTTTAATGATTTTCCCTGGAGGGTGTATGAATGTTGATCATTCGGTCTGCCCACATGCATAGCACTATACTTATCCAAGGTAAAGGTCATTTGACAGTCATGAGCCCAATCTCCCAACACATTAAGATCCACTTGAAGCAGATGAGCATCGTCTATAGTCCTAACACTCACACGGGTCTTAGTATCATCTGCAAATTTGCAGATCGTGCCCCCAACACCTACATCAGAACATTAATAAAAAATAGTAAAGAGCAGCAGTCCCAACACCACCACTGGTGAGAGAATGTGTGTGTGTGTGTGAGAGTGTGTGTATGTGTCCGTGAGCGTGTGTGTGTGTGTGCGTGAGAGTGAGTGTGTGTATGTGTGTGATCCAAATCCATCTATAACTATTTTTTGCGCATGTCCTGCCAGCCAGTTCTTAATCCAGCTCAATATATTTACCACTAATACCAGAGGCTTCAATCTTGTAGAGAAGCCTCTTGTGTAGTACCTTATCAAAAACTTTTTGGTAGTCTAAGTTATAGTGTCATAGTCATAGAGTCATAATGGCACAGAGGGAGGCCATTCGGCCCATCAGGTCTATGCCGGCTCTCTGTAGAGCAATCCAGTCAGTCCCATTCCCCGCTCTATCCCTTAGCCCTGCAAGTTTATTTCCCTCAAGTGCCCATCCAGTCTCCCCTTGAAAACATGGAGTGTCTCTGCTTCCACCACTTCCATTGGCAGCGAGTTCCAGGTCCTCACCACTCGCTGCGTAAAAAGGTTTTTCCTCACGATCCCCCCGTATCTCTTGTCCAAAACCTTAAATCTGTGTCCCCTAGTCCTTGTATCATCAACTAGTGGGAACAGACTTTCCCCGTCTAGCCTATCCAAACCCGTCATAATCTTGTACACCTCTATCAAATCATCCCTCAACCTCCTTTGCTCTAATGAAAACAAATCCAGTAGAGAATCTCTACTGGGCTTCCCTCATCCACCAACTTCGTGACTTCTTCAAAAAATACAATTAGATTTGTAAGACATGACCTCTTTATGAAGCCATGTTGGGTGTCCCTAATATGTCCCTTTCTATCCAAGCAATCATATATTGCATCCCTAATAATTCCCTCAAGCATCTTTCCTATTACTGGTGCCAAACTAATGGGCCTATAATTACCCGAAAGCCACCGGATCCCGCGACCACAATTTTTTCTTAGGCTTCTGGATAGGCGGCTAAGTCATCTGCCCACATCCAGCAGGATCATTCTTTAACTATGCAGATCGGGTTTCAATTACATCATCAGGCCCTGACAGCAATTTTAACTCAAGCCTGAGTGGAGAAGTCACCATGGCCTAGAAATTCAGTTAGGGGCGCCCAGCTCGCCTGGGCGCCGGAATTACCGCTGCGCGCGGAGCCACTTGCGCCAGCGGGAAATTCAGTTTCAGCGCCCCAAGTGGAAGCCGGCCGCTAAACAAGGGTTTCGGCGCCCCACTTGGGGCGCTGAAACTGAATATCGGCGTGTAAAGTGCCGCAGCACCACCCGCTGCGGCACGGCAGCCTGCGGTACTGCAGACCTTCCTCTCATTCTTAAGGGGGAGGTGCCTGCAACAGCGTGATCCCCGCTCGCGAGTGCCGGCAAATGAGCCCGGCACCAAGGAGAAGTGCCGGGCACTCTGGGAACAGCCAGCAATGCCGCGGGGGGGGGGGGTGTAGGAGGCCGGGGAAGGAGGTGCGGGCAGGCGGCCGCCGAAAAAGCGGCCGGCCGCACCTCCACCTTAACTCGCCCCACTACCGGCACAGGTAGGCCCAGTGTACCGGTCGCTGTTAGCGGCCGGCGCGGGGGAGGCGGCAGCAACCAAATATGGCCAGCGGGGCGATAGCAGGGCGCTGTGCACACCGATGACGTCATCGGTGGCGGCGCAGCGCTACTGGCTAACGCCGCCATTAGCGCCCCGCTAAATATGGCGGTAGGTTTGCACAATGGCGCAAAAGCCCTCTTTGGGCGCAAACTGGTGGCGCAGGCCACTGAATTTTTAGCCCCATGTCTTTCTTGCCAGGCTAAAAAGAGTTGGAACCTGCTTGGAAGATAAAGAAGCCCAAACAGGTATGTTTTTTACTTTCCTTTGTGGGGCCAGGAAGAGCAGGAATACTCTTCCATGCTCCACATGGAATGTTGCCACCTCCTCTGCCCTGGACTCTCCCCCTTCCCTCCTGTGAGACTCTTCCGCAACACCCTTCCACACACTTACCTCCATGTTGGTGGGCAGCCAAGGCCTGCTAGGTTTTGCAGAGGCCGGCAGCCACTTGTAGACTGGTGGCATGTTAATAAGATCCTTGAATTAAAATAGCCTGGGTCTCCAGATTTTCGCCAGTGTGTGCATTTTGCACTCACCCTGCCACCCCCTGTCCGCCAGAAACCGGCCCGGAGTTAAAATCGATCCCTTGGAAGAGCAGATTTTAGAGCAATGAAAAGTCTTAGGAAAATTAACTGGCAAACTATAGTTAAAAATGGAACGCAAAAGCAAAATTTTGTGGTGCTGGAAATCTGAAATAAAAGCAGAAAATGCTGGAAATACTCAGAAGCTCATCTGTGGAGAGAGAAACAAAGTTAACATTTCAGGTCGATGATCTCTCATCAGAACTGGAAAAAGTTAAAGATGCTTAAAAATGGAACAATGGAAGTAAAATTTAATGGATTTATCGCTACTATGCCAGATGAGGAATGAAAGTATATATTCTGTTTAAAAATGGAAAAGCATAGCAAAACACAGAGGGCGAGAAATTCATATACTTACTGCCACCTGTTAGCGCCAGTGATTCTTGAGAAAATGACGGCTGCCGCTCTTGCGCCAACTGGCTGACAGATACTGATGGGTGATATCTGCAGCTGGTAAAGGGACACACACATTAATCAGGTAAGTTTGAATGGAAGGGTTTGGACTAGGTTTTCTGGATTTTATTGAAGTGGTGGCTTGCTGCAATATATGTGAAAAGCTTTTTAAGTGTTTTGGGAGTGCTGCTGGATGCTTGCAAGGGCTCAGATGGTAAGTGAACGCCTTTGAGAAGACAGAACATGCTGCGAATACTCAGCAGGTCATGCAACATCTGTGGAGTTCAAGGGCAGGGTTTTCATTGTGCCGTGGAGTCGGGATTGGAGGCGTGGCGGGGGGGGGTTAAAATCCTGAAATCAGGGGTCCCGACCCCGTCCCGCACCCAAACCCGCCTCCATGCCAGTTTCAAAGGAGGCGGGTACCCGCCCCGCACTGGGACCCGCCTACCCGAGGCGGGAAGGGATTAGTGCCAATTAACTGTCTGTTAACAGGCAGTTTTTAACCTAATCCCTATTTTTGATGTTGAAGTGTGGGATTCCCGACGGCTCCAAACCATGCCAAGTTAGAGGAGGCGGGCCGTTGGGTTGAAGGACTTGGAGGGGTCGAGCTGTCAGTGTTCAGGTGAGTGATGTGTGCATGAGTGCAAAGGTAAGTGTGTTTGGTGTGTCTAAAGTGATTAAATAAGCTTTACATACCTTTACTTACCTTTTCAGCCTTTCTTCCTTTAGGTTCCGGGAGTCCCTCATCTCACCGGCACAGAAAGCAGAATGGCTGCGAACTGTCAAAAGTGACAGCCTTCAGCTTACTGTGCAGGAGAGATTTCTAACTGAGTCTGTGGAGAAGGACTCAGGTTAGAAGTAAGACTGTCCATGTTTGACAGCTTCAAACAGCTGTGAAACACTGATATTTCATCTGTCAAAAGCTCTTGACAGATGAAATTTCAGTCTGTGACGTCACCTGTTGCCGGGTGGCCCTTAATTGGCCTGCTGAGCCCGTTGGGCGGGCTCAACAAGGTCAATCAAGTTAAAATCGCGTGGATTGGCCGCATCTCGATGGAGGCGGGACTACAACCCCGAAAGTTGCAGTCCCACCTCCAACCCGACTCCTGAGTTAAATTCCTGCCCCATGTCTCAGTTTGACATGCTGCCTGACCAACTGAGTATTTGCAGCATCTTATGCTGTCATTTCATATTTACAGCGTCCGCTTGCAGAGGGAAGAGGAAGACGCAGAAGAGCAAGACACAGAAGAGGAGCAATCAGACGGAAGAATGCATCCCAGACAGCCCCTTTGTGGCTGGGATATCTGGGATGGAATCACCCACCTGCGGTCACAGTAGCTGAGCAGGCTACCTCTTCTTGTTGACCCACTGGCTGGGCAGACTGCATTTCTTGGGTGTGTGAACTGAGGAAGACACAAGGGTTGTGTTGACGGGAGGGCGGGAAACCTAGAGGTGCATGCCAGAAGGGGGATAATGTATGAGGATACCAGCATCTTGTATCCTTTTAGCCCCGCCGCTGGCCAAGGGCTCAACCATGTCCCTGCCAAGAATGGCCTGCCCCGTCTCCTCCAAGGGGGTGAGGTGATGCTAGGAATGGTAGATGTGCCTCGTTATTGGTGTAGATTGTTGGTAGGTGAGTATTTGGGGGTCGTGCATTGAGCAGTGTGTGAGGCTAGTGGTGCAGTGGTAGGAGACGGCTTTTGAAGATGCATTCACTGACCTTGACCAGTCGTCTGAGGTCATGAAGCTTCTTTGGCCACTGGAGCCAGGTGGTGGGGGCAACACTGCTGGCAATGATGGCCTTAGTAATGTACTCCCACATTGTTCTTTCTGGAGGTCCTCCTGGACCCTGTGGGTAGAGGGCCAGTCTTGCAGTGTTGACCCCTTGCACAAAGCTGGAGTGCTGCGTGTCAGACCCTGGGTGCCCCTTCCCTGGCTTGCTGAGCCATTTGTGTTAGGCATTTTTCCTATTTGTTCAATTTAGGAAGGTAATTCAGCTATGTTGGCTGTCATAGCGAGAGGATTTGAGTACAGAAGCAAGGATGTCTTGCTGCAGTTGTACAGGGCCTTGGTGAGACCACACCTTGAGTATTGTGTGCAGTTTTGGTCACCTTATCTGAAGAAGGATGTTCTTGCCATGGAGAGAGTGCAGCCAAGATTCACCAGACTGATACCTGGGGTGGCAGGAATGATGTATGAGGAGAGATTGGGTCGATTAGGCTTATACTCGCTGGAGTTTAGAAGAATGAGAGGGGATCTCATTGAAACTTATAAAATTCTAACAGGACTAGATAGACTAGATGCAGGAAGGATGTTCCCGATGCCGGGGGAGTCCAGAACTAGGGGTCACAGTCTAAGGATAAGGGGTAAGCCATTTAGGACTGAGATGAGGAGGAATTTCTTCACCCAGAGAGTGGTGAACCTGTGGAATTCTCTGCCACGCAGGCTATGGTAGATAGAAAGATATATTTTCCTCTTTAGCAGATTGCATTGAGACCAATTGGGCAAGGAGGATCGTATGGCAGTAATGAGCCATGATTTTTCATGTTTGGAAAATGGAGCTATCTCCATTATGGACATGTGATTCTTGATGCTCAATCCTCATCTACAGATCGTGTAGCCAATGTGGGGAACCTGGGGGCCAACTAGGAGGTGATGAGGGGGCAGCCAATAAGGGTGGGGGATTGGTGGAAGCTAGAGATGGAGGATGGGGGCTGTGGAAAAAGGGAGACTGAGGGGCAACCAGAGAAAAATGATTGGGTGGCAGTCAGAACGGGGGGTGGAGGGAAGCTAATGGAGGGATAAGGGGCTGCCAAAGAGGAGGTAATGAAAGGAAACTAAAGAGGCAGATGTAGGGAGGCAGCAACTGATGAGGCATGGGGAAGCAGCCAGAGTGAGGCAATAACGTAGCTAAAGAGAGGCGATGAGGGGAGCTGAGACAGGATGGATGAAGCCAGAGAGAGGGGCAGCCAGGGAGGGGGCAGCCAAAGAGGGAGAATAAAGGACAACCAGAGGACAGCTACATAAAGGAAATGGGGGGAAATAATGGGACATGGGGCAGCCGCAGAGGGGGTAGGAGGTTGCAGCCAGAGAGGAGGGTAGTGGGCACAGTCAGAGGGGAGCATGGACTACAGCCGAAGAGGAGATATTGAGCCAATAGAAGAGAGGAATGAAAATCAGTGAGGGGGGTCATGCAGCTGGGGAGCAAAGGTCCTGCCTGGGTCATTAGTGGTTTAGGTAGGATGATATATCAGTGAGGAAAGGGGGATAAGATGCAGTACAAAATATAGGGGTGAGACAGT
Source organism: Somniosus microcephalus (assembly GCF_052327205.1). Classification (NCBI taxonomy): domain Eukaryota; kingdom Metazoa; phylum Chordata; class Chondrichthyes; order Squaliformes; family Somniosidae; genus Somniosus; species Somniosus microcephalus. The sequence goes on from NC_140995.1 coordinate 90,134,231, forward strand.
ATTGCAAAGGGAATGTGATGGAGGGAACAATGTGCTAGGTGTTAGTGGCAACTGTGGTAGCTAGGGGAGATGGTAGGAGTGAAGCAATAGTAGAAATAGAGAGAGAGGGAGAGGGGTGGGAAAGAAAGAGCACAACACAGGAGCCACAAACTAGCTGTGAGGAGCAAGAGGGGGGTAGACAACACAGCTGGAATGGGGAGGTTAGGATGTAGGGCATGAAAAAGTGGTTCAAAACGGTCAATGACACATTCTGAAGAGGTACCAATAAAGACATCTGCACTCTGATCACATCCTCCCCACTACAATTCAAAACTTTCCTTAAGCAAGTGTCAGATCTCTCTCCCACCCATGAACTCAAATCTGCTGTATGTCTCTATCCAGCTGCATCATGCCGCATCACTCCATGGCTCGCCATTCCACGCAACCCTACAGCACACATTGTTTTCTTTTCATAATCTGGGTCCTAATTTTTTTTTAGGTCCAACTGCTATTCCGTTTTTTTTGTAATCTTGCTCCTGGTGATAGTTTTTTTAAGTCCTGCCCCTGTTGTTTTTGATTTTTCTACTGCCACTCCTCACATTTGTGCTTTGCTTTGGTCACTGCTTGTGTTCCTGGTATTTGTGTCTTTAGTCTCATTCCTAAAGTTTATTTTTTACTTTTAGTCCGTTCTTATTATTTCTGTTCTTTTTCAGCCTTACCTCCTGGCATTTGTGTTTTTTAAGTCCTTCTCATGATGCTTGTGCTTTTATTAGTCCTGCTGCTGCAATTTATGTACCTTTTATTATACTGTTGCTCCCAGTGTTTCTGTTTTTAACTGTAACTCTGTGGTTTCCTGTTAACACCTGCTTCTACAGCTAATTTTTAAAATATGGTTCTCCTGTTTGGTTTCTGTCCTACTCTTGTTTGTGGTTTTTTTACAGGGTCAGTCCAGCTGTTTAAGGCATAACTCCTAACTATTTCTGTTTTTGTACTTGCACTCCCGGTGTTTGTACTTTTGACTCCAGCTCTACTGTTGCTTGTTAAATAGCACTCTCAGGGCTCGAATTTCCAAGCCCCGTGGAGGCAGATTTGGAGGCAGGAGTGGTGGGAAAATTGCAGAATCGGGGGGCAGGAACCCATCCTGCCCCCAACCCGCCTCCATGCCAATGTCCCAGGAGGCGGGTACCCGACCTGTGCTGGGAGCCGCCTCCCTGAGGCGGGAAGGGGATTAGTGCCAATTAACTGCCTGTTAACAGGTAGTTAACAGGCAGTTTTTTGCCTAATCCCTATTTTTAGCCCTGAAGTGTGGGCTTCCCGACGGCTCCGAACCACGCCAAGTTAGCGAGGCGGACCATCGGTCTGAAGGGGTTGGAGGGGTTGAGATGTCCGTTGTGCAGGTGAGTGATGGGTGCATGTGTGCAGAGGTAAGTGTGTGAGGTAAGTGTAAAGTGTTTTAATAAGTTTTACTTACCTTTACTTTCTCCTGCAGGCTTCCTTCCTTCAGTTCTCGGGAGTCCCTCAGTTCACCGGCACAGAAAGCAGAATGGCCGCTGAACTGTCAATAAGCTGCAGCATTCTGCTTTTTGGTCTGGAGAGATTTCTAACTGAGTCTGAGTAGAAGGACTCAAGTTAGAAGACAGAGTGTCAGTGTTTGACAGCTTCACAGAGCTGTCAAACGCTGATTTTTCATCTGTCAAAAGCTCTTGACAGATGAAATGTCAATCACTGACGTCACCAGTAACTAGGTGTCCCTTAATTGGCCTGCTGAGCTCGCTGGGCAGGCTTAACAAGGTCAATCAAGGTAAAATAGCATGGGTTGGCCACAAGGCAATGGAGGTGGGACTACAACCCAAAAAGTGGGAGTCCCGCCTCCATCACGTCCCCATTGACAAAGTCCAGCCCATATGTATTTCTCTTTTTTTAGTCTTGTTCCCTCTCTAGCGTTTGTTTTTACTCCACTCCTGATCTTTCTATTTCTCAGCTCCACTACCATTTTTTAAAATTATTGCTCTTCTTTTTAATCCTGCTGTTGGTATTGTGGCTTTGTACTTTTTTTTAAAGTCCACACACCATTAAACCTACTCAGACTGCCCTCTCCATCTCTCTCTCTCTCTCCTTCCCTCTCTCTCTCTCTCTCTGTTTCTCTCTCCTTCCCTCTCTCTCTCTGTTTCTCTCTCCTTCCCTCTCTCTCTCTCCTTCCCTCTCTCTCTCTCTCTCTCCTTCCCTCTCTCTCTCTCCTTCCCTCTCTCTCTCTCCTTCCCTCTCTGTCTCTCTCTCTCTCCTTCCCTCTCTCTCTCTCTCCTTCCCTCTCTCTCTCTCTCCTTCCCTCTCTCTCTCTCTCCTTCCCTCTCTCCTTCCCTCTCCAAATGGGGCGATACCGAATTTCTAGCCCTCTCCCTCTCTCTCCCCCAATCTCTCTCTCTCTCCCCGTCTCTTTATCTCTCTCTCTGTCTCCCAGTCTCTCTCTCCCCGTCTCTCTCTCTCCCCCCTCAGTCTCTCTCTCTCTCTCTATCTCCCAGTCTCTCTCTCTCCCCCAGTCTCCCAGTCTCTCTCTCTCCTCCAGACTCTCCCTCCTCCAGTGTCTCTCTCCCTTGCTCCCAGTCTCTCTATCTCTCTAACTCTCTCTCGCTCCCAGTTTCTCTATCTCTCTAACTCTCTCTCCCCCCAGTCGCTCTCTCCCTTCCCCCCAGTCGCTCTCTCCCTTCCCCCCAGTCGCTCTCTCCCTTCCCCCAGTCGCTCTCTCCCTTCCCCCAGTCGCTCTCTCCCTTCCCCCCGTCGCTCTCTCCCTTCCCCCCAGTCGCTCTCTCTCTTCCCCCCAGTCGCTCTCTCCCTTCCCCCCAGTCGCTCTCTCCCTTCCCCCCAGTCGCTCTCTCTCTTCCCCCCAGTCGCTCTCTCTCTTCCCCCCAGTCGCTCTCTCTCTTCCCCCCAGTCGCTCTCTCCCTTCCCCCCAGTCGCTCTCTCCCTTCCCCCCCAGTCGCTCTCTCCCTTCCCCCCAGTCGCTCTCTCCCTTCCCCCCAGCCGCTCTCTCCCTTCCCCCCAGCCGCTCTCTCCCTTCCCCCCAGCCGCTCTCTCCCTTCCCCCCAGCCGCTCTCTCCCTTCCCCCAGTCGCTCTCTCCCTTCCCCCCAGCCGCTCTCTCCCTTCCCCCCAACCGCGCTCTCCCTTCCTCCCAGCCGCTCTCTCCCTTTCCCCCAGCCGCTCTCTCCCTTCCCCCCAGCCACTCTCTCTCTTCCCCCCGTTGCTCTCTCTCTTCCCCCCAGTCGCTCTCTCTCTCTCTCTTCCAACAACAACATGCCCTCAAAAAACCCTCGGCACCCCCAGCTAGTTACTTATAAATATATACTGGCCCCAGAATTCCTGGGTTGGGGCAGGGCATGAGTCACAGTTTGTGCATTTGTGGGGTCAGGACTTTGGGCCAGACCTAAGGGTGGTGAGTGGGCGCTAGGCTAATATTGCCAGAGATAAATTGGACTGCAATACTTTGCTCATCACCATGAACCCTTTTCATCTGTTTCCTGGCTTGAAGCCTCTAGACGAAAAAAACTGTTAACTTGGAGCTGTATGAGCAGGATGCTATGCCAAACAGCTGAATTGTAGGGACTGCTCCCTCCGAGACACCCTAGTCCACTCCTCTATCACCCCCAACAGCCCTTCCCCTTTGCCTGGCACCTTCCCGTGCAAGCGCAGGAGATGTAACACTTGCCCCTATACCTCCCCCCTTCCCACTGTCCAGGGCCCCAAACACCCCTTCCAGGTGAAACAGCGATTTACTTGTGCTTCTTGCAATCTAGTATACTGTATTCGCTGCTCACAATGAGATCTCCTCTAGATTGGGGAGACCAAACGCAGATTGGATGACCGCTTTGCGGAACACCTCCGTTCAGTCCGTAAGGGTTACCCCGAGCTTCCGGTCGCCTGTCATTTTAATTCACCACTCCATTCCCACTCGGACCTCACCATCCTTGGCCTCTTGCATTATTCCACGGAAGCTCAACGTAAACTCGAGGAACAGAACCTCATCTTCCGACTAGGCACTTTGCAGCCTTCCGGACTCAATATCGAGTTCAACAATTTCAGATCATAACCTCGGCCCCCATTACATTTTTACTTATATTTTTTTCCACCCCTTTGTTTTGGGTCTTCCCTTCCCCCCCACCTTTCCTTTTTTTTCTCTCTTCTCTCTCCCACATGGCAGCTGTCTCTTATCCTGCCAGTACACTTCACACCTAATCTGAGCCGTCTTTTGTCTCCACTGTCCTATTAGCATCTCGTTTGGTTTTGAATACCTCTTAATGTCTCTTTTACTTCTTTTATTCTATCGCAGCCCTGACTTCGATCTATTTTATTTCCTTTCCAGTTTTGAAAAAGGGTTTCGACCCGAAACGTCAACTCTAATTTCTCTCCACGGATGTTGCCTGGCCTGCTGAGTTTTTCCAGCATTTTCTGTTGTTATTAGCTGAATTGTACATCTCTGTTGCTGAAAATGGTGGCTGGTGGAGTGATTGAAGAATACTTAGACACATTATATGACAGAAATGTTATATACTCACGAACTCACTGAAGGCACATTGACTCCCAATTCTCTATCTCCAAATGCCAGGCCAAAGTTGAATCCTATGATTGCCAGTGCTTCCCCTTCATGGTGAGTTAAATTGTGGATTTATGCACATTCTCCCCTTGTAGCCTACCTTTCCCTGGCATTGTGTGCTGTCCTCTCCTGCAGGAGGAATGCATTGTGTTAATTGCCTGCTTCAGTCTCCAGATCCTGCAATTGCAATCTGTCAGGATTTATAGAATGAATGGTAGAAAGGGTAGGCGTAAGGGAGCAAGGACTTTGGATGAGAGACTAGTATGCATTACAGGATGTGAGATATTTTACATGAGTGCTGCCAAGTTTCATTGCTTCTGTGGCAAGGGACAAAGTGCCATGTAATACCCCAATGGGTATTGCTTGAATATTGGGGTAAGGAATACCCATTTGCTTTTCTGTTTTTCGGTATGCTGTCCTGATATTCAGTTAACAATCTATGTTCGCTGATCTTGTGAGATCATTAAACTTCTTGCCATATTGTAAGAAGGTCTTTAGGGTTATTGAGGTGCCACTCACAGCCACATGCACCTCCTTTCATATGAGCTATGCTGCTCCATTTGACAGCTTCAACTCATCTATTCCAACAATTTTTTCCCTCCTTTCTCTGATTTCTGACAACAGGAGTCCAACATCAGCCTCTGAAAAGATTGATACTTGCCTTTTTCCTTATCCTGCAGCTGCCATTGTTTCCCTCTGACCACAGCCTGTCCTTTAAATGCATGTAGCCTTTTATATGATGAAGTTATGACCTTGCTTCATTTCCTGTGTCAACCTTTTCCATTATAAATTGCTTTGCCCATATTTATAATGGAAATTGCCTCTGTAAACTTGTCATGCTATAATTACACCTGCCTACCAGTGGTGGCACTGTAGTGCCCGGTTTTCTGTCACCCAGCTCCTCAGCTTCTACTCCAGGGAAATTCCTATGCTACAACCAACTCTATTTCTCTGCTTCCAAAATTGCCATAATTTTTGCTATTTAAATAAAAATAATAATGTAAAATCAAAATATTATATAAAAGTAAGGACAGAGTGACTTTAAAATGGGGACTCTTACACTTGCAGGCCCTAGTCCATTTATTCTCTGCCCTCTAACCTCAATTCTCCTGAAGCTATACTTGGTCTTGACTCTGCATGTGCAATGACATGGAAGATCAACCAATATGAAGTAAAACTTTATACAACTGATAATGCCATACATTACTTAGCTATATGATGTATTAAAGTTGAGATGTTATATTAACAGATGAATTACATAGATTTACATAGAATATACAGCTCAGAAACATTCGGTCCAACTAGTCTCTGCTGGTGTTTGTACTCCACACAAATTTCCTCCCATTCCTCTACCTCATCCCAGCCTTTCAACATATATTTCTAGTCTCTTTTCTCTCATGTACTCATCTAGTTTCCTTTTGAAAGCATCTAAGCCTCAACCACTTCCTGTGGTAGCGAGTTCCACCTTGTAACTACTCTCTGAGCAAAGAAATTTATCCTTATTTCCCTATTGGATTTATTAGTAACTATCTTGTATTTATGACCCCTAGTTTTGGATTCTGCCACAAGTGGAAACATTCTCTCCATATCTACCCTGTCTAACTCATTCATAATTTTAAAGAACTCTATCAGGTCACCTCTAAGTCTTCTCTTTTCTATAAAAAAAGCCCCAACCTGTTCAATCTTTCTGGATAGCTGTAATCTCTCGGTTCTGGTACCATCCTTATAAATCTTTTTTACACTTTATCTGGTGCATCTATGTCCTTTTTATAGTATGGCGACCAGAACTATGCACAGTACTCTAAGTGCAGCCTGACCAGGGTTCTATACAAGTTAAAGATAACTTCACTACTTTTGAATTCTATACCGCTAGAAATAAATCCCAGTGCTTTGTTAGCATATTTAATTGCTTTGCTGACCTGCAATGCTGCTTTTACGTTCACCTGTATCCCCTTTACTCTTCTACCCCATTCAGTTTCTTATTTTCTAAGGCAGAAAAGGCCTCTCCTCCTAGATCTTGCTGGGCAGGACCAAAATCAAATCAAATCAAATCAACTTTTATTGTCATTGTTAGTGCACAAGTGCAGTACAACGAAATGTAGGCTTGCGGCTCCCGAGAGTGTACATTTGGATTAAGACATTTAAACATTCAACATACATTTGGCTTGTAGTATATTAACATAACATAACCATAATAAAGTGCATTGGCAGATGTGCAGGCTTTAGAGTTTGTTTGTGGAGTTCAGTAGGATGACAGCCCTGGGAAAGAAGCTGTTCCTAAATCTGGTCGTACGGGTGCGAATGCATCTGTAGCGTCTCCCAGATGGCAGGAGGGCGAACAGACTGTGGCTGGGGTGGGTAGGGTCTTTGATGATGGACCGTGACCTCCGTAGACAGCGTTTCTGGTATATGTGCTCTATGGTCGGTAGCCGGGTGCCGGTAATGCGTTGGGCAGTTTTGACTACCCGCTGCAGGGCTTTCCGGTCATAGTAGCTACAGCTGCCATACCATACTGTGATACAGTTTGTCAGGATGCTCTCTATAGTGCAGCGGTAAAAGTTAGAGAGGATCAGGGGTGACAGGTTACATCCCTTCAGCCGCCTTAGGAAATATAGGCGCTGCTGGGCCTTTTTCACCAGAGAGGGAACCACTCCTGTCTGCACAGCATTTTAAATAACCAATTCCTCCTGTCTGACATAAAACAGCCTCACAGCCCCAGGAAGATCAATTCAATTTCACTTACTGGAAAATTAATTTATTGCAAATTAGTTTTAGCTAAAAGGACAATCACAGAGAGGGAATCTGAAAGGCTCTGCAGCCCACACAAGCTGTCAATTCACTCCCATCTTTTCTTAGAGATATCAAGATTTGACACAAGCAGTGTTTAAAACAAGCTGATTTATTAAAATCCAACCTAGTTCTAGGGTTATTCACACCTCCATAAACAAAGCCCAACTACAGTTACTATAGAATAGTACAGCACAGCACAGGAGGCCATTCAACCCATCGAGTCTGCGCCAGCTCTTTCGAAGAGCAATCCAGTTAGTCCCACTCTGCCGCCCTTTTCCCATATCCCTGCAATTTTTTCTCCTTCAAGTATTTATTCAATTCCCAAACTTTAATGAACATGGTTCGGTCCTGGATGTGATATCAGCAGCACAGTTGAACCACTGCAGTTAAATGTGAACACGCTGGTGTAAGATGAGCATGTGAGTCTGTATTTCAGTTGTGCAGGTCTTATTAGTTTTGTGATAGGGTAATATGCTACTTAAAATTTATTTTCCACTTCTTCTTTCATATTAGTTTTTTAAAGAAAACATATGTAATACAATTATTGGGGGCAAGAAATGAAAAAAGCTACATTTTGTTCCAAAGTATCTGAACACTCATCACAATAGAAATTAGTTAAAAAAATAAAAATTACAAGAAATGGGTAAAGAAATGAACACAGAGCTAATTAATATTGTTTCAAACAGAAATTAAAACATTTGAAAGTATCTTCAAAAAACTTAACTTGGAACAAAGCTTTTGGCAAAAAGAAAACCATGAAGAGAATTATAGAATAGTTGGGGTGAAGTTCAGCTCAGTTTAAGTTCTGATAGGGAGCAGTCCGTGCACCTTCCGATTCACAAATATCAGATGCCGATATCAGCTCTTAAATGCGGTTGGAAACATTGATACAAAACGATATTATTATGAAAGATATGCAAACCCACAGTCAGTGGATGAGCCGTCAGTGGCGTAACTTTTCTTCAAGTAGTCGTGGCCGAGTGGTTAAGGCGATGGACTAGAAATCCATTGGGGTCTCCCCGCGCAGGTTCGAATCCTGCCGACTACGGTAAATTATTTTTGATTTAAAAACAGACGTGCGAAAAATTAAATGTTAATCCATTGCATTAAATTCACCGGATGTGCCTCCATCGCAGTAACTAGCTTGTGATTTGATTATTTTTTTGAGTGTATTTAAGGAGTCTCCTGGGTCGGAGTCGCTTTGGGTGCGGATTGCGCCGACGTTCCGCCGTGGGCTGGGCGCCCCGCCCTGTGACTCGCAGCAGCGCTTTACACTCGCACTCAGCGCCGCTTGACAGTGAGAGCAACACCGAGCCTTTCCTAGTCCCCAACAGCTGCAGTACAACCAGCGACATGCCCGAGGGCCTGATCACATCCAGGTAGGGAGAGGGAGGCAAAGTTCGTGCAGCCACAACTTCACCGACCTCCAGTCCCTCCTTCGGCTTGTGGAGTCGGCTTTGCAACACCAGCTCGCAGCGCCGCGCTTCCTGGGTTTCTCGCCAGGGCAGAGCCTTCAGTTACTTTCTGAAACATTTCGGTGTCGCCCTTTTGTCACTTTAGCTGCTTATTCATGTTGATAACATGTCGACACGGTGAGGCGATGATGCAACAGAAGTCGGAACTTCACCTCCTGGGGATAGGCAGGAGGGTCGTCATTTCTTTGTATATTATAAATAAATTAAATGTCGTGTTATAATTTTGGCCGCACCCAGTCCAGTCCAGGGTCTATAACACACAACAACTATTTTAGGGCTAAATTTGTACACTCGCTAAGGCCACGGGATAGCTGGTGTGTTAAATTGGAAAATGTCACATTGGTGCAGTAGGGGGTGATCTTCTGAGTTTGAGCAGAGACAGCTTTTACTCTGTGGGTGCATTTGTATTGTGAGTTTAAAGTTGGTGCAAAATTAAACTTGAAATTTCAATCAGACCCGACCTGACTCTAGAAACAAGTGGGTGTGAGATGCCCTGGACCAGGGTGTCCTGTCCCACTTCTATTTGACTCTACATAGTGTATTTCTGGTTATGGCGTTGTACCTAGTTTACAAACTGTTGTGGTGCCTTTTGGACCCACTGGGCACTTTTTAAATCAGTCAGTTGATCTTAAGTGGTCAGAATCATCTCTATGTTCTCTAAATATTTAACTGTTGGGAGCAGAGCTCTGTGTATGCATGTAACCATGGTAGGTACTTTCTGCTTTCTCAACCCTCTTCCCACCCACCTTCCCTTCCAGGCCTTCATGTTAGCTGATATTGTTAATGGTTCCCTCTACTCGGGTACTGTCCCCCTCCCCATCAGACCTGCTGTTATCAAGACCCTCGACGACTCTGTCCTTGCAAACTACTGCCCCATCTCCAACCTCCTTTTCCTCTCAAGTCCTTGAACACGTTGTCGCCTCCCAAATCCGTGCCTAGCTTTCCCGCAACTCCAAGCTTAAATCCCTCCAATCAGGTTTCTGCCTTGCCACAGCACTGAGATGGCACCGATCAAAGTCACAAATGACATTTATGACTGTGACTGTGGTAAACTGTCCCTTCTCAACCTATCTGCAGCCGTTGACCACTCCATCCTTTGTGCCTCTCCTGTTGTCTAGCTGGGTTGGAATGCCTTTGCCTGGTTCCATTCCTATCTATTCAGTCATAGCCAGAGAATCACCTGCAATAGCTTCTCTTCCTGCTTCCACATGGTTACCTGTAGAGACCTCCAAGGATCTGTCTTTGGCCTCCTCCTATTTCTCATCTACATGCTGCCCCTTGGCGATGTCATCTGAAAACATGACATCAGTTTCCACATGTATGCTGACAACACCACTCCTCCCGATCCCTTCACTGCATTTGATTTTCATGCTGCTTGTCCGACATCAGTATTGGATGAACAGACATTTCCTCTAATTAAATATTGGGAAGACTGAAGCCATTTTCCTCGGTCTGCACCACAAACTCCATTTCCTGACCGACTCCATCCCTTTCCCTGGCAACTGAATCGGACACTTTGCAACCTTGGCATCCTATTTGATCCTGAGCTGAGCGATGCTCTCCATCACTAAGACCGCCTATTCCACCTCTGTAACATCACCTGTCTCCACCCCTGTCTCCGCTCATCTGCTGCTGAAGCCCTCATCCATGCCTTTGTTATCTTTAGACTCAACTATTCCAATGTTCTCCTGGCTGCCTGCCACCTTGTGTAAGGGGTGGTGTGTGGTGGTTTAGTCAGCTTCACCTCTGACTCCCTTGAGCAGTTCGAATTGCTCCCACGCCCTCTTTGTTCTAGACTTTGGACTTATTTGAGGGTTGTAATGAAACTTGCAACAGACACCTGGGTTGGTCAAAATAATTCAGATCTTTATTTTGAGACAGGAAAATATACAATTAAACTTATACTCTAAAAGGGTGGGGAACACTCGGAATATGCGAGGGAGAATTACAATAGACAAAAATCCCTTACCCTCCCAACCCCACTATCCTCACTAGGTTGAAATCAAGAGGACCAGGAAATGCTCACCAAATGACTTTCTTGACATTTGTAGAGGTTCGTGATTTCGGGGTTCTCCTTAGTTGTGGCAGTAGAAGACTGCACCTGTGTTGGGTCTTCAGTTTGGGTTTGTCCGCTGATGCGGTTAGCTGCGCAGTTGGATGTATCGGGTGAGTACCCAATTTTCTTTGGTAAGAACATAAGAAATAGGAGCAGGAGTAGGCCATACGGCCCCTCGGGCCTGCTCCGCCATTCAATAGGATCATGGCTGATCTGAATTTAGACTCACGTCCACTTCCCTGCCCTCTCCCCGTAACCCCTAATTCCCTTATCTGCTAGGAAAATGTCTATCTCCATTTTAAACTTATTTAACGTTGCAGCTTCCACAGCTCTCTGGGGTAGCAAATTCCATAGATTTACTACCCTCTGAGTGAAGAAGTTTCTCCTCATCTCAGTTTTGAAAGGGCAGCCCCTTATTCTAAGATTATGCCCCCTAGTTCTAGTCTCGCCCATCAGTGGAAACATCCTCACCGCATCCACCCGATCAAGCCCCCTCACAATCTTATATGTTTCGATAAGATCGCCCCTCATTCTTCTGAACTCCAATGAGTAGAGTCCCAACCCACTCAACCTTTCCTCATACGTCAACCCTCTCATCTCTGGAATCAACCGAGTGAACCTTCTCTGAACCGCCTCGAGAGCAAGTATATCTTAAATATGGAAACCAAAACTGCACGCAGTATTCCAGGTGTGGCCTCACCAATACCCTGTATAACTGCAGCAAGACTTCCCTGTTTTTAATACTCCATCCCCCTTGCACTAAAAGCCAAGATTCCATTGGCCTTCCTGATCACCTGCTGCACCTGCATACTAACTTTTTGTGTTTCATGCTCCAGGTCCCCCAGATCCCTTTGTACTGTAGCACTTTGCAGTTTCTCCATTTAGATAATAACTTGCTCTTTGATTTTTTCTGCCAAAGTGCATAACCTCACACTTTCCAACATTATATTGCATCTGCCAAATCTCTGCCCACTCACTTAGCCTGTCTATGTCCTTTTGCAGGTTTTTTTTATGTCCTCCTCACTCACTGCTTTCCCTCCCATCTTTGTATCGTCGGCAAACTTGGATATGTTGCACTCGGTCCCTTCCTCCAAATCGTTAATATAGATTGTAAAGAGTTGGGGTCCCAGCACTGACCCCTGCGGAACACCACTAGTTACTGATTGCCAGCCCGAGAATGAACCATTTATCCCAACTCTTTGTTTTCTGTTAGATAGCCAATCTTCCACCCATGCCAGTATATTACCCCCAATCCTGTGATTTTTTAAAAATCTTGATCAGTAATCTTTTGTGTGGAACCTTGTCAAATGCCTTTTGGAAGTCCAAATACACTACATCTACTGGTTCCCCTTTATCCACCCTGTATGTTACATCCTCAAAGAATTCGAGCAAATTTGTCAAACATGACTTCCCCTTCGTAAAACCATGCTGACTCTGTCCTATTAAATTATGTTTATCCAAATGCTCTGTTACTGTTTCCTTAATAATGGACTCCAACATTTTGCCAACCACAGATGTTAGGCTAACTGGTCTGTAGTTTCCAGCTTTTTGTCCACTTCCCTTCTTAAATAAGGGTGTTACATTAGCAGTTTTCCAATCTGCCGGGACCTTTCCTGAGTCCAGGGAGTTCTGGAAAATGATCACCAATGCATCCACAATCCCTACCGCCACTTCTCAAGACCCTAGGATGTAGGCCATCAGGTCCGGGGGATTTATCCGCCTTAAGTCCCATTATTTTACTGAGTACCATCTCAGTGATTTTAATCGTGTTTAGCTCCTGCCCCCCCGCCCCTATTGCCCCCTGTTTGTCCAGTGTTGGGATATTTTTAGTGTCCTCTACTGTAAAGACTGATTCAAAGTATTTGTTCAGCGTCTTTGCCATCTCCATGTTCCCCACCACTAGTTTCCCGGTCCCATCCTCTAAGGGACCAACGTTCACTTTAGCCACCCTTTTTTCTTTTTATATAGCTGTAGAAACTCTTGCTATCTGTTTTTATATTTTTTGCTAGTTTACTTTCATAATCTATCTTCCCTTTCTTAATTAAGCTAAGTTTTAGGGTCTTTTGTGTCAAAATCTTACCCGGGGTAAGTCAGACTAGCCTGTAGAGTGGAAACAAGTCTTGGATTTTTGGTGGTTGGTTTCTTGTTGGTAGCGGTGGCCCAATATTACCTGGTTGGTGGTAATATTGGTAGTTGTTGGTTTCTTTAGGCCTTCGGTTGCCGCGACTTTCCTTTTTCTTCTGTTTCTTCAAGTCTCCGATGCTGATCTGTTGAGCTGTACTGTGCTCTTGCTGACTGAGCTGAACTGTTGATCTTACTGTTCTTGCTGTACTGAACTCTGGAAAAAGCAGGCCTCAATTATACTGGTTTGAAGCCTGGCTTATCTGACTGCCAAATCTTGGGTTTCTTTGTTAAATTTGGCGGGCTTGTTATTTTTAATAAGTTTTAAAACTTTAACGAGCTTTGGGGATGGTCCATCTAACTTTAATTGGCCTTTAACTGGTTTTGGGATTGCCCTGAAACTAGTTTAAAAATGCAAAATGTTTGTAAATCTCTCTGGTTTTGGACTGCTGTTTGATTGTTTCCTGTTGGGCCATGTTCTTTCCTTTGTGTTGCTGTGGGCATGTACTGTTTTATTCATGTACTTTGTGGCTCTGCGATTTTCGGTGGGAACAGGTTTTATTGTCTTTATGTAAAGGCTGAGGTGGCCCAGGACATTCCCAGACGGCCCAATATCCAAACTCGGGGGCCCATCCCACCTTCCCTGTGTCGCAGCTTTTCGCAAGTCTGAACATGCCTTTTAAACCAGCCAAATCTTCCTGGGGTTTTTGATTTTTAAATCCCTTTGGCCCAATATTTCCTTCAAACAGTCCAATATCTCTCCTTTCTTCCTTTTGGGGGAAAATGTGTAATTTTGCGATCCTTACTCTTGCACCCTGGCCAATGAAATTTTAATTTAATTTGTTAAGTTTCTTTTAAAGTTATTTCAGTTAGTCTATTTGTTTATGTACCCATCAAGAGTACACTTGCACCCTCTGTAAACCCTGTATGTTTCCTAACTAGCACCAAATCCTGCTCACCCATCCTGTGCTTGCTGACCTACATTGGCTCCTGGCCTGGCAACACCTTGATTTTAAAATTCTCATCTTTGTTTTCAAATCTCTCTATCCCCTCCATATCTCTAATCTACTTCAGCTCTACAACCCTTCGCGACCTCTGCACTCTAATTCTGGCCTCTTGTGCATCCCTGATTTTCATTGCTCCACCGTTGGCGGCTGTGCCTTTAGCTGCCTGGGACCTAACTCTCTAGAATTCCCACTCTAAACTTCTCTGCCTCTGTACCACACTCTCCTCCTTTAAGATGCTCCCTAAAGCTACCTCTTTGACCAAGCTTTTGGTCACCTGCCCTAATATTTCCTTATGTGGCTCGGTGCCAAATTTTGTCTGATAATGCTTCTGTGAAGAGCCTTGCGACATTTTACTATGTTAGAGGCGCTATATAATTGCTGCTTCTTGTTGTTGGGAAAATAGGATATTTCCTGGCTGGAACCCATATTATGGTGAGGTGTGTATCTGATGATGCCCTGACCTGGACTGCTTGATGGCGTTTGCTGGTGCTGGGTGCTTGAAATGCAAACTTTCTGCCATTTAAATAAAATGCCAACAGGCATGTTGAAGTCTGTAGGTGCTGAATATTGACGACTGCCTCTTGCCAATTACTATTATAGACCAATGAGTATGGAAATAGGTTTTTAAGTATATTAATGGTCTGGTTGTACTAGTGTACAGAGATGGATTGGCTTTAGCATTGATTTGACACATGCTGGTATCTCTTGGTAATGGACTTGACACAACCATTACCACCTAGTTCTAAACTAGAATACTAACTCCTAGCTGCCTGAGTTAAAGGAAGGATTGCACTTTTAACAAATAAGAGGCTATTAATCTTGAAATATGTCATTTGGTTAATAACATTTCCCAGATTATTGGAGTGACTTTTCAACAAACTAGTCGTCTCACGGTTGTAGCTTCTTCACCCAAGCAGCTTGTTGCAGTGAGATAGTATATTTTGGTAGCAACTGCATGTAATACTACAGCATCTTCTGTTGGGGCAATATTGGAAATAGCATGCTTCAATTTAGAAAGTTCTATCAATATGTGATACTTCAGTCTCATTCTGTGGTACTTAAGGCAGCACAACCTGTTGCTGAAACTGTCTGAACAGTGTCATTGGATAGTTGTAAAGTATGGTATTTGGGAGGCCTTTTTTCTTAAGTGGTGGTGTCTCTAAATGCTTTCAATAATTAATCCTTTATTGTAATTTTATTTTCATTGTAGAGCAATCCAGAATGTGAATACTGGAATAGACTTGTCAGTCCCAGAGTACCAGGAGATCCATGGCAAGCTGATGTCTGGTCACGTTGAGTATCAGATTGTTGTTGTCACTCAACTGCCTTCCTTCAAATCTGCAAAGCACAAGGAAAAAGATGTTGTTCAGTTTGTGGTAAGTGAAGAAGAAGTCACAACACACTTGTTAAGAGAACACAATTCTGATTTTAATTGTGGAATGATCAAGTAAAAAAAGGGCATGTACCATTCAGTTACTGAGAACATTAGTTTAAAATGGCTGTGCTCACAATACCTGCTCTCAGATTCTCAAATGTGCAAATGACCAGCTTAACCATTGCCATGGTAAACTGTATTGGTTCAGTCACCTGATAGTTCCAACGACAGACCTTTTTGTCAGATTCTATGACATTGTACATTGTGAGTTGTACTTGAGTGCTTTTCCACAAACTGGATATTGCAATACTATTCTCTTTTATGGTGTAAGTGTATACTTAGAGCTTGTATCACTTCTAAAATTGGTGGTGAGAAAAGTTTGGAATAAAAAGGGGGGAGAAATTGCTGTTTACTTTTATATATAAAAAAAAAAGTAATGTGGTGGCTCCAAGATTTTGGAGCTGCTGTGGAAGTGAAGTGACGAATAGGACAGGCAGATCACTGAGCTATCCTCTCTTCCTGGATGCGGAGTGAGCCATTCGCCCCTCTGCAACACCCTGATAGATGTATTGTGGCTCCTGAGTTTACAATGAACACCCGCTCTGTCGGCTCAACCCCCGTATATGTTTGCATAGAGTATTCAGCCCATTGTGCCTTTGAAAGAGCTATCCGACTAGTCCCATGCCCCTGCTCTTTTCCCATAGTCCTGCAAATGTTTTCCTTTTCAAATATTTATCCTATTCCCTTTTTGAAAGATAGTATTGAATCGGTTTCCACTACCCTTTCAGGCAGTGCAATCCAGATCACAACTCGCTGTGAGGGGAAAACAAATCTTCTCCCCACTGGTTCTTTTGTCAATTACCTTAAATCTATGCCCTCTGGTTACTGATCTTCTGCCAGTGGAAACCATTTCTCCCTATGTACTCTATCAAAACCCCTCTTAATTTTGAACATCTCTGCTAAATATCCCCTTAACCTTCTCAGCTCTAAGGAGAACAATCCCAGCTTCTCTTGTCTCTCCACACAACTCCCTCATCCCTGGTACCATCCTAGTAAATCTCCTCTGCACCCTCTACAAGGCCTTGACATTCTTCCTAAAATGTGGTACTCTACTGAGCCCTTGCCAGTGACTTATAAAGGTTTTGCATAACTTCCTTGCTTTTGTACTCCGACTCTAAAGCCCAGGATCCTGTATGCTTTTTTAACAGCCTTATCAACTTGTTATGCCACTTTCAAAGATTTGTGTATGTACATCCCCAGGTCTCTCTGTTCCTGCACCCTCTTTAAAATTGTGCCATTTAGTTTATTGGCTGCATGAATGACATTCTCTTGTACTTACGCCAGCTACTGGAAGGCACCTTTTGGATTAACTCTGCTCTGTGAACTTGCCTGATGATTATTTTTACTGTCCAAAAACTTGTGTCTACCTGCTGCTGACCTGTACAGGTTTATACTGCCGTGAGGTTACATTTTGGAAAAATCAGTGGTGTGTTTATTATGTAAAATGTGTGGAAGAGAAGACACAAGGGGTGGGTACCTTTTTCTGCAATATATGATCACTTAGAGCAAGACATATTAGTGACATCGAACATGGCTTCAAAAAAGGTCATGTCTTGCACATTTGAGAGATTTTCTGAAGAAGTCACCAAGATGGTGGATGAGGGAAGCGCAGTAGACATTGTCTACTTTAGACTGTCAAAAACTTTTGACAAGGTACTGCACAAGAGGCTTCTCTACAAGATCAAAGCCTCTGGTATTCTTGGTAATATTGATTGAGAGCTGTCTGGAAGGCTGTAGGCATAAAGTCGAAATCGATGGATTCGGATCTGTTTGGAGACTGGTCGCCAGTGGTGTCCCGCGGGGATGCGGTGTCGCCCGTGGTGTCCCGTGGGGATGTGGTGTCCCGCGGGGATTCGGTGTCGCCCGTGGTGTCCCGCGGGGATGTGGTGTCCCGCGGGGATTCGGTGTCGCCCGTGGTGTCCCGCGGGGATGTGGTGTCCCGCGGGGATTCGGTGTCGCCCGTGGTGTCCCGCGGGGATGTGGTGTCCCGCGGGGACTCGGTGTCGCCGGTGGTGTCCCGCGGGGACTCGGTGTCGCCGGTGGTGTCCCGCGGGGACTCGGTGTCGCCGGTGGTGTCCCGCGGGGACTCGGTGTCGCCGGTGGTGTCCCGCGGGGACTCGGTGTCGCCGGTGGTGTCCCGCGGGGACTCGGTGTCGCCGGTGGTGTCCCGCGGGGACTCGGTGTCGCCGGTGGTGTCCCGCGGGGACTCGGTGTCGCCGGTGGTGTCCCGCGGGGACTCGGTGTCGCCGGTGGTGTCCCGCGGGGACTCGGTGTCGCCGGTGGTGTCCCGCGGGGACTCGGTGTCGCCGGTGGTGTCCCGCGGGGACTCGGTGTCGCCGGTGGTGTCCCGCGGGGACTCGGTGTCGCCGGTGGTGTCCCGCGGGGACTCGGTGTCGCCGGTGGTGTCCCGCGGGGACTCGGTGTCGCCGGTGGTGTCCCGCGGGGACTCGGTGTCGGGACCATTGCTCTTTATTTTTATTAATGGTGTAGGTGTTGTTTGCAGATGATGTGAAGATCTGAGCGAGTGTCAGGACTGTAGACGATGCTTGACAGTTTCAGGCAGATCTTGATGTGTTTAGGGATTGGGCTCGTAACTGGCAAATGATGTTTAATTTGGAAAAGTGCAGTGTTGTGCATGTGGGCCAGGCGAATGCTCATGCATACATCCCTCAGAGAAAAGCATTAAAGAAGGCGGAGAAAGACAAGAGATCGTGCCATTCTAGTGCAAAAATCTCTAAAGGTTCATGAACAATGCCGTGAACCAATAGCTAGAACAAATAGGGTGTTGGGTGCATTTATAGGACAATTGACTGAGACAAAGCATACTATTGTCCTTGTATAAGACCTTAGTCCGGCCTTAGTTGGAATACTGTGCCCAGTTTTGGTCTTTGCACATGGTGTGTGATATTGGGGCTTTGGAAAGGGTGCAGGGCGGTGGGGGTGGGTGGGGGGGGGGGGCACTAGAATTCCCAGTTTAAAACATCTTCGTTATCAAGATATGCTAAAAGAGTTGGGACTCTACACTTAGGGAAGCGTAGACTTAGGGGGTGATCTAATCAAGGTTTATAAGATGATGAAGGGAATAGATTCAGTTCGAGTTGGTTTGTTCCAATTAAATAGATTAGGGAGGACCAGGGATCACAATTTTAAGTTGTATAAGGCCAGATCTAGGTTAGATGTTAGGTGGTTCTTTTCCCAGAGAATTCCATTATACAAGACCCTGTGTATCAGTTATTCATTTGAGCAAGTGAAACAACTAAACAGTGGTAAGGGAGATATATTCTTGGAAAAAGTCCTCAATCCTGCTGGTGTCCTAGTGCTAAAGCCTGAGTCTGTAACACTGCATGGCAGCAGTAAAATTGGGGGGATAAAACAGTTTTTTTTTAGGAAGGCTTACTTACTACAGTATCTTAATGGTTTTCCTTACCAATGTTGCATTCTAATTTTGCTACTAATAGTTAAAATGATAAAATGAAGTTCAGACTCCTGCTGGCCTCCCAATTCTCTCAAAATTCACATGTGGATAGCTGAATTTTTTTTAATTAGTTTGTTTATGGGATGTGGACGTCGCTGGCAAGGCCAGCATTTATTGCCTAACCCTAATTGCCCTTGAGAAGGTGGTGGTGGTGAGCCGCCGCCTTGAACCGCTGCAATCCGTGTGGTGAAGGTACTCCCACAGTGCTGTTAGGGAGTGTGTTCCAGGACTTTGACCCAGCGACGATGAAGGATCAGCGATATACTTCTAAGTCAGGATGGTGTGTGACTTGGAGGTGGTGGTGTTCCCATGCGCCTGCTGCCCTTGTCCTAGGTGGAAGAGGTCGTGGGTTTGGGAGGTGCTGCCGAAGAAGCCTTGGCGAGTTGCTGCAGTGCATCTTGTAGATGGTACACACTGCAGCCATGGTATGCCAGTGGTTGAGGGAGTGAATGTTTAAGGTGGTGGATGGGGTGCCAATCAAGCGGTCTGCTTTGTCCTGGATGGAGTCGAGCTTCGAGTGTTGTTGGAGCTGCACTCATCCAGGCAAGTGGAGAGTATTCCATCACACTCCTGACTTGTGCCTTGTCGAAAGGCTTTGGGGAGTCAGGAAGTGAGACTCGCTGCAGAATACTTAGCCTCTGACCTGCTCTTGTTGCCACAGTATTTATGTGGCTGGTCCAGTTTAGTTTCTGGTCAATGGTGACCCCAAGATGTTGATGGTGGGGGATTCGGCGATGGTAATACCGTTGAATGTCAAGGGGAGATGGTTAGACTCTCGCTTGTTGGAGATAGTCATTGCCTGGCACTTCTGTGGCGCGAATGTTACCTGCCACTTATCAGCCCAAGCCTGGACATCATCCAGGTCTTGTTGCATGCGGGCATGGACTACTTCCTTATCTGAGGAGTTGTGAATGGCGCTGAACACTGCAGTCATCAGCGAACATCCCCATTTCTGACCTTATGTTGGAGGGAAGGTCATTGATGAAGCATCTGAAGATGGTTGGGCCTACGACACTGCCCTGAGGAACTCCTGCAGTGATGTCCTGGGGCTGTGATGATTGACCTTGCTTTGTGCTAGGTATGACTCTAGCCAGTGGAGCATTTTCCCCCCAATTCCCATTGACTTCAGTTTTACTAGGGCTCCTTGATGCCACACTCGGTGAAATACTGCCTTGATGTCAAGGGCAGTCACTCTCTCACCTCATCTCACCTCTGGAATTCAGCTCCTTTGTCCATGTTTGGACCAAGGTTGTAATGAGGTCGGGAGCTGAGTGGTCTTGGCGGAACGCAAACTGGGCATCAGTGAGCAGGTTATTGGTGAGTAAGTGCCACTTGATAGCACTGTCGATGACCCCTTCCATCACTTTGCTGATTGAGAGTAGACTGATGGGGCAGTAATTGGCCGGATTGGATTTGTGCTGTTTTTTCTGTACAGGACATATCTGGGCAGTTTTTCACATTGTCAGATAGATGCCAGTGTTGTAGCTGTACTGGAACAGCTTAGCTAGAGGCGCAGCTAGTTCTGGAGCACAAGCCTTCAGCATGATAGCTGGGATGTTGTCGGGGCACCCTTTGCTGTATCCAGTGCGCTCAACCGTTTCTCGATATCACGTGGAGTGAATCGAATTGGCTGAAGACTGGCTTCTGTGATGGTGGGGACCTCAGGAGGAGGCCAATATGGATCATCCACTCAGCACTTCTGGCTGAAGTTGGTTGCAAACGCTTCAGTCTTGTCTTTTGCACTCACGCGCTGGGCTCCACCATCATTGAGGATGTGGATATTCATGGAGTCTCTTCCTCCCGTTAGTTGTTCAATGGTCCACCACCATTCACGACTGGATGTGGCAGGACTGCAGAGCTTTGATCTGATCCGTTGTTTGTGGGATCGCGTAGCCCTGTCTATAGCATGCTGCTTCCACTTTTTAGCATGCATGTAGTCTGGTGTTGCAGCTTCTTCAGGTTGGCACCTCATTTTTAAGTACGCCTGGTGCTGCTCCCGGCATGCTCTTCTACACTCCTTATTGAACCAGGGTTGGTCCCCTGGCTTGATGGTACAGGTAGACTACCCTTTATCCGAACTTCCGAAAACCGAAACCCTCTAAAAACCGAAGGTTTTTTCGTCCAGCGTAAGTCGTGCGCACGGACCCCCGCCGACCCCCCGCGGACCCCCGCCGGCGCCGACCCCGACCGTAAGTCGGCGGGGGTCGGGGCCGGGGGGGGGGTCGGGGCCGGGGGGGGGGTCGGCGGGGGTCCGCGGGGGGGGTCGGGGCCGGCAGGGGGGTCGGGGCCGGCGGGGGGTCGGTGGGGGGTCGTGCGCACGACCCCCCGCCGACCCACCTTCCGAAATTCTCCGAAAACCGAAACACGGCTGGTCCCGAGGTTTTCAGATAAAGGATAGTCTACCTGTAATGGTAGAGTGAGGGATGTACTGGGCCATGAGGTTACAGATTGTGGTGGAATACAATTCTGCTGCTGCTGATGGCCCACAGCGCCTCATGGATGCCCAGTTTTGAGCTGCTAGATCTGTTCTGAATCTATCCCATTTAGTATGGTGGTAGTGCCACACAACACGATGGAGGGTGTCCTCAGTGTGAAGACGGGACTTCGTCTCCACAATGATGCGGTGATCACTGCTACCAATACTGTCATGGACAGATGCATCTGCGACAGGTAGATTGGTGAGGACGAGGTCAAGTAGGGTTTTCCCTTGTGTTGGTTGCCTCACCAGCTGTCGCAGGCCCAGACTGGCAGTTATGTCCTTCAGGGCTTGGTCAGTAATGGTGCTACCGAGCCACTCTTGGTGATGGACATTGAAGTCCCCCACCCAGAGTACATTCTGTGCCCTTGCTACTCTGTGCTTCTTCCAAGTGGTGTTCAACATGGAGGAGTACTGATTCTGGATGTATAACAAGCAGTCTGACAATACAGAGGCAGTGGAGGGGTCAAGAGAGGTGGTGGAGAGGTAGAGCTGAGTGTTGTCAGCATACATGTGGAAACTGAGCTTGTGTCTGAATGATAACATAACAAGAAATAGGAGCAGGAGTTGGCCATTTGGTCCCTTGAACCTGCTCTGCCATTCAGTAAGATCATGGCTGATCATCTACCTCATCTCCACTTTCCTGCACTATCCCCATATCACTTGATTCCCTTAATATCCAAAAAACCATCGATCTCTGTCTTGATAATACTCAATGACTGAGCCTCCACAGCCCACTGGGTAGAGAATTCCAAAGATTCACCACCCTCTGAGTGAAGAAATATCTCCTCATCTCAGTCCTAAATGGCTGACCCCTTATTCTGAGACTGACCCCTGGTTCTAGACTCCCCAGCCAGGGGAAACATACTCCCTGCATCTACCCCGTCAAAGCCCGTAAGAATTTTGTATGTTTCATTGAGATCACCTCTCATTCTGCTAAACTCGAGAATATAGGCCTAGTCTACTCAATCTCTCCTCATAGGACAACCCCCCCCTTCCCAGGAATCAGTCTGGTGAACCTTCGTTGCACTTCCTCTATGGCAAGTATATCCTTCCTTGGGTAAGGAGACCAAAACTATACCTAATACTCCAGGTGTGGTCTCACCAGGGCCCTATACAATTGCAGCAAGATGTCTTTACTCTTATACTCAAATCCTCTTGTAATAAAGGCCAACATACCATTTGCTTTTCTAATTGCTTGATGTACCTGCATGTTAACTTTCAGTGATTTGTGTACAAGCACACCCAGGTCCCTCCGAACACCAACATTTCCCAATCTCTCACCATTTTAAAAAATACTCTGCTTTTCTATTTTTCCTACCAAAGTGGATAACTTCACATATTCCATTTGCCATGTTCTTGCCCATTCACTTAGCCTGTCTATATCCCCTTGAAGCCTCCTTGCATCCTCCTCACAACTTACATTCTCACCCAGCTTTGTATCATCAGCAAACTTGGATATATTACATTTGGTCCCCTCATCCAAATCATTGATATAGATTGTGAATAGCTGAGGCCCAAGCACTGATCCTTGTGGTACCCTACTAGTTACAGCCTGCCAACTGTTGCCAAGGAACAGCATGAAGGTGGGGGGAGGGGGATTATACTTTTGATTGGGACGTGGTGTATACCACTGTTCAAATGATGGGGGTTATCTCCTTTTGCTTAACTCCAAATTGGATAGAATAGAACATGGGAAATGAGGTGGGCTCAAGATTGACAGCAACAGTGCATGGAAAACGTATGAGCAATTGCCATACGGGGCGCATATTTTCCTGGGGAACTATATCCTAGGAACCCTGGAATGGTGCACAATAAACTGTTGCCTCACAGCGCCAGGGACCCGGGTTCGAATCCGGCCTCGGGTGACTGTCTGTGTGGAGTTTGCACATTCTCCCCGTGTTTGCGTGGGTTTCCTCCGGGTGCTCCGGTTTCCTCCCACAGTCCAAAGATGTGCGGGTTAGGTTGATTGGCTATGATAAATTGACCCTTAGTGTTAGGGGGATTAAATACGTGGGGTTACGGGGATAGGGTGGGATATGTGTTGGTATAGGGGTTACGGGGATCGGGTGGGATATGTGTCGATGCAGGCTCGATGGGCCGAAATGGCCTCTATCTGCACTGTGGGGTTTCTGTGATTTCTGTGTGAAAGAGGAAATTACGGAGTAAGTGACTTGTGCCTTTATGCCACCTGGGACTTTAGCTGTTACCCTTGTCAAAAGCAGGTAATTATCATCGCTCCGCTCCCATTAAAATCAATGGTGATTGTGATTTTCCTGAATTTAAGTCACTTTTCACGCTGCTGCCACTTAGAATTAGAAATAATGGCTCCAAGGTTGGTATGGAAAATAGAGAACCAAAATCAAATTGTATTCCATGGTGTTCTTTATCTTTTACTTGGAACTTTGTTGCTGTGATGGTGACTATCTGGAAACGTTTCATCGGCCTCAATTTGCAAAAGGTAACTTTTGCTCGTGTTTAATTAGTCGAGTGATTTAGTTTTCTTAATCTTTGCCATGGGCTCGTGGGTACTTTAGTAGGGCATCAGTGTTTATTACAAAGCTCGATTTATAGATTAAAGTTTATTTAGGAAGTTACGCTTTCATTCACTTCCACTAGGTGCAGGCCTTCAAGCTGAAGATTGTGCGGTCACTGAATGCACAGTAAAGAGGAGCATCATGGGAGCTGTGGTCTTGCCTGCCAGAAGTGCCTTGTGACAACCGCTGACATGCCTCAATTTCTAATTATGCACAACATCAAGTTGGTTCTGTGCCTTATACCCTTAGTTTTCAGCAGATAAAGGGAAACATTTACTTCCAGTCTGTACATCTTCACCAAAGTGACTGACTTGAAAGACTACATGTACACCAGATTTAGATGATTAGCAGGCTCTTTGGATAACTTAATGGCAAATGCGCCACCTAGTATGGTAATGCCGCATGCAGATCAAAAAGATTCCAGATTTCATCTTTGATCTAAGTTAGATGATCTTGCTTTGAGGTGATCGAGTGCTACTCGTTTCCTTGGCCTCCTTGATCTGGGGGAGGCTGGCGGGGTGGGGGTGGGAGAGTAGGGAAATCGGCTACATTTATCACTGCTGATTGGTAAACAGTGACCTCTGCTGGAAAGTACATTTGTGGATGTTGGGTAAGCACAGGTTTGGGCATAGCTATGATACCGTCAGTGGTTAAAAAGTTTATTAACTCTTCCTGCATAGGCTCAAATTAAAATGGTGTCTTGAGCCAATTACCGGTAATTGTAGAGGAGTCTCCCTGCTGTCTGCCACAGGGAAAGTCATCGCAAGAATCCTCCTTAATTGCCTTCTCCTAGAGTCGCAATGCAGATTCCGCCCACTAAGGGGCACAATGGACATGATCTTCACTGCGCGTCGACTACAAGATAAATGCAGGGAACAGCACCAACCGCTGTACATAGCCTTCTTTGACTTCACAAAGACCTTCGACACTGTTAACCGTGAGGGATTATGGAGTGTCTTCCTCAAATTCGGCTGTCCTCAAAAGTTTGTCGCCATCCTCCGCCTGCTTTATGACGACATGCAAGCCGTGATCCTGACCAACGGATCACGTACAGACCGGGGTCAAGCAAGGCTGTGTCATCACACCAACGCTCTTGATCTTCCTGGCTGCAATGCTCCATCTCCCCCTCAGTAAGCTCCCCGCTGGAGTGGAGCTAATCTACAGAACAAACTGGAAACTGTTCAACCTCCATCGCCTCCAGTCCAGATCCAAGGTCGCCCGTCCTCTGTCGTCGAATTACAGAATGCAGACGATGCTTGCGTCTGCGCACACTCGGAGGTCGATCTCCAAACCATTGTCAACACCTTCACCGAAGCGTATGAGAGCATGGGCCTTACACTAAACATCTGTAAGACAATGGTCCTCTACCAACCTGCCCCCACCACACAGTACTGCTCCCCGATTACCAAAATCCATGACGAGGCCTTGGACAACGTGGACCGCTTTCCATACCTCTGGAACCTACTGTCAAATGTCGATGACCATGTCCAACACCACCTTCAGTGTGCCAGTGCAGCCTTCGGTTGCCTGAGGAAGAGTGTGTTTGAAGACCAGGACCTCAAACCCAGCACCAAGCTCATGGCCTATAGAGCAGCAGTGATACCCGCCCTCTTGTATGCTTCAGAGACATGGACTGTGTACAGCAGGCACCTCAAAGCACTGGAGAGGTATCACCAACGCTGCCTCCACAAGATCCTGCAAATTCATTGGCAGGATAAGCGCACCAACATCTGTGTTCTTGCTCAGGCCAGCATCGAAGCTTTGACCATGCTCGATCAGCTCCGATGGACAGGCCACATCGTCCGCATGCCCGATACGAAAGCAAGCGCTCTACTCTGAGCTCTGACACGGAGAGCCCCAGGTGGGCAGAGGAAACGCTTCAAGGACACCCTCCAAGCCTCTTTGGAAAAGTGCAACATCCCACGGACACCTGGGAATCCCTGGCCCAAGACTGCACAAAGTGGAGAAGAAGCATATGGGAAGGTGCCAAACATCTCGAGTCTCTTCGCTGGGAGGAAGCGGAAGCCAAGCGCAAACAGCAGAAGGAGCGCATGTCAACCCAAGCACCCCACCAACCCGCCCCTTCAACCACCGTCTGCCCCACCTGTGACAGAGACTGTAGGTCCCGCATTGGACTCATCAGTCACCCGAGAACTCATTTCTAGTGTGGAAGCAATTCATCCTCTGTTCCGAGGGACTGCCTGAGAAGACCCACTGTTACTATTTGGGCTTTTTCCTAATTCCTTTAAACTTGTGTTCATGACAGGAAAGCAGATAGCGTCTCCGATGAATTGAAACTTGCACATTTATGCTTACTATTAATGAGATAGTGTGCCAGTGCACTAACCATTTCACATTAATTATAGTCTAGTGCACCCACTATGTTCTCTTGTCCCCTCCACAAAGATGGCAAATATCACGCTGTCAGACCATTCTATTCAGGCTAAAAATAATTACAATACATTTTTCTACTTGCAGCGGGTAAGAAAAACATTATTCCCGGAACCAATAAAGAAACTTTATGTACTGTCTGAGGATTTGTTAATTTTTTCACCCAAATCCCTTCAGCAGACATGTTGCCCTTCTTTTGAAACCGTGTGTTTTTTTTGAGCAATCATATGGAATACTACTGGAGGTCTGCTGCTATATTAGTGTATATAGTTTTTAAAAAAACTATGTATAAACACCAGTGAAAAGTATGGATTTCTTGATTTCTTAGTGTGTGTGTATATAGAAAAGATATAGGAAAAAAGTAAACAATATTGCAGGAATGTACTCTTGTCAAAGAATTGACCAACAGGAAAAATCTAACCAGGAAGTGGCACTGTGGCAAGAATGAAGCATGTCTGTCTTGTTTTAGCCTGATGGGTGTCCGAACAGTAAATGAGAGTTTAAAAATACATCTCTGCAGCCTCAGGACATACTATTGCATAGGTTTGTGAACTTTGTCATTATTATCTCCTTGGTACTGGGCTTGAGAGGAAGTCAAACACATGAATTGTAATATATACAAACTTTATGATTGATTCAATTATGAATAAAATGCCTTTTTGTCAACAAGGCTGCCAATTACAGATTTCTAACCAGCCTTGAAAGTAATATAAAAAGGAATGAACTGAGAATCCTCTCCTAATTCAGGCTGAGTTGAACAAATTGAAATATTCTGAGAAAGACCGGTAGGTTTATCTTCACCCGCAGTTCATAATGGAGACCAGAAGGAGGGGACATCAAGATGTTCTCTGAACCAAGCCTACTTGAAAATTGCTAAGTGAGCAGCATTGCTTGCTTTTTGACGATTAGCATCATCTGAAACTTTGGTTTATCCAGAAGTTAACTGTCCAGAATGCTCGAGCCACTGGCAAAAATCAGGAGCTGTTTTCTTTTCGTTGCTTTTTTTTTTCACCAGTCAGGCTCTGCAAGGTCTTGCTGAAGCTGTTGCTAAGCTACAGACACGTTTGCAAGGTACAGCTGACTGTTTAGAAACTGTTGCTAAGCAACAGGGTTTGTTGCCAGATACGGAGCTCAAAATCTCCGTATGTTTCAACATTAGTGCTGGTTTGTCCGGCAGTTTTGATGGGACGGCAACAGCTCGGTCCCGTCGGTGCCGGATAGCACAAAGTTTCCTGTAGCCCTTTTCTCGATGCATGAGGGAGTAGTGTACCTCTGCATTTACCAGCAGTTGATTTGCTAATGTAGAGCTGTGGCTCACCATCCTTCAAATTATTTTGTTTTGAACTCCCTAATTTTTATTAAAGAACAATGTGAAAGTGGTTAGGATTACCCATTCGATCTCCAAGCTATTAATGTCTACCTTTCTTGCTTTGGTCTGCTAACCTTAAATGAAGTCAAATGAGATGGGAAAACCATTCTTCAATGATTTGTGTGGTCATTGAGACTTGCAGTCTGACCCATTCCTGCCCACTTGGCATTTGATCTGATGCCCAAACTGTATATCCAAAGGAACAAGTGTTAATAGTCTACTGCTGTTCATTCAAAGCCACAATTCATTTTTTTTTTTTTTTAAGTGCCTCCTGTGTTATTTCAATTGCTTAATTCAACTTGCTAGGCAACATGATTTTTGTTGTTGTTAATTTGACAGGTTTTTAAAAAACAATAAACTAACAGATTACTGCACTGTTTTATTGATCATTGGACCAGGGAGTGACATGGAACTGGCTGGGTTGAAGTTGTTGCCCTAACTTTTCAAAATAAGTGGATAATCTTCGAAGACAGCCTGATGGTGTTGCAACATGTTGGGTTTGATTTTGACTTTTGGGCAAGCGACAGGTGGACCGTGCCGGTCAGCTGCTCGTTCTGGCGGCAAAGAGACTCTGACCTTATTTAAATTTGGCAGGCAAGGTGACAAACAGGTGTCCCGATGCAGCTCACCAGATTGAGGCCTTAAGATGGGGCTGGGACAGCTGCCAGCGAGGTAAGTTGCGAGGGTGAAGTAGTGAATCACAAAATTATAGCATGGTTCCAATGCAGGAGGAGGCCATTCAGCCAGTCAAACCCGTGCCGGCTCTTTGCAAGAGCACTTCAGCTAGTCCCACTCCCCTGCCCTTGCCCTTTCCCTGTAGCCCTGCAAATTGTTTTCCTTCAGGTACTTATCCAATTCCCTTTGGAAAGCCAAGATTGAATCTGCCTCCACCATCCTCTCAGGCAGTGCATTCCAGATCCTAATCACTCACCGCGTTTTTAAAAAAAAAAAAAAAAAAAAGTTTTTCTTCTCAAATTTGTGTCCTCTGGTTCTCAACCCTTCTGCCAATGGGAACAGTTTCTCTCTATGAATTCTGTCTGTCTAGACCCCTCATGATTTTGAACACCTCTATCAAACCTCCTCAACCTTCTCTGCTCTAAGGAGAACAACCCCAGCTTCTCCAGTCTATCCACGTGACGGAAGTCCCTCATCCCTGGAATCATTCTCGTAAATCTTTTCTGTACCCTCTCGAAGACCATCACATCCTTCCTAAAGTGCAGTGCCCAGAATTGGACACAATACTCCAGTTGAGGCCGAACTAGTGTTTTATAAAGGTTCATCATAACTTCCTTGCTTTTGTGCTCTCTGCCTCTATTAATGAAGCCCAGTACGCTGTAATGCTTTTTTTTTTTTTTTTAACCGCTTTCTCATCCTGCCCTGCCACCTTCAGCGATTTGTGCACACATACCCCCAGGTCTCTCTGTTCATGCACCCCCTTTAGGATTGTACCCTTTAGTTTATATTGCTTCTCTTCGTTCTTCCTACCAAAATGTATCACTGCACACTTTACTGCGTTAAATCTCATCTGCCACGTGTCCACCCATTTCACCAGCCTGTCTAAAAGACAATCACTATCCTCCTCACTGTTCACTATACTTCCAAGTTTTGTGTCATCTGCAGATTTTGAAATTGTGCCCTGTACACCCACATCCAAGTCATTAATATATATCAAGAAAAGCAGTGGTCCTAGAACCGACCCCTGGGGAACACCACTGTGTACCTTCCTCCAGTCCAAAAAACAACTGTTCACTACTACTCTCTTACACTCTTTCCTGTCATTTAGCCAATTTCCTATCCATGTTACCACTGTCCCTTTTATTCCATGGGCTTCAACTTTGCTGGCAAGCCTATTCTGTGGCACTTTATCAAGCGCCTTTTGGAAATCCATATACACTACGTCAACCGCATTGCCTTCAACAATTCTCTGTTACCTCAACAAAAAACTTGATCAAGTTAGTTAAATACGATTTGCCTTTAACAAATCCATGCTGGCTTTCCTTAATTAATCCAAACTTTAATTAATCCAAACTTTAATTATTCCACAGTTGTCCAAGTGACTTGACTGTTAACTTTGTCCCTGATTATCGTTTCACAAAGCATTCCCACTACTGAGGTTAAACTGACTGGCCTGTAGTTGCTAGGTTTTATCCTTACACCCTTGAATAAGGGTGTAACATTTGCAATTCTCCAGTGCTCTGGCACCACCCCTGTATCTAAAGAGGATTGGAAGATTATGGCCAGTACCTCTGCAATTTCCACATTAACTTCCCTCAGCATCCTAGGATGCATCCCATCCGGTCCTGGTGACTTATCAACTTTAAATACAGACAGCCTTTCTAGTACCTCCCTTTTATCAATTTTTATCTCATCCAGTATCTCCACTAGCTCCTCTTTCACTATGACTTGGCAGCATCTTCCTTGGTGAAGACGGATGCAAATTACTCATTTAGTATCTCAGCTGTGCCCTCTACCTCCATGCGTACGCCTCCTTTTTCGGTCCCTAAACAGCCCCACCCCTCCTCTTACTACCCGTTTATTATTTATATGCCTATAGAAGACTTTTTTGAATTCCCTTTTATGTTAGCTGCCAATCTATTCTCTCTTTGCACCATTACTTACTTTTTCACTTCCCCCCCCCCCCCCCCCCCCCTGAACTTTCTATATTCAGCCTGATTCTCAGCCTGATTCTCACTTGTATTCTCAACCTGACATCTGTCATATACGCTCTTTTTCTGCTTCATCTTACACTCTATCTCTTTCATCATCCAGGGAGTTCTGGCTTTTGTTGCCATACCTTTTTCCCCCTCGTGGGAATGTACCTGAATCATCTCTTTAAAGGCAGCCCATTGTTCAATTACAGTTTTGCCTGCCAATCTTTGATTCCAATTTACCCGGGCCAGATCTGTTCTCGACCCACTGAAATTTGTCTTCCTCCAATTAAGTATTTTTACTCTAGATTGCTCACTGTCCTTTTCCATAGCTAATCTAAGCCTTATGATACTATGATCACTGTTCCCTAAATGTTCCCCAAATGACACATGCTCCACTTGACCCATGTCTTTCCCCAAATCCAGATTCAGCAATGCCGCCTTCCTCGTTGGGCTGGAAGCGTACTGATCAAGAAAGTTCTCCTGAACACACTTCAGAAATTCTCTGCCCTTTACACTATTACTACCCCAGTCTATATTAGGGTAGTTGTTACTACCCATCATTACTACTCTAGTTCTTGCACCTCTGTAGTTTCCCTGCAAATTTGCTCCTCTATATCCTTCCTACTAGTTGGTGGCCTATATCATAAGAACATAAGAAATAGGAGCAGGAGTAGGCCAATCGGCCCCTCGAGCCTGCTCCGCCATTCAATAAGATCATGGCTGATCTGATCCTAACCGCCAATCCACTATCTCAGAACCATCTCCTGAATCTAACAGAATTAGACACACGAAATAGGAGCAGGATCAGGCTACACGGCCCCTGGGCCCACTCCGCTACCCACAGGGCCAAGACCGATCCGAACCTAGACTCAAGTCCAAATTCCTGCCTGCTCCCCGTAACCCTTAATTCCCTTTACTTCTAGGAAACTGTATATTTCTGTTTTAAATTTATGTAATGTAGCTTCCACAGCTTTTTGGGGCAGCATATTCCATGGACCTACCACCCTCTGAGTGAAGTAGTTCCTCCTCATCTCAGTTTTGAAAGAGCAGCCCCTTATTCTAAGACTATGCCCCCTAGTTCTAGTTTCACCCATCATCGGGAACATCCTCCCCGCATCCACCCGATCCAACCCCTTCACAATCTTATGTTTCAATAAGATCGCCTCTCATTCTTCTGAACTCCAATGAGTAGAGTCCCAATCTACTCAACCTCTCCTCATATGTCCATCCCCTCATCCCCGGGATTAACCGAGTGAACCTTCTTTGTACTGACTCGAGAGCAAGTATGTCCTTAAGTATGGACACCAAAACTGTGTGTAGTATTCCAGGTGTGGTCTCACCAATACCTTGTGCAACTGAAGCAATACCTCCCTATTTTTATATTCTATCCCCCTAGCAATGAAAGCCAACATTCCATTGGCCTTCTTAATCACTTGCTGCACCTGCATACTAACCTTTTGAGTTTCGTGCACCAGGACCCCCAGATCCCTTTGTACTTCAGTACTTTCCAGTTTCTTGCCATTAAGATAATAACTTGCTCTACGATTTTTCCTGCCAAAGTGCATAACCTCACACTTTCCAGTATTGTATTCCATCTGCCAAATCTCTGCCCACTTACTTAGCCTGTCTATGTCCCCTTGCAGGTTTTTTATGTCCTCCTCACTCACTACTTTCCCTCCCATCTTAGTATCATCTGCAAACTTTGATATGTTACACTCGGTCCCCTCCTCCAAATCGTTAATATAGATTGTAAAGAGTTGGGGACCCAGCACTGACCCCTGCGGAACACCACTAGTTACTGATTGCCAGTCTGAGAATGAACCATTTATCCCAACTCTGCCTTCTGTTAGATAGCCAATCCTCTATCCATGCCAGAATATTACCCCCAATCCTGTGATTTTTTATCTTGAGCAATAATCTTTTGTGTGGCACCTTGTGAAATGCCTTTTGGAAGTCTAAATACACTACGTCCACTGGTTCCCCTTTATCCACCCTATATGTTACTTCCTCAAAGAGCGCCAGCAAATTTGTCAAACATGACTTCCCCTTCATAAAACCATGCTGACTTTGTCCTATTAAATTATGATTATCCAAATGTCCTGTTACTGTCTCCTTAATAATGGACTCCAAAATTTTACCTACCACAGATGTT
The DNA here is from genome assembly GCF_052327205.1 of Somniosus microcephalus. Classification (NCBI taxonomy): domain Eukaryota; kingdom Metazoa; phylum Chordata; class Chondrichthyes; order Squaliformes; family Somniosidae; genus Somniosus; species Somniosus microcephalus. The sequence continues at coordinate 90,166,731 of NC_140995.1, forward strand.
AGGCTAACCGGTCTATAGTTTCCAGCCTTCTGTCTACTGCCCTTTTTAAATAAGGGTGTTACATTAGCAGTTTTCCAGTCTGCCGGGACCTTTGCCGAGTCCAGGGAGTTTTGGAAAATTATTACCAATGCATCCACAATCCCTACCGCCACTTCCCTCAAGACCCTAGGATGTAAGCCATCAGGTCCAGGTGATTTATCTGCCTGGAGTCCCATTATTTTACCGAGTACCACTTCCTTAGTGATTTTGATCGTGTTTAGCTCCTTCCCCCCCCCCCCCCCCCCCCCTTTAGCCCCCTGTTTGTCCAGTGTTGGGATATTCTTAGTGTCTTCTACTGTAAAGACTGATGTAAAATATTCATTCAGTGTTTTTGCCATCTCCATATTTCCCACCATTAATTTCCCGGTCTCGTCCTCTAAGGGAGCAACATTTACTTGAACCACCCTTTTTCTTTTTATATAACTAATATATAGTTTTATATAACTATAAAAACTCTTACGATCTGTTTTTATATTTTTTGCTAATTTACTTTCATAATCTATCTTCCCTTTCTTAATCTTTCTTTTTGTTATTTTTTGCTGTCTTTTAAAGTTTTCCCAATCCTCTATCCTCCCACTAGATTTGGCTACCTTATATGCCCTTGTTTTTAGTCGAATACTATCCTTAATTTCTTTACTTAGCCACGGATGGCTGTCTAGTAATACACCTAGTAGTGTAATGGCACCTCTATTATTTCTTAACTCTAACCAAATAGATTCTATTCTTGACCCCTCCAGACATCCTCTCTCCAGCACTGTAACATTCTCCTTAACCAATGCTGCCACCCCACCTCCTTTCTTTCCTTCCCTATCTTTCCTGAACAGCTTATAGGGCAGCACGGTGGCATAGTGGTTAGCACTGTTGCCTCACAGCGCCAGGGACCTGGGTTCGAATCCGGCCTCGGGCGACTGTCTGTGTGGAGTTTGCACATTCTCCCCGTGTTTGCGTGGGTTTACTCCGGGTGTTCCGGTTTCCTCCCACAGTCCAAAGGTGTGTGAGTTAGGTTGATTGGCTATGATAAATTGACCCTTAGTGTTAGGGGGATTAAATACGTGGGGTTACAGGGATATGTGTTGGTGTAGGGGTTACAGGGATCGGGTGGGATATGTGTCGGTGCAGGCTCGATGGGCCGAAATGGCCTCTATCTGCACCGTGGTGATTCTGTGATATCTAGGAATATTTAAAACTCAATCCTGCCCTTTTTTGAGCCAGGCCTCTGTTATTGCCACGACATCATATTCCCATGTGGCTATTTGCACCTGCAGCTTGTCAACCTTATTTACCACACTGCATTTACACACATGCACTGTAAACCTATCTTGGACCTTGTATTCTCTCTTAGTAAGGTATTAGGTGGGGTCAGACTATTTCTTACTCTAGTGCTATCTATCTCTCCCCATCCAAGGTAGGGACTCCTGCACTACCTGCCTGGTGCTCCTTGTCTGTCTGACGGTCACCCATTCCCTCTCTACCTGCACACTCTTGCACTGTGGGGTGACCAACTCCTGAAATGTGCTATCCACGTAGCTCTTAGCCTCACGGATGCACCGCAGTGACTCCAGCTGCTGCTCAAGCTCCGAAACCCGGAGCTCGAGCTCCTCCCAGCTGACGACACTTCCTGCACACATAGTTGTCCAGGACATGGGAAGCATCCTGGATTTCCCATATGACACAGGATGTGCATTCCACAGGACTGAGGTGCTCTGCCATGCCTCTATTTAGATGACTATTAACTAACTTACAGAAATAAACTTAAGACGGAGAATCTTAAAAGTTGAGCCTACCTTTAACTCCGGCCGCTTCTCTCGCTCTCTTAGTTAAAGCCTTTATTCACACGATTATTTATAGTTCTATTAATTAATTTACCTGGTTAAATTAGAGAATAAAATGCTAATACTCACCCAACAATCACCTACATGCTGTCCTGTGACGTCACTCCTAGATTTTGCTGGTCTTTTGGAATTCACCGGATTTGTATCTGCCTCCTCCGCTGCTGCTGCCGACTCCTCGCAGGTCTGCGTGATTGCAAAGAGAGCGGGTCCCAGGTTGGCAGCAGCCACAATTGTTTTTGTGGACTGGAGCCAAAAGAAATAATTCAACGCTTATCTTTGGCAGACCTCTTCGGTTCCATAGCCCATGGACCTGGTTGCATGATCCAATCTGTTCTGACTCAAAATGTCAATCGGAGACCTATTTACTTCATAGGCCCCTTTATTTAATTTGGAGATCAGGGTACTATCACCTGAAACAGACAGGTGTATTGGCTACCTGGCAGTAGGCCCCTTTCAAAATGGAGACGGGTGCATCAACTGTGTTAACTGGACAGTAAGGCTACCGACTCCATTTTGAGGCCATTATCGCCCCATTAACAGCAAGCGAAGGCAGTAAAAATTGATACATTTTAGGCTTATACCCATGGGTTAACCCACCCAGGAAGTGCCAAATCTTATGCCATCAGTTGAAGATGCTGAGTGGAGGTTTGGCACATTGCCACAGGTAGGGAAGGAGGAACAATCAGCAGGGTTACCACAACTTAACTGGACCAGCCGAATAAATACTGTGGCTACAAAAGCAGATCAGAGGTTGGGTATTCTGTGGCAAATGTCTGACCTCCTGACTTCCCCAAAGCCTTTCCACTATCTACAAGGCACAAGTCAGGAGTGTGATGGACTACTCCTCACATACCTGGATGAGTACAGCTCCAACAACACTCAAGAAGCTCAACACCATTCAGGACAAAGCAGCCCGCTTAATTGTCACCTCATCCACCACCTTAAACATTTGCTCCCTCCACCACTGGCGTATCATGGCTGCAGTGTGTACCATCTACAAGATACACTGCAGCAACTCACCAAGACTTCTTCGACTGCACCTCCGCGACCTTTACCACCTAGAAGGACAAGGACAACAGGTGCATGGGAACACCACCCCCTCCAAGTCACACACCATCCTGACTTGGAATTATATTGCCGTTCCTCCATCGTCGCTGGGTCAAAATCCTGCAACTCGCTCCATAACAGCACTGTGGGAGTACCTTCTCCACACGGATTGTAGCGGCTCACCACCACATTCTCGAGGGCAATTGGGGATGGGCAATGAATTCTGCCAATTATAGAAACCTGCTGATTTTTCATTTCCATGTTTTATGCCTGGGCAGCAAGTTGATAGGATCAGGAGCTGGTCATTCAGCTCCTCAAGCATGTTCTGCTATTCAGTTCATTCACGGCTAATGTGTACTTCTACTTCATCATTAGTTGCCTTTTCCTTCATATCCATTGAGAGACTTCCCTAATAAGATTCAATCGATCTCGGGCTTGAAAAATTCAATTGACCCAGCATCCACTGCCTTTTTGGGTAGAGACCTCAATTTCCACTACCGTTTGTATGAAAGACTGCTTCCTGATTTCAGTCCAGAATAGCCTAGTTGAAATTTAAGATTATGCCTCCTTGTTCTGGATTCTTCCACCAGAGGGAATAGTTTCTCTATCTACCCTATCTCGACCTCCTCCTGAGATCCCCATCATCGCAGAAGCCAGTCTTCAGCCAATTCGATTCACTCCATGTGATATCAAGAAACGGCTGAGTGCACTGGATACAGCAAAGGCTATGGGCTCGGGCAACATCCCGGCTGTCGTGATGAAGACTTGTGCTCCAGAACTAGCCGCACCTCTAGCCAAGCTGTTCCAATACAGCTACAACACTGGCATCTATAGCTACGAGACATGGACCATGTACAGCAGGCACCTCAAAGCACTGGAGAGGTACCACCAAAGCTGCCTCCGCAAGATCCTGCGAATCCATTGGCAGGATAGGCGCACCAACGCCAGTGTTCTTGCTCAGGCCAACATCCCCAGCATCGGAGCTTTAACCACACTCGATCAGCTCTGATGGACGGGTCACATTGTCCGCATGCCCGATATGAGACTCCCAAAACTAGCGCTCTACTCGGAGCTCCGGCACGGCAAGAGAGCCCCAGGTGGGCAGAGAAAACGCTTCAAGGACACTCTCCAAGCCTCCTTGAAAAAGTGTAACATCCCCACCGACACCTGGGAATCCCTGGCCCAAGACTGCACAAAGTGGAGAAGCATCTGGGAAGGCGCCGAACACCTCGAGTCTTTTCTCCGGGAGAAAGCGGAAGCCAAGCGCAAGGAGCACATGTCAACCCAAGCACCCCACCCACCCGCCCCTTCAACCACCATCTGCCCCACCTGTGACAGAGACTGTAGGTCCCGCATTGGACTTATCGGTCACCTGCGATCTCATTTTTACTGTGGAAGCAAGTCATCCTCGGTTCCGAGGGACTGCCTAAGAAGAAGACAACACTGGCATCTACCAGACAATGTGGAAAACTGCCCAGGTATGTCCTGTCCACAAAAAGCAGGCCAAATCCAACCCGGCCAATTGCCGCCCCATCAGTCTACTCTCAATCATCAGCAAAGTGAGGGAAGGTGTCATCGACCGTGCTATCAAGCAGCATTTACTCACCAATAACCTGCTCACTGATGCTCAGTTTGGGTTCTGCCAGGACAACTCAGCTTCAGACCTCATTACAGCTTTGGTTCAAACTTGGACAAAGGCGCTGAATTTCCAGAGGTGAAGTGAGAATGACTGCTATTGACGTCTAGGCAGCATTTGACCGAGTGTGGCATCAAGGAGCCCTCGTCAAATTGAATTCAATGGGAATCAGGGAAACGCTCCACTGGCTGGAGTCATAGCTAGCATAAAGGATGATGGTTGTGGTTGTTGGAGGCCAATCCTCTCAGCCCCAGGATATCGCTGCAGGAGTTCCTCAGGGCAGTGTCCCAGGCCCAACCAAATTCAGCTGCTTCATCAATGACTTTCCCTCCATCATAAAGTCAGAAGTGAGGATGTTCGCTAATGATTGCACAGTGTTCAGTTCCATTCGCAACTCCTCAGATAATGAAGCAGTCCTTGCCTCCATGCAGCATGACCTAGATGACATTCAGGCTTGGGCTGAGAGTGGCAGGTAACATTCATGCCACACAAGTGCCGGGCAATGACTATCTCCAACAAGAGAGCGTGTCTAACCACTGTCCCTTGACATTCAATGGCATTACCATTGCCAAATCCCCTACCATCAACAGAAACTTAACTTGACCAGGCACATAAATACTGTGGCTACAAGAGGAGGTCAGAGGCTAGGTATTCATTGGCGAGTGACTCTCACCTCCTGACTCCCCAAAGCCTTTCCACCATCTGCAAGGCACATGTCAGGTGTGTGATGAAATACTCTCGACTTACCAGGATGGGTGCAGCTCCAACAACACTCAAAGCTCGACACAATCCAGGACAAGCCGCTCACTTGATTGGCACTCCATCCACCACCTTAAACATTCACTCCCTCCACCACCGGCGTAATGTGGCTGCAGTGTGTGCCATCTACAAGATGCACTGCAGCAACTCGCCAAGGCTTCTTCGGCAGCACCTCCCAAACCCACAACCTCTTTCCCCTAGAAGGACAAGGGGAGCAGGTGCATGGGAACACCATCACCTCAATTTCTTCTCCAAGTCTCACACCATCCTGACTTAGAAATATATGGCCGTTCCTTCATTGTCGCTGGGTCAAAATCCTGGAACTTGCTCCCTAACAACAACACTGTGGGAGTACCTTCACCACATGGACTGCAGCGGTTCAAGAAGGCGGCTCACCACCACCTTCTCGAGGGCAATTAAGGATGGGCATTCTCCCATGAGCGAATATATAAAAAAAGCAGTTTATAATTTTAAACATCTTGATTAGATTAGCCCTCAATCTTCTAAACTCCAGGGAATGAAAAACAAACGTATGCAACCTGTCCTCTTAATTTAAGCCTTGGTACCATTTTGGTGAATCTGCACTGTACCCCCTCCAAGGTCAAGAATGCACTACTCCAGATAGGATTTGACTAAGTTGCAACTGAAATATAACTTCTTGGCCTTTATATGAAGGGGGCTGGAATATAAAAGCGAAGATTCCATAAGCTCCTTTTGATTACTCATTGTACCTGTGCTCTAGCTTTTTGTGATTTTGTGTATGGGAAGACCTAAATCATTTTGCTCCTCTACAGCTCTCCGTATCTCACCATTAAGAAAATATTCTTCTTTGTCTTTCTTGGACCCAAAATAGATGACCTCGCACTGCCCTACATTGAACTCCATCTGCCCACTCACTTAGTGTGTCTGTGTCCCTTTGTGACTTCCTGCTCCCATCTACACAACTTACTCTGCCCCTAATTTAGTGTCAACTTTTCTCACTTTCTCTTTTTATTTTTTCCCTTTTTTGATGTAGTTCAGCTATGTATATGTGAAAAGCTCTGTACTGAAACTCTGCTGACTAATCTCGCTTGGAGTGTATCTGACACATTTCATCTAGTTCATGTAGAATCAAAGGTAAAATAATCCTGCACTATATGTTAGATGTAAACATTTAGATTTATTTGCCTTGTCAATGCATTAATACAGCAGATGTAGTGATTTGAGGGAGCCACTAGATAGCACCAAACTTATTTGAAGTTGATGGTTTTAACAGCGGAACATCTTATTTCTGGAGAAGTGATTGCAGGATGGGAATAATTGAACGCAAGGAAGGCTGTAGACATGGGGCTAAAAACTGAGTAGCATTGGGGTGCTAACTTCGCCGGGGCGACCCCACGCCAGAATTTGAGTGGTTGCGCCCCAAGAGGGAAGTGGGGTGCTACTCTAAGCGCCCCACATCCCTCATTGGGCGCTGCGAGTCAATATCGCGGCGCTACGTGTCACAGCGCCATGGTATTGCAGGCCTTCCTCCCCTTAAAGGGGAGGGGCCTTGTGCAGCGTGACCCGGGGATCGGGAGTGCCGCCCGAAGTGGGGGGGGGGGGTGGGGGTGTGGTGTTCAGGAGGCCGGGGATGGGGGTGCTGGCAGGTGCTGGCAGGCAGCCAGCAACAAAAAATAGCCACCCCGCACCTCGCCTTTAAATAGCACCTTCCCGGCCGCAGGTAGGCCCCCCTGACCCCGTCGTTCATAGCGTCCGGCGGTAAGTCGGGGCGCTCCCCAAGATCGCGGCTGGGGTGCGAGCAGGGCACTGCGCACGGCAATGACTGCAGCGCCGCAGGGCACTACTGGTTAGCGCTGCCACTAACCTCCCGCTGAATTTCGCGGGAGGCGTGGGCGGTGCTGCGCCCGGGCGCTAGTTGCTTTGCGCCCTCTTAGGGCGCTAACGGGAGGCGCAAAGCAACCCAATTTTTCCCCCTTGGAGTATTCTGTACATTTCTACTCTCCATACTACAAAAAGGATATTGCAGTACAGGGGAAAGCACAGAAAAGATTTACAAGGATGTTAACAGAAATGAGTGGGTGCAACTACCAGGAAAGGCTAAGTAGGCCGGGGCTTTCTTCTCCAGAAAGAGAAGATGTGATGGAGGCTTTTTTAAATTATGAAGGGGTTCGATAGGGTGGATTTGGAGAAACGAGTCCAGAACCAGGGAATCAAATGTATTAAACAGATGCATCTACAAATGAGTTAAGGGAATCAAATATATTAGAGATGTATCTACAAAAGAACTGAGTTCATTTATCTTTCTCCGAGTGCTTGGTTTCTTATTGCAATATAAATCATGGCTGTGATTAGTGAACTGAGCCCAGAACTAGGAGAAATGGTGTCTCTCTTCCACAACAATTTAGCTCTCAAAGACTGAACCAATGATTAACTGTAGCATTCAGACAACCTCATACTATAATCTAATCCAAATGATCATCGCTGATGTATCTGTTTTATTATTCAAACCTGGCTGCACTGCCAAATTTCATCTCCTGACAACACATTTTGTTTGTGTAAAATGGCTTTTCACAGAATCACAGAAACCCCACAGTGCAGATAGAGGCCATTTCAGCCCATCGAGCCTGCACCGACACATATCCCACCCAATCCCCGTAACCCCTACACCAACACATATCCCACCCTATCCCCGTAACCCCACGTATTTAATCCCCCTAACACTAAGGGTCAATTTATCATAGCCAATCAAGCTAACCCGCACATCTTTGGACTGTGGGAGGAAACCGGAGCACCCGGAGGAAACCCACGCAAACACGGGGAGAATGTGCAAACTCCACACAGACAGTCGCTTTTGTGCAGCATTTATGGTTGCTGCACCAAGGTTATGATGAATTTGAATGTGAAATCGGGAACTGTAGTCCCGCATGCACTATAATACTCTTGGTTTCTCCAATGCTGCAATATTTCAATCACTTAAGACATTTCCTTTTCTAAGCATTTTAATTCCATGGGATCTAATGGGAAGATGAGCTCAACAGTGACGAAGGAAAATGGGTGTCTTCAATTTAACGTTTTTGGATAAGCACAGTACATTTAATAACAGGTACATGGGCCCCCATATTCCATCTCAAAATGCACTGAAATCCTCTCTGTTAACCTGCCTGAGAGAATTTATTGCAGAAGTTGTGTAGTTGCCTGCCATGCCTTTTACACCTGTAGGTGGTGCTGTGATAGGATTTCTAGAGAAAAGTTCAGACTTTCCTGATCGTTGTACCCTCTCAGTTCTGATATCACTCTCTCCAGTGCTTCTATTGTATATCCTTTTTGTAATATGGAGACCAGAACTATGCACGGTAACCAAGGTTTGTAATGATCAATAACGTCATTCTGGAGTGGTACACTAGATGGAGCCATAGAGCTGTATTGCTGTGTATATAGTTGTATGTGTTTAAGACTACACTACCCACGATGCACTAGGCTACCCAGAAGGCAGTAGTCAAGCTGGCTGCCTGCACACACAAGTACACATGCGGAATCTCTACAGATGCTGTACCTAGAGAACGTGTACTGAATAAATGACTAGCTAGAAGCTAGCTGTGTTCATAATAATGTCTAGTTATTAATGAACATAACAAGGTTCTATCTCGTTGCTGGGAAAATTGGCATTCTGCTGCATACAGTGCGGATTCCATTTATAAAAAAAAAAATCTTAAAATGACGGAGCTGGGAACCCATCCGTACAGCTGATTGTACATCTATAACGTGTCAGCAAAATGCCATGAATATGTAATTATTGGATTTTGTTTTATTACAGTTGTCCACTTCCTTTTATCCAACTATTAGTTGCTGCCAAAAATGAGCTCACTGTCTGGACAAGCGCTGAAAGAGTACCACATTGTTAACTGAACTTGGCAAGTGATGTTGGACTTTGTTCTTTAACAATCGGTATAAAGGAAGCATTGTGCATGACTCTGTGCAACACAAAATGCTGAAATATTAATTGCTGCAACTTTGTACTTCTTGCAGTCTTCTGTCACAACTGTGTGACATACTATTTTATATTTTGCTTTCTGTAGCACCCATTTTACAAAAGTAGGGAAGAGAATATTACTGAATTTAGTTCCGTCCTGAGATCTAATGCTGGTTATGTTTTGTTCAGTAACCTGTTAATCTGTGCCTGTCCTAGATACCTTTTTTAAAGTGCTCAGTGCTGAAAATGAATGCCAAATAATGGTAGAATAAAGGCAAGTAACTGCATGGTTGCAGAAATAAATTAAGAATGCTTTTGAGGGTTGATGGCTTAAACGCTCTGTCACCAAAGGAGGCTAGAATCAGAAGGGTGGAGGGTGCACGTAAAGCTGGAGGAGGGTAGAGAGGTCGGCATGGCCGCAGACGGATTGGTAAAATGGCTGAGGACTTTGAATTTGGTGCATTTGGGTAATGGGTAGTCAGTGAAGGGTGGTGAGCAAAGGGATGCTTGGGGGAGCGGACCTTGGTGTAGGAATGGAGGTGGAGTTGTGGATGAGTATGTGAAGTGAAACTTGGAAGCAGCAAGGAGATTCTTCAAGTTGAGCCTGGGGATGACCAAAGGTATGGACGAGGGTTTCAGCAACGGTGGGGGTGAAGATGAATGATACTGCAGAGGTGGAAATATGTGCCCTTCCTAAAGAGTAGGATATGGATTTTAAAGTTCAGTTGTGTCAAACAGGACACTGAGGTTGTGCAGTGTTTGGTATCGAGCAGTAAATTCAATTTCTGGAGTGGGGGGTGAAGAAATTGCTTTTTATCGTCCACTGCCTTATGCAGGTACCTGATGAGACATTTTCTGACCTTTGACGTGCAGTGTAACATCAGTCTATTCTCAATCATCAGCAAAGTGATGGAAGGTGTCATCGACAGTGCTATCAAGCGGCACTTACTCGCCAATAACCTGCTCACTGATGCCCAGTTTGGGTTCCGCTAGGACCACTCTGCTCCTGACCTCATTACATCCTTGGTCCAAACATGGACAAAGGAGCTGAATTCCAGAGGTGAGGTGAGAGTGACTGCCCTTGACATCAAGTCAGCATTTGACCGAGTGTGGCATCAAGGAGCCCTAGTAAAACTGAAGTCAGTGGGAATCTGGGGGGGAAACGTTCCACTGGCTGGAGTCATATCTAGCATAAAGGAAGAAGGTTGTGGTGGTTGAAGGTCAATCATCACAGCCCCAGGACATCACTGCAGGAGTTCCTCAGGGCAGAGTCCTAGGCCCAACCATCTTCAGCTGCTTCATCAATGACCTTCCCTTCATCATAAAGTCAGAAATGGGGATGTTCGCTATGACTGCAGTGTTCACCATTCACAACTCCTCAGATAATGAAGCAGTCCATGCCCACAATGCAGGATTGGGTTGATAAGTGGCAGGTAACCTTCACGCCACACAAGTGCCAGGCATGACTATCTCCAACAAGCGAGAGTCCAACCTCTGCCCCTTGACATTCAACGGCATTACCATCGCCGAATCCCCTACCATCAACATCTTGGGGGTCACCATTGACCAGAAACTTAACTGGACCAGCCACATAAATACAGTAGTTACAAGAGCAGGTCAGAGGCTAGGTATTCTGTGGCGAGTGCCTCACCACCTGAATCCCCAAAGCCTTTCCACCATCTACAAGGCACAAGTAAGGAGTGAGATGGAATACTCTCCACTTGCTTGGATGAGTGCAGCTCCAACAACACGCGAAGCTCGACACCATCCAAGACAAAGCAGCCCGCTTGACTGGTACCCCATCCACCACTTAAAACATTCACTCCCTCCACCACCGGCGTACCGTGGCTGCAGTGTGTACCATCTACAAGATGCACTGCATCAACTCGCCAAGGCTTCTTCGGCAGCCCCTCCCAAACCCGTGACCTCTTCCACCTAGAAGGACATGGGCAGCAGACGCATGGGAACACCACCTCCAAGTTCCCCACAAATTCACATACCATCCTGACTTAGAAATATATCGGCGATCCTTCATCGTCGCTGGGTCGAAATCCTGGAACTCCCTCCCTAACAGCACTGCGGGAGTACCTTCATCACACGGACTGCAGCAGTTCAAGTAGACAGCTCACCACCACCTTTATCAAGGGCAATTGGGGATGGGCAATAAATGCTGGCTTGCCAGCGATGTCCACATCCCATAAACAAAGTTTATAAAAAAAAAAATAAAAAAAAAATTGCATGTGTAAAATATGTTCCTAATTTTAATCTTTTTAGCTTCAAACCAAAACTGAATTATGACACTTGCCATTAGCAATAAAATCTTTGAGTCAGTAAACCTGGTCCAGTGTTGGTGTTTTTTACTAGTCTGAAAGATTAATTTTTATAAAGCTAAGCTTAATAGATTTTACACTTGGAGGCACTTGCAGTGGGGGAAAAAGTGTTGGGGGAGCAGGCAGTGGAGGGAAGAGTTGCATGTTACTTAAGTCATAATCGTACCATGTGATATGCTTTTGATGGGATTTATTTTATTTTCTATGCCAACAAATGGGGGTGATCTGCCAATCAACTTTTCATGAAGGAAGCGCCCCTTTAAGAATTTGGAAGTTTTTGTACTTTTCACTGAGATTTGCGTGACTGTACTTATCTTCTCACCACATCTTATTCGGACTCATTTTTGAAAGAGAGCCGAACCTTTCTCTCCAACTCCTGAGGAAATTCTTTGAATGTTGTGCATGCTATTTTGGCACCTGGTTGTAGATGTCTGCACTCGTACAAACTTTGTTCATTGTTTTCTTGAGAGCTGGATTTTAGTGATGAAGGTATTTTGTTTTGTCATTTAGTCTTCCCTCCAGTGGCTATGATATAATGTTTAAATAGCATAATTTAGTACCAATATTGTTAAATAAATTGTGGATCAAGTGGCCAAATGTGTTAATCAGATGTGATTACTGAAGTGATCAAAACTGCCCTGTAAGTTATAGGAAGCATGAAGGGGTTTAAGATGATTTAAGGATTTGATTGGGTAGATAGACAGGAACTATTTCCTCTCTGGTGGGGTAATCCAGGACAAGAGGGAATGACCTTAAAATTAGAGCTGGGCCATTCAGGGGCCATGTCAGGAAGCATTTCTTCACACAAAAGGTTGTGGAAATCTGGAAAACTCTTTCCCTGAAAAGGCTGTTGAGACTTGATCAGTTGAAAATTTCAAAATTGAGATTGATAGATTTTTGTTAGGCAAGGGTAGCAAAGATTACAAAGCAATGTGGGTAGATAGAGTTAAGATACAGATCAGCCATGACCTAATTGAATGGCAGAACAGGCTTGAGGGTCTGAATGGCCTACTGTTTGTTCTATTCCTATGATAGACAAACAGGAAAAAAGTTAAAGGTATTATGTCCGTGTATAATTGAGACACGGACTGCAGGAGTTGATTATAACAAGTCTTTACTGAATGGAGACAACCTGGAAACTGAAACTACAGAAGCCTGCTAGGGCCTTTTATACAGGGGTGGGTACTGCAGTCTGAGACCAGTTATTCCTTTAAAGGTACATACACAACAATTCCTCCCCTTTTAGATAAACAGTACATAACATTCATTTAACAACTAAATAATAACTAATTACAATTACGGTTGCTAGATACATTGGTTGAAGTTAAGCAATTATAAGTTCAGTCTTTGAGGAGGCTTCCTGATTCAGTCTGGATAACGCCTCTTTGGGATATCAGGTTCTTCTGGCAAGGTTGCGTCGGGATCAATGTCATTGTTTGGTTCGTCTGCTTCCAATATCACCGATTCTGCGGTAGATGCAATTGGTACTTTGGTTTCATCGCCAGGTGTATCAGATCGTGGTGTGGAGTTGACCGTTTTCCAGTGACTCTAGAATCTGGTCAGCATGGTGCCTTACAATGCTCTCCCCAACGTCCACGGTATACATTAGAGGTCCTTGCCGTGTACAGATCGTTCCTGGCTGCCATTTCTCTGTGCGGTAGTCCCGGGCCAAAACTGGTTGACCTATCTTAAAACTCCTGGTTGGCCTTTCATTCATATTCTGAAACTGCCTGTTCTCCACATCTCTTCTGACATTTGGCTTAACCAAATCCAAGCGGCATCGTAGTCTTCGATTGAAGAACATCATGGCTGGAGTTTGGTTGGTAACCGCATGTGTCGCATTCCGGTAGGCAAACAAGTTATCCACCTTGTGTTGTAGGGGTATATCTTCATTACACATTGCCTTGATAGCCTTCTTGAATGTTTGAACAAACCTCTCGGCCAATCCATTAGTGGCTGGATGAGATGGGATGGATGTGTAATGCTTAACACCATTGTTCTTTAAGAACCTCTGGAACTCTTCAGACACAAACTGTGGTCCATTGTCAGAGCAAATCTGTTCAGGCAGCCCATTCCTGGCGATATGGTTCGTAAGACTGTGATAGTTTTTTCTGTGGTGGTTGAGGACATTTTTATTACCTCTGGCCACTTTGTGCATCCACCGCAATTAAAAACATCGAGTCCATAAATGGACCAGCAAAATCAATGTGCACCCTTTGCCATGGAGATGAGGACCACTCCCATGGATGTAGAGGGGCTTGTGGTGGGGCGTTTTGGACCTTCTGGCATCCTGTACAGCTCTTGGTCATCTCTTCGATTTCTCTATCGATTCCCGGCCACCACACAAATGCTCTGGCTAAGTTCTTCATTTTTACCCCTCCCAGATGACCCTCATGAAGCTCCTTGAGTACTCTATTCTTCAATTTGGGTGGAATTACTACTCTGGATCCACACATCAAGGTTCCTCTGCACACTGACAGCTGTTCTCTTCTCGGCGAGAATGCTGGCAGCAGTGGTTTGCCATGTGCTAGCCATCCCTTCACCATTAAATCATAGACCCAGGAGAGTGTCGGGTCATTTCGTGTTTCCTTTTCTATGTTTGCATTCGTCACAGGGAGACATTCGACTATAGTCGAGTGGAATAACTCCACTGGATCCACTGCCAGTTCTTCCACCGTCTGCAACGGTAGGCGCGACAATCCATCAGCATTCCCATGCTGTTTAGTTCCTTTGTACTCGATGTCATATTGGTGTGCCCCTAGGAAAAGGACCACCTCTGTAGCCGTTGTGCCGTCATTATCGGTACGCCCTTCTGAAGGTTGAAAATGGAGACGAGAGGTTGATGATCAGTTAGTAGAGTAAATTTCTGACCATGCAGGTAGTGATTGAACTTCTTCACCCCCCACACCAGGCTGAGGGCCTCTGTCAATCTGGGCGTAGTTATGCTCGGCTGAAGTTAACGAGCGTGACGCAAAAGCTATCGGCCTCTCTGAACCATCAAGGAATTTATGTGACAGTACCGCCCCAACGCCGTAGGGAGACGCATCACACGCCAGTCTTATCGGTAGTGATGGGTTGTAGTGAGCCAATACTTCTAGAAGTGATTAGGTCCTTACTCTTCTGAAAGGCCCGCTTACATTCATCGCTCCATTTCCATGCTACTCCCGTTCGTAGTAGGGCGTTCAGTGGATGCAGAATTGTGGACAAATTCGGCAAAAACTTATGGTAGTAATTCACCAATCCGAGGAATGACCTCAGTTGCGACACATTTTCAGGCGCTGGAGCCTTAACTACCGCTTCAATTTTGTCAGGGGACTTCTGCAACCCCTCTTCATCAATCACGTGGCCACAATATGATATCTGTTTCTTAAAAAACTCGCACTTGGGGCGATTGGCTCGTAGCCCATGTTCACGTAGTCTAGTGAGCACCTGCTCTAGGTTGGCAAGGTGTTCACTGTCATCTTTACCTGTCACTAGGATGTCGTCCAAGTAACACTGAGTCCCCGGAATCCCTTGCAGGACTTGTTCCATTGCTTTTTGCCATATCGCCGGAGCTGATGCTACTCCGAATACCAGTCGATTATACTGGTAAAGACCTTTTGTGAGTGTTTATCGTGAGATACTTCCTAGAGGATTCTTCAACCTCCATCTGCAAATATGCTTATGCTAGGTCAATTTTTGTAAAACGCTTCCCTCCAGATCGTGAGGCGAAGATATCTTCTATCCTTGGAAGAGGATACTGTACTGTGTGAAGGACTGGGTTCACCGTCACCTTGAAGTCCCCACAGATGCGAACCTTCCTTGGCTCCTCAGACTTATTGTTTAACGTTTTCTTCATGACCGGAACGATGGGTGTCGCCCACTCGCTCCAGTCTACCTTAGATAACATGCCTAGATTCTCCAGCTCTGCTTCGACGGCTGGGCGAATTGCATATGGTACCGGTCTTGCTTTGGAAAAACTTGGGAATTGCATTCTCCTGTATTTTTATCGAGGGCGGTTACGCCTTTAAAGAGTGCCCAGTTCTTGTTGAAATACCTCTTTGGCGTCAGCTAAGATTGTTGACAATCGTCCAGGAGTGACGTCGTCATCCTTTTTATCAGCCACCGTCAGTGCCTGAATGGAGTGCCAGTCTAAACTTATCTTTCTGATCCATTCACGTCCCAATAACGGTGGTCCACCATCTTGCAGAATGTAGAGATACAATTTCCTATTTTCTTGCCGTTGTATTCGACAGGCACCCTTATTTTTCCTCTGGGGTATACTTTTTGCCCCGTATATGTCCTCAAGACAATGGATGTCTCTCAAGGGTATGTGTGAGAATAGCCGCTCGTAGCCTCGTCAATTCATGACGGTTAGAGCTGATCCTGTATCCAATTCCATTTTGACTTGGGACCCTGCTATCGTGAGGGGGACCCAAATGGTTCGGTGATCCTCTTTTGCGATTACGTTGTGAAGTTTGAGACAGCTTAGTCTCTTGTTCCCGGATTCACTGTCGCTCATCTGGTCTTCGGAACTACTGTCCGTCATCTTTTGTACTTTCCTGTACGGTTCCTTAGTAGCCTTTTTGTTGTCGTTGGTCTTCTTCCCAGACCTGCAAACTCGTGCAATGTGTCCCATCTTTCCGCATTGCCTGCATATTTTGTCCTTGGACCAGCAGTCCTTCTGGTCATGGTTTGTTCTGCCGCAGCGATAACATTTTGCAAATCCCCGTGTCATTTCGTGGGTGCCGTATTCCTGTGGCTTTTGTTGTATTTCCGCAGCTCCCCTTGCTGCTGCTTCGTACGATACTGCCACGCTGAAAGCCTTATCTAGCGTCAGCTCTTTCTCTCTGAGAGTAACCTCTTCTGGGTTCCTTCACTCAGGAGTCCACAGACAAATTTGTCCCGTAAGGTATCTGCCAGTCCTGCTCCGAACTGGCGCTGCTTTGATAGCTTGCGTAGTTCCGTAAGGTAATCAGCATTGCTCTCATTTTTATGCTGATTTCTCCTGTGGAATTTAAATCTTTCTGCTATCAGCAGCGGTGTAGGATTTAGGTGTTCCTGTAGGATAGCAACAATTTCGTTAAAACTCTTCGCCTTCGGTTTGGCTGGAGTGATCAGGTCCCGCAATAGGCCGTACGTTCTTGCGCCCATTAAATTTAGCAATACCGATGCCTTTTTCTCATCGGTTATTTCGTTTGCCTCGCAATATACCTCGACTCTTTCCACATACGTGGTCCAGTCTTCTATTGCATTATCGAAGGCAGTGATATCGCCAGTCTTTGGCATCTTGAAAATCTAAGATGGCGCCTCCCATCGGGGACGAAGGCAAAGCGCGGATCAAAATGGCGCCTCCCGCGCTTTTCCTTCTTCCCCGCCGAGTTAAGATGGCGCCTCCCGCGCTTTCCCGCTGCTGCCAACGCCGCTCTCCACAGTATTTTTATTTTTCTATCGCGCTTCAATATTTGCTCCGTTAATTGAAGAACCGTTCCTGTCGTGGAGCGGACCCTCTGGGACACTTCCCTCCCTCTTCTTAGGTCCGAACGCTGCCCGGCTGCGAAGCACCGGCCGCGCCCTGTGTGCTCCACCCTCTCTGCTTCCCGACTCGCTGCCCGGCCCCGTTGCAGAGCCACCCGATCAAGCTCTAGCCCGCCGCAGCCCAGGAAGGATCAGTGCACTACCTGCCACCAGCCCGATTAGCTGGGAAACCACACTGGAGACCAAGCCTGGCTCTCGACAGTCTCTCCTGCACTTTTCAATTCGATGATTTGGAGGGCGGTTGCCCACGGTCGACGCCCGTTTCTCGAGTTTCTTTGGATTATTTTTTTTTTCTTTCTTCTGGCTTTGACCTTCACTAACGTCGTCTGAGGTGCTGCCGAGTTGCAGGTAAGTTCGTTTCTTACTCGTCGCCAGTATTATGTCCGTGTATAATTGAGACACGGACTGCAGGAGTTGATTATAACAAGTCTTTACTGAATGGAGACAACCTGGGAACTGAAACTACAGAAGCCTGCTAGGACCTTTTATACAGGGGTGGTCCCTGCCAGTACTGCAGTCTGAGACCAGTTATTCCCTTAAAGGCACATACACAACAAAAGGTTTTTGGTCAGATAGAATATAAATGATAAAACTTTATTGCAAATGCCTTTTGTATAGAATTGGGCTAGAATATCCCACCACATCCTGTGGCTTGATCCGGTTTTTCCCAGAGGGAGCATTCTTCCTCCTTCCACCTTCAATTTGTTTTCTGGCCTTCTGTTAGTTCTAAGTACCATATACTATTTCCTCCTCCTTTTATCTTATCCTTTTATATTCTCTTGTTTTAAGAGGATAGGCAGGTGACTTTCTTGTAACTGTTGCATGTTGCTCTCTTAATTCAGCTGTTTGGAGGATATCAAAGTTGGCAGAGATGACCCTATGCAGAAAGTACCTTGTCAGATTAGCTGAAATGATAGTTTTGCCCTGTGGAGAATTGCGAGGGCAAATTTGTCACTTCACACCATTTTGTATAATTTGTCAAAGCACCAGTATGCTGCAGCACAACACCGTCACCTTCTCCATCTTCGTATCAGCAGTATTCTATGTGTGAAGAGTTAATTGTTTAGTTTTTGATGAGTGAAATGTTGGGCTTCATTTTACACCCTCCCCTCCACCCTACCTGGTGCCACTGAGGAGCCTTTGAAACCATTTTCTTCCATTTGGAATGGGCTACTACAAGACAATTGGCTAGATTTTTGTAGAGTTGTGTATCCAAGTTTACAGATGACACGAAGTTAGGAGGCACAGTAAGTTGTGTGGATGGGAGCAGGAAGTTACAAAGGGTCATTGACAGATTAAGTGGGCAAAACTGTAACCAATGGAGTTCAATGTGGGGAAGTGTGAGGTCATCACTTTGAATCTGAGAAAGACAAATATTTTCTTCATGGTGCAAGAGTAGGAGCTGTGGGGGAGGAAAGGGATTTGCGTGTCCAGGTACTTGCTTCCCTAAAAGCTAGCGCACAGGTGCAAAATGTCTAGTGGATGTTGGCCTTTATCTCCAGGGGGCTCGAATACAAAAAAGTGTGGAAGTGATGCTTCCGTTGTACAGAGCTTTGCTCAGACCTATGGAGTACTGTGCTCAATTTTCAGCACTACACTTAAGGAACGATGTATTGACCTTGAAGGGGTATAGTGCAGATTCACCAGCATACCTGGGCTTCAAGTGTAGAATTAGGAGGACTTGGCTTGTATTCCCTGGAGTTTAGAAGGTTAAGGGAGGGTGGATCTACTCGATGTGTTTTAAGATGATAAAGGGATTCGATAGGGTAGATATAAAGAAACTATTTCCTCCAATGGGTGAATCCAGCAGAGGGCAAAATCTTAAAATTAGAACTAGGCCATTTAGAAGTAAAATGAGGAAGCACTTTTTCACACAAAGGGCAGTGGAAATCTGGAATTTATGTCCCCCCAAAAGGCTGTGGATGCTGGGTCAATGGAAATTGACTGATTTTTATTAGGTAAGGGTATCAAGGGGCAGGGATCAAAGGCGGGTTAATGGAGTTGAGGCACAGATCAGTCATGATCTAATTGAATGGCAGAACATGCTCGAGGGGCTGAATGGCCTAATTCTGTTCCTATTTTCAACTTGCAACTTGATACGCGGCATAAAGCTGGTGTATTGAAATCGGGAGGTTTCTAAACTGGTGGCCAGCTGTAATGCCAGTAATATACCTGAGGGCAAGTTGAAAATCTACTCCAGTGACTTGGCATTGGGTTACTTTTCATATTTTTCCAAATAGGTTCAGTGCCTAAAATTCGCAGTCCAGACACTTCGGGCTCGATTTTTGCCAGGCCCGAGGATGCGGGAATGGAGGCGTGTGGGGTGTTAAAATTGCAAAAGGTGGCGGGTGGGCCCGAATCCCCCTCCAAGCAATTTTCCCAAATGCGTGGTTTCTGATCCCATCTCCGTCCCGCCTCCAAGAGGCGGGATAGGCCCTTAACAACCACTGAATTGCCTCTATAATCCCATTTTGAGAGGCCTTTCTGATTTTTAACACTTTTCCGACGTGATGCATGCCTCCTCTGAAACACGACGGTGAAACCTGGCGGTAGCACAATTGGATTGCTGATTATCAGCTGCAGCTCCACCATTAAATAGGAGATTTGATCAGCCATCATTTGCAGGTGGCAGGACTTTGTTGTCTCCGGTCTGGGGGAACTTTTAGCAGGCATACTCAGCTGTGGAAGTTTGGAGCCTGACACCCATCTCCAGTGTGACCTCCTTGGAAACCCCTCTCACCACTTTGACTGAGCGCTTCCTCAACTGAGGCATATACCAGAAGCATGGGAACCATTTATTTTCTTTCCTCCTGGACATCAGATTCGGATGAAGACCAGCCGTGGCAGCAGCAGAACCATGAACAACAGCAGCAGCATCAACAGGAGTGCCAAGCTGCTGCTCACCCACCTGAAGGGGCCAGCGCGCGACCACATTGCTGCCCGGAATGCAAGGGACGCACTCATCTTGGCCAGATTTGCTTAGCCTGCACAATCAAACAATTTTGTCTTGCACCTTCTTATCAAACCATCGACAATGGCCAAGAACCTGCGGATTCCTAGCACTCTGACCACCATACTGAGATTTGCAAGTAATCCTAAGCCCTCAATGTGGAAGTCCCATTTGCGAAATGACACGCCACAACTGCAACAGTTGCCATCAGAATTTTTATTTACAATAACCAACTGATGGCTTTTCAACATTAAACATCACATTTCACCCAAGTGACTACCCTTGTGACTATTTGTGCAGTATCTTTCTCTTACACGTGCTCCTACATGGTGGTTCCCCCTTGGCATCAGCAGATGTGGAGGCCCCTTGCTCACTTTCTTGCTGCTCGTGTCTCGACACCTTTGGCGGGCATCCTCTGGGGTTGCAAACCTGTGCGGGCTCGGCAACAGTCTGCTGCTCCTGCGGCTCTGCAGGGGTTGAGACGCCGATCTCAGTTGAGTGGGGACTCTGACCGAGGACTTGGCAGTGGCATGGAAGTGTGAGCGCTTGTTCTCTGCCACCAACATCCCTTTCATGGGTCAGGTCCACCTCAGTGCTTGCAAGTGGCTTGAGAGCACCTTGCTGCACATCAGGGGGGCCATGGGGACCCATATCTGCACTGGCAGTCCTATTCAGAAGGACTTCCATGAAGGTCTGGTTTCTCTGTTCAATAGCCGACCATCGCTCCTCCAGAGATGTCAGTCTATTCTGAACGCTCACCATGTTTTCTACACTCTGGCGACTTAGCTCCTCCATGGCCATAGCCATCCTCTCGTCTACTCTAGCCATCCTTTCCACGGAGGTTGCCATCCTTTCCATGGTGCTGCGTTCATGCGCCAATGACTCCACAAAGGCTCTGCTCATGTTCGCGATGGACTCCTCCATTCGCTCCACACTCGCAGCGACCCTGGAGACAAAACCTGCCAGAGATGTTGTGGTAAACCACTGTTGTTCACTTGTTGTTGCTGTTGTTGTTGTCGTTCACTCTTGTTTCACTGTTATGTCTGACTATGCCTCAGCTGACTCCGCCCTTGGCTACCGAGTATAAGGACGGCCGCATGGCAGCTCCAGGCATTCGGTCGTCCACTAGAGGCATAGTCCTGATCTGTCTGAAGTGCAATTCAGTAGTTAATAAAAGCCTGTCATTCTGAACTCTGCTCAGCCTCTTATTAGAATTGATAGCGCATCAATTTTATTAACTACTTGGAAAAAAAAAAAAAGTAATAATAATAACGATGCTGCAGATACTTAAGATCAAGTGCCTGGAGCTCGACCCGCAAGAACCGGACTCGACTGCTAAGTTCTCGCACTGGCTGAACTGTTTTGAGTCCTTTCTGGCTGCATCCGGCGAGACCGTCGCCACCGACAAGCTCAGGGTGCTGAATTCTAAAGTAAACCACCGAGCTTTTGCCCTTATCCGGGACGCTACGAGCTACCAGGGGGCTATCGACATTTTGAAGGAGCAATACGCACGCCCGGTCAACTATGTTTACGCAAGACATCTCCTGGGGTCCCGCAAACAACAGCCCGGGGAACCCACAGAAGCATACATACGGGTGCTGAAGGAACTCGGCCGAGCCTGCGAATGCAAGCAAGTATCAGCCACGGAACATACGGAGGAGCTCATCCGTGACGCCCTCGTTGCGGGCCTCAGGTCCACTCACACACGGCAGCGACTGCTGGAAAGTAGCAAGCTCGACCTGAAGAAGGCGATTTCACTCACCCTTTCGTTGGACGTAGCCCACCGGAACATGGAGGCCTACTCCCCGGACCGCGCGGCCGCCTCATGGATGCCGCAGCCGCCGCCATCTTGGGACGCGGCGCCGCCACGGGCCCCGGCCTCAACTGCTGCAGCGATGTCCCGCCCGAGCCAGAAATGTTATTTCTGTGGCCAAACCAAACACCCCAGGGCGCGCTGCCCAGCGAAAAACGCTGTCTGCTCTGCCTGCGGTAAGAAGGGACACTACGCTGGCGTCTGCAGAAGTCAGAAGACCCCTACCTTCAGCGCCGCGTGCGATTCGTGGGAGCGGCCATCTTGCCTTCCTCCAGCCTCGTGGGGATCGGGATCGTCATGAGCGCCGCCATTTTGTCCTTCTCCGCCGCCATTTTGTCCGCCATTTTGCCAACGGGCCCCCGACTCACCCGCCTCACCGGGGTTCCACAGCGACGCTCCCGACTCCACAGCGGCCTCCATTATGCTGGATCAATCCAGACCCCATCAGCTAGCCAGGTCCACGATGGACATCCAGGTAAATGGCCGCGCCACAACTTGCCTTTTTGATTCCGGGAGCACGGAGAGCTTCATACACCCTGATACGGTACGGCATTATTCCCTCTCGGTCCGGCCAACGCGCCATCGGATCTCCATGGCCTCAAAATCTCACTCAGCAGACGTCGGCGGCTACTGCGTAGTGACCCTCTCGGTGAAGGGCTCCGTTTATAAAAATGTAAAGCTATTCGTCCTGCCACATCTCTGCGCTGCCGTTCTGCTGGGGTTGGACTTTCATTGTCACTTTAAGAGCGTCACCTTGACATACGGTGGACCTCTTCCCCCCCACTCACTGTCTGCAACCAGCAGTTTTTAAATTGCCCGCCGCGCCCCACCTGTAGTCTCTCCACCCTCAAAATCACCCCCCCCCCCGTTCGCCAACCTCACCCGCGACTGCAAGCCTATCGCCACAAAGAGCAGGCGATACAGCACCGGGGACAGATCCTTCATAAGATCTGAGGTGACGCGGCTCCTGAAAGAGGGGATTATTGAGGATAGTACCAGCCCCTGGCGAGCTCAGGTGGTAGTCGTTAAGACCGGCAACAAGCAGCGCCTGGTCATCGACTACAGCCAGACAATCAACAAGTACACCCAGTTGGACGCATACCCTCTCCCCCGCATAGCCGACATGGTTAATAAGATAGCGCAATATCGCGTTTTCTCGACCATTGACCTCAAGGCAGCATACCACCAAATCCCTATCCGCCCCGAGGACCGCCAGTACACAGCTTTCGAGGCAAACGGCCGTCTTTTTCACTTCCTCAGGGTTCCTTTCGGCGTCACCAACGGTGTCTCCGTCTTCCAGAGGGAGATGGACCGGATGGTCGACGAGAATGCGTTACAGGCCACATTTCCCTACCTGGACAACGTGACCATCTGCGGCCATGACCTGCAGGACCATGACGCCAATCTTGATAAGTTCCTTCGCACGGCCCAACTCCTAAACCTCACGTACAACAAGGAAAAGTGCATATTCCGCACAGCCCGCCTCGCTATCCTTGGTTGCGTGGTGGAACACTGAGTCATCGGCCCTGACCCTGACCGGATGCGCCCATTGATGGAACTTCCCCTGCCCCACTGTCTCAAGGCCCTCAAAAGGTGCCTGGGCTTCTTTTCCTATTACGCCCAGTGGGTCCCTCATTATGCGGACAAAGCCCGTCCACTTATCAAGTCCACCTCCTTCCCCCTGACGGCGGAGGCCCGCTCAGCCTTTCACCGTATAAAAGACGACATTGCCAAGGCCACCATGCACTCGGTAGATGAGTCCATCCCCTTCCAGGTGGAGAGCGATGCATCCGACTTTGCCCTGGCCGCTACCCTTAACCAGGCGGGAAGACCCGTGGCCTTTTTTTCACGAACCCTCCAGGGCTCCGAACTCAGACACTCCTCTGTGGAAAAAGAGGCCCAGGCCATTGTGGAGGCGGTGCGCCACTGGCGGCACTACCTGGCTGGAAAACGATTTACCCTGCTTACTGACCAACGTTCAGTCGCTTTCATGTTCAACAACAAGCAGAAGGGCAAAATCAAAAATGACAAGATTTTGAGGTGGAGAATTGAACTTTCCACCTACAATTACGACATCTTGTACCGGCCCGGGAAACTCAACGAACCCTCAGATGCTCTATCGCGAGGCACATGCGCCACCGCGCAGATCGATAGACTACGGGGCCTCCACAACGACCTCTGCCACCCGGGGGTCACCAGGTTCTTCCATTTCATTAAAGGCCGCAACCTGCCTTACTCCATCGAGGAGGTCAGGACCATGATCAGGAGCTGCCCAGTCTGTGCAGAGTGCAAGCCGCGCTTCTATACGCCTGACAGAGCAAACCTGATCAAGGCCACCCGCCCTTTTGAGCGCCTGAGTGTCGACTTTAAAGGGCTCCTCTGACCGTAATGTGTACTTCCTCAACATAGTTGATGAGTACTCCCGTTTCCCTTTCGCCATCCCCTGCCCGGACACGACCACCGCTACGGTCATTAAATGCCTACACAACCTCTTTGCTCTGTTCGGTTTTCCCAGCTATATTCATAGCGACCGGGGCTCGTTCTTCATGAGCGACGAACTCCGTCAGTACCTGCTCATGAGAGGTATTGCCTCAAGCCGGACCACCAGCTACAACCCCCGGGGGAACGGACAGGTTGAAAGAGAAAACGCGACGGTTTGGAAGGCGGCCCTCCTAGCCTTAAAATCTAGGGGCCTTCCGACCTCCCGTTGGCAGGATGTCCTACCTGATGCGCTCCACTCCATCCGGTCACTGCTGTGTACGGCCACCAACGCCATCCCCATGAGCGAATGTTCGCTTTTCCCCGGAGGTCCACATCCGGTACCTCACTACCACACTGGCTGACGTCCCCAGGGCCCGTCCTGCTGAGGAAGCATGTAAGGTCCCACAAAACGGC
The DNA here is from genome assembly GCF_052327205.1 of Somniosus microcephalus. Classification (NCBI taxonomy): domain Eukaryota; kingdom Metazoa; phylum Chordata; class Chondrichthyes; order Squaliformes; family Somniosidae; genus Somniosus; species Somniosus microcephalus. The sequence goes on from NC_140995.1 coordinate 90,191,501, forward strand.
TCCCCTGGTAGAGAAGGTTCACCTCCTCTATGCCAACCCCCAGTACGCCTACGTGGCATACTCGGACGGGCGGGAGGATACAGTCTCCATTAGAGATCTGGCACCCTCGGGGTCCACTGACCCGTCACCATTGCCCTCCACCACGACCCCCTTCGACACGGCCCAAAATTCAGTAGACCAAATTCTCACTCCTATCCATTCCACCCCAGTAGACGGCATGCCGCAACCCCAGGACCAGCCGGAGTCCACTCGCCCATCCAACACCAAAGGGGACGATACACCGGTGCCCGACCCCGCTCAAGACGCGTCGTTGGAAGCTGTAACATCGCAACCGTCGCCACGAAGATCTCGACGGCAAACGAGGCCGCCCGACAGACTCGCCTACTCGAACTTTTGATACACTTCACCCCGCCGGACTTAATTTTAAATGAGGGGTGAATGTGGTAAACCACTGTAGTTCACTGTGTTCACTTGTTGTTGTTGTCGTTCACTCTTGTTTCACTGTTATGTCTGACTATGCCTTAGCTGACTCCGCCCTCGGCTACCGAGTATAAGGACGGCCGCATGGCAGCTCCAGGCATTCGGTCGTCCACTAGAGGCATAGTCCTGATCTGTCTGAAGTGCAATTCAGTAGTTAATAAAAGCCTGTCGTTCTGAACTCTGCTCAGCCTCTTATTAGAATTGATAGCGCATCAGATGTGAAGCCAAGATTACATGCATATCGCAGATGATCATAAGTCCATCTGTTAGAGCTTCAGAATCATTATCAGCGACTCATGCAATGTCAGTGAGAGAGATGAAAAACTGTTCTGTCACCAGCTTTCTCTGATGCACCTGTCTGTCCGTCCCCCACTTGCGCATCATCCTCGAGTCCCACGATCTCCAGGACCGCCTCCTCCCAAGGGGTGAGATGGGCTACTGAGGGGGGCCCTCCTCCTGTCCTTGCTCTTTCCCTCTTATTGTGAGCTCTCTTTTCCTGCAATGAGGGAGACAAGTGGAGTTTGAGTGAGAATGAAGGAGTGAGTGTAGAGAATCCATATCATTGATGGTTAGAAGGAGACAAAGATGGAGTGAGGTGGCCAGACCAAGGGCCCTCCCTATGTTTTGTATGTTGTTTTCATAGCATCACAGTGACCGGGAGTGTGAGGGCTGCATAGTCGAATAGTTAGGTGAATGTGAGCATAGAGAGAAAGGGAATGGGTAAGGGTGCAGGGATGTCAGTATCAAGTGGGATGTGGAGGAAGAGGTTGCTAAAGCTGAGTGCTGGTGAGGAGAGGCAATGGGGATCAGATTGAGGGTGATGGGAAAGTCATATGCACTTTTCCAGTGCACATGAAACCTCTTCCTGCACTGAAGCCAGGTTCGGCGGATCAGCGACAACGAGTTGACCTCCTGGGCCACCTGGATCCACACCGCCTTCGTCTGCTGGGGAGGTTTCTTCCTCCCTGAAGAAGGGAAGAGCACCTCCTTACTAGCTCTTGCTCCCTCCACCAAAGTTTGCAGGGCGACGTCATCAAATCTGGGAGCAGACTTGGGTCTCCCGCTGCTCATATTGCCTCCAGGTCTCTCGGCAAAGGCCAAAAGGTTGGCAGTCTGCAGAAGAAGCAAGGCTTCTTGCAGACCTTAAATGCAGCAGCAATGATGACTTCATCGGAGGCGAGTTTCAGATAGAAGAAAATAATTGGGCCATGGGTTCCCACACGCTGGAACTCAATTGCCCAATTAGGTGAAAATCGCATCATTCTCCCACATCAATTTGGAATCGGGTGGATAACACGAAAAGCGGATGACACGACCCCAGCCCACCCCGTGACAAAATCGAGCCCTTTAGCTTGTCTGCCTATATGGAGTTTAAAAACCATTTCACTTCACAGTTCTTTGATTTATGTTCACTTTATTCTTGAGCCTTCTCCCTAACCACAGTGTCACTGATTGCAGATCCAAACCAGAGAGATTGTGGTTAGGGGAGAAGGCTTGGCTCTGCAATCAGTCTGTAAAAGTTATGGTGATTTGCATAATCCATGTGATTTTGAAGTAGTTATTTTTTCAGCAGTATGTACAGCACCAATGTTTTTATAAAAAATAAAAAAGGATTTTTTTTGTTCAAGTATATTAAATTCACTGAACAGGTTTCCACATTAGCATAGCTATTTTTGTGGTCTAGGAACCATAACTGGTTCTGTGCATTTGATGTTTGGTTAGTTAATATTTCATGAAAATACATTTAAAAAAAATCTTGTGCATGTTTCAGCACTTAACTATCATTGGCTCCAGATGAAGTGTTTTCCAAGAAATCTTGAGTTATTTGGATAGTGGTGCAGATGAGGCCAACTTCTCTCATTCTGGCTGCAAACCAATGAAATCTCCACAGTGGATTGGTTGTTCTAGCTCTTCTATCTCCTCGCCAAAAACCAGTCGCCATTTCTACGATTAATGAGCAGATATGTGGGGGAAAATCAGAAATCTGGTGGTAACCCAATCCTTTTATAATTATCATATATATAGAATTGAAAGTAATGTCTCTCTATACATAGCAGGATTAAGGTTATATGTCAGTTAATTGCTTACTCCAAGTCACACACCATCTTGACTTCGAACTATATTGCCATTCCTTCATCGTCGCTGGGTCAAAATCCTGGAACTCCCTCCCTAACAGCACTGTGGGAGTACCTTCACCACACGGACTGCAGCGGTTCCAGAAGAACATAAGAAATCTGAGCAGGAGTAGGCCATTCAGCCCCTTGAGCCTGCGCCGCCATTCAATAAGATAATGACTGATCTCCTACCTCATTTCCACTTTCCTGCATTATCCCCATATCCCTTGATTCCCTTAATATCCAAAAATCTATCGATCTCTGTCTTGAATATACTCAACGACTGAGCTGCCAAATTACCTGGAGTAGAGAATTCCAAAGATTCCCCACCCTCGGAGTGAAGAAATATCTCCACCTCAGTCCTAAATGGCCGCCTCCTTATTCTGAGACTCTGACTCCCCAGCCAGGGGAAAACAGCCTCCCTGCATCTACCCTGTCGAGCCATGTAAGAATTTTGTGTTTCATTCTTCTAAACTCCAGAGAATATAGGCCTAGTCTACTCAATTTCTCCTCATAGGACAATCCCCCCCCCATCCCAGTCTGGTTAACCTTCATTGCACTCTCCATGACAAGTATATCCTTCCTTAGATAAGGAGACCAAAACTGTACACAATACTCCAGATGTGGTCTTGCCAGGGCCCTGTATAACTGCAGTAAGACATCTTTACTCCTATACAAATCCCCTTGTAATAAAAGCTAACATGCCATTTGCTTGCTGTACCTGCATGTTAATTTTCAGTGATTCATGTACACGGACACCCAGCTCCCTCTGGACACCAACATTTCCCAATCTCTCACCATTTAAAAAATACTCTGCTTTTCTATTTTTCCTACCACAGTGGATAACTTCACATTTTTCCACATTATATTCCATTTGCCATGTTCTTGCCCACTCATTTAGCCTGTCTATATCCCCTTGAAACCTCTTTGCATCCTCCTCACAACATACATTCCCACCTAGCTTTGTAAAAGGCAGCTCACCACCACCTTCTCAAGGGCAATTAGGGATGGGCAATAAATGCTGGCATTTCCAGCGATGCCTACTTCCCGTAAACACATTTTTAAAAAGTTGATGTTTGAAAAGTTAAGTATCAAAAAAAATTCATCTTTTTCTTTTTGTTTCAGGTATCCAAGAAGTACAGTGAGATTGATGATTTGTGTCAAAAGCTGAACACTCAATATCCAAAGGCAAATGTGCCCTCCATGCCTAGAAAAGTTTTATTTGTAGGGGAGACTGATATAAAAGAAAGAAGAGTGGTTTTTGATGAAATCTTCAGATTTATTGCCAAGGACACAACCCTAGCATCAAGTCCTGAGTTGTTGGACTTTTTAGGTAAGTATTTCAGACTTGGGAAGAAATTTGCGAGGTATTTTGAAGAAACATAGCAATGATGGTTGGGATAGGGAAGGGAGTGAGCACTATACAAGAGATTTAGCAGAATTTCCTCTGAATTGTACTCTACTGTTCCGGCCATATAGTTGAGCTTAATTAAGATCGTCCAACTCCCCAGCAAAATGAAGTTTGGAAAAGAGAACCAAATTTAATGTAAAACATATAGGGGGAGAAATTCAGTGGAGCCGCAAACGGGGCGCCAAGCTCGCCTGGGCGCCGGATTTAGCGCAGCGATTGGAGCAGTTGCGACCGCCAGAAATTCAGCTTGAACGCCCCAAGAGGGACACTGGGCGAGGCTCGAGGCGCTCCGCGTCCCTCTTAGGGCGCTGAAACTGAATATCGCAGTGCAACGTGCTGCAGCGCCACACGCTGCGGCACGACACGCTGCGGTACTGCAGGCCTTCCTCCCATTCTTAAGGAGGAGGGGCCTGCACCAGCGCGATCGTGAACCGGGCGCGATTTGCGAACAGACCTACAGAGGCGGGCGCTACCGAATATCGAGATCGGGGCGGTAGCGGGGCGCTGCGCACACCGGTGGCGGCGCAGCGCAACAGGCTAACGCCGCCATTAGCGCCCCAGCTAAATATCACGGGAGATGTGGCCAGTGGCGCTAAAGCCACTGAGTGTCCTCTTTAGGCGGTAACTGGTGGCGCAGCCCACCGAATTTCTAGGCCATAAGGCACTAACTCTTGCATGGCGATTCCAGTCAAATATTTTGGATCAGTTCCGGCAACTCCTGTACTGTACATTAAAACAATAAAAGAATGGCAATGGCTAGCAGTATAGCTACTGAAGAAGCCAGGTTTGGGACCTTTGCAGATAGACTTTTTGTAGCTGCTCTTGAGGCCAGAGACTCCTTACAGTATTTTACTATCTGATCTTTGTTTTACCCCAAGTAGCTTTGGGGGGGCGGGGGGGGGGGCGGAGAAATTGAGCATTTGGATCTCATGCTATCTGAATTTTTCCATGAAAACTGGATCGTATTTCCAGGCTCTCTTCTCGTAGCTTGAGAAGCTAGACTGCAGGCATTATAATTGTCTGAGACAGTATAAGAGCTTGAAGAATATGCTGGAGTGGTGCCAAAGGTGCAACCAAAGCATCAATTAAATATACACTGGTTAGATTATTGTCTGTGATCAGAATTTGAAGACTGTCTGTCATCTGAAATACATTGTATATATAAAGTTTTAACTTTTTTTTGGTGGGGGGAGAGAGAAGGAATAGAAGAAGGGTTGATAAATGTATATACCTTTGATGGGGAATCCTCTTAAAAAGCATATGATGTCAATGGGGAACATAAAATCTAGATTTTTGGTGTGTATATATTTTATGTACAACTTCAAGATTTTGAATTGCCATTCTAGTTACTGGAACAGACTAGTAGAGGCTGGTTTCTTTGGCAATTATGCAAGTGTGGATCAGCCAGCAAGAGATGAATATTTCTAGAGAAATTCATTATTTTATGAGGGTTGAATTCTCAATTTGATAAACTCCTCAAATATAAATTGAGGATAGTTTATTTTCAGTCATGACCATCAAGGCAATTTATGCATCTGGTTTTATAGCCTCTTCTCCTCAATCATTTTTTTTCTTCAATATTTTTGGGGGTTAAATGATGTAAACTGGTTCTAACATGAAGTCTGGCGGTCTGCCAGTTTGTTTGTGGAGGGCATGGTGTGGGTAGCTAGGGCAAGTGTGGACTGCCCAAAAGGAAATTGTCATTTGGTGGTCATTGTTGCTGATGTGGGTTGGCTGCTGGCTGAGACCAGATCTGTTGAATCCATGAATCAACTGGAAAATAAAACAGCAAACTGTGCTAGGAGCAAGGGATGTAGATAATGCAATTTGGGAATTGTGGTGATTAAGTTTTGCAACTGGCTTATAAAGGGATGCAAGTTAAGCAGTTTGGAAAGATGTTGGCTCCAGAAGACTGGCGCAATTAGAATATTGCTCAAGGAACAGAAGGAAGGATTAGAACCTTAAACTGCTTTTCCCTGATGATTTAGTGGATAAGTGCATGTCATGTACACCAGTAGGGTCCCAAATTCAGTCTCTGCTCTTTGCTGAGTTAGTATATCTGATGGGGTAATGGTGGTGGAATGCTACAATAGGTCTCAATGCCTTTGAATTGGGAAGGAGTGGGATCTGACAGGGTTTCTGTTCCTATCCAGTAATCTCTGTTGGGAAGTCCCCATGTGGATGTTGGATGAGGGGATAGAAAATTCAATCGAACGTCAGGTCTGAGGGTTTGTTCTCGCCTCATGCCCTGCAGTTGACCAGCCTGTTAATACCCACAGTCCTGCCACACTTTTTTGAAGAACGCTCACTTGAGTGAGATATGAGGGCTGTTGGCATCAATAATACTTTACTGTGGCATATGACCCATTAAATTAGGATATGAGGGAAATGAATAGCTTGGACTGGAGGTTGGGAAATTGCAAGAGTTAAAGTTTGGAGCTCACTGTTTATAGTGTAAAACCATCACCGCCTGAAGTCAAGTTGAAGAAATAAGCAATGGGCTTCTACAATAGTTCACACACTGGAACAAATTGTGTAATGTGTCTGTTTAAATTTTATTCTCCTCTTCCTTTGCTGGATCTGTGCATTAGTTTTGCGTAGAGTAGGATATGGTTCTTGATATGTTCAAGAAATTCTTACAAAATTTCTGCTATAAATAAAATGAGACACTCTCTTCTATTGCTCGCATTTATTTTATATTTAGCTTGTCTATTGTAGAAAAAGTAAATTTCTGGTTAACTTTTTTTCCTCAATAGGAGCAAAAACTAAAGACCTTGGTGATTTGAAATTCAAAGCTAGAAATGCCACAGATGAGTTGCAAGAAGATGAAGGGGATTTTGGAGATTTCTTCAACCAAGAGACTTCTAAAGACACTGGAATGTTGAGATCATCAAAAACCCATGTTCCTACAGTAGAGAAGTCTGAAGAAACTTCTGATCCATTGGGTGTTACTAGGTAAGGTGATTTTGCTTTTAACGAGAAATGACTGAACCTACTGTGTTTTGCTATGTTGAGGTTTGGAATATCATTATTTGGATGAGGAGGCCTACTGTATCAAAAGTAATATGAATCTTGGTAAGATTTTTTTCCAGCTGTCATTGCAGCACAATTGTTGTGGAGTAAGGGATGTTAACTGTTTCTCTTTAGCTGGATTTGTATACTTCTCTCTTTGCCCTAATCAATGTAAGAATGGCACTTTACGTGATCCTTGAATTGTACTCTGATCAAATATGAATTAAAATCTTATTGTACATATGTAGCAGCACCAAACTCTAGATATCTTTTGAGAACTGATTAAAACAACAAAACCCCCTATAATTATTTTAGAAATGGGTAATGCAATTTGTCTCTCCTTTATCCTTCAATGGGACATTTGCACTGTTAAAACAACTCTAATTGTGTACTGGATTATGTTCGTGTTTTCCCAATAATTCTGACATAGTGAAAATAATGCACACTTTCAATAATTTCAGAAGGCAGCAACAACTTTCATTTATATAGCACCATTTAATGTAGATGATTCACGAGTGTTTTCAGACAAAATTTGAAATTTAGAAAATGTTGCTTCTGGGATTACAGAAATATTTAATTGTCTTTTTCTCAACTATGTTCCATATAACACTAGAATGATTAAAGTGTGTTGGTGTTTAAAAAAGGGGGCATTTATTCTAAATATTGGCCACATGCTAGATATGGTGTAAAATTTGAGCTCTCTGTGCAGCAAGTGAAAAATTCCTTATTTCAGAGATGGCATTTCTCAATATTTTAGTTGTTGGCAGTGATTGTTATCTCTTCTGGTCTTAGTTCCATTACAGCAGAACTTGGAAACCTTTTGGCCATGGATAATTGTACAAGTATGTATTTCTATGCTGAACTTGTTGCTTTTAGCTCTGTAGGGTTCCATTTTATTTTGGTCTGATGTTTCATAGAATCATAAAATCTTACAGCACAGATAGGAGGCCATTTGGCCTGTCATGCCTGTGCTGGCTCTTTGAAAGGGCTGTCCAATTTAGTCCCACACCCTAGCTTTTCCCCATAGCACTGCAAATTAGTCCTCTTCAAGCACATGTCCAATTGCCTTTTAAACGTTCCTATGGAATCTGATTTCACCACCCTTTCAGGTAGTGCATTCCAGATATTAACAACCCTCTGCAAAGAAATTTCTCCTCCAATGTCCCTCTTGTTGTTTTGCTAATTATTTTAAATCTATGATCTCTGGTTACCTTCTCTGCTCTGAGGAGAACAATCCCAGCTTCTCCAATCTCTCCACATAACTGAACTCCCTCATCCCCGGTATCATCCTGGTAACCCTCCTCTGTACCCTCTCCAGGGCCTTGACATCTTTCCTAAAAGTGTGGTGCCCAGAATTATACACAATATTCCAGCTGAGGCCTAACTAGTGATTTGTAAAGGTCTAGCATGACTTCCTTGTTTCTGTATTCAATGCCCCTATTTGCAGAGCCAAGTATCCCATATGCTTTCTTAGCTGCCTTATTAACTTGCCCTGCCACTATCAAAGATTCCTGATTATGCACCCCAATTCCTTCTGTTCTTCCGCCCCCCCCCCTAAAAGTACTAATTAGATTATACTGCCTCTCCATGTTTTTCCCAAAGTATGTCACTTCACACTTCTCTGCATTAAATTGCATCTGCCATGTGTCTGCCCATTTCACCAGTCAATGTCCTTCTGAAGTCTGCTACGATCATGCTCATTACTACGTTGCCAAGTTTCTGTCAGCAAACTTCAAAATTGTACTCCCTATATCCAATCCAGGTCATTTATATATAACAAGACAAGCAATAGTCCTACTACCAAGCCCTGTGGAACCCCAATGCATACTTCTCTTCAGTCAGAAAAACATCCATTCACCTCTACTCTCTGCCTCCTATCCCTTAGCCAATTGCGTACCCAAGCTACCGCCATACCTTTAATGCCATGTGCTTCTATATGCCGAATAAGTCACCCTTGCTATTTTCTTTCAGTATGAAGTGGGGATGTGTACAGTTTTTAAAAATTTCTTTTGTCTTTTGCAAATGCTGTGTTTGCAACCATCTTCAGCCAGAAGTGCTGAGTGGATGATCCATATCGACCTACTCCTGAGGTCCCCACCATCACAGAAACCAGTCTTCAGCCAATTCGATTCACTCCGCATGATATCAAGAAATGGCTGAGCACACTGGATACAGCAAAGGCTATGGGCCCCAACAACATCCCGGCTATTGTGCTGAAGACTTGTGCTCCAGAACTAGCTGCACCTCTAGCCAAGCTGTTCCAGTACAGCTACAACACTGGCATCTATCTGACAATGTGGAAAACTACCCAGGTATGTCCTGTCCACAAAAAGCAGGACAAATCCAACCCGGCCAATTACCACCCCATCAGTCTACTCTCAATCACCAGCAAAGTGATGGAAGGTGTCATCGACAGTGCTATCAAGCGGCACTTACTCACCAATAGCCTGCTCACTGATGCCCAGTTTGGGTTCCGCCAAGACCACTCAGCTCCCGACCTCATTACAGCCTTGGTCCAAACATGGACAAATGAGCTGAATTCCTGAGGTGAGATGAGAATGACTGCCCTTGACATCAAGGCAGCATTTGACCGAGTGTGGCATCAAGGGGCCCTAGTAAAACTGAAATAAATGGGAATCAGTGGGAAAACACGCGACTGGCTGGAGTCATACCTAGCACAAAGGAAGATGGTTGTGGTGATTGAAGGTCAATCATCACAGCCCCAGGACATCGCTGCAGGAGTTCCTCAGGGCAGTGTCCTGGGCCTAACCACCTTCAGCTGCTTCATCAATGCCCCTCTCCAATATAAGGTCAGAAATGGGGATGTTCGCTGATGACTGCAGTGTTCAGCGCTATTCACAACTCCTCAGATAATTAAACAGTCCATGCCCGCATGCAACAAGATCTGGATGACGTTCAGGTTTGGGCTGATAAATGGCAGGTAACATTCGCACCACAGAAGTGCCAGGCAATGACTATCTCCAACAAACAAGAATCTAACCATTGACATTCGGCAAATCCCCCACCATCAACATCCTGGGGGTCACCATTGACCAGAAACTTAACTGGACCAACCACGTAAATACTGTGGTAACAAGAGCAGGTCAGAGGTTAGGTATTCTGTGGCGAGTGTCTCCTCTCCTGGCTCACCAAAGCATTTCCACCATCTACAAGGCACAAGTAAGGAGTGTGATGGAATACTCTCCACTTGCCTGGATGAGTGCAGCTGCAATAACACTCGAAGCTCGACGCCATCCAGGACAAAGCAGCCGTTTGATTGGCACCCCATCCACCAACTTAAACATTCACTCCCTCCACCACCGATGTACCGTGGCTGCAGTGTGTACCATCTACAAGATGCATTGCAGCAACTCCCAGACCCGCGACCTCTTCCACCGAGAAGTACAAGGGCAGCAGGCGCATGGGAACGCCACCACCTCCAAATTCCCCTCCAAGTCACACCATCCTGACTTAGAAGTATATCGCCGATCCTTCATTGTCGCTGGGTCAAAATCCTGGCATTCCCTCCCTAACAGCACTGTGGGAGTACCTTCACCACACGGGCTACAGTGGTTCAAGAAGGCGGCTCACCACCACCTTCTCAAGGGCAACTAGGGATGGGCAATAAATGCTGGCTTTGCTCAGATCCCATAAAAAAATGTACCATTTTGAGAGCAGTGAATGCTGACCACCAGTGTAGTCAGAACAGCTTTGTATCTGTAGTCAACCAGGTATGGTGCAGCTTTTCATCTTGAGCTAGTGGAACAGTTGAGTCTTTACTAACACACATATACATGTTCTACAAGCCTCAGAGTTTTATTAAACTTGAATTTATACAGTCAGATATGCAACAGTTGCAGATGCGCTGCAACCAGTGTGAAACTGGCTTCTCCAGAGTTATCTCTTTTTTAGTGAAGCATAATGCCAGCGTGTGACAATATTGCTCACGAGCATGCCATGGCAGTTTGAGGATATTTAATGCATAGATTTATTTAAGTTATTTGGCATGGTTTTTGAAATAAGTAAAATAGTAGCAGCCGATTCAAATTGATAAAACCATGAGCAGGCCCTTCTCTTTCCAGATGAGAGATTTTTGTTCACGAGATGCTTTTAGCTCATTGAGATAGATATTCATTAGTATACTGTTGTACGAAAATCTAGAAATAAATTTTGTAAATGAAAGAAAAGGACAAAGTTGGAAACTCAGAATAGCAATAGAAAATGGAATAATGAAGAAAGCAAGAATCAAGGGACAAGCAGAACCTGCATTCAGATAGAGCAATGAATGGGCTAAAAAGAACAGAAAACCTATTTTTTGAAGGAGGACAAAGCTGTTTTATAGGGAAAGGAAATGTACAACAGAGCTAAAACCCAAAATAGATGAATACAATGAGCAAAATGTCAACAAAAAGATGTATCAAATGGTCCTGGAGAAAAGAGAAATGCTGCCAAAGTAATAGAATAATGAGAAGACCAGTGATCAAAGGAACCAACTTAGTCCTTGCCTGATTCAGACCATGGCTTGTTCTGTGGGATTACTGAAATGTTTTCAGGCTCCTGAAAATGTTTCATCGGTCAGTTGTAATCAGAAAGTTGTGATTGCTACCAGCCCTTGTAGTTCTCTATGGGATTGCACAAAGCTCTTAATACTTGTCGTCTTTCCTCCATCCCCCACAGTGCAAGGTATGTAATGATGGATGTGAGCATTTCCTTAGTTATACTGGTCTAAAGCAGCTGTAAAGTGATCACTGTCATGTATTTTATGTTTGAAAGCAACTATAGATTGTTCTGTAAAGTTTCTGTTATGAAGGCATGGGACTATGCTTGTAGGATAGATTATGGCTGGAGACCAGGCCCAATGCAAAAGTAAAGGAAAGCACTCATTTCACAACAGCAGCAACAACAACTTACATTTATATTGTGCTTTTAACGTAGTAAAACATCCCAAGGCACTTCATAGGAGCTTTATCAAAAACATTTGACACTGAGTAACATAAGGAGATATTGGGACAGATGACCAAAAACTTGGTCAAAAGGGCATCTTAAAGAAAGAGAGGCGGAGAGGTTTAGGTTAAGAATTCCGGAGTTTAGTGCCCAGGCAGCTGAAAGCACGGCCACCACTGGTGGAGCAATTAAATCGGGGATGCGGAAGAGGCTAGATTTGGAGGAGCGCAGAGATCTCCAAGGGTTGTAGGGCTGGAGGAGGTTACAGAGATGGGGGGGGGGGGGGCGAGGCCATGGAGGGATTTGAAAACAAGGATGAGAATTTTAAAATTGAGACGTTGCCAGACAGGAAGCCAATGTAAGTCAGCGAGCACAAGGGTGATGGGTGAATGTGATTTGGTACGTGTTAGGATACGGGCAGCAGAGTTTTGGATGACTTCGAGTTTATGGAGGGTGGAAGATGGGAGGGTGGCTAGGAGAGCATTGGAATAGTCAAATCTAGAGGTAACAAAAGTATGAATGAGGGTTTCAGCAGCAGATGAGCTGAGGCAGGGTGGTGTTGGGTGATATTACAAAGTAAGCGGTCTTGGTGATGCGTGGATATGTGGTTGGAAGTTCATCTCTGGGTCAAATATGACACCAAGGTTGCGAACAGTGTGGTTCAGCCTCAGACAGTTGCCAGAGAGAGGGATGGAGTCAGTGGCTAGGGAACAGCGTTTGTGGCGGGGACCGAAGACAATGGCTTCAGTATTCCTAATATTTAGTTGGAGGAAATTTCTGCTCACCCAGCACTGGATGTCAGTCAAGTGGTCTGACAATTTGGAGACCGTGGAGGGGTCGAGAGGCGGTGGTGAGGTAGAGCTGGGTGTCATGTGTGCATGTAGAACCTAGTGTTATTTTCGGATGATGTCGCTGAGGGGCAGCATGTAGATGAGAAATAGGAGGTGGCCAAGGATAGATCCTTGGGGGACTCCAGAGGTCACGGAGCTGGAAGAGAAGCCATTGTAGGTGATTCTCTGGTTACGACTGGATAGATATGAGTGGAACCAGATGAGTGCAGTCCCACCCAGCTTGGATGATGGAGGAGAGGTGTTGGAGGAGAATGGAGTGGTCAACAGTGTCAAAGGCTGCCGAGCGGTCGAGGAGGGATAGTTTACCACGGTCACAGTCACCTTTAAGAATTGTGATGTATCTAGGTTCATGTGGAATTTATTATTGGAAAATAAACACTTGAGGTAGAACACCAACTCCTTTTGCTTTTTGTGATATATATCAATGATTTAGACTTCAATGTAGGGGGCATGATTAAGAAGTTTACAGATGAGACAAAAATTGACCATGTGGTTGATAGTGAAGAAGAAAGCTGTAGGCTGCAGGAAGATATCAATGGACTGGTCAGGTGGGCAGAAAAGTGGCAAATGGAATTCAATCCAGAGAAGTGTGAGGTAATACATTTGGGGAGGGCTAACAAGGCAAGGGAATACACAATAAATGGTAGGATACTGAAGTGTAGAGGGACCTAGGAGTGCACATTACAGGAAAGATGTGATTGCACTAGAGAGGCTACAGAGGAGATTGATGAGGATGTTGCCAGGACTGGAGAATTTTAGCTATGAGGAAAGATTGGATAGGCTGGGGTTGTTTTCGTTTGGAACAGAGGAGGCTGAGGGAAGATTAAATTGAGGGGCCTAGATAGAGTGGATAGGAAGGACCTGTTTCCCTTAGCAGAGAGGCCAATAACCAGGGGGCATAGATTTGAAGGATTAGAGGGGAGTTGAAGAGAACTTTTTTCACCCAAAGGGTGGTGGGGGTCTGGAACTCATTGCCTGAAAGGGTGATAGAGGCAGAAACCCTCATCGCATTTAAAAAGTACTTTGATGTGCACTTGAAGTGCTGCAACCTACAAGGCTACGGACCGAGAGCTGGAAAGTGGGATTAGGCTGCATTGCTCTTTCAGCCGGCACAGACTCGGCCAAATGGCCTCCTACTGTGCTGTAAATTTCTATGATTCTATAACTAGGAATTGCATGTTAAAAACAAAACCAGTAAATGCCTGAAATACTCAGCAGGAAAGAACAGAAGTTTTATTCTGACTTTTGTCTCATATTTCCATTATTTAGTTTTTTTTGCTTTTATGTAAAAACTAATTTTTTTTTAAAAGCCATTTGTAATCAACCAATTCTGAAGTTGGTGTTTAAACTTGGTGCAGACTCAATGGGCTGAATGGCCTCCTTCTGTGCTGTACTATTCTTTGTACTATTCCATGAAATAAATGTCACATACTACACAGGGAAGTGATTATTTTGCACGCAATCGAGAGCTGCCACAAAGATCAATTTATGGTAAAATATTTTGATGCCAAGAAAGCCAGTAGGGAGATCCGTGGATCTGTAAGGCTATACAATTACAGAAAGATACTTCTAAATTGTCTTTCTGTTGACTAAAGTCTCTTCTCAGTCATGATCTTGGGAAGACATTTATTAAGAAGTTAAAGACACACAAGCTTGGTATGTAGCTTTTAACTTGGATGTCTAGAACATCTAGATGACTGGCTTGTTGCAAGCTGTCCTGTTTAGATACTTCTACCAGGTTGACTAGGAAACTGACTTGAGGTGGTAGTTACCTGAAGGCTGGGTATGAAAATGTCCGTTTGTATGCCCAGAGTTTGGGACCCACCATGATTCAATTACAGAAAGGCAAACCGCTGCTGCTGAAGCTTTCCGAGCTGGCTGATTCGTCATTCAGTGGGGTATGCTGTGTATTTGTGCTGTAGTTAGGAGGATATGAACAGGAGTAGGCCAGTTAGCTCCTCGAGTCTATTCCGCCATTCCATGAGGCCATGGCTGATCTGTGACTTAACTTCATATACCTGTTTTTTGCCCCATATCCCTTAATACCTTTGGTTCACAAAAATCTATCAATCTCCAATTTAAAATTAACAATTGATCTAACGTCAATTGCCATTTGCGGAAGAGAGTTCCAAACGTCTACCACCCTTTGTGTGTAGAAGTGTTTCCTAATTTCACTCCTGAAAGGTCTGGCTCTAATTTTTAGACTATGCTCCCTAGTCCTAGAATCCCCAACCAGCAGAAATAGTTTCTCTCTCTCTCTACCCTATCTGTTCCCCTTAATATCTTGAAAACTTCGATCACATCACCCCATAACCTTCTAAATTCTAGGGAATCCAATCTCTCCTTGTAATTTAACCCTTGAAGTCCGGATGTCATTCTGGTAAACCGACGCTGCACTCCCTCCAAGGCCAATATATCCCTCCTCAGGTGTGGTGCCCAGAACTACACTCAGTACTCCAGGTGTGGTCTAACCAGGGCTTTGTATAGCTGCAGCATAACTTCTACCCCCTTGTATTCTAGTCCTCTAGATATAAAGGCTGGCATTCTATTAGCCTCTTTGATTATTTTCTGTACCAGTTCATGCCATTTTAATGATCTATTAGTCTGGACGCCTAAATCTCTTTGGACCGCCACTGTTTAGCTTTTCACCATTTAGAAAGTACCCTGTTCTATTCTTTTTGGGTCCAAAGTGGATGTCCTTACATTTGCCTACATGTGTCAGATGTGGCTCAGTTGGTAGCCCACTTGCCTCTGAGTCAGAAGGTTGTGGGTTCAAGTCCCACTCCAGGGACTTGAGCACATAAATCTGGGCTGATACTCCAGTGCAGTACTGAGGGAGTGCTGCACTGTCGGAGGTGCTGTCTTTCGGATTAGATGCTAAACCGAGGCCCCGTCTGTCCTCTCAGGTGGACGTAAAAGATCCCATGGCACTATTTCGAAGAGGAGCAGGGGAGTTATCCCTGGTGTCCTGGCCAATATTTATCCCTCGATCAACATCACTAAAACAGATTATCTGGTCATTATCACATCGCTGTTTGTGGGAGCTTGCTGTACGTAAATTGGCTGCCGCGTTTCCCACATTACAACAGTGACTACACTTCCAAAAAGTACTTCATTGGCTGTAAAGCACTTTGAGACATTTGGTGGTCGTGAAAGGCGCTATATAAATGCAAGTCTTTCTTTCTTTCTTTCTTTCTTTACGTTGAAATCCATTTGCCACAGTTTTGCCCATTTGCTTAATCCATCAATAGCCCTGCAATTTTGTGCTTCCATCTACACTGCTTACAATGCCGCCTATCTTTGTGTCATCTGCAAATTTGGATATGTGGCTTTCTATGCCATTATCTAAGTTGTTAATAAATACTGTGAATAGTTGAGGCCCCAACACATCCTTGTGGGACACCACTAGTCACATCCTGCCAATTTGAGTAGCTGCCCATTATCCCTACTCTCTGTCTCCTGCCGCTCAGCCAATTTCCTAACCAGGTCAATAATTTTCCTTCAATTCCATGGGCTTCAACTTTAGTTAACAGTCTCTAATGAGGGATTTTATCAAATGCCTTCTGGAATTCCATGTAAATAACATTCCCCTGTCCACTACTTTAGTCACCTCTGCAAAAAACTCAATCAGGTTTGTCAGGCATGACCTACCTTTACAAATCCATGCTGGCTCCCTCAGATCAGCTGAAAATTTTCAACTTGTTCAATTACCCTCCTTAATTATAGACTAGCAATTTTTCGACAACAGATTTTAGGCTAACTGGTCTATAATTCCTTGATTTCCCCCTCTCACCATTCTTACTACCTCATTTTATGGTGTTGTGCTGCTTGAGGAGGCCACCTGTCAGTGGCTGAAATCTGCTCTTGTCAGTTATCTCATTCCCAATTTGTGATACTGAGTGGGTGAGAGAGAAGGGCATAAGGGAGGTAAACCTGGTCGTCTTGGAATTAAGATGTGCCTGATGATGCAAGATTGGAACTGAGCCAATCCTCTGGGAGGTTTGCTAATCTGATACCTGAGGTGACTGGTCTGCAGTACTCCAGCGAATTGTTGGTTGGATTGAGCAGCCAGCCAATTTCTTTACTGGGAGCTGGTAGGGTAGACCTGTTGCTGGATTCTTTCCAATTGGCTCGAGGTATTGTCAGCATGCCAGTGCTCCAACATGTAGCTGGTCCTAATTGGACAACCAGCAGGAAGCTTTTTTTGTGCTGATCTGTACTATTTTAGCTGTAGCTGTAGCTTGGAATACTTGAGCCTTGGCTGTTGTGCTGTTTGCACTTTGGTAAGTGGGGAGTGTCCCCATCAGGAAAGAGTGTGCACCCCATATCTGAAAACTGAATCAATGCCTCTGGATGTCTTGGTGGCTTGTTTTGAAGGCTGTTGAGCATGATGGTGGGTTAATGTGCATGTCAGATGTATATGCTTATTAGAATAGTGACAACGTTGCTCCCTGAAGTGGTCTTGCATTTGAAAGCAAATACAGAATTTTTGCTATTTTGGTTGTTCTCATGCCGCATACTTTTTGCAGCACTGTGAAGCAGGAGAAAATATGAACCACCCACAGAGGTTCTACTACCTCTTCGATCTGTGAACTAGGTTAACGATGTGGCATTTTTAAAGTCAAAGGTATGCCCTTTGCTCAGGACCTGTTTAATGATTTGTAGCCATCAAGTCTTAGTCATTGTTACAATTCCTCACAAAATTCTTAACACACTTATTCTTGAGGGAGTGTGCCTGGATTTTGTCTTGTGGAATTGCATTCAGTGCTTTTACAAAGCAGAAGCACTACAGCTGGATTGCATAATACTGTACCTGGATACTATTTTTAATGTAAATTTGAAATCTCAATAGACTGACGTTTCAATCCAATTACAGTTCACTGCATTATAAGGATTATTAAGTTCATAAGACCCTGCATACTGTTTGGGGTCAGTAATTGGGTCCAAGTAGTTCTATACTGTACACTAATTTTCCTAAAAGGAGCCTGAATTGTTTCCCATAGAGCATTAATGCCACATTCAGATTTAACCCTTGGTTTACTTCAGATGAGTTTATTTATTCGATGACTGCCTCTTCCTGTTTGCTGCAACAAACACTGAACGTGTTGCATCAATGCGACCATATCAACCTCTAGTTCTTTGTCATATAATTGGTTGAAACCATCTCCAAAGGCTGGTTTTCAGCCAATCAAATGCTTTTTTTTTTGGAAAGTAGCTCTCATCTCCGAAATGGGTGTAATAAGCATTAGGGGGTGGGGAGGAATAGAGAAGTTTTTTTTTTAAATAGGTAGAGTTAGAAGATTTTAGAGAAAGAATAAAGTGAGGAGTTTTGCTTCAAACTACATGCCCACTTTGTACAAGAAAATATTTTAATGCTTTAGTAAAAATTGAAATGTTCTCACTGCTGTGCAGGCTGACAAGTCTGATCTCCATCCCTGCTAGGCTGGTGTCACTGAAGGGGAGCATGCACCTGGATCTTGGACTTGCTCTTTTGGAAATAGCAAGGGCCATAACTTCAAACTGAGAGCCTCTGAAACCAAGGAAACAGTTATCAGCTGGGAACTCTGCAATCCAGCTGATGGGGTTTAATGGCTCCAGAGCAGCTGTCTGGCCAGTTTGAAGATGTGGTCTTCATTGTTCTTGTGAAACTGCTCTGGGACTCATCTCCCCATTGGTAACGACACAAGGTGGGAGACCTGACTTGTGGTCTCCATAGTGGTAAGAAAATTGAAGCTTTTAGAATAACCTTCAAATTCTGCTAAGTCTTTTTTTATTCAAAATGGAGGAGTATTTTTTTTCCTTCCAAATAAAATTGCATTTTAATACTTTTGTTAGTTCAGGATTAGTTTTATCCTGTTCTGAATTACTTCCCCCCCCCCCCCCAAGCATTTAGTGTGTGAGCTGATAAAATACAACTAGTCATACCAGGGAGACAGGACTTTTCCCCAAACACAAGCTTAAACAGCTGTTGGTGAATGCAGTGACTAGAACTTGACCAAAAGGATGCACAAGTCCTATAAAAGAGACTTGTCAAGCATTGTGACACAGAAGCAATGTAAGCCTTTTGTATGCACTGCATAATGGCCCATATTTTGCGACCCCTACGGGTGCGTACGAGGGGCGTACGCGCCCATAGGGGCCGCGCAAGTTTCAGGTTTCGGCACGCGAAGCGCATGCGCTGAAAGCCGGTATGCCCAAGAGAAGTGCCTCGGAGGGTGGAGAGTTGCGCTATTTGCTCAACCTCTGCCTGCTGAAAGACCATCGAATTCTTGCGCCTGGTAAAAGCAGATGTAAGGCCTGCTTTTACCAGCATAAGAGTTGAAAAAAAAAATAGAAAAATAAGATTTTATCAGTCATAAATTAAAAACCCTGTCCAATAAGGTAAGTTTATATTAAGCCCTGTTAAAACATAAAATAACTTCAAAAAATTAAATTATTGTTTTACATATATAAAATTAATTAAATATGTTATAGTTTTTCATATTTATTTCAGTGTGTTGGTGCATTTTTGTAGTCATCCCCATCCATACTTTTGACAGTTCCGTGTGTACGGAACTGTCGAAAGTATGAAGGGGGATTCCCTTCTTCCATTGGTTGAGCTGGCCCACGTGATCCCAGGGGTGCTTGCAAACCGCATACACCCCTGGGATACATAGGCTTCTGTGCATTTCCAAGAGGAGAGGCCCAGGATTGGAAGCCTCCGTATCTCCGGGACCAGCAGGTAGGTTCGTAAATTCGAAGCCGCCGATCGGAAATTCAGGGCCAATGTGTGTCAGTTTAGGCTCATCTTTTATGTCATTTGTGTGGTGCCACAGTCTGCACCTCGAATATTGTGGCTTCTTTTCCATAGCTCACTGTGTGGAAATCATTTGTTGTGCAATCAGATCTTATGACCACATTCTCAGTTATAAGTATCTTTCCAATAAACCAGTGTGAGTGCAGTACAGTCCTACTTTGGCAAAAGCAGTAACTGAATATCTTTCGTGTTTTCCAAATTAATTTTCTAGATTTTTGTTCATATTGAAGAATGAAAGGTGTTTGGGGGCAACCACTGCTAAATTTTTGTTCCCCACCTAATAACAATTCAGCATGTTGCTGCCTTTTTAAACATGTGTTCATTCAAGCTGGGAACGTTTCATTTATCAAAGCAGATTCTTTTTATTGACCTGCCCCATCTTGTTTGATGTTTCAATTAGCACATTATGAAGTACTGAATCCAAACCTTTACAGTGTGTGCAATAAGCTGTACACTGGTGTAGCAATCGTAAAAGTGAGTACTGCATATATGGAATTTATTTCTTGGGTGTTCTTGAAAATGTTTGTGTGTGTGAACTCGATACAAATGTTACAAGTTTTGTCAGTTGTTTACAAAGCTTGAGGGAGGAACCAAGCTGTTTTTCAACAAACCGACTGTGATTTGGTAAATTATATGTATGACAGCCAGTTATTCAAATCCTCAAAATCCTGGCAACTGTTTTGGGGGTATTTACAACATTTATATAGTGCCTTTAACATAGGAAATTTTGTCCCAAGGTGTTTCACAGAAGCATAATAAAAATTGACACCAAGCCAAAGAAGATGATATTAAGAGGTGATGAAAAGGCTTGGACAAAGAGAGGCTTAGAGGAGGAGAGAGCGGTAGAGGCGGAGAGGTTTAGGGAGGAAATTTCAGAGATTGGGGCCTAGATGGCTGAAGGCAATGCAACCAATAATGGGGCAGAGGAAGTTGAGAATGCATAAGAGGCCAAATTTGGAAGAATGCCAAATTCTTGGAGGGTTGTAGGGCTGGAAGAAAGCTGAGGATATGAAGGGATTTGAACACTAGGATGAGAATTTTAATTTGAGGTGAACCGAGGTGATGGATGAGCAGGTCTTGGTGCTGGTTAGGATACGGGCAGCAGGGTTTTAGATGCACTCAAGTTTATCGAGAGTGGCGGCTGGGCAGCTGCCAAGAGAGCATTGGAATAGTCAAGTCTGGAGGTGATCAAAGAACTGTCTGAATCTTGGGGCTCGATTTTTAATAGCCCTGAGGAGGCGGGTTGGCAGCGAAAATCGGGGGAAAATGGCTTCAGACACCCATCTCTCCCCCGCCCGATTTTTGTGAGTGTTGGGTCAGCTGCTCCCAAACTGACTTAATGGGAACCGATAGGACAGGTAGTTAAGGCAGTTAAGAGCCTGTTAACTGCCTTGCTAATCCTATTTTGATAGTGGTTTCCCATTTTCGTGCTTCTGGCTCCTGTTTCCCTTCTTATCAGAAACACACCAGCTGCAAGGAGACGAGTTTCTCGAGGACCTGATTTGTACTCATTGGTGCAGCACTTTAAAACGCTCCTGTAACATGGCTGACATTCAAATGCAACAACTTTGTTGGAGGTTTGCGATAAGATTTTGCAAATCTACTGACCTTGTGACTGTTCAAGCTGACGCCCATCTGCAGCGTTACCTGATTGGGATCATTTCAGGCCACTGAGTGTGTGCTTGTAAACTTCTTGCCTCAACTGAAATCTATAGTACATAACGGGATGGAACCATTTACATCCTCTCATCCTGGTCATCAGATTCGGAGGAAGAGCAGCCGCGGCAGCGCCACAACACCAGCACCAGGAGTGCCAACCTCCTCCTCACCCACCTGATGCTGCACTGGACACAGGGCATCAGACCCTGACAAAATTGCTGCCTGGGAGGCCAGCGAATGTATCAACATGGCCAGATTTTCTTCACTTGATGCTGTAAACCCTGGCTGCCACATGTGCCAGGTTGACACCATCCCACACCAGCACCGTGAAGCATCCCTTTAATGTCCAAGCCATTCCATGCACACTCATCACTATAGGAGGGGGGAGGGGGGGCCCAAGTTATGACTGAACAATCACTGGAACTCAGTAAGACACTTCTCAAGGTGCGCTCAGATCTGTCCAATAAGGGGCACTTTTGAAAAAAGATATTACACTTTATGACAACATATGGGTGATGCGCCATCAATTACTCAAAAGACTGAGGTTAAGCGAGTAACAACCAGGCTTTTATTAACTAAAGAATGAAGGTCTTGTCTCGAGTGGTCGACCCGTCCAGAATACTAAGGGACTGGGAGGTAGTCACTTATATACCTGGAATAGTGGGAGGAGTCAGCCGAGGCATGTCCAGACCTGTACCTAGTGGAATACACATACACATACAGACAGGTATAACAGTGGTTTACCACATTCACCCCTTGTTTAAAAATGAGTCCGGCGGGGTGAAGTGTATTTAAAAGTTCGTGTATTGGAGTCTCTCCGGAGGTCTTGTCTGCCGCTGTGATCGACGTGGCGACGGCAGGGGTGGTGGAGCTTCCGGCGTCGCGTCCCGTGTAGGCTGGGGCCCTGGAGTGTAGTCCTCGTGGGTGACGGTCCAAGGCGAGCCGGCTGCTGGGGTTGGATATCGGGTCGTGGGGGGGGCGGTGGTAATGGGTAGTGGGTTACAGCGGTCCCCGAGGGTGCGAGGTCTCGTATGGAGACTGTGTCCTCCCGCCCTACAGCGGTCCCCGAGGGTGCGAGGTCTCGTATGGCGACTGTGTCCTCCCGCCCGTCCGGGTACGCAATGTAAGCATACTGGGGGTTGACGTGGAGGAGGTCGACCTTCTCGACCAAGGGGTCTGTTTTATTGGCCCTCGCGTGTCTTCTCAGTAGTACCGGCCCTGGGGACGTCAGCCATGGTGGTAACTATGTCCTCGATGTGGACTTCCTTGGGAAGACAAACATTTTCTCGTGAGGGGTGGCATTGGTGGCAGTGCAGAGCAGTGACCGAATTGAGTGGAGCGCATCGGGGAGCACCTCCTGCCAGCGGGAGGTCGGAAGGCCCCTAGACTTTAAGGCTAGTAGGGCGGCCTTCCAAACTGTTGCATTCTCTCTTTCCACCTGTCCGTTCCCCCGGGGGTTGTAACTGGTGGTCCTGCTTGTGGCTATACCCCTAGCGAGCAGGTACTGGCGGAGTTCGTCGCTCATAAACGATGAGCCCTGGTCGCTATGGATATAGCTGGGGAAACCGAACAGGGTGAAGAGGCTGTTCAGAGATTTAATGACCGTGGCACTGGTCATGTCCGAGCAGGGGGTAGCGAACGGGAAACGGGAGTACTCGTCAATGATGTTGAGGAAGTACACATTGCGGTCGGAGGAGGGGAGAGGCCCTTTAAAATCGACGCTCAGGCGTTCGAAAGGGCGAGTGGCTTTTATCAGGTGGGCTCTGTCTGGTCTATAAAAGTGCGGTTTGCACTCAGCGCAGACTTGGCAGTTCTTGGTCATGGTCCTGACCTCCTCGATGGAGTAAGGCAGGTTGCGGGCCTTGATGAAGTGGAAGAACCTGGTGACCCCCGGGTGGCAGAGGTCATTGTGGAGGGCCCTCAGCCTATCGATCTGCGTGCTGGCGCAGGTGCCACGCGATAGGGCATCTGGGGGTTCATTGAGCTTCCCAGGCCGGTACAAGATCTCGTAGTTGTAGGTGGAAAGTTCGATTCTCCACCTCAAGATCTTGTCATTTTTGATTTTGCCCCTCTGCTTGTTGTTGAACATAAAAGCAACTGAACGCTGGTCAGTGAGCAGGGTAAATCGTTTTCCGGCCAGGTAGTGCCTCCAATGACGCACAGCCTCCACAATAGCCTGGGCCTCCTTCTCGACCGCGGAGTGTCTGGTCTCCGGGCCCTGGAGGGTTCGTGAGAAGAATGCCACAGGTCTCCCCGCCTGATTAAGGGTGGCGGCCAGAGCGAAGTCGGACGCATCGCTTTCCACCTGGAAGGGGATGGATTCGTCCACTGCGTGCATGGTGGCTTTGGCAATGTCCTCCTTGATACGGTGGAAGGCCAAGCGGGCCTCTGCCATCAGGGGAAAAGAGGTGGATTTGATCAGCGGACGGGCTTTGTCTGCATAGCAGGGGACCCACTGAGCGTAGTAGGAAAAAAACCCTAGGCACCTCTTCAGGGCTTTTAGGCAGTGGGGCAGTGGGAGTTCCATAAGGGGACGCATCTGGTCCGGGTCGGGACTGATGACCCTGTGTTCCACAACACAGCCAAGGATGGCGAGGCGGTCTGTGCGGAATATGCACTTCTCCTTGTTATATGTCAGGTTCAGGAGTTGGGCGGTGCGGAGGAATTTCTCGAGGTTTGCGTCATGGTCCTGCAAGTCATGGCCGCAGATGGTCACATTGTCTAGGTAAGGGAAAGTGGCCTGCAGCGCGTTTTGATCGACCATCCGGTCCATCTCCCTTTGGAAGACGGAGACCCCGTTGGTAACGCCGAAGGGAACCCTAAGGAAGTGATAGAGGCGGCCGTTTGCCTCAAAAGCAGTATACTGGCGGTCTTCAGGGCGGATGGGGAGCTGGTGGTACGCTGATTTCAGGTCAATGGTCGAAAAGACGCGGTACTGCGCGATCTGGTTGACCACGTCAGCTATGCGGGGGAGTGGGTAGGCGTCCAGCAGGGTGTAGCGGTTTATTGTTTGGCTGTAGTCGATGACCAGGCATTGTTTCTCGCCGGTCTTAACGACCACAACCTGGGCTCGCCAGGGGCTGGAGCTGCCCTCAATAATCCCCTCCTTCAGGAGCCGCTCCACTTCGGTTTTGATGAAAACCCTGTCCCCGGCACTGTATCGCCTGCTCTTTGTGGCGATGGGCTTACAGTCGGGGGTGAGGTTAGCAAACAGTGGGGGGGGGGTGGGACTCTGAGTGTGGAGAGGTTGCATCTGGTGCGCGGCGGGCAATTTGGAGGCTGCTGGCTGCGGACTGTGAGTGGGGGGAGGGGGCCACCGTACGCCATCGTAACGCTTTTGAGGTGGCACTGGAAATCCAACCCCAGTAGGACGGCAGCGCAGAGGTCGGGCAGGACCAGGAGTTTAAAATTATTGAACACAGTCCCGTCTACTACTAGTGTCATCACGCAGTAGCCGCCAATGTCCGCTGACTGGGACTCGGAGGCCATAGAAATCTGCTGGTGCGCAGGCAGGACTGGGAGAGAGCAACGCCGCACCGTGTTGGGGTGGATGAAGCTCTCTGTGCTCCCGGAGTCAAAAAGGCAGTTTATTGCATGGCCGTTTACCTTAACGTCCATTTTGGACCGAGCTAGTTGGTGCGGTCTCGTTTGGTCCAGCGTAACCGAGGCCAGCGTAGGGGTCGATGTGTCGCTGCGGGTATCAGATGGGGGGGCGGGGGGGGCGTTGGCGGTCTGCTGCGTCACGGCTGGTGTCCAAGATGGCGGCGTCCATGATTCCCATGTGGCTGGAGCCGTCCAAGATGGCTGCTGCTGCGGTGGTTCGCACATGGCTGGGGAGGCCCAAGATGGCGGCCCACACGCGGCGCTGTTAGGGGCCCAAGATGGCGGCTCGCCCGGCCCACACGCGGCGCTGCTGGCGTTCGGGGTGGCTTTGGCCTTGCAGACGCTGGCGTAGTGTCCCTTTTTCCTGCAGCCCGAGCAGGTCGTATTCTTCGCCGGGCAGCGCGCTCTGGGGTGTTTGGCCTGGCCACAGAAGTAGCATTTCTGGCCTTGGGATAGTGCTGTCTGGCTTTGGGACACTGCTGCAGTAGTTGGGCCGTTGTTGGGCTGTGGCTGGGGTGGCACGGTGCTATGGGGCTGTCCTACCGTGTCCCAGGTTGTCGTTCCCCGCGGCGTCCACGGTGCAGAGGAGTAGGCATCCATGCCCCGGTAGGCTGCGTCCCGCGTTAGTGCGATTTCGGAGGCTTTGTCGAGGGTGAGGTCACTCTGCTCCAGCAGTCGCTGTCGGGTGTAGTTGGACCTGTGGCCCGCAACGAAGGCATCCCGGATCAGTTCCTCCGTGTACTTAGCGGGCGTTACCGCCTTACACCCACAGGCCCGGCCAAGCACGGACAGTGCTTGGAGGTATTCCTCAGTCGATTCCCCAGGTTGTTGCTTGCGACTCCCCAGAAGGTGCCTGGCGTATACTTCGTTCACGGCGCGTGTACTGGGTCTTGAGGAGCTGGAGGGCGGCTGTGTACGAGGTCGCGTCCCGGATGACTG
Source organism: Somniosus microcephalus (assembly GCF_052327205.1). Classification (NCBI taxonomy): domain Eukaryota; kingdom Metazoa; phylum Chordata; class Chondrichthyes; order Squaliformes; family Somniosidae; genus Somniosus; species Somniosus microcephalus. The sequence continues at coordinate 90,217,310 of NC_140995.1, forward strand.
AGTACGCTCGGTGGTTCACCTTGGAGATCAGGACAGACAGTTTGTCCGCATCCGTTACGACCGCAGTGGAGGCAGTCAGGAATGTCTCGAAGCACATGAGCCAGTGAGCAAACTTGGTGGAAGCGTCCGCTTCCCGACTGTCCAGGTCCAGGCATGCTGGTGTGAGGATCTTCTCCATTATAAAAAATTTAGTTAATAAAATTGATGCGCCATCAATTACTCAAAAGACTGAGGTTAAGCGAGTAACAACCAGGCTTTTATTAACTAAAGAATGAAGGTCTTGTCTTGAGTGGTCGACCCGTCCAGAATACTAAGGGACTGGGAGGTAGTCACTTATATACCTGGAATAGTGGGAGGAGTCAGCCGAGGCATGTCCAGACCTGTACCTAGTGGAATACACATACACATACAGACAGGTATAACAGTGGTTTACCACAATGGGCATTGGCTACACCTCTCAAGTGCCTACCCTTGTGTTAGTTGGTAACCTTGCAGTAGGATGATGGTGAGTGCGAGGGGTGGCTAGTGAGATGGGGAAGTGATAAAGTGGATAGAGGGTTGGTTGGAGGTTCAAGGTAAGTTTGTGTCCTGGGGAGGTCTCTTCTGCCCTTGGAAGAGAGGAGAACCTCCCTGTGTGCTGTGACTCCCTCCAAAAGCATATGGAGGGAGTCATTGGAGAGCCTGGGTGCAAGTGTTCACCTTTGTGCAGTGATTGTCAGTGTTTGCAGCACCTCAATGCTGTCAAACACTGTCAGAACAACTGTCAAATTTAAATTATACATGATCCCTTTAAGGAAACCGGCTGATGACGCATCTTCAAATGGCCTCATCAGACCCCCTTCCTGTTAATTGGCTGGTAAGGGTGGGCTTAACAAGGCCAATCAAGGGAAAATCACGTCTGCAGAGCGCAGGCAGCTGGGGGCGGGACCAGAACCCGGAAACCAGCTGTCTCGCCTCAATTAAATTTGTGGCCCAGGAGTCAGTTTGGAACTTTGAAAATATATTATTCAAATTAGTAGAACTGCAGTGGTAAGAAATGTAAGGGTTTTTAGCATTTAGGGAGTGACCTTTTTTTTATTTTCCTTTTTTGGAGGAGCTAGACTGAGGATTTCCACCATAAATATACATTTATATAAACAGTCTTGAATATGGCACAGACTTTCTGTCTGCAAGCAGTTAAAACAAACATTGCCGAAAGAGGAGGAACAAGTGGGATGACTTTGCCTGCAATTCTCGCCTCTGATGCCCCCCCACCTACTGTACGCCAGCACGAAACACTTAAGGAGGCAGCATTGGGGCTCACTTAGTTTGTAAAGGCCAGTTTCCTTTCAGTAGCTGGTCACAAAAAATTATTCATCTTCAGCGAGACCTGCTAGCACACCTCTCCGATGGTTGACCAATGCTGCCATTACTACTCTTCTCCCACTTAGCAGATGCCCCAGCTGTGCCAGTACTGGTACGGGCACCAGCCCACTGTATTTAAATATGCCTAAACCTGGGAATTCCTACAGAGTTCGACATATAAATGGCCAGTGTAGGGGAAGCCCAGTCATTGTTGAGGCCGTGTAAGTTTGTAGATTTTTGGCCCCGCTTTCCCCCCCCCACTTCGGTATCCTTTATGAAAATGGATACATAGAAATTCTGTAAAACCTTGAACATCTGTTGTCAAACTCATTTAAAATGGCTTATGTCGATTTTAAAAAGTCACAAGAAATGGTTCAAGTAGATGAGAGTTTGAGTAGTCTTTATTAGTTGACTCACTGTTGTAGTTACTGCTGATCTTATTTTTCAAAAAGTCTTCAAAGAGTAGTCTGCTCTCCAACATTTCAAAGTTGACCCTTGATAATTAAAAACAAAATGCAGTTTGAGGTTCTGTAGTGCCCACCATCTTGTTAATGATATTTACCTGACCTGGGAGAAGGTTACTTTGAATTGCCAAGAGACATGCCATGTTATAAGAACATAACATCAGAAATAGGAGCAGGAGTAGGCCAATCGGCCCCTCGAGCCTGCTCCGCCATTCAATAATATCATGGCTGATCTGATCCTAACCGCCAATCTACTATCACAGAACCATCTCCTGAATCTAACAGAATTAGACACACGAAATAGGAGCAGGATCAGGCTACACGGCCCCTGGGCCCGCTCTGCTACCCACAGGGCCATGACCGATCCGAACCTAGACTCATGTCCAAATTCCTGCCCGCTCCCCGTAACCCTTAATTCCCTTTACTTCTAGAAAACTGTCTATTTCTGTTTTAAATTTATGTAATGATGTAGCTTCTACAGCTTTTTGGGACAGCATATTCCATGGACCTACCACCCTCTGAGTGAAGTAGTTCCTCCTCATCTCAGTTTTGAAAGAGCAGCCCCTTATTCTAAGACTATGCCCCCTAGTTCTAGTTTCACCCATCATCAGGAACATCCTCCCCGCATCCACCCGATCCAACCCCTTCACAATCTTATATGTTTCAATAAGATCGCCTCTCATTCTTCTGAACTCCAATGAGTAGCGTCCCAATCTACTCAACCTCTCCTCATATGTCCATCCCCTCATCCCCGGGATTAACCGAGTGAACCTTCTTTGTACTGAACTTATGTTCTCATTGTAACTCTATTTGTACCCTCAGAAATGACCTTGTTAACTACATGTGGATACTTACATAGCATGTTTGGATTAAAGGAAAACGCTCACTCTTAATACACAGAGTACTCCTCCAGTGTTTCATTTGAGCATTCAGTTCCCATAGAATTAATGGACTTGGACTTGGGTCCAGATATTTTCCAAATGCATAGTAGAAGCCACAATTTTTTTTGAAAAACTCTGTGATTTTTATCACCAAATAATGTTAATGCTTACTGTGAGCTGAGGTGTTGTCAAGTCTAACAAATATATCCAGTATACTCCCTTTTATTTTCAAATAATTTAAATCATTTTATTTTCCAGCATAAACTGACTTCTCCATGCCCTTGTTGTGACTACTTAGCACCCAGCATTGATAACTGAGAGAAAATTATAGTTCCAGTAATAAAGAGCCAGAACAGCAATTATACAAGCTGCCTCCTAATGTGTAATGTCAAGCTATCCATTATCTAGGTAAGTTTTTAATTGCACAGGAGATGTACTTGAATATTCTGCTGCTTACAGACTCTGTAGAGATTAAGTAATTATCAATGATCTAAACCTTTTAATTTTAAGGTCTTTCTCATCATTTCTCTTTAGTTTAGCACATGCAGAAGTCTTAGTCCCATATCTTTGTTTATTTCTCTCAGTAACCAGCCACTAGGAGATGCCATACAGCAGCTTTGGCTGTTGCTGTTTTTTTGGTGTTCTCTCCGTGAAGAAATGGCTCCTTTGGAGACAAGGGAACTCTCAGTGTAGCTTGCCACGTTGGAGTGAGTTCAGTAAACTTCCATTATTGGAAATCTTTTCTACAATTGATCTATTTCTTTACGGTAATTTGTGTAACCCAGAGCACTCTAGGCATTGCTGGCTCGCTGCTTTCTCAACATTGCAATGCAATATAGTTGGTGTTCTTCGAGAAAACGACTTAAACTATTAAAATATAAGTGACAAACATTAATATCAAGGAATAAAAAGTAATAATGGAACTGGCACTGAGACGGGGCAAAGGCTAACATATCAAAGTAGGTGGGTAGTAAAAATTTTAGTTTCTGAATTTCTACATAAATGATTCCACTTTTTTTTAAATTCTAATAACTGGACAGGATTTAAAATATTACAAATATGGGATGGAATGCTTTACAGAGATGTCTAAATGTTAGCTGATGTGCACAGATGTTAGTGCAACATTTTTCAAATAAATCATGCAAAATCTAGAGTGCCTAAGATGAAAAGGGAAAGGAGGATGTCATAAGTCATGAAAAGTGAAGATAGGAGAATACAAGGACTCTGGAGAAGACCATCAGCGCTTTATCTGGCACTAAAGATTGATTTACTTCCAATAGAGAATTCAAGAGTCTGTGGCATCATAGAACACTTAGGCCTAGAAATTCAGTATCGCCACGTTTGGGGCGCTACAGCCGAGCGTGCGCTAAATTTAGCGCCCGGCGCAACTTGGCACCACCTTCAGCGAAATTGAGTTGCTTCGCCCCAAGAGGTTCTTGCTGCACTAAAGCAGGCACTGCACGACTATCCTAAGGCGCTAAGCCGGAGAGGTGAGGCGCTACCACAGAGGGCGGGCGCAGTGCAGGTGCGGCCAGTTAGCGATTGCAGGCAGACACGCTGGCGCCGGTCACCTCTTAAAGGGGGAGGGTCGATTTGGCTTGCAGCCATGCCCTGCACATTGGAGCCCTGATTCTCGGCCTGGACAGACCTGCTGTGACATTGTTACGCCTACGACCATGGAGAGGGCCAGGGAGCGAGCGCAGCACTTCAGTGAGGGGGCCCTGAAGGTTCTGGTTGGCGCAGTGGAGTGCAGGCGACCTATCCTCTTTCCGGACAGTGGCAGGAGGCCGCTGCCCAACAAATATCGAAAAGCTTGGAGGGAGGTGGCACACAGTGACCCAGCAGCATGGTACCTAGGACCCCAATGCAATGCAGGAAGAAGTTCAACGACCTCACTCAGGTTGTCAGGGTGAGTACCCTTTCCAGTATCCTCTTCATCCCTGCATGGGCACCTCACTTTATGGCCAAAGGGTCCCGAAAGCCCCAATGCCCAGCCCTCATCCAACACCTATGGGCCTCATGAAAATCACATGCCCATTCACCACTTTACACACTAAGGGCTATTCGACCATGGGAGGCAGTGCAGCCAAGATCAGGGCTTCATACTGTACTCCGAGCCCGTCCTTTCTCTTGCAGGGCAAGCTGGCCCACAATAGGAGGCAGCAGCAACGGACCGGGGGAGGCCGTCCTGAACTTAAAGACCTCCGGCGATCTGGAGCAGCGAGTGGAACGGATTATGGCAGGCCGGCTGATTGGCCCCATCGCCACTGGAGATGCCGACCCGTTCTGGACAGCAATGGTAAGGTCATCACCTTTTTGACCTCTCTTTCCACTTGTGCCTCACACCAGCATCCTTTGCCACTATCGAACCAATGCAGTGCATTGCCGCACTCATGCCTCCCTCGCAGCCGCCCTGTCCTCACGCTAAAGCAACTCTTGTACCTCCCTGCTTTCAGATGCTGATTCACGAGGTGAGGAGGCGGGCCCTCAAGCTGCCACTGTGAGTGAATCGGAAGGCGAAGAGGAAGCCGGAACATCAGTGCCACCCTCAGCCAAGGCAGCCCATGGCCATAATGGGGACACGTCTTCCCTGGAGGGGAGCAGGGGGGGAAGGGTCTGAGGAGGGTGAAGCTCCAGGGCCCAGCGGGCTGCAGCAATTGGGGGGGTTTGGGGGGGGGCCTTCTCCCCGGAGGGAGAGTGTGGCCTCCAATCCTGCTACAGTGAGCGCAGAGGAGGTGCGGCTCCTTGCTGAAATGGGCGCCCAGGCGGAGCGCAGGCACACTGAGCTCATGGCTGCAGTGGCAAGGATGCCTGACTCCATAGAGTCACTGGCAAGGAGTGTACAGAAATTCGGGGCAGCGCAGGCAAGGAGAGTCTGCAGGACTTCGGTGCAGCACAGGCGGCTTCCAGCCAAGTGCTTAGTCGTGCCATGCAGTCACTGGCTGGTCTGATGCAGACACAGATCAGGGCCACACGAGCACTAACTGCTGCCACCCTCGCTGGATCGGGCAGGATTCGCCGGGGCCCTCGCCGCGCCACAGCAGGCCAGCAGTCTGTGCTTCAGCTGATTGCTGCGCATGGTTCAGTGCTGCCCCGTGCGAGTGCCAGTGTCTCGTCCGACCAGGGAGTGCCTGTGCTATGTCAGGATGGCAGCATTCCTGCTGCCAACACTGTCACTCCTCCACTGCAGCTGCCACCACCCGTAGGACCGACTGCTGCCGCCCAAGCAGAGTTGGAACAGTCAGCCTCCGGGCCCAGAGCTGGTCCAGGCCGTCCCCCAAGGGCACCTGCCGACTCACTATCTGACCCTCAGCAGCCTTCCCCCCAGCCTTGCTGCAGCCACTGGGGTCCCATTGCGGTGGAGCTGCAGGGTGGGAAGGGGCCAATCCCGCAAGCGAGGCAGATCACCCTCACAGGCCAAAAAGTAGGAGGTGTGGCAAAATGCTGTGTTTTTGTGAAGGCTGAGGATCATGGTCACTTTTGTTTAACTCTTTTGTTCATTGCCTCCAGGTTGTGAGTGCCAGTTATGTGTCTGACTTTTTTGGGGGGTTTCCTCTATTTGTTTGTCATGCGGGAAGGGCACAGAGTTTGTTAAATAAATAATTGTCTTTATTCAGATTGTGCATGTTTGCACTTTGAACTATTTGTTGCCTTGACGGGCTCAGGGTTTGCGGCACAAGCCATTCCCTGAGAGGGGGCCTAGAACCAACTTGCAATAAGCCGCTGACGGACGGCCCTTGCACTTTGTGCCTCCCTCCCGTCTTGGTGCTCCTCCTCCTCCTCCTCCGGTGGTCCTCCAATGTCTGCTGGCAGTGGTCGAGTCCTGAGGATAGCCAGGTTGTGCAGCATGCAGCACACGAAATGGGAGACTCGCTCAGGCGAGTACTGAAGGGCTCCCCCGGAATGGTCCAGACAGCGGAACCGTTGCTTTAGCACACCGATTGTGTGCTCAATGATGTTTCTGGTCGCTTGATGGCTGTCATTGTATCGCTCTTCAGCAGGGGTGCTGGGCGCATGGAGCAGGGTCATCAGCCAGGTGCACTAAGGATAGCCCTTGTCCCCGAGAAGCCAGCCTCCTGGGTGAGCCGGGGCTTCGAAAAGGTCTGGCGCAGGATGAAGGTGTTGTGGCTGCTGCCTGGAAAGCGGGCATTGACAGCTAGTATCAGCTGCCTGTGGTCACACACCAACACGTTCAACGAATGGAACCCCTTCCGGTTGCGGTAATCCTCTGCATTCTCTAGAGGCGCCCGCAAAGCCACATGCGTGCAGTCATGGCGCCCTGGACCATGGGGAAGCCTGCTATTCTTGCAAATCCCATTGCGCACTCCTGCTGCTGCTTCAGGGTCATGGGGTAGGAAATGTACTGACTCCTCCTTTTGAAGAGGGCATTCATGACTTGGCGGATGCAGCAGTGCACCGCGAACTGGGAGACATTGGCAATGTCCCCAGTAGCGGATTGGAAGGAGCCGGTGGTGGCATAGAAGTTGAGAGCCACTGTCACCTTCACTGCCACCGACAGAGACGTCCTGCTCCTCGGCTGAAGCTGCAGATCTCTCTGAAGCAGGTGGCAGATCTCAGTGACCATCTCCCTTCTGAATCGAAGCCTCCGAATGCACTGCTCTTCAGACATGTTGAGGTAGGAGAACTGCTGGCGGTATACCCTGGGAGGGTAAGGCCTCCTGTGCTGACGCCTGTTGGCCCTCCTCCGTCGGGCCATGATTGGCACTCTCTCTCGGCATCTCTGAGCCCTCTCAATGCAATGGAGAAACCCAATGTTTCCACCCATTGTGGCCCCCATTATATGTGGCCACTCAAGGCTATGGCACTGAGAAATCAATCCAACTGCAAAGCTCTGGGCTGAAGACAGAAGTACCTGTGTGAGCGCTGAGTCAGAGTCAAAGCAGAAAGCTCTCTCCCTTTGTCTCTCTGCAAATCTCTCTCTCTCTCTCTCTCTCTCTCTCTCTCTCTCACACAGAAGGAGTGGTTCAAAATGGCTACCACTAAGAAGGCAGGAAGAGCCCCCTTTAAATAGCGCCCCCACAGCGACTGGGAACCGTTCCACTCAACCAGTCGCTGGGAGTGCCAGGCGGAAAGAAGGGGGGGTGCCACTGAAGTTCCGGTTCAGGGCGCACCAAGGGTGTTGCACCGTGAAATGACGTCGGGATCTGCGCGCGCAGCTGAGCGGGCGTTGCGGTTTTGCGCCGCCGCTAAATGTCCACTCAAGTTCGCGAGAGGCGCAGATCGCACCGCGCCTGGGCGCTAGCTGCTTCGCGCCCCACTTATCGCCCTCTTAAGGCACTAGCGGCTGGCGCTACCAACTGAATTTCTAGGCCTTAGACTTGGAGCAAATTAACTGTAACCTTATTTGTTTTAAAATGGCAGAACTTCAGGACCAGCATAATTAGTTTGTTCTAGTTTGCTTTCTCAAAATTAGAGATCACCAACTGTATTGTCCTGCAATGCTGAGAAAGCAGTGCGCCAGCAATAGAAACCCTAACCTGAGGTAGCACCTGTTTTCTCTCTCTTCCAATTGGAACAACAGTCTATGAATATTAAAAGGGACTCTGTTTTTGCTAAGTGCTCAGGTGATAAATCGAGTCATGTGAACAAATTAGATTTGAATCAATTCTTAACCATGAAAGAATTAGTCAAAAGAATCTTTGCAGGGAAGGCAATGTTTACATTATTGCAAAGTAACCTATGTGAGTACTTTCCTGGTTAACAAAAAGGCAACTTGTTAATCAATAAACGGATGATGACCATTTGGATACTGGGCTTGAGGATTGAGTATAGTGGAAAATATTTGGATATGATTAAAAGCCTTGCATATAGTGGGAGACGCATTCAATCTATCTTTCTTCCTGCATTTTGAACTGTATATTTTTCATTAATGAGAAGTATGATCTAATATCCTAGGCATGTGTCATATGTCAATACAATTTGAATTTCAAAGCCTATGACTTTAAGTCAAGAAGTAAAATGTGTTCAGGAATGGAATACATTTTCAATTTTGCCGTCCACTGTCAGCATCAGGGACTCTCCGCTCCGTTATCAAGCTATACCTGATTTTCTCTCTCATAAATCGATCTTTTTTTTTCCCCTTGCAAGGAAGAATCAACCTCCATTCTGAACTCCAATTGAGTAATTATGGAGCTATTCAGATGTATTTAAACATGGTCTACTTGAATCCACTTGGATCTGGACTGTCATTACTGGTGTTTTGAAATTTGTGTCACTAATTTAAAGCCAAAGTTTGAATTCAAAGATCTGAAATTAAATCCCTATTCCGTACTTTAGACTTGTCCAAATGCATTGTTATCTTCAGGAGCCATTTACCCTGCAGCTAGGATGGTGATTTGAGCTTGGCCATGAAGTGGTTTTGTTCGGCTGTCATGTGAAATTCATCAGCAAGCAGGAGATGTGTTTCTTCCTAGATTATTGAGAAATGCCTTCCTTCCCCCCCCCCCTTCAAAAATAATAGCATGTTCAGCTATTGCAAGGCAGTCACGTTAAGTACATATGCAGTGGTTAAAATAGCTCCCAGATAGAGTAGTATAATTTCAACTCCTACATCTGTTTCTTTTTTCCATTGTTTTTGGGTAATGTCCAAGTTACTGAAGTGTTTTCAACAAGCATTCCCTTTCAGTGGGATGGAGCTGGAAGAAAGACTGCATTTGTGAACCAAGTTTACAGCTCAGAAGGAGCCTATTCAGTCCATGGTGTCTGTGCCGGCTCTATGCTAGAGCAATCCAAAATTATTCCCAGTGCCCTGCTCTCCCCATGCCCCATGTTTTCCTCTACTTCAAGTATTTATCCCTTAAAGGATGCAGTGGTCTCTGCTGCAACCACTTCTTGTGGCAAAGAATTCCATGCTCCAACAACCCTCTAAAGAAATTTCTCCAAACCTCCCTCCTCACTCTTGGTGAATCCCGAGGTCTTTCTGTTCATCCATTTCCTTAGCATCGTCTTTCTGTTGATTGCATATTCCTATTCCTTGTTTTTCCTCCCAAAATGTATTGCTTCACACTTGGCCACATTGAATTGCATCTGCCACCTGTCTGCCCATTCCATTAAAATCTCTGTCTTCCTGAAATCTTTTGCCAAATGTTGTTTGTCAAATCTCCTACATTTGTTGAGCATTAGTTTAGTGGGCTATTGAGCTTTTATCAGTAATTGGTTTAATCAATTTGCACTCTGTTTACCAAACCCAACAACTTACACTTGTATACTGCATTTTAACATAATCAAACGTAATAAGGTGCTTCAGCAGAAAACTGAACAGGGATTGTATGTTAATTGGTAGTGGTGACCCAGAACAGGGATTGTATGTTAATTGGTAGTGGTGACCCAGAACAGGGATTGTATGTTAATTGGTAGTGGTGACCCAGAACAGGGATTGTATGTTAATTGGTAGTGGTGACCCAGAACCGGGATTGTATGTTAATTGGTAGTGGTGACCCAGAACAGGGATTGTATGTTAATTGGTAGTGGTGACCCAGAACAGGGATTGTATGTTAATTGGTAGTGGTGACCCAGAACCGGGATTGTATGTTAATTGGTAGTGGTGACCCAGAACAGGGATTGTATGTTAATTGATAGTGGTGACCCAGAACCGGGATTGTATGTTAATTGGCAGCGGTGACCCAGAACTGGATCCATTTTAAGTAAGATAATAAACAGTTATTTGAGGAGTAAAAATTTGCAAAGCTTATGCACCCAAAAGGGAATGAAGATTTGCATATTTTCCCAAGTCCCATTTCACTTTTGGTACAGAAAATAGGAAAAATGAGCACCATGAAGATGTAGAACATACTTTACCTCATCACACATTGGCACTGTGGTTAAAGCAAGAACTAAATCGCCAAGAGATGGAGGCTCGTTATCTCTTTCCTACAGAATTGGAGATTTCTGAAATTCATAAGAAATCAGGCCACGATGAAAAATAATGCAGCATCAGTGGTCCCCTGGATATAGAATATTGCTGCTTAATGGAAGAACTGTGTATAATATGGCTTTTTTTAAAAGATTAAAAAGGGAAAGGAATAAACTGGAAGAAGGGGTAGTCTGGTAATAGGCAATTGTATGCAAAATGCTAATAAAGGGTAGCACAGTGACTGTGTCAGTAAGTGGTAGGATGGCTAGAAATGGGATTGAAGGTTATAAGTGTGGATAGCGATACACAACGCACCATCCTGACTTGGAGGTATATCATTCCTTCTTCGTCGCTGAGTCAAAATCCTTGAACTCTCTCCCTAACAGCACTATGGGGGTACGTTCACCGCACGGACTGCAGCGGTTCAAGAAGGCGGCTCACCACCACCACCTTCTCATGGGCAGTTAGGGATGGGCAATAAATGCTGGTCTTGCCAGCAATGCTCACATCCCAGGAACAAATATAAAAAAAAAACACTGCTTTGTGGAATGCTTCATTCTTCAATTGCTGGGACAATGGTAAGCTGACCACAGATGAATAATGTAGATTATCAAAGTAGATGTTCTAGAATTTTTCTGGATTTCATCCTGGGGAAGGGGAAAGAAAGAAGAGATAAGGAGAAACTTTGCAGCATCTTCCACCAGTTAAACTGGGGATAACCTAGTATAGTCTGAACAGCTGAAGTATTTTGGTTACCAATACAAGGAAGAGCGAATCTGCAATAGCTAGGGCAACAGTTGACACAGGGAAAGCTGATGTGAACTAGTTTGGTCAAAGCAACCATTTTAGTTTAAAGAAAAAGTTGAGTTTGGGGAGGGAGCTCGAAGCGTGGGAAAGCAAATTGAGCATTATAATGGCATAGCGGAAAATCTGGAAGATGGCACACATGACTGCAACACTGGACTGATCCATTCATTCAAAAGGAAAGTAACTCCTAAAAATTGTCTACTCTACAGTGGAATTATGACTTAAATAAGCAGAATGTCAAGTTGTCTGGCTGTGACCTTGCCGCTTGGTCTTTGAGCTGAACCTTCTGAGAACAGCAGCTCCATGATAACGGCATTACCTAGTTCAAAACACGTAGTGCATCTTGGAGCAAATGCAGTGTGATGCGTTTAATGTCAGTACTGTATAGGGAATATTGTATCATTGCAAGAGGGTTGGTTAGGTCATTTAGCGGATTTCCATGCCAATCCGGGTTTATTTCTCCGTTTGGTATCTGTGGAAGAAGCCTGTGGAGATACTCGGATGGAGCTGTTTGGATTGGCTGGGTTTATGAGTATTTGCTTTTTAGTTAATGTGAACATCTGTACTCTGTCATAAGTGAAAGGAGGCCTGAATTGAATTACAATTAACTATTGATCATAACAGCTAAAGTGTGTACATTAATGTACACTTCAGCTATTCGGTGCCCTGAGCTTATTATGCAGCTTCCTTTAAACATTGTTCTTTTAACCTGTTCTGCCTCGATCAGTTGTAGTGTGCTTTGCTGGAAGGCCCAGAAAAACGGAGCATGTCTCGTATTTCTTCCAGCTGGCACAGAGCATTATCTGGATGCCATTTTAATTGTATGTTTCTTCCAATGATCAGTCTTGTGTAAAACATTCAATTTTTTTTATTGCTACACAGGAATGAATGTAATAAATAACAAAATTTTCACTAAAATGCTACTTTAGTAGCAAGTTTTTCATAAAGATACTGCATCTGGTTAGAATTACAGGCCAGGATAGTGTCATGTTCTATTGAGTAAGCCTAAAGCATTTCTGAACTATGATATTCACCACCTTGTATTTTCTAGTCTGAAAGGCTTTCTTTTATATAAAAAAAAAAAATCTTAATCCTAAATGCTCTGCTATGTGCATTTGAACGATTGTGTCCTCTGTTTTAATCATTTGTGCAAAAATAATATGCTTCTTGTTAATGTGTCTAGACAAGAGAACTGGAACACACAACACCTGAAGCATTTCAGTAATTTTAAAATAAGGGAAAGGTTAGTCAGTCTTTTGACAGTTGTTTGACAAAAGGAAGGGTGAAGTCATATTGGTACAAGTAGCTACAGACTGATGAAACATTCTTGAGGTAGATGAAATCCAAGAACAGTGCTACATGTTGAGCATTATATGCACAAAACAGTCCCTGTGTACCACTTCTACCTGGGCCAAGAAAATAAATAATCTCTACACTAATATTGCAGTGACTAGAGGTTCTTGCTAACCACAGTACATTGTCGGATCATTAAAGGCACAGAATCCATTCTACTGACCTACATTATTGCAATCGGTTTTGCGCTGCCACAAATGCTATTTATGCCAGCAAAAGCTCAAATATATTGGGCCATAATTTTCTGTCAAAATAATGGTGAGGCTAATGGCGCTCGCTGATATTTATACACACATGGTACAGCAACTTCAGGCGAGGGGCAGATGTGAGGTTAAACTCAAACCCCAAAATTGCTGTCTATGTTGAGCCACTCTGCCATTAATTTCACAGAAACGGCATCTTGCTGTCTGGCTCACCATTAAATGCACTGAATGTCATGAAGTTGCTGTATTTGCATGGTAGATACGAACTAAACTAGCAACAGAAAGTTAAGTCTGGTCCATTGCTGTCTAAATACCCTTTGAACATTGTGGTAAGTGTTAATTACTGCCAAACAACCTCCCCTGACTCTGAAAATTAACTATTACAAGTATGGAGTCTCATTCTTTCACTTGTAATTGTTTGAGACTTTAAAAATATAGGGGGGGGAAATTTAGTATCGCCCCGTTTGGGGCACTATTATCGGCCGTGCGCAAAGTTTAGCGCCTGGCGCTAATTATCGCCTCCGAAGGCAAACTTGGCTTGTATCGCCCCTGGAGGTGATTGGAGCGCTAAATCAGGCGCTTCACACCTGTCTTAAGGTGCAAAGGCCGAGGAGCGAGGCGCTACCTCAGAGTGCTGGCGAAGCAAGGAAGGGCAAATCAAAATGAACCTGCAAAGTGCTGCTCAGTACCCAAAACTCCTTCACACAGTGTTGAATCTCTCCAGAAGTCAGTCAGAGTCTCTCTTCCCCCTCTCTCTCTCTCTCTCTCTCTCTCTCTCTCTCTATGCGTGGTGCAAAAATGTCACCAACAAAACAAGTCAGGAAGCGGTCGCCTTTAAATAGCGCTCCCCTAGTCCCTTTCTGACAGCATAACGCTCCCCTCAACCTGTCGTTGCTAGTGGTAAGGCAGGGGGCGCCACTCAATGTCCGGGGCGCTACCAGGGCGTTGCGCACTCGACTGATGTTACGATCTGCCGGCGCAGGAGATCGTGGTGGTAGTGTTTAGTGCCGCTGCACAATGACTTCATTTTGCGAGCGGCGCAAACATTGCTGTGCCCGGGCGCTAGTTGCTTTGTACCCCATTAGTGCCCTCTTAAGGCACTAACGGGAGGCAGAAACAACTGAATTTTTCCCCCTTTTTAAAATAAAATTACAAATTTTAAGTTTTCTTATCCTTTGGCCTAGAAATTCGGTATAGCCGCGTTTGGGGCGCTAGTCCTGACTATGCGCAAAGTTTAGCGCCGGGTGCAATTTAGCGCCACCTAGCGCGATATTGGGTTGCAGCGCCCCTAAAGGTGATTGCGGCGCTAAATCAGGCGCTGCACACTACTCTTACAGCGCTAACCCGGTGGCACAACCCAATTTCGCGGCGGCGGGGCGCAGCGAGGGTGCTGTCAATAATCACTTTCCCTGAGACACAGTGGCGCCGGCCAACTCTTAAAGGGGCAGGTCAATTGGCATCACCAGACACACTCACTGCCTTGTAGGCCTTCAAAGCGGTGGGAACCTACCTGTGGCGCACCAGCCTAGCAAGACATGGAAAGGGTGAGGCAGAGGGCGGAACGCCTCACTGATGGGGCAATGGATGCTTTGGTTGGCGCAGTGGAATCGAGGCCAAGGAAGATGGTCGGAATGTGATTTTATGTTTTGGACAGTCTCCCGGGTGTGAGAGGCAGTTATGTGTCAGTGTATTAGTTTTGCTTTCTGTTGCCATAGCTTTCTCATGTTTGCAGGAACCACATTTTGTGTAATGAAACACTTTCTTCATTTACAATGGCCATGCCTGCTATTTACATGCATCTTGCCCTTCACACGCTTGGGGGTATCAGACCAGTTCCATTCCTGTTCTTGGAATGGCAGCAAGCATTCCCTGAGAGGGGCCTAGAAGCTACATCTGATCAGCCTCTGACACGCAGCCTGAGAAGAGCCGCTCGCGTAGAAGTTCAGGCCAGCAGCCATCTTCTCAGCCGCCGACAAAGATGTCCTGCACCTTATCTGAGGCTGCAGATCTGGCTGAAGTAGCTGGCACAGCTCAGTTACCACCTTTCTAAATCGCAGCCTTCTGACACACTGCTCCTCCGGCATGTTCATGTAGGAAAACTGCTGTCGGATAACCCTGCCAGCGTAAGGTCTGCTGTGGCGACGTCTGTCAAGGCTCACCAACAGCAAGGTGATGGTCAGCAGGCTGAAGATCATCTGCCTGCGCTGGCTCAGTGGTCAAATGGCTCTGTGTGCAGCTCAGCAACTCTTTGTAGCTCTCGAGGAAGTTGTGATCCAAAAATGGCTGCCGCTTTTAAACCACACCAGTCCCCTTTAAATAACACTCCTCCAGCCCGAGAGTGACTTGGTAAGGCCCAGGTAAGCTGTCACTATTGGCGCCAGGCGCTACGGAGGGGGGCGCCACTGAATTTCCGGTCCGGGGCACCCCTGAATTTCCGGTCCGGGGCACCCAAAAGGTGTTGCACACTCTCATGACGTCATAATCAGCCTGCGCCCATGAGCGAGCACTAAGATTTGGTGCTGGCACTAAATGCATGCTCAATATGGGGCTAGGCGCCTTGCGCCCGCCCGGAAATTGGCTAGCGCCCCACTTCTCGGCCTCTTTAGGCGTTAATCGGTGGCGCTATCAACCAAATTTCTTCCCCCCTTGTCTTTTTTTTTCTCTCAATCCAATCTTTCTTTCCCTCTTTATTTTGCTTTTTGTACCTGATTTGACAATGAATTCATCCTCCTTCTCGGTCCTTCCGCTGTTAATTTCACAATCCTTCAATCTGATTGGTTACCTGTTCACTCAGGTCCCAGATGCCCGGTTTCCCTCCATACGATGTTATCAGCTTGCACTTGCAGAAACTTGCCATGTAAAAAAAAATTTTTAATCTAAATTTGCAAGGGCAAGTCTAATTAATGGCAGATGCCTTTAGATGCCCTGCTATAGCAAATTATGGCCCATTATTGAGCCTAGCCTTTGTGTCCAGCAGCTTCTGAATTTAAAATATACTGTACTATTGATTTTAAACCAATGGTTATGATAAATCTGGATAATTGCAGGCAGGACTATGGTTTTGTACTTGTTCCTGGAGCCTCCAAAGTGATGCACAGTGGCATTTATCATCCTTATGGCTTTAGCTTTTGAGTAGACAGCTGGGCCCTCTCAACAGACTTAGCACTGTGGAGCAATTTGAAGCCCTGAAATGATGGGTCTTCCTGGGTATGGAGAATTAGTTTTCTAGTTCGACCTCTCTTTCCCCACCCCCCCCAACCCCCTCCCACGTAAGCAACTGGTCCAAATCAGGCCACAAAAACACACAAGAATTTACGAATGTAAAGGGGTTATTCAGCTCATCTCATGATTTGGGTTCAGATGCAGGATCTGCTCGGATCACTTTATTTCCACCATGTCATAGCACCAAGCCTGTATCCCTGTACACCCATGAGGTAGGAATAGAACCCCTTTTGATGACGCTTTAAAGTACATATTTCTTGCAGTAGGCAGTCTTTTGTTCTATCATTATTTGCATAAATATTGTGCAATATTATAAATATTTTTACTTTTATTTTAAAATGCATGTAGAATTGAACTGCTTGCAACTGATTTTTATTTTTTCAATTTGAGTATTTGTACGGGACACTGCTTTGAGCCCATCCAGAACTGACCATTCCCCACTGTACCTCCCAATCGTTAATATTTTGTACAACGCAATAGCAATTTAGCAAACTGGTTTGGAAACCTAGGGCGCGATCTTGTCTTTCAGTGCGAGTTGGGGGCGGGTCACCTGCCTTCCGGGTTCCGATCCCGCCCCAATGACGTCCGACGCAGACATTATTTTGTGTTAATTGGCCTTGTTAAGCCCGTCAGTTGATGACATGTCATCTGCCGGTTTTCTTAAAGGGGACACGCACATTTTTTTTTTTACATGATTTTTCAGTGTTTGACAGCATTGAGGCGCTGGTGAGGTTACATAAGCGATCTGTCACTGGTGAGAGGTTCTCCCAATGAGGTGGGACTACACAAAATTCAAACCTTGTTACCTACAGAAAAGTCTAAATACATTAAAAATGATTTTCCCAACATTTTCTTACCTCCTGAAACTCACCAGTGTACCAAAGGATCCTTCACACCACTTCTGCAGCTGTCATCAATGCACAAACCTTACAGTAGACCCACAGCACGCCACATTACCCTGGCGTGGTGTCCGGATGTCGGGAAGCCTGCAGTCGACCTGAAATTGAAAAAAGCCTCTTAACTACCTGTTAACAGGCAGTTAAGTGCCTATAATCCTCTTTCCGCCGCTAGGTGTCAGGTCTCTGCGCATATTGGGGACCCGACACTTGGGAAGATTGTATGGAGGTGGGTTGGCAGCAGGTTCGGGACCCGCTGTCAATCTTTGCAATTTTGCCAGCAGTCCAGCCTCCAAACCTGCCCCCTGAGCACCGGCAAAATTACCCCCCTAGTCTTGGCCTGGTAAATTGGTTGGTTGTCTGGTTAACTTTTGGTTGGGGTCAGGGGTGGGGGACAGGCAGTTCCATTTCAAAAATTGTATACCCTGGCTAAATTCTCTCCGGCTCCACACTTAATCATACTTGCTTGTTTTCTGGGTCCAATACTAACTCGTGCTTACATTATTTTTTTAAATTATTTTAAAATTTGTAAGATAATTTACGGTCGGTTTAAAAACTCATGCAGCAATGAATATGAATGAACTATGGAAATGCAAGCATATCAGCAATGCTAACTTGTAGGATCTGCTAAATCATCATTCAATCATACTGTATAAGTATGAATTTAATACAGAGAAGTGTGAGGTGATGCATTTTGGCAGAAGGACCAGGGAGAGGCAATATACACTTAATAGCACAGTTTTAAAGGCCTCGATTTCCCTGTAGCCGTCAGGTGGGGTTTCGGGCGTGTTGGGGGGGGGGGGTGGAAATTGCAGAAATAGGGGGGCCGCAACACCCCACCCCCCTCCAGATTCCCCGCCCCGTCCGACTTTCGCCCCGGCGTTTCAAAGCGACCCGAATCAGTCCCGCCCGCAGCAGGTGGGACTGGTCGTCGGGAGCCTAATCAGCAATAATTGGCATCTATAATGCCATTTTAAGGGGCCCTTGCAATTTTCAGCCTTTCCCCACGTAAACCATGCCTGGTGGGAACACCGCTGATGAAACCTGGCGTGAACAATGTCGGCTTGCTTACTTTCAGCTGCAGGTCAATCAGGAAAGAAGAGATTTAATCAGACAGCATTTGTAGGTTGCAGGACCTTGTTGTTTCAGGCTTGGGGCACCTTGTTCAAGGCTTGGGCACAGCTGTGGAAGGTTGGAGCCTCACACACTTCTCCTGGGAAGCCCCTCTCACCACCCTAACTCAGCGCTTCCTCAACGGAGGCATCTGCCAGAAGCATGGGAGGCCTTTTGTTCCTTCCCTTCTTGGCATTAGAGGATCTCCAACAGCAGAGGAGGCTGCAGCACCAGCAGGAGCGACAGGCTGCGGCTCACCCACCTGAGGCAGCACAGGCCAGAAGGGGCCAGTGCATGGAAGGCCGTCGGCGCAGGAGATACCCCCCCAAACAGGGTCTACAGACACCGGGTCAGCTACCTCAACATGACTGAGCAGCAGTGCCAAAGGCGGCTCCGACTATCACAAGAGGTAATGACTGATATCTGCGCAATGCTGCAGCAAGACCTGGAGCCCAGAGCCAGGTCGATACTCCTTACCAGTGGCCATCAAAGTCACCACCGCACTCAACTTTTTTGCCTCGGGCTCCTTCTAGGGATCAGCAGCAGACATCAGCGGCATCTCCCAGGCGGCCGCACACACTTGCATCACTCAGGTAACCGATGCCCTCGTGCACAATCACATCCATTTCACCAGGGATCGCACAAGTGTGAGGGCGCGAGCGCTTGGATTAGCTCAGCTGGCAGACTTTCCAAGGGTGCAGGGCGTCATTGACTGCACACATGTGGCCCTTGGGGCACCCCATCGCAATCCAGGAGTTTTTGTCAACCGCAAGGGCTTCCACTCCCTTAACGTTCAGCTGGTGAGTGACCACAAGAAGGAGATTTTGCATGTTTGTGCCAAGTACCCTGGCAGCTGCCATGACTCCCTCATACTGTGCCTCTGCTATTCAGTCCGCCAAACGAACTTCAGGGATGGCTACTTGGAGACGAGGGATATCCCCTGCGGACTTGGCTAATGACGCCGTTGAGGAGACCAGCCAGCGAAGCTGAGGAGCGCTACAACTCCAGCCACATTTCCACCAGATACATTATCGAGCAAACCATCGGATTGCTAAAGATGCGCTTCAGATGCCTCGATAGATCCTGTGGAGCCCTACAGTACTCGGCAGCCAGGGTCTCCAAAATCGTCGTGGTTTGCTGTGTGCTTCACAACATGGCACAGCGTCGTGGCTTGCTGATTCCACAGGACCAAGAGGCTCCTCACAGAGCCGCCTCGGATGAGGATGATGCGGAGGAGGAGGCCGGAAATGAGCATCCTGCAGAGGCCCATCAACCAGCGGCACCAGTACGCGAGAATATTGCTGGCCGGAATGCAAGGAACGCACTCATCCTGGCCAGATTTGCTTAGCCTGGTGCATCAAACACTCTAGCCTCGCTGCTTCTTACCTGACCATGGACAGTGGCCCATCCCTGTGCATTTCTACCTATTTGACTAGCTTGCTAACATCTGCAAGTAATCCTAAGGCCTCAATGTGAAATCCCCATTTGGCAAGTGACATACGCCACAACTGCAACAGTTGCCACCAGATTTTTTATGTACAAGAAACTGATGGGTGAAAAGTTTTGTATATAGTTTTAATGCCAAGTGTCTACCCTTGTGATTAGTGGTGCTTTATTTTTCTCTTGCGCGTGCTCCTACGTAGTGGTACCCCTGTGGCTTCAGCAGATGTGGAGGCCCCTTGCTCACTTTCCTGCTGCTCCTGTCTCAACACTTTTGGCTGGTGTCCTCTGGGGTGGCGAGCCTGTGAGGGCTCACCAGCAGTCTGCTGCTCCTGCGGCTGTGCAGGGGTTGAGATGCCTATCTCGCTTGGGTGTGGACTCCGGCGGGGCTCTGACCGAGGGCTCTGAAGTGGCATGGAAGTGTGAGTGCATGGAGAGGAGCCCCCACTTCCTTGTTCCTTGAGGTGTGCCAACAACCTCCCTCTCATGGGTCAGCTCCCCCTCAGCGCCTGCAAGTGGCTGGAGAGCACCTTGCTGCACATCAGGGGGGCCATGGGGACCCGTATCTGCACTGGAAGTCCTGCTCAGAAGGACTTCCATGAAGGTCTGGTTTCGGTGCTCAATAGATGCCCATCGCTCCTCGAGATGTCATTCTATTCTGAGCACTCACCATGTTTTCCATACCCTGGCGACTAAGCTCCTCCATGGCCATAGCCCTCCTCTCCTCGGCGGTAGCCAGCCTTACCACGGAGGTAGCCATCCTTTCCGTGGTGATGCTTCCATGCACCAATGACTCCAATAAGGCTCTGCTCATGTTCACCATGGACTCCTCCATTCCCTCCACACTCGCAGCGACCCTGGAGACAAAACCTGCCAGAGACTCTTGCATCTGTGCATGGAGATCCATCACCTCTGATCTTACGGATGGACCCAGAGGCATAGGGTCGACATGCAGCTGAGCTAAGCTGGCAGAGGCCTGTGCCCTCAGACGAGGACTCTCCACTGCTGTTCCTGTCTCCACAATCTGCTGATGCTCACTTGTGAGCTGTGAAACACCAGGTGACAACACTACTCTATGTTCCAAAGGCCCCCCCCCCGAGGTGTGAGTGTCTGCGCTGGTGCTGGGTGCACTTACTTCTGCTGACGCTGTGCCCTCAGAGGTTGGAGCTTCCTCTGAGGAGTCTGGCTGCACAGCCTCTTCCTCCTCGACAGTGGGGACGGGGGCTCTGGATGGTCCCGTGGGGGAGTAAAGGAAAGAGTTAGAGATGCGATGCCAAGGCTACTTGCACATTGGATTTTGCAGATGCTCATAAGTCCAAATGATGTAGCTTCAGAATCATAACCGCGACTTATGCTATGTCAATGAAACATAGAAACATAGAAGATAGGGGCAGGAGTAGGCCATTCGGCCCCCTCGAGCCTGCTCCGCCATTCAATGCGATCATGGCTGATCATCCAAGTTCCGTACCTGGTCCCTGCTTTCTCCCCATACCCCTTGATCCCTTTAGCCTTAAGAAATATATCCAACTCCTTCTTGAATATATTTAATGAATTGGCCTCTACTGCCTTCTGTGGTAGAGAATTCCACAGGTTCACCACTCTCTGGGTGAAGAAATTCCTCCTCATTTCTGTCCTAAAAGGCCTATCCCTTATCCTTAGACTGTGACCCCTGGTTCTGGATTCCCCGACCATCGGGAACATCCTCCTTGCATCTAGTCTGTCCAGTCCTGCCAGAATTTTATAAGTTTCAATGAGATCCCCCCCCTCATTCTTCTAAACTCCAGCGATTACAAGCCCAATCGACCCAATCTCTCCTCATACGTCATTCCTGCCATTCCAGGTATCAGCCTGGTGAATCTTCGCTAAACTCCTTCCATGGCAAGAATATCCTTCCTCGGATAAGGCGACTAAAACTGCACACAATACTCGATGTGGTCTCACCCAAGGCCCTGTACAACTGCAGCAAGACATCCTTGTTCCTGTACTCAAACCCTCTCGCTATGAAGGCCAACATACCATTTGCCTTTTAAACGCCTGAGATGGAAAACTACTCTGTCACCAGCTTGCGGGCTTGCTCCTGTCTCTTCTTCCCCAGCTTCCGCATCCCCGCCAGCCCCGAGAATCTCCATCACTCCTTCCTCCCAGGGGGTCAGGTGGGCGATTGAGGGTGGTCCTCCTCCAGTCCTGGCTCGCGCTCTCCTGTTGTGAGCTCTATTTTCCTGCAATGAGGGAGACAAGTGGAGTTTGAGTGAGAGTGCAGGAGTGAGTGTAGAGATTGCATAGCATAGATACTTAGAAGGAGACAAAGATGGTGTGAGGCTGCAAGACCAAGGGCCCTCCCTGTGTGTTGTCAGTTGTGTTCCAAGCATCAGAGTGAGAGGGAATGTGAGGGCTGCATGGTGGAATAGTTATGTGAATGTGAGCATAGAGAGAGAGCGAGGGAATGGGTAAGGGTGCATCGCTGTGACTGTGAAGTGGGATGTGAAGGAAGAGAGTGCTGAAGCTGAGTGCTGTTGGAGAAAGGCAATGAGGATCAGGTTGAGGGTGATGGAAACTTCATACTTACTTTTCCTGTATGGTGAAGGTCATGGAATTGCTTCCTGCACTGCATCCAGGTCCTTCTGGTGACTCCAAGAGTTCACCTCTGCTGCCACCTCCATCCAAGCAGCCTTGGTCTCATTGGGACACCTCTTCCTCCCTGAGCTAGGGAAAAGGACCTCCCTGTGGGCCCTAACCCCATCAACTAATGTCTGTAGTGAGGTTTCGTCAAATTTGGCAGCAGCTCGGGGTCTGCCACTGGCAACAGCTGCTGCAGGCTTCTCTGCCATACTGGACGGCTCGTTGGGAAGCCTGCAGAGGTTGAAAAGCTTGCTGTAGACTTTAAAAGCACCACGAATGATGACATCATACTGTGGGGCTTTCTGACTGGAAATAGTCAATTGGCAAGGGTCCCCACACACTGGAAATTAATTGGCCAATTGTGCGAAAATTGCATCCAGCTGGCAGACCCATTTAGATTCGTGTCGGAACCTGACATTCGGGGAACCCGACAATTCCCCGCACCTTCGGGAAAATCGTCCCCAAAGAGAGTGCAGGGACAGAGGGACCTGGGAGTTAATGTGCATAGGTCCCTGAAGGTGGCAGGACACATTGAGAGAGTGGTTAGCAAAGCATATGGGATCTTGGGTTTCATTAAATAGAGGTATTGAGTACAAAAGTAGAGAAGTTAGGCTGAACCTTTATAAAGCTCTGGTTAGACCACAACTGGAGTATTGCATCCAGTCCTGGTCACCACACTTTAGGAAGGCTGTGAAGGCCCTTGAGAGGGTGCAGAGGAGATTTACCAGAATCGCTCCGGGGATGGGGGATCTTGGCTACAAGGACAGGTTGGAGAAGCTGGATTTGTTTTCATCAGAGCAAAGGAGGTTGAGGGGTGAATTGATAGAGGTGTACAAGATTATGACGGGTTTGGATAGGCTAGACGGGGAAAGGCTGTTCCTACTAGTTGATGATGGTACAAGGACAGAAGTGGTGGAAGCGGAGACACTCAATGTTTTCAAGGGGAGACTGGATAGGCACTTGAGGGAAATAACCTTGCAGGGCTACGGGGATAGAGCGAGGGGAATGGGACTGAGGATTGCTCTACAGAGAGCCGGCACGGATACGATGGGCCGAATGGTCTCCTCCTGTGCCGTTTTGACTCTCTGACTCATTATTATCTCCATACTCCTAATTTGTCGTAGCTTTCTGCCATCATAAATTTCAGTGTGACTTCAAAGGATTCTCTCAATGCATCCTGTCTGCATCTACTGTCTGTAATGGTACAGATAACTAAAAATTGGCATGAGAACTTACCTTTTGTGCAGATTAGTTCAAATAATGTTGGATGAATTGTGGTGGTTCAGTCATTTTGAACTAGCGAAAGTTTGACATTTTTGAAATAGTGTAATAGCATCAGCTGGTCTAGTGGTATGATAATTGCAGTGCGTGCTTCTGTGGTGGTGAGCTAAACAAAGGCCTGCAGCAATAGATTTTGGAGAAGTCTGGGAGATGAAAGATGATGACTAAAATAAATGAGAATGAAAAGGGAAGAAATTAAAAACTTGTCAGATTTATAATAATGTGGGCATGTTGTGACACTGCACCATCACAATGTATTTTGGAGTGAGACGATGCAGCTTTGATTTCTATACCCACTCCTCCCCAGCCTCCATGCTGTGCAGGGACATGTTAAGTAACTGCATGGGGCCCTTTCCTGCAGGAGTAAATAAACTGAAGATATCCTCGCTAAGCATGTTGTCTCATTGGCCAGGATAAGTATAGATGTTAGCTTGGGAGCAGGCCATTTGCTCATCCTTTAGGCTACAGAGGCATGTGGCCTGGAATGTATCTGTATGAGGAAGGGAAAGAAATACAAGAAAGGCCCAACCATCTTCAGCTGCTTCATCAATGACCTTCCCTCCAACATAAGGTCAGAAATGGGGATGTTCACTGATGACTGCACAGTGTTCAGCACCATTCACAACTCCACAGATAATGAAGCAGTCCATGCCCGCATGCAACAAGACCTGGACGACGTTCAGGCTTGGGCTGATGTGGCAGGTAACATTCGTGCCACAGAAGTGCCAGGCAATGACGATCTCCAACAAGCGAGAGTCTAACCACCTCCCCTTGACATTCAACGGTATTACCATTGCTGAATCCCCCACCATCAACATCCTGGGGGTCACCATTGACAAGAAACTTAACTGGACCAGCCACATAAATACTGTGCCAACAAGAGCAGGTCAGAGGCTGGGTATTCTGCGGCGAGTGTCTCGCCTCCTGACTCCACAAAGCCTTTCCAGCACCTACAAGGCACAAGTAAGGAGTGAGATGGAATACTCTCCTCTTGCCTGGATAAGTGCAGCTCCAACAACAGTCAAGAAGCTCGACACCATCCAGGACAAAGCAGCCCGCTTGATTGGCACCCCATCCACCACCGGCGTACTGTGGCTGCAGTGTGTACCATCTGCAAGATGCACTGCAGCAACTCGCCAAGGCTTCTTCGGCAGCACCTCCCAAACCCGAGACCTCTTCCACCTAGAAGGACAAGGTCACCAGGCGCATGGGAGCACCACCACCTCCAAGTTCCCCTCCAAGTCGTATACCATCCTAACTTCGAAGTATATCGCCGATCCTTCATCGTCGCTGGGTCAAAATCCTGGAACTCCCTCACTAACAGCACTGTGGGAGTACCTTCACCACATGGACTGCTGCGGTTCAAAAAGGCGGCTCACCGCCACCTTCTCAAGGGCAATTAGGGATGGGCACTAAATGCTGACCTCGCCAGAGGAGGCCCACATCTCAAATTAATAAAAAAAAGAATCTTTTAAAGATGCGTGCCTTTTATTGGAGGATAAATGCCCTCTGCCAGATTTAAAGCAAAAATGAAACGCGTGTCTAAACCAGACTTGCATCGAGAATAACTGAGACGAAGAGAGAAATATTGCTCTGCAGACTGGCACTGTCCAACTTGTTCGACTTACTGTCTTTTAAGAGCAAGACCTTTTTTAAGCATTCAGAACATTAAATTTGGTAGGGAGATTGAAAATTTTAAATAATTTCCAATTTCCCAGGTTCACTCATTTGAGCAAGAAGGGAGGGGTTGGGGGAATTCCAGTGACTGATCATCTTCTTGGGCAGTCCCTCTGAACCAAGGATGACTTGCTTCCACATTAAAAATGAGTTCACAGGTGACTGATGAGTCCAATGCGGGACCTACAGTCTCTGTCGCAGGTGGGGCAGACGGTGGTTGAAGGGGCGGGTGGATGGGGTGCTTGGGTTGACGTGCGCTGCCTGCGCTTGGCTTCCGCTTGCTGTGCCGGAGCTCTGAGTAGAGCGCTTGTTTTGGGAGTCTCGTATCGGGCATGCGGATAATGTGACCCATCCATCGGAGCTGATCGAGCGTGGTCAAACCTTCGATGCTGGGGATGTTGGCCTGAGCAAGAACACTGACGGTGCGCCTATCCTGCCAACGGATTTGCAGGATCTTGCAGAGGCATCGTTGGTGGTACCTCTCCAGTGCTTTGAGGTGCCTGCTGTACATGGTCCATGTCTCTGAGGCATACAGCAGGGAGGGTATCACTGCTGCTCTGTAGACCATGAGCTTAGTGCCGGGTTTGAGGTCCTGGTCTTCAAACACTCTCTTCCTCGGGCGACCGAAGGCTGCACTGGCACACTGAAGGCGGTGTTGGACTTCGCCGGCGACGTCTGCCCTTGTTGACAGTAGGCTCCTGAGGTATGGAAAGTGATCCAAGGCCTTGTCATGGATTTTGATAATCGGTGGGGGGGGGGGCAGTACTGTGTGGCGGGGGCAGGTTGGTAGAGGACCTTTGATTTACGGATGTTTAGAGTAAGGCCCATGCTCTCGTACACTTCGGTGAAGGGGTTGACGATGGTTTGAAGTTCGACCTCCTAGTGAGCGCAGACGCAAGCGTCGTCTGCATACTGTAATTCGATGACGGAGGATGGGACGACCTTGAATCTGGACTGGAGGCGATGGAGGTTGAACAGTTTCCTGTTTGTTCTGTAAATTAGCTCCACTCCAGTGGGGAGCTTACTGAGGGCGAGGTGGAGCATTGCAGCAAGGAAGAGCGTTGGTGCGATAACACAGCCTTGCTTGACCCCGGTTCATACGTGAATTGGGTCTGTGGTGGAACCGTTGGTCAGGATCACGGCTTGCATGTCGTCGTGAAGCAGGCGGAGGATAGTGACAAACTTTTGAGGGCAGCCGAATTTGAGGAGGACACTCCATAACCCCTCACGGTTGACAGCGTCGAAGGCATTTGTGAGATCAAAGAAGGCCATGTACAGCGGTTGGTGCTGTTCCCTGCATTTCTCTTGTAATTGACGTGCGGTGAAGATCATGTCCATTGTGCCCCTTAGTGGGCGGAATCTGCATTGCGACTCTGGGAGGAGCTCTTTGGCCACTGGGAGAAGGCGATTGAGGAGGATTCTTGCGATGACTTCCCCTGTGGCAGACAGCAGGGAATCTCCTCTGCAATTACCACAATCGGACTCGTCACCTTTCTTGAAGAGAGGCAGTCACTGCCCGCTGGAAGGAGCACTTCGAAGATCTCCTTAACCACGACTCTGTCTTCGACACGAGTGTCCTCAACTCCATCCCACAGCATGCTACCCGCCACCATCTCAGCACAACCCCAGCCCGGCATGAGGTTGAAATGGCCATCCGACAGCTGAAGAATAACAAGGCCTCAGGAGCAGATGGAATCCCCGCCAAGCCACGAAAGCATGGCGGAGAAGCACTACTGGCGCGAAATCATGAACTCATTTCTCTTGTCTGGAAGGAGGAGAGCATGCCAGGGGATCTGGGACGCTGTAATTGTGACCATCTTCAAGAAAGGTGACAAGTCCAGTGACTGATGCATGCAGCTGTTCCCATCTCTTTCCTGATGTCATGACTTTCTGTGGGATGGACAGAACTTCTGCCCACTCCAGCCCCCAGCAGGAATTCCCTTGCTTGCATCTTCAGGGTGGGGACCCAGCATTCCTGGTCCCATCTGATTTTATGACCCCTTTGCTGCTTTCTCGGCCACTTCATGCCAGGAGTATGCCCCAAGGAATTTTGGGGCCAGAATATTTTTTCACTTTCAGATTTGATCGTCCGACTCCTCCCCTGCCTCAGCTCATCTGCTGCTGAAACCCTCATCCATGCCTTTGTTACCTCTAGACTTGACTATTCCAATGCTCTTCTGGCCGGCCTCCCATCCTCCATAAACTTGAGCTCATGCAAAACTCTGCTGCCTGTGTCCTAACTCTCACCAAGTCCCGTTCACCCATCACCCCAATGCTCATTGACCTGCATTGGCTCCCAGTCCGGCAACTCCTTGATTTTTAAAATTCTCATCCTTGTTTTCAAATCCCTCCATGACCGCGCCCCTCCCGATATCTAATCTGTAACCTCCTCCAGCCCAACAACCCTCCGAGATCTCTCTGCTCCTCCAATTCTGGCCTCTTGCGCATCTCCGATTTTGGCGGCCCTGCCTTCAGCTGCCGAGGTCTAAGCTCTGGAATTGCCACCTTAAACCTCTCCACCTCCCTATCTCTCTAAGACGCTCCTTAAAACCGACCTCTCTTACCTAGCTTTCTGCCCTAATATCTCCTTATGTAGCTCTACCAAATTTTGTTTGATAACACTCCTGTGAAGCACCTTGGGATGTCTTACTATGTTAAAGGCGCTAGATAAATGCATGTTGTTGATCACCTTGTTTTCTTGTTTCACTCCTTTCAGTAACAGGTATTTAAAGATATTCTACAGCATATTTACGTAAGCAGCTAGTGCCTCTGACCACTGCCACGTAACAAGAAAAGAAGTATACAGTGTGTTGCCACGAAGAGTGGCCATGTTTTTTTAGGTCACCAACAAACTGTGGCTGAAGTGTTCCTGCCTGCTGTGTACAGTCCGTTGAAATAGTTTCATTATCGCTGGGCTGTACAGACCTCCTCCAGTCATTGGGAGAGAATCTGGCTCTAGCAAATGTCACCATTCAATTAAGGCAGCACTGTAATACAAAATGGGGCAGTTTCAACAGCATTGGCAACTAGTTTCTCAGAACTGCATCAGGAAGCACTTTTGCAAATAATAATAGCATTAGTTTTTATTGACTTTGCAAGTAACTATAGAGCTACTTCTACGAGCTGTAACTTGATTTCCACAGTGGCGTAACGTGTGCCACAGTGTACTGCGACATTGAAGAGAAGGTTACAGATTCATGACGTGATCCGACCTATAGGGTCTGATCAATCTCTAGGTGTGTCTAACTAACCAGGAAAAAACAGGCATGTCACATAAATGAGGAGAGGATTTGAAAATTAAAATCTTCAGCCACAGCAATGAAATGTTATTGCTCTTTCTTGCTTGGTATGCACAACATATGCTCTCATAATTACTTGGAGATAGATATAATTAATATCTTATCTCTATGTAATCCAACATCTCCATGGTGTTTCTCACGCTGTGTCAGAAGATTCACTTTTATAGCAATAGTTGTGTTATGAGAAAAGTGTTAATATGAAATAAGTGTGACTAACTGGAAGGTACATTATATGGAAACTTAAAATTGGTGGGGCTGAGGAACTGAGCTTGACAAATTGTGACTAGACGAAACAGGGCAAGGGCTAGAGGGTAGGAAGAAAACTGAGGGGAAAACAACAATGTAATATTTAAAATGATGACTGTTGAATGCTGCTTGGAAAAGCACCAAAACATCAGTAAGCCCCATAAACCAGTGGGGCAGAAAGACATTAATCAAGATTTTGCTGGTTTTGTATTGGAGGCTGGGTGCAGTGAAGGCATTAACCAGTGGGATTTGAGCGGAGCTGGAGAAACAACAGTGTAGAATAAACACAGCATCAGAATATTTATTCCTAGGGCCCAGCCCCAGGCCTGACCCCAGTGGAGGGGCTAGAAGAACAGTAGAAAAATCTTTATTTAACATGGTAACGAGCCATAAACCAGCAGCGCAGTTGCAGCAGCCAAATCTTGATTTACTACGGCTGGGGTGCAGGCCAAACAGTCAGGAACCAGTGGGCTTGAAGAAAATTTATATTAGTGGGGCTGGAGGACAAGTAGCAAATAGAGCAATGTTAAAATGATTTTGAAAAGAAATTCAGAAACGTGCGGGCAATTTCTAAAATAGGGAAGCAGAGGCTTCAGTAGATCAACAGGTTTTGTTCAGCAGTTGTTGATGGGGGCAAGAGGCACCACATCACCATCCAGTGGCAGGAAGCCTATAACTACGTAATGATGGGCAACAGTTTTACATATGGAATTGCCTGTTATAAATGGGTAACTTCATTCTTTTTTTAATAAAAGTACTGTGGCAGAAAACGCTTGCATTTTCCAATCGGCCATAACCCTAATAATTTTCACTGGTGACCCATTAAATTACTCCACCAAAATATAATAGAACTTAGTGATGCAAGATACTTCCTGTCGTCTGCTTTGGAAAGGTGTTTACTTTTTATTGATACTCAGTGCTGCCACCCCCACCCTTGACATAAAGTTCAGATTTTTATTGAACTGATATTGTGGAGTTTTGACTTGTAGCAGGGTGGCTTCACCAGTAGGGTGTAGTCACCTTCTAGGGAGCTGAAGTCCCAGCAGAAACTAGCCCAATACCTTAATTAAAGACATACTTGTATTTATATTGCATCTCTCAGAATCGTCTCCAAGTGCTTCATACTTTTTGGAGTACAAGAAATTATGTTGGCAACATTGCCATTAGTAGCATTTATATAATAGCAAAATTGTCATTAATGCTGAAACCTAAAATAATCCAGTCAACTGCGTATTAATTAATGACTGACGGCTGGCCTCCAATCATTAGCACCACAAAAACAATAAAATAGGAAGTATAAAATGACCGCTTTACCAAGTGGTGACTTCAAGATTGTACAATAATCTATCATGAGAGTTTACCAACTGCTTCTGCTTCACTCATTTTAACCCTAGATCAGATAATTGCCCATGTATGCTTACTCTTTGGTTGCTAATTAGATGCAGATTATCACTGTTTAAGTTGAATAATCGTTCTGTGAGCACATCAACTGCTATATGTACCATCCTGCTTACTATTATCCACCATGCTCACTGCAGGAAAATAAGTACAACTGCTCACACAAAAAAAATAATGAATATATAAAAGAAGTTGGACAAATCCGTGAGCTCCTTATACTTGGCATCACCGGTGATGTTGGAAGGAACTGGAGAAGAGGGGTCACAGAAGACCATTTGTGATGGAGGTGCAGTTTGGGGTTGCCCTTGGCCTCCAGGATGAACCTGGAATAATGAGAATTTGATGGCAGAGGGAGAAGCAACGTTAATCGGAGGTGGCTGAGCCAGATCTAATGGTGGATGGCCAGATTAGTGCTGCATCAAGTGTACTCGAGCCTGCAATTCTCAGAATTGCGTGTGTCATGAATGTGGATGCTGTACAGGGGGCAATGGCAAGGATGGGAGACCCTGAAAGATTCAATGGGGCATGAGTGTTGCAGACTGTTGACTGTCAGTGGAGGTGGTATTATTGTCATAGGTAGATTGCCAGAGGGGAAAGAGTTGAGTGAGCTGGTGTGCAGCTTTTCTGAGAAATATTTATGCTGATTATCCCCCTCCGCTCACTATTATCATCCCCGTAAAATGTTTGCGGCTTTTTTGTTTGTTTTTAGCAGCTATTGTATAAGAAAAAAAATCAAAATGCAGCAGTGTTAATTCTGATCCTATGAGGCACTTTTTGAGGGAAAAAACTTGATCCAGTTGTAAGGGCCTAGCAGGACCTAAGACACTGCCTTGAGTAACTCCCTGCAGTGATGTCCTGGGACTGAGGTAATTGACCTCCAACAACCACAACCATCTTCCTTTGTACTCTTCCAGTGAATAGTTTTCCCCCTGATTCCAATTGACTTCAATTTTATTAGGGCTCCTTGATGCCACACTCTGACAAATGCTGCCTTGATATCGAGGGAAGTCACACTCGCCTCACCTCTGGAATTCAGCTCTTTGTCCATGTTTGGACCAAGGCTGTAATGAGGTCTGGAGTTGAGGGGTTCTGGCGGAACCGAAACTGAGCATTGGTGAGCAGTTTAGATGGAAAATAAGATAGACTACTTTAAGTTTGTAGAGGGAAATATTAAACTGTTCTGGGTAAAACCTGGTATATTTAACACTTCTGAATGCTCCAGTTAATTATAACTCTGCTTTAATTCTCCATGTAAGCAATTAAAGGCTCCCTGTGAGAGCTGCTGGAGCATAATTGCATGATGCTTATGACCCTGGACTTCTAACTAAATACTTGAAAGACTCAAACCATGTGATTTTAAAATAACATGCAAGTTCAGACCAGGAGCAAAACATTGCCAAAATCTTGAGACTGAAATCATTATAAACCAGACCTGTAGTTATGCATTATATTTGTCTATTTTTAAAGGTCATGCAATGTAGAACTGTGTTTTGTGGACTTCTTGAATGGAACCTATAACTCTCTTGATGATATATCTAGTTTTATA
This sequence comes from Somniosus microcephalus, assembly GCF_052327205.1. Taxonomy (NCBI): domain Eukaryota; kingdom Metazoa; phylum Chordata; class Chondrichthyes; order Squaliformes; family Somniosidae; genus Somniosus; species Somniosus microcephalus. The sequence goes on from NC_140995.1 coordinate 90,248,972, forward strand.
CTAGGATTTTAGGGAATAGGAGAACCAACAAGGACAATGGCCCAGTAATTCAGGTCGGTGGCTTGCCGCGCGTGCAAGCCCCGTATATGCACTTAACCGACGCGCTGACATTTCACCTCCAGGGACGCCTGCAATTCGTGTTTGAAAAAGAAGAATCCCGGGCAGCGTCTGACGTCACGCCGCCCAGGAGTGCAGCCAGCGCGAAGCCTGGAGCGCGCTGTGCAAGTGAGACACGCCCCTTGAGGTCTCAGTTTAATAGGACACGCCCCCAATGTTTCTCACAAGCTGCTAAGCATTTTTACATGCAAAGCAGCATTTTAAATAGGTTTTTGGTATTTTTATGAAGCTTTTGGTAACTTTTATAAACTTTTAAAAATGTTTACATTATTTTGAAGAATCTGAACTAGTTTTAAACAGAATTAAAGCAATTTAAAGACTTTTAAAAGCCCTAAAAAAAAAATTATTCCATTTATTTATTTAGCAATGTCGTCGTCATACGTGTCTTCACACTGTTCCCTTTGGGGAACTGTATGAAGTGGTGGAAGGATTTATGGCCGTGATTAACACTTATTCCGTGACCGTAACCATCTTTGAACCAGCCATTAGGGTGGTTAGTCCTATGGCGGGAGGGTTTTGCGGGCTCCCACAAGCTATACAAGGAGGGGGGCCACCCACACCCACGGACGCAAATATCTCACTGGATGTCAACCCAGAATTTAGAGCCGGAGCTCCGACTCCACTTGCCGGGACTGTCTGGAGCGGGGTTGGAAACCCTACCCCGTCTGGCCCAGCGGCGGGGATCCTACCGCTACGCCAAAGGCCCAATCCGATTAGCAATGTGAAATGGCTGGAATGAGCACAATTCACGGCATTAAAAGAACTCACAATTGAACTGATGATGACCTCAGCAATCTCCTCAACGAGGTGGAGGTGCAGCGCCTGCTCATCATTGGTAATGAGAAGTCAAAGGCGCCGCAAAAAGGACAGATGATAGCTTGGTCTTTCAAGTGGCAGCATAGGGCTCCAGTCACGGGGAGGGAAAAGGCGCAGGAAACACATGGGTGTCACCTTTTGCGCGGAGTGGGCCTTTTGCGTAGCGGTAGGATCCCCGCCGCTGGGCCAGAAGGAGTAGGGTTTCGAACCCCGCTCCAGACAGTCCCGGCAAGTGGAGTCGGAGCTCCGGCTCTAAATTCTGGGTTGACATCCAGTGGGATATTTGCGTCCGTGGGTGTGGGTGGCCCCCCCTCCTTGTATAGCTTGTGGGAGCCCGTTAAACCCTCCCGCCATAGGACTAACCACCCTAATGGCTGGTATGAAGATGGTTACGGTCACGGAATGAGTGTTAATCACAGCCATAAATTCTTCCACCACTTCATGCAGTTCCCCAAAGGGAACAGTGTGAAGACACGTATGACGACGGCATTGCTAAATAAATAAATGGAATTAAAAAAATTATTTTAGTGCTTTTAAAAGTCTTTAAATTGCTTTAATTCTGTTTACATTATTTTGAAGAATCTGAAGTAGTTTTAAACGTTTTTAAAAGTTACCAAAAGCTTCATAAAAATACCAAAAACCTATTTAAAATGCTGCTTTGCATGTAAAAATGCTTAACAGCTTGTGAGAAACATTGGGGGCGTGTCCTATTAAACTGAGACCTCAAGGGGCGTGTCTCACTTGCACAGCGCGCTCCAGGCTTCACGCTGGCTGCACTCCTGGGCGGCGTGACGTCAAACGCTGCCCGGGATTCTTTTGTTTCAAAATGGAATTCCAGGCGTCCCTGGAGGTGAAATGTCAGCGCGTCGGGTAAGTGCATATCAGGGGCTTGCACGCGCGGCAAGCCACCGACCCGAATTACTGCCCCAATGTGTTTGCATGCGTATTTTTATATAAATACTTTTATTTTCATGACCTATAAAACCGGATGCGTTGCTTCTGCACAGTCTTTTTAGCACTCCTGTAAATCATGAATGCAGCATATACATTGGGCTGGATTTTCCCGGGTCCCCCTGCTGCCACCTTCTCCAGAGATGGAAGATTAAAGCATCCCCATCATGTGACTGTGGAGCTCCTAATCAGACCCAGGAGCACCTCATTGAGCACTGCCCTCGGAGGAAATTTGCAGGCAGCCTACAAGATATCCACACTTACACCGGAAGCTTTTGCCTGACTTAGATATTGACATTTGATTTGCTTTGCTACTACTATATGAAAGAAGAAGAAAGGCTTTCATAGGAATTAACCATACAATGATAACAATTACTAAGTAACTTACAAAACTAGTCAAACATAAAGATAATTGGCTGGATTTTGTGGGGGGGCTCAGTGGGCGTAATTGGTGGCTGGTCGGGTGGGAAAGTTATTTTTTCTCCAGTGGGTCGGGACCCTGCTGTGAACCCACCGCCATGTGTCTTTCCCTGATGTCAAGTCTGTCTGCGCTGAGCAGACCCTACACGCGGGTTCAGAGTGTGGGGACTCAATTCAGGTAATTAGTGGCTTGTTTAGAGCCACTTAATATTGAATTATCATATCACCACCTGCATTTCACAGCTCGCCCACGAGGGATCCAATGAATGTGGTGTCTTTGGATTTTCAGAAGGCATTCGATAAGGTGCCACACGAGGTTATTAAACAAAATTAGGGCTCATGAGATTGGGGGTAATATACTAACGTGGATTGAGGATTGGTTAACAGACAGAAAACAGAGAGTAGGAATAAATGGGTCATTTTTCGGTTGGCAGGCTGTTACTAGTTTGGTACCACAAGGATCGGTGCTTGGGCCTCAGCTGTTCACAACCTACATCAATGATTTCGATGAGGGGACCAAATGTAATATATCCAAGTTTGCTGCTGATAAGCTGGGTGAGAATGTAAGTTGTGAGGAGGATGCAAGGAGGCTTCAAGGGGATATAGACAGGCTAAGTGAGTGGGCAAGAACGTGGCAAATGGAATATAATGTGGAGAAATGTGAAGTTATCCACTTTGGTAGGAAAAATAGAAAAGCAGAGTATTTTTTAAATGATGAGAGATTGGGAAATGTTGGTGTTCGGAGGGACCTGGGTGTCCTTGTACACAAATCACGGAAAGTTAACATGCAGGTACAGCAAGCAATTAGGAAAGCAAATAGTATGTGTCCTTAATTACAAGAGGATTTGAGTATAAGAGTAAAGACATCTTACTGCAATTATATAGGGCCCTGGTGAGACCACACCTGGAGTATTGTGTACTGTTTTGGTCTCCTTACCTAAGGAAGGATATACTTACCATAGGGGGAGTGCAACAAAGGTTCACCAGACTGGTTCCTGGGATGGGGGTGATTGTCCTATGAGGACAGATTGAGTAAACTAGGCCTATATTCCCTAGAGTTTAGAAGAATGAGAGGTGATCTTTTTGAAACATACAAAATTCTTACAGGGCTTGACAGGGCTGATGCAGGGAGGATGTTTCCCCTAGTTGGGGAGTCTAGAACCAGTGGTCACAGTCTCAGAATAAGGGGTTGGCCATTTAGGACTTGAGATGAGGAGAAATTTCTTCACTCAGAGGGTGGTGAATCTTTGGAATTCTCTACCCCAGAGAGCTGTGGAGGCTCAGTCATTTAGTATTTTCAAGACAGAGACCGATAGATTTTTGGATATTAAGGGAATCAAGGGATATGGGGATAGTGCAGGAAAGTGGAGTTGAGGTAGAAGATCAGCCATGATCTTATTGAATGGTGGAGCAGGTTCGAAGGGCCAAATGGTGTACTCCTGCTCCTAGTTCTTATGTCCATGCTGGTCGTGGACCACGTCTGTCAAGCTGAGGCGGGAGTTCAGTAGTCATTGAATCAGCTGTTGAGTTGTCGGCTTCAAATGTACAGTAAAAGCTCCCACCTTTGACATATCTCCCCTCAGCCACAAACTCTTTCTCACTGCATTTCAACAACAGATTCACCATGCTGCAAGTCTTTACACAAGTCGCCATCCAGTCTGACCTCATTAGCTTTCTCACCATTGACAGCATGGGTATAGTCTCTCACCTTGGTCCTCAGAATCACACCACGATCAGCCCCAACACCAACAACACCACCACCAATCTTCTCCACAATCACCTGATGTTGCACAGGGCATCAGCACCTGACCACATTGCTGCCAGGGATGGCCTCACCATGGCCAGATTTACTTCACTTGAAGCTGCCACATGATGCGCCAGGTTGGCACAACCCCACACCAACACCATAAAGCATCCCTACAATTCCCAAGCCATTCCTTTCACACTCATCACTGCGGGGGGTACCGTTATGTCTCACCATTCACTGCAACTAACTAAGTCACTTCCAAAAGTGCAAGCTAATCTGTCCAGGAACGCAAAGTGTTGAAAATAAAGGTTTCAATGTTTGACACCACATTAACAGAAACTTTACGTGAACATTGCATAAATCACCCAAGTGCCTACCCTTGTTAGTTGGTCTGCTTGCAGTAGGGTGAGGGTGAGTGTGAGGGGTGGCTAGTGAGATGGGGAAGTGATAATGTAGATAGAGAGGGATGGGTGGAGGTGCAAGGTAAGTTGGTGTGAGTAAGGATGTGCAGGAGTAGGGTAGGGAAGGCCGAGTGATGGGGATGTGCTGAGAGGCACAGCAGGATGAGGTTGAGTGTGGCTTTGTACTAACGTTTCGTGATCTACTGAGATCATTGAAATGTTTGCAGCATTGCACCCAGGTCCTCCTGACCACATCCCTGCTTGCTCTCTCCTGTGCAACCAGGCTGTGTTGATCTCCTGGGGAGGCCTCTTCTGCCCATGGGAAGGAAAGAGGTCCTCCCTGCGTGCTGTGACTCCCCCCATAAGCATATGGGAGAGTCTGGGTGCAGCCCTGCACCTCTGTGGTGTGTTTGCAACATCTCAATGCTGTGGAACACTGACTGCACAAATGTCAAAATAAAGTTGGCCATGGTCCCTTTAAGGAAACTGGCTGATGACACGTCATCAAATGATGTCACCAAACCCGCTTCCAGCAAATGTGCTGGGCAGGCTTAACAAGCCCAATCAAGGGAAATTCATTTCAGAGACCGGGATGGAGACAGCAGTGGGGTCGGGACCCGCCGATGTTAGTAAAATCGCTGTGAGTGTGTTCACCAGTCCTATGCCAATATTCCCTTTTATATTGAATAGAAAAAGGAATATTGCCATACAACTGGCAGACAACTACTTATTGCTATATTCAAAAGGGGAGATGGAACTACAGACCACTTAATGTCAGTGGTTGGGAAGCTATTGGAATTTGTGCTCAAAGTTGTAATGCAAAAACATCTAGAACCCAAAAATGTAATAAAGAATAGTCAGCACAGATTTCAAAAGAGAACGTCATGTTTAACCAACCTTATTGAAGTAACAAACAGTAGACAGGGTTAATGCAGTGGTGGTAATATACATGGATTTTCAAATGGCCTTTGATAAGGTACCAGATAGTAGACTTTTGACTAAAGTCAGAGCATTTGGAGTCGGGGGGGGCGGGGGGTGGTGGGATAAGTAGCAGAATGGATAGCAAACTGGCTACAAAACAGAAAAGAGAGAGGAGTTAAAGGTAATTACTTAGACTGGTAGAAGGTGGGAAGTGGTGTTCCACAGAAGTAAGTGCTGGGACCACTGTTGTATACCATTTTAATTAGATGATTTTGACTCTGGAATCGGAAGTACGATATCTAAATTTGCAGATGACACCAAATTGAGGGGTATAGTTAATACTGAGGAAGGCTGCAACAAAATACAAGAAGACATTAACAAACTTGCAGGATAGTTGTGTAAATGACAATTGAATTTCAATATAGATAAGTGTTGTAATGTATGTACCTTAAGGGGGGAACTACTTTTTACAGCTCATGTATACTGTAGTACCGGCAGTGACCACACCTGTATATAACGCTGAGTAGTAATCTGTACAGATCAGTTGCAGTCTGAGCCACGTTGAGTAAACACCTATTGTACCGTTCTCCGCAGTCTGTGTCTTATACACAGACGTAACATTGGCGACGAGGCAGGTTCGAACCTACCTGCAACTCTGCATCACCTCCCGGGGATTAGTTCCTGGAGATCAGTAGATTGGAGGTCAAGGCCAGAGACTCTGGCGTCGACCACGGGCAACCGCCCAGTCATCCAGCAGAGACTCGAGAATTGCGGGGGAGGCTGTCGAGAGCCAGGCTTGGCTTTCCAGTCGAGGTAGTCCAGCGAAACGGGCTGGCAACAGGTAGTGCGCAGACCCTTCCCGGACAGCGGCGGGCTAGAGCCCGACCAAGCGGCACAGCAAAGGGCCGAGCAGCGTCGACGGAGAGAGAGAGAGGGCAGAGCGCACAGGGCGCAGCCGGTGTTCAGGGGCCGAGCAGCGTTGGAGAGAGGGAGCGAGAGAGACGCGCAGAAACCCACGAGACGCCGCCATTGCCACGAGGACCGCAGAGAGCGGCGTTGGCAGCAGCGCAGGAGAAGCGCGCGAAACCTACAGGGCGCTGCCATTGCCACGAGAACCGCCGGGAGCGGCGTCGGCAGCAGTGGGGGAGGAAGGAAAGCGCGGGAGACGCCATTTTAAGCCACTGGGAGATGCCATTTTAAACCACACCCAAAATGCCGAAGAGTGGCAGTATCACCGCATTTGACAATGAAGTCGAAGATTGGACTGCATACGTCGAACGAATAGAGGTGTACTGCAAGGCAAATGGGGTGTCAGATGACAAGAAAGCATCGGTATTGTTAAATTTAATGGGTGCAAAGACATATGGTTTATTATGAAATCTAGTAACCCCAACGAAGCCAATGGAAAAGAGTTTTGAAGATATAGTAACGATACTAAAGGAACATTTAAACCCCACACCGCTGCTGATAGCAGAAAGATTCAAGTTTCACAAACGGAACCAGCATAAGGATGAAAACAATGCTGATTATTTAACAGAACTGCGCAAACTATCGAAACACTGCCAGTTTGGAGCGGGACTGGCAGATACCTTAAGGGACAAGTTTGTGTATGGGCTTCAAAGTGAAGGAACCCAGTAACGGCTTTTATCTGAAAAGAACCTTACGCTGGAAAAGGCTTTCAGCATTGCGGTATCGTATGAAGCAGCAGCACGGGGCGCTGCAGAGATACAACAGAGACCGCAAGAATATGGCACAAACAAAATGTCACATGGAACAGAGAAGTGCTATCACTGCGGCAGAACAACACACGACCAGAATGATTGCTGGTTCAAAGACAAAGTGTGCAGACAGTGTGGAAAAGTAGGACACATAGCACGAGTCTGCAGGTTGGGAAAGAAAACCAGCAATAAGAAACCGACCAAAGGAAAGTACAAGAAGGTACATAAGATAACGGAGAATAGTTCAGACGAACAAAAGAGTGATAACGACTCTGAAAGCAGGGAACTGAGTTGTCTGAAACTACATAATGTGATCACAACGGAGGATCACCGAACCATTTGGGTCACTCTCAAGATAGCAGGAGTCCAGGTAAAGATGGAATTGGACACAGGATCAGCCCTAACAGTCATAAACCGACAGGACTACGAGCGGCTATTCTCACACATACCCTTGAGAGACAAAAATTATTTTGAAGACGTACACGGGGCAAAAAGTCTACCCCAAAGGAAAAATAAGGGTGACCGTTATATATAACGGTAAGGAAACACCAAAACTAGACCTGTATGTATTGCAAGATGGAGGACCACCATTACTGGGACGTGAATGGATCCGGAAAAGACAACTGGATTGGCATTCCATACAGGCACTGACTGTGGCTGACAAAAAGGATGATGACGTCACACCTGGGCGACTGTCAAAGATCCTAACTGACGCGAAAGAAGTGTTCCAGCAAGGACTCGGAACACTAAAAGGCATGACAGCGACGATTAAAATTGAAGAAAACGCAAGCCCAAAATTTTTTAAGACCGCACCGGTACCTTATGCGATCCGCCCAGCCGTCGAAGCAGAGCTGGAGAGTCTGGAACGTTCAGGTGCACTGTCCAAGGTAGACTGGAGCGAGTGGGCTACACCCATCGTCCCTGTGATGAAAAAGTCATTGAGCAGCACGCCTGGGGAACCAAGGAAGGTTCGCATCTGTGGGGACTTTAAGGTAACAGTGAACCCGTTCCTTCACACCGTACAATATCCACTTCCACGGATTGAAGATATTTTCGCCTCGCTATCTGGAGGGAAACGCTTCACTAAGATTGATCTGGCCCAGGCGTATCTGCAACTGGAGGTAGAAGAAGCATCAAAAAAATACCTCGCAATCAACACCCATAAAGGTCTCTACCAATACAATCGGCTGGTATTCAGGGTAGCATCAGCTCTGGCTATTTGGCAGAGGGCAATGGAACAAGTCCTGCAAGGGATCCCAGGGACCCAGTGTTATTTGGACGACACCCTGGTCACGGCGAAAATGACAGTGATCACCTTGCAACCTGGAGCAGGTGCTCACTAGATTGCAGGAATATGGGCTCCGAGCTAACCGCCCCAAATGCGAGTTTTTAGAAAACAGATCTCTTATTGTGGCCACGTTATCGATCAAGAGGGGTTACATAAGTCCCCAGAGAAGATTGAGGCAGTAGTCAAGGCTCTAGCACCGGAAAATATGTCACAACTGAGGTCGTTCCTCGGGCTGGTAAACTGCTACCATAAGTTCTTGCCAAATTTGTCTACAATACTACACCCACTGAACACCCTACTGCAAACTGGGGTGCCATGGAAGTGGAGTGACGAATGTAGACGAGCTTTCCAGAAGAGCTAAACACTAATCACATCGAAAGAGGTATTGGCCCATTACAACCCAGCATTACCAATTCGGTTGGCATGTGAGGCATCACCCTACGGCATTGGAGCAGTGCTGTCGCACAAATTCTCGGACGGCTCAGAGAGGCCAATAGCCTTTGCTTCACGATCACTAACCTCAGCCGAGCGTAACTACGCCCAGATTGACAGGGAGGCCCTCAGCCTAGTGTGGGGAGTGAAAAAGTTCAATCACTATCTGCACGGGCAGAAATTCACCTTGCTGACTGATCACCAGCCTCTTGTCTCCATTTTTAATCCGAAGAAGGGCGTTCCGGTGATGACTGCGCAACGACTACAAAGATGGTCACTTTTCTAGGGGCGCACCACTATGAGATTGAATATAAGGGCACGAAACAGCATGGAAATGCTGATGGGCTATCACGCCTGCCACTGCTACTGCGGAGGGCACCAGCAGTGGATCCTGTCGAAATATTCCATTCGACTATAGTTGAATACCTACCGGTAACTAACGCTTGTATCAAAAAGGAAACCCGAAATGACCAGACACTGTCTCGGGTATATGATTTGATGGTGAAGGGATGGCCAGCACATGGCGACTCACTGTTGCCAGCATTCTCGACAAGGAGAGAACAGCTGTCAGTGTGCCGGGGGACCTTGATGTGTGGATCCCGAGTGGTAATTCCACCCAAGTTAAGGGATAGAGTGCTCAATGAGCTTCACGAGGGTCATTTGGGAGGGGTAAAAATGAAAAGCCTAGCCAGGGCTTGTGTGTGGTGGCCGGGAATCGATAAACAAATCGAGGACCTGACCAAGAGCTGCTCAGGATGCCAGAAAGTCCAAAATGTACCACCACAGGCCCCTCTACACCCATGGAAGTGGCCCTCATCTCCATGGCAACGGGTGCATATTGATTTTGCTGGTCCATTCATGGACTCAATGTTTTTAAATAGCCGTGGATGCGCACTCGAAATGGCCTGAGGTCATCAAAATGTCCTCCACCACCACTGAGAAAACTATTGCAGTCCTACGGACCATTTTTGCCAGGAATGGCTTGCCAGAACAGATTTGCTCCAACAACGGACCACAGTTTGTGTCCAAAGAGTTCTGGAGGTTCTTGAAAGGAATGGGGTAAGGCATTACACATCCGCCCCGTATCATCCAGCCACAAATGGATTGGCTGAGAGGTTCGTACAAACCTTTAAGAAGGCAATAAAGGCCATGTGCGATGACAACATTCCGCTGCAGCACAAGGTGGACAATTTCCTGTTCGCCTACCGGAATGCGACACATGCAGTCACCAACCAGGCCCCAGCCATGATGTTCTTTAACCGAAGGTTAAGATCTCGCCTGGATTTGCTCAGACCAAACGTACGAAGAGATGTTGAGAGTAAGCAATTCCAGCACATCCATGAGAAGCCAACAAGGAGCTTCAATGTAGGGCAACCAGTCTTGGCCCGCGACTACCAAACAGAAAAATGGCAGCCAGGAACGATATGCACACGGCAGGGCCCACTAATGTACACCGTGGACGTTGGGGAGAGCATAGTGAGACGCCATGCTGACCAGATCCTAGAGTCACAGGAACAAGTCAACCCCATGCCTCACCCATACGTACCTGGTGATGAACCCGACGTACAGGTAGCATCTACCCCAGAAACAGTAGCATCGGAAGCTGATGAACCAACCGACGACAGGGGGCCAGAATCGCCTCCGCACCAAGAGCAAGCCACTCGGGAAAGGCGCTATCCAGAAAGGATCAGGAAGCCTCCCCAAAGACTGAATTTATAAATAGACTATTTTCAGCTAATGTTGCATGTTAAAAGTGTTAATTGTTAAATGAGTGTTATGGTACTGTTAATCTAAAAGGGGAGGAATTGTAATGTATGTACTTTTTTAAGGGGGAACTACTTTTTACAGCTACTGTAGTACCGGCAGTGACCACACCTGTATATAACGCTGAGTAGTAATCTGTACAGATCAGTTGCAGTCTGAGCCACGTTGAGTAAACACCTATTGTACCGTTCTCCGCAGTCTGTGTCTTATACACGGACGTAACAAGTGTGAGGTCTTGCATTTTGGTAGGAGGAATAAGGACTCCTGGGGGGTGGGTGGGGGGAGTCTAAATGGGGTAGCGGCACAAAGGGATCTAGGGGTACACATTCACAAATCATTAAAAGTAGCAACAGAGGTTAACGATCATAAGTGCAAAGATGCACTGGTGTTTATTTTTAGCAGAATAGAATTAAAAAGCAGAGGCATTATGTTAAACTTGTATAGAACGTTGATTAGACCACACTGTGCACAGTTCTGGTTAAACTTGTATAGAACGTTGATTGGACCACACTGTGCACAGTTCTGGTTAAACTTGTATAGAACATTGATTAGACCACACTGCACAGTTCTGGTCTCCATATTACGAAAGGGATGTAGAAGCATTGGAGGAAGTGCAAAAAAGATTTACAAGGATGATCTCAAACTTCGAGGGTACAACTATCCGAAAGGTCTGAAGAGGCTTTTGGGCTCTTTTCTCTGGAAAAGGGAAGACTGAGAGGTAACCTGTTAGAGATCTTTAAAATTATGAAGGGTTTGATAGGGTAGACGTAGAGAGGATGTTTCTACTTGTGGGGGTGTCCAAAACTAGGGGGCATAAATGCAAGATAGTCACTAATAAATCCAATAAGGAATTCAGGAGAAACTTCTTTACTCAGAGTGGTGAGAATGTGGAATGCACTACCACAAGGAGTGGTTGAGGCAGTGAAGGAATAAGCCATATAACCTATTCAGAAAAGTACATCATTCTATGAAAGAATTCTAACCTTATTAAAACATGACAAACTGGGTCTGGAAATCTGTGATAGTATTCTGGCTATAGAGATAAGATAGTTGTTGACACTGAATCAATAACCTTATTGAAACAGAAGGTTAAAGACAATGGTTCACCCTGGTTAAGGTGTTCTAATTTACACTTCGTAAAGAAGCCCAAATATCTGCCTTTGTAAAAATGACGTCAAGTAAAACGCTCCTGCCGTTACACCGTTTTTTTATGGTAAACTTAGCACACCTAGAGAAGAGACCTAATTCTGTAATGCTACCAGCTGAGGTGACTAAGAATTGCAGGGGTCAGCAGAAAAATAACTAGAGATAATTAGCTTACATCAGCAAAAAACCTTAAAGGAAATACCGCTGGAAAATGGTATAAATATTGAACTCTCAATTGGGATAGTAGACTTGCTTTAAAGGGGCAAAGCGATTCTCGGCTTCAGAGGTGGCTCTGTAAGTCTCCAACTCTTTGTACCTCGAGGATCAAAGGTATTTGATTTTGGTGGATATCCTGTAGAAAACTAAGAACTGTAAAACTGTAGTGAAGTTAAGATTTGAGAGTAGGTGCTCTGATAATAGAATTGTAAGCTTTCTCTTTTTGGAACTGTTAATATTGCGATTGACTCACCAGCTGTAAATTACATGCCGGTTCTTTAATAAATCTATATATTTTTAGAATTGTCTCACATAATACTTCTGTATCAAACTCGCAAACTCAATCTCTGTACACTCTTTGGTGAGGAGTTGCAGAATTCTGGGGGAGTTTTCCGGACCCTCATAATATCCGGAACGTTACAGTTTAGCTAAACTTATTAAAAGTGCTATCTGGAGGACGGTAACATTTTCAGGTTGTTCCTTTCCTTTAGGGAGAGATAGTCCGGACCTTTAGACCCAATTAAGCATCTTTAGGATTCGGCTACCTCAAACTTTAGTTGAAAGTGAACGTCTGAGGAATACGCCTGATCTGGGATAGCCCAAAAGGGGCTAGGACTAGTAATTATCCCTTCAAGGCAAATAGCATAGATGCATTTAAGGGGAAGCTAGATATGCACATGAGGGAGAAAAGCATAGAAGGATATGTTGATGGGATGAGATGAAGTAGGGTGGGAGGAGGCTGGTGTAGAGCATAAACACAGACATAGACCTGTTGGGCCAAATGGCCTGTTTCTGTGCTGTAAATTCTACGTATGTCATTTTATGTATGTAATAATGGGCACACATCTAGTTTAAAGTCATGTGAGCCCAAGTATAAGTAATGCTTCAGTTCATGGGTGAAGGCCAAAGAGCTGATTACTTGCCTTGGCTGTTTTCTGCAGAATGTGAACACTACAATGCTAAATGGGATCAGAGCTGAATAATTAGAGCTATTAAAGGCAAGCAGGCCATGCATTTCCTTTTTTAAAAGGATTTGAGTGATGTAACTGTTCAGATTTAAAATCTTTCTTCCCATGGGCTTTCAGGCTAGATGGTTAAATCAGAAGCATTATATAGAAATGTATGTTCTCAGTAACTGCCCACAGTGCTTGTGTACTGGGAAAGCTGAATCAATACAGGGTCATCAAATTTAAGATGAGGAAAAATATTTATAGTTTATATATTTGATAGAAACCAGAACTCTGTTCTGAGGCTAAATTCCAACATTAACCTCATCCTACTACAGTTTTAATGTTAACACTGATTATTTAGCAGCTACTTTGAAATTTGCAGCTACTTTGAAATTTGCTTACTCTAACGAAAATATATTTTTTTCTCTTCTGGTTCACTTCTCAATAGAACTTTAAAAATAATTAGAACTGTTGTGCTGATTTCTAAATTATAACTAATCTTTCTAGAACTTTCCACATAACTTTCATAAATTCACACTTATTTTCAAAGTTTTAATGATGCTGGAGATGGGGGAGCGGAGGGAATTTTCTGGAACTTGCATTGATTGTATAGATCTCATGACTATATGTTTTGTGTTTGGTGTGTCACCATCTAGTAGCTCATATGCTGAGAATAGTAAATTCACAAACCTTTACACTGCTATATGGAATAAATGCATGTAGTCAAAGTAGGAATGGTTTTTAGAAAGCATTCCAGACTGCTTCCCAGATCTGTAGGTTTCGAATCAAACAACAAACACAGAATTGCTTGATTTTAGTTCTGGGAAATAAAATGGGACAAATAATTGAGGAGGAGAACAATTGGGAAATGGTGGCCACAATATAGATTCAATGTAGAAATAGAATAGGATAACAAAAGAGCCAAAGGTAAGGTTAGTGGACTGGAAAATGGCTTAAATTCAGTGAGCTTAGGGATCTGACATAACTAGACAGAAAAGTTAGTAAATAGGATGACTATGGGGAATCTTCAAAGAGATGGATAGAGTGAAAAGGAATTATGGGGGGGGAAATTTAGTTGCTTTGCGCCTCCTGTTTGGGGCACAAATCCCCTCACACCTCGGCCGCAAACTTCATTCGCGCCCCCTGACCTACCGCCAGATGCTATGTCTTATAGGGTTAGGGTGCTGTGTTTGCAGCCGCGGCGACACAAATTAAAGGGCAGGAGCTGGGCGGCCATTTTTTTGGGCCACCTGCCAGCACCTGCCCCCTTTTGCCGCCTCCTGCGGGGTGACAGCCGCGATCGATCAGCCCAGCACTCCTCTTGAGTGCCAGGCTCTTTTGTCGGCACCCCGCTCCCCAGTGGTCCTGCAGGGCCCGGTGTGTGCTGCACTAGACCCCTCCCCATTACTTGGGGGAGGGAGGCCTGCAGTATCGCGGCGCTATGTGTTGACGCGCGTGGCGCTGTTGCACATAGCGCCACAATATTGAATGGTAGCACCCCAAGTGGGAGGGGAATGCTTCCAGTGACTCCCTGCCTCCTGCTTGGGGTGCTACCATTCAATTTCTTACACGGGGGTGCTAAAAGTAGCGCCCCGGCGAAGTTAGCGCCCCAAAGGGGGCGCGACCCAATTTTTCCCCTTATATTTCTATAAGGTTGAAAGGGGTACAATCAAAAATTAGAGTTCTGTGGATTAAGAATTTATTTTTGAAGGGGCCAATTGGATAGAGAAAGGGCATGCAGTGGATGTGCATATGGATTTACAGAAGGTATTTGATAAGGTGTCTCACAGGAGGTTTGTTATAAAGATTGAGGCATCTATCTATCTATATATATATATATACTAGCTGGGGAGCCCCGCGTTGCGAGGGCAATTTTGGGGCGCTTGGTCTCCCTGCCCCTGTGTGTCCCCCCTCTCCCTGTCATGTCCTCTCCCTGTCCTATCCCCTCCTCTCCCTCCCGTCCCCTCCTCTCCCTCCCCTCCCCTCCCGTGTCTCCCTCCCTCCCCTCCCCTGTCTCCCTCCCTCCCCTCCCCCACACCTACCCTCCCCTCTCCTCTTTCCCCCCCCCCCCCCCCCCACTCCCCTCTGTCCCTCTCTCCGGCCCCGGCCCCTGCCTAGCGCCTGAGGTCCGGTTCTGAGGCCGGGACGGACCGGAGCTGAGGTCCCCCGCGTATCGCGCGGCTGATGGACGGCCGCTGTGGGCGGGCGGCGCATGCGCGGTCAGCGCGGGCGGCGCATGTGCGGGCGGCGCGAGGCGGCCCGCGGGGAGCAGGCAAGACCACCGGCGTGCCCCGTTGCCGGGGTAACGAGGGCCGTGCGAATGCGTGCCGTCGTCAAGGCGGCCGCGCAACTGGCGGCCTCTTGTGTTTTTTTTTAAACTCATCAGCTCTCGCCCGCCCCCCCCCCCCCCCGCGATTTCCGAGGCTCTTTAACCCCCCCCCCCACCCCCCCCGCGATTTCCCGAGGCTCTTTCACCCCCCCCCCCCCACCCCCCGCGATTTCCCGAGGCTCTCTTCCCCCCCACCACCCCCCCCCCCGCTGCCTATTAAATTGTTATTTAATTCCCTAACACATCATTAAAATATTTACCTTACTTCCCTAACACACTGAAAGTGTGGGGGGGGAAAATTGTGAAAAATCAAGAGGGCGGCCACTCACCTCGGTTCAGAAGGATAAGGCCCGCCCACACACGCACCGATTGGTCGACCGGTCAGGTCACCGAAGCGTAGGATTGGTCAATCGTCGAGTCACTCGACACTCAACTGTAGGAAGGAACCCGTCGTCCGATTGGTCGACCTCGACGTCACACGGTCGCTAATGAGATGCTAATGAGCGGAAGGCTGAATGTTTTTCGGATACCGCGGGCGCGGTTTTTGTCCGGCCGAAACGTAAATACGCCTATGACCAGTCCGGAATCGCAAGCTTTCTTTTGAGGCGACGCGCGCGTCGGTACGCTCTGTAACTTTCAAACGTATAGAGAACGGACAGACATCGGGACAGACAGAAGAGCCGCTTTATATATATAGACTAGCTGGGGAGCCCCGCGTTGTGAGGGCAATTTTGGGGCGCTTGGTCTCCTGCCCCTGTGTGTCCCCCCTCTCCCTGTCATGTCCTCTCCCTGTCCTCTCCCTCCCCTCCCCTCCCCTCCCCTGTCTCACTCCCTCCCCTCGCCCACCCCCGCTCCCCCACTCCCCTCTGTCCCTCTCTCCGGCCCCTCCCCCTGCCTAGCGCCTGAGGTCCGGAGCTGAGGTCCCCCGCGTATGGCGCGGCTGATGGACGGCCGCTGTGGGCGGGCGGGCGGCGCATGCGCGGTCAGTGGGCAATTTTGGGGCGCTTGGTCTCCCTGCCCCTGTGTGTCCCCCCTCTCCCTGTCATGTCCTCTCCCTGTCCTATCCCTCCCCTCCCCTCCCCTCCTCTCCCTCCCTCCCCCACTCCCCTCTGTCCCTCTCTCCGGCCCCTCCCCCTGCCTAGCGCCTGAGGTCCGGAGCGGAGGTCCCCCACGTATCGCGCGGCTGATGGACGGCCGCTGTGGGCGGGCGGGTGCGGGCGGCGCGAGCGCCCCGCGATTTCCCAAGGCTCGCCCCCTCCCCCCCCGCGATTTCCCTAGGCTCTCCCCCCGCCCCCCCCCCGTGATTTCCGAGGCTCTCGCCCCCCCCCCATTAAATTGTTATTTAATTCCCTAACACGTCATTAAAATATTTACCTTAGTTCCCTAACACAGAGTGTGGGGGAAAAAATTGTGAAAAATCAAGATGGCGGCCACTCACCTCGGTTCAGAAGGATAAGGCCCGCCCCCACACGCACCGATTGGTCGACCGGTCAGGTCACTGAAGCGTAGGATTGGGCAATCGTCGAGTCACTCGACACTCAACTGTAGGAAGGAACCCGCCGTCCGATTGGTGGACCTCGACGTCACACGGTCGCTAATGAGATGCTAATGAGTGGAACGCTGAATGTTTTTGGGATACCGCGGGCGGGATTTTTGCCCG